>NC_045684.1:3742224-4456501 GCF_003331165.1 Xiphophorus hellerii | reverse complement strand
TACCCGTGAGAAACAACACTTTCTGGGGTTTGCATCCTTCCTGGGAGGACTGGGCCCTCACCCTTTTATTCCTGCTCTACTGGGCGTGGTTTCTGTACGGTCGCCATTAGTGATAGTGGTGGAGGAGCTGAGGCACAGAGACCTACTGGGGTTCCTGTGGAAGTGCAGAGAGGTAGAGTACCATCGTTCTTCTCAGAAAGATTGATAATATTGTCACGTGGGTTTAGACTCGTGTTTAAATAAAAACGGCATCACTTGTGATTTGTTTGAGAAGGTGTAATAATATCTGTAACTAAATCAGCCATCAGCTGCAAAACACAATCAAAAAGTTCGTTTTTTCTGTTTTGGTCAAGATTTATTTTAATTATTTAGAAATTATGCTTTCCACTTATTAACACAAAGCCGATATTTTTCCAGTTTTAGTTTTTTCACTGTATTAAGCTCTGAGTTTTTGTTTAGTTGTGTTTGTGTCTGACTATTTCTTTAAAAGGGATAAATAGCAGAGGTTCATTTAAATTATCTTTAAATTATGAATGTGTTAACATAATTTTTGAACTATGAAAGCTTTGCTTAGTATTGTGTAATTTTTGAGTTGGTCAACATGCCCTTACGTAACCATCATCGAGTGCCCAATAATCTTAATTTTGGCCCTAATGTTGCACCATATTAAATGTATTTGGGGCCCTCTGGAGACTTTCAGTTTGCTTAGACCTCAAAACATGCATTGAAACATGGAAGCCCCTAACTTCCCTCGCTTTTCTCTCACTAAAGGATAATGAAAGTCATGAAATGACAGAAAAGAGGATCTTCACCATGGCAGGACAAGTGGCCTCTGCCCTGGTTAGTTGAACTGCTGTCCTTCTAATTATACCCACATTTCTGAAATTTCCTACTTCTCTACCATATACTTTTTACTTATATTCTAACATATGTTGTCTTTCTCACCCTAGGATTACCTGCACAGTCAGGGATCTATCCACGGGAACATCGGAGCTCGCAGTGTTCTGGTTGGTGGTGACATGACGGCCAAACTGTGGGGATTGGGCTCAGCTTACCACAGAACACAGATCGACACTGCTGGGCTGGTGGAGGAAATGGAGCTGAAGAAATGGCAGGCACCTGAAGTTCTGGCCAGGAGAACGGCCAGTAACAGCAGCGACGTGTAAGTGTTTAAGTTCCCTATAAGAAACATACGATAGTAACATGTTAGTAACTGGAGAGACTGGATCTGGACGTTGGATGTCAGGATTTGGCATTACGAAATATGTCAGAATGATTCACTTCACTGTTAATCTGCTGCATTAAGACATTTTTGTTGCATTTTGCAAATGCTGTAGTTTAACCTGGTAAAAACTTAAGCGACCTAAAGTTGTCTTTCAAATATTTTCACAGATGGTCCTTTGGTATCCTCCTTTATGAAATGGTCACATTAGGTGAGTATTCTACAAGCACTATTGAGAAAAATTGTCAAAATATCCTCAATTTTTACTGGCTTTAGATTAACTTTTTTAATATTATGGATTTTGTGTCAACTTGTCATCTCTTCCACTTTAAGTCACATAGCTATAAAGTTTAGATTTGAACAACAAAGAGGAGGAAACTGCACAGGTTAAGGAAAAGAGAAGTGGCAAATCTAAAATAAGAAGTAAAACTCAAAGATATGTTTCAAATGTCCATTAGTTTTAGTTAAAACCTGATTAAAATTGTTGCTGTGAAAGACTGTGTTGAAAATGATTAATTTACACACTAACTGAAAATAAAAACTCTGGGGATGTAGAGACTATAAAGGTTCTGTCCTTGTTTCAGCTGTGCTTCAGCCTCTAGTGTTAGGAGTTGGGAGTATGAAGAGGAATGTAATGAGATTGTTGGACATCATTTGCATTTCTTTAAGATTCACTTTTTTCATGCTTTTGAAAGAAAAAGAAAAATCACTAAATCTTGAAGGAAGTATTGTAAACTTAGAGTATATATCCTGCTTTCAAATATTTTAGAATGGTGAAAATATTAGTTTTCACTTCTGGATTGTACACAATTTCCTTACAAAAAATATATACATTTTTCAATTTTATTGTGAATGATATACATTCCAGCACATATCTTCCATATACAAATTATAAGAAAATTGCAGCTACTACACGTTTTTTTTTTTTTAAAAAGAGCAGTAAAAATGTCTAAAATTGATACAATTATTCATCTCCTTAGCAAGTTAACAAATGTAGTAATATTTTAACATCAGTCATGCAAATGCTTTAAGTAAACTATTACAAACAAGATAGCCAGGGAGTCATAAAATAATAAAGTAATGAAAACTTCTCTGCTTTTAGGTGACCCACCTTTTGCTCACATCATGTCGACTGAACTTCTGCAGTATCTCCAAAGAAGAAAAACTGTGAAACGGCCAACCAACTGCTCCAACACACTGTAAGAACGGCTGCAGAAACACATTACTATGATCCCATATCTACACATGAAGGGTAAAAAGGGCAGTAGCTGGTCAGGAAATCTTTTAATAAACTTATATTGATAGAGAAAAATGAGTGAACTATTTCAGTTTAAACTTAAAACTATATTTCTTAGTTGTCTGACATTTTTTGTGTTTCTGTGGTTATTCTGTTTCTGAAAACATTTGGAGTATATTAGTGAATTTTAGCCTAAGAAAGGGGTACTTTATCACCTGATTTACAGAAAAAAGAAATTACAAAATCTTGATCATATCAGTTTTATGTCAAAATAGCCAAAGACCTCATTAAATTACAGGATATCAAACTGAAAAACAACAGATCATATGTGGAAAATATTTGTTCATACAAATAAGCATACAGAAATTACTTTAAGGTAATTCATATTAATTACCAAACATCTTATTAGTAACATATTTACAGTTCCCTGCTCCCATACAACATGTAGGTTGTCCCTTCTGTTTCATTCAAAACTCTGAGAACGCACACTCATGTTTTTCTGCAGCTGCTTAAGTAAATTGCAAATATACATGTTTGCATTTTTCACTCTTTAACTGTGTTTGTAGGTACTCCATGATGAAATCATGCTGCAGCTGGAGCCCCCAAGGGCGTCCCTCGGTCGCCAGACTGATTAGGATGCTTCATGAAGGAGAGCAATCGGCAAATGGGAGCACAGCTCTGAGGGTGCCTGAGCCACTGAACATGGAAAGATACATGAGGGAGGCAGGATACGGAGAGGCGTTCAACTACGCCGTGTTCTGATTGGCTGGGACTGCTGTGACAAAGGACTCTGTTGGAGCCATTATTCACAGTCCAGCGAAACAAATTCCTTAAAGTACCAAGTACCAAGCACAAAAAGCGAGGGGAATTAAATATGCCAATTACATCGTTTGTTTAGAAAACATGTTTTTATATTTATAAGTAGTTTTGGAATACAAAATATAAAGCACAGCCATGAAGTATGTCTTAGGTAACTTATTCTTTTGTAAATGTGTATACATTTTGGTAAATAATACCTTGGTTGTCTTGGACTTAATAAACAAAACACTTAAAACATATTTAACTTATGATCATTTTAAAGTCAGTCCTGTCTTCTTTTTAAAGACATACCAATATTGCTTATATTTTATTAATTTGATCCATGTCGCCACAATGAAATGACATAATTCAGGGTTTATGTGCAGTGCTCAAACAAATAAATTGTGTCTTCATGAACATACAGTAGTATTTAATAGATTTTTTCTTGTCTGGAGAATATTGATAAAACCTAGTTGCTAGGTGTCAAGTCCTGCTGGGAAATGAATTTATCAACAATGTAAGAAGAAAAATGAACAATGTTTATCTAAAAAAATAATAGATTTTTTAGAATTGTGAATGATAGCACAATGTTTGCATTGTTGTTATGTCACTTGACCCACACAAGTCGTAGAAAAGATAAAATAAAATTGATGTCCATCCCAGGGAAACGTACTTCATAAATGCCACACAAAATTCAAGACCTCCCTGCAGTCCAATATGGAATTATGAACTCTAAGATAGTGGATGGAGAGGTGGAGCTGTTTTATAAAACTGTCTGGATAAAAATCAAGACTCCGAAAACAAAGTTCTACAACAGTTTCTTGATTATTTATTTGCATTATAGCATCAACCATTCCTCGTCAAACACACTCCTTCACGATTTTGCAGTTTTTCTGATTATTGCAAATAAAAGATTTGCAGAATCTTTAGTAACTTAGGGATGAAAGGTGCTGCTTGTTTGGGCAAATGCAGATCAAGTGAACAAATCTGCATGGATCCACCTAATAAAAACATTACACAGGAACTAACAGGCTCACAACACATTCAATGAGTCCTTTTAACCCAACTTTACACGTGGAAGGACCTGTAAATTTAAATACTTCAGAATCCTGGGAAAACTGAAAAAACACACATCAAGGATTATCCCTTCTTGAAAGAAAGCAGCCACAACCAGTCACAATGAAGCCAAAAATAGCTAGCTACAAAGGTAAATATTGGTGGTAAGTACACAATATATGACAAAGCTATGAGGAAGACAAAGAAAGAAGTTTCCTTGATCAAGGTAGCTACTATTTCAGTCACGCTTTGGGAAAAAGCAATGGATGTCATTGCTTGAAAGAAGAAGTTTTTAAAAATTAAGGGTGTTCGTAGAAAAGAAGGAATGATATGAAAAGTCCTCGTCTAAATCTACTGTAGAGACTAGTAAGAAAGGCCACGATAGAACATGAGAAAACTTAGACATAAAAAAGGCTCAAACTAAAAAGTCGAGCAAACAAATGTGCAATTAAATATAAAGGCAATTTTTTACACTTACTACAGTATAGCTTAAGGTTTTCTTATTCACACAGTCATTCAGTCTGATGTAATGGTTTGCTAGTCCGTGACAAATGTAGGTCCACATTTCCCATTTCCTCAAGACGGTTTACAACAACTCAGCTTAAAGATAATTTACCAGCTGGCATTTAGCGTTGTTTGCTGCTCATTTTTATTTCACATTTCAGGCAGAATTTCCTACAAGCTTCTGTTTGCACAGTTTAAATAATAATAATAAAAAAAACAGCAGGTCTCCTTAAATAAAGCTTAATGAGACAAAGTGAAAAATTCAGGTTTCCTGCATGTTTTTCATTTCAGACTTCAATGCTTTTCCAAACTCAAATCTTAGAGATTTTTCTGGACTTTTGAGTTAAAAAAAAATAACTAGTTGGGTTTTATTTTCTGTATTTAAAAAAAAAAAAAAATAGAATCGTGTACCAAGATTATGTTATGGTTGGTTTCTGATCTAGAGTTGTGGCAAAGAGTAATCATTCATATATTTTTTTTATTTTTGGGAAGTTAAATCAACTCTGACATTTTAACACTTTGTTTTGGTAAATCTGTACTGGTTTATCCTTCTGCAAATACAGTCCATTTAAAGTAGAGTTTGTAAAGTTGAAACGTCTGTTCTGTGAGAGGTTTCATTGTTCTGTTTGACTCCCTAACAAGACTCGGTGTTAAGAACACACAGATCCAGATGCAAAAAATAATAATTGAAATGGCCCTTTTGAATTTGTGTGTTATGTCAGCTAGTAACTCTAAACCAAACCAAACTAAGTTTGTCAAAAAAAAAATCACTTTAAGGTGTAGAAATTCTAAGATTACAAATATTTTAATTTAAATAGAAATGAATGTAAGCCTTCACTGTTTAGAGAAAAGGATTGTTATATCTTATGTCTTGAAATTCATACATTTTTCCATATTGGAAAATGATCAAAGCAAATTCAACTATTTCTCAGGCTGCAAAGAAATCCTAAAGTTTTGCTGCTGTTGTGTTTGTCTACTTTACATCATGTAAAATGAACCACTGGGCTGTTCAAGTCTTCTCTATATGTGATATACTCCCAGAGAAGAACTGTGAGCGTTTTGGGTTTCATTTGGAGTCTTGTCTGGTATTTCAGCTTTTCGTACCCTGTTCTCTGTCTGTACCCTGTTAGCTAGAGGGAACCCATCAAAAAAGGCCAGCATTTATACATGATGATGGTCATTCCTTCTGAGTAACAGTTCAGTATATAAACACTTTTCAGCTTGATAACAACTTTTCCTCAAAAGAAATTGTTCCAAATAAACATTTTTCCACACAAAAATCCACAAGGAGCCATTTTAGAGTTCAGAGCTTCTTTCCAAATTAACAATAGCTGTCTCTGCAACCATTATTAATTTGACAAATAAATCAACATGATCTAGAAAAACTCAATTTCACAAATACATGAAAAATGACAGCCCCACCTTTCAAAAAGAGGAATTATTTCCCTACATGTTGGGGAAAAAAATGTTTCAACCATTTGTTTTTGAAGTGCAAAACAATAAGAAAATAAAATCTTCATTTATGTGTTGCATGGAGCGAATTTTGGGCAGCAATCGGTACCTTCACCAAAAATCTTCATCCAACACAGTTTTTAGATAAATTACCTAGCAGAAATTCCTTTCAATCTTCGCAAATATGAGAGAAATCCGACAACAAGCTTCAATTCTGAAGCACTCAGTTCAAGTGGAGAGTCTGTTTTGAATCTTAATGAACCTCGTTTACATTCACCTGGAGGTCCTCCCTTCCCCTTTCAACAGCTCCGCGTCTGATCCCGGTCCAGGATCTCGACCGTTAGTCCCTCAGATTGTTGATGTGAGCACAGATCTTCAGGGCTGGGCCCAATTTGATGTTCATGGTGGACATGAGATGCTCCTCCTTCAGCAGGAGCAAAGCCTGTCCGTCAATTTCCTGTGACAAGAACTGGGAAGCGAGCTCCTCGCAGCCTGAGAGCAACAGCAACACAAGCAAAGTAGGAAGAAAAGATGGAAAACAGAGATTTAACAGAACTCATTCAAACTGTAGAAACACCAACACAAAAAAGTAAACTGCTTAATTACTGTTGTGAGGTTAGTTTCTATTGTGCATCTGGAGTCATGGTAGTTTGGTTTCATGACCTCTGGGGGAGCTCTAGGAAACTATACATAAAAACGAGTTTGAATAAGAAGCAGTTTATGTTGTTACCTTATGCTGTAGCTAAATAAAATAAGTACAGTTTTCCACTGACAATTACCTCTCGTTTATTCACATCATGACAATTACCATCCAGTTTGACACAGTTAATGACTCCAAATTTAGAAGCAAGTGATATAAATTTTAAAAGTATGTAACTATTAACTCAAATAACAAAGATGATTCAATTTAAGTGAAGTGGATGAGTAAAGAGAAGGTAAAAAGGTGGAAGACAGAAGTCGGATCTTCCAACCTTGTAGTGAAGAAATGAACTGTGACACTTCCTCCACTGTCCACTGGGCGGGGCTAGCAGGCAGGCAGTTGGGTGCTGAGCTCTCGTTTGCAGCTGGCGGAGGCGGCTGGTGGCAGGAAGCCGAAGAAGCAGGTGACAGAGACATGGCGTCTTCTTCATCCTCCTGACCACTGGACTCCTCGTCTGAATGGCTGGACTCTGAGCGGCACTGTGGGTAGAAGAGGCGGGCGGCGAGGGTTACTGGACAATTCATAATGTAGAAACTGTAGAATTACTGAACAAAATCTTAAATGAGATCCGCTAATTGGTGCCACATTCAGCTAAACATTTTTGGTGTAAACATGTTTGAAAGCCTCATGCTTTATTACAGAGCCAATGTTGACCTAAAATAAGCCTGATTTTTTTTTTTTATTCTACGTACTTCCCAACAGGCTCTTATTGTTATTTATAGGAGAAGCTAGAAGTGAATTTAAAAAAAGCAAATTACTTCAATTTCAGTGTTTAACATATCAGAAAATTTCTGAATGTGAAATAAAAAATACAAAAGCATACAACAGATTCAAAAACTGTAGTTAATTTTTTTTAAATGAAGCTGAAGCTGGAAAAGTTCTGCGTGTAATATTAAGTACACTGCAATCATTTAATAACTTGAAAAAACACAGCTGGTAGCAAAATCTTAAGTAGTAATTTTCACAAATTAATCCTTCGTGTTTTCCTTTAATTGCGTTGTCGCCAATCAGTGAATGACTTGTAATCTGCAACTTCACTGTCTCATTTCTTTTACTATGATTAAAGAAAGAAATGTTCATTGTGTTTGTTTTTCCCATATATTCTTGTGCAAAATCCACTTTTAATACCCAGAGCAGGTTTATAAAAGTATCTAGCTTCTCACTGTGCTACCTATCTCTCTTCATTTTTCCTATTTATAGAAAAAGTTCACTTCATTCTAAGTTAATCCCTCCTGTAACAGAGGAATAATTTTGTTCTAAAATCTGAAAATATAAATACATTTTGGTTTAATTTTGTTAGCTTTCATATTAAAACATTTTATATAGTACAAATTTAGAAAACAGTTTTATTTTGTTGCAGTCGGGACAAAAGTGTCTCTTTGAATGGAAAAGGTCGCTGACCCCTGCTGCAGATGAACACAGAGCAACAATTGATTATCACTGCTGATGCCTTCCCATCCTGGCATTGCCACAACACAACCCTGTACGTTCTACAGCAACAAACTAACAAAACTGCTGCTTTTACAGAGGTTGTCACACCCATGATTATCCTAAAACATTAAAATAATAGCACCTTGCTCACAGATCTAATCAGAATTTGCATACATTCACTTCACTTTGTCCTGTAACTGTATGTAACAAGTCCGTCCACAACAGCAGAACACCAATCACAATCTGGAGCAAATGTGGTTTTAGATTAATCCCCGAAAATAGCAGTAAAGCTATAAAACCACTCTAACCAGTTGAACGCAGCCTATCTACCAGAAAATGTTGCACAAATAAAGACTAAAGTGGCACAATTTAAGAAAAGAGACATCTATAATACACTTTAAAGAAGGTCTCATGTCAATAAAAGTAAAGGATTACAAAAACAACTGCAATTTGGTGGTTTTGTTGTGGCCACTAGATGGCACCAAACCTCAACCAACTCAAACCCTAAGTTCCTCCAGTGTCACGTGTCAGATGGTGCCAAATTGAGTTTGATGGTTCATTTCTCAAAAGTTTCATTGTTACAGAAAACACTTTGATTAAATTTACCCTTAAAATCATTTGTTATTCCATTTTGCATAGAAAGAACTGACAAAAACTTATTAATACCTATGTTTGATTCTTTAAAAGAGTTTTAGACAGAACTTTTCTCTCACCTTTGCAGGTACCGGTCTTCCTGCAATCTTTGCACTGGCTATTTCTGAGCTAGTCCTACGAGGAACCCTCCGCCTTGCAATCCCTCCTTCCTCATCCGAGTTAGAGAAGTGACCCTGGCCCTGGCCCTGGTCCCGGTCCCGGTCCGAAGAGTGGTCCTGATCCTGACGCTGGCTGTGACTGTGTCGCATCCCAAAGTTCTGCCTGAAGCTGACGTTGTACCTGGGGAACCAATACATACTGTATCGTAGACAAAGAGTGACATATACGGTACTGAAGCCGGGACGAGCAACACACAGTTTTTGTCTCTTTGGACCATGCGTGGTACAGAAGTTAGAAACACGCATCGGACAAAGAGACAAATGCAAAGCAGAAGCAAAATAATTTCAAACTCATATGCTGACAAAATACTGTTCCAAACAATGCGAAATGTGCATTGTTTACATTGTGAAACATAATGTAATAAATACAATATAAAAATCACAAAATGATGCCAGTTCAATAGAAAATCCAGAAGACAAACATTTCCAAGCAAGATAGAATTTGCTACATGAAGGAAGTTTGGCTGTAGCAATATTTAAACATAAAAAACAAATTTAAGAAGCACAGAAAACACACATGCTGTGAACATACAGCTGAAGCCACATTATAATTCACAGGACAACCAAATTCCTCCGTGGATTCATGCTGATTATGATTAATCTCTACATTATGTAAGGCGTGTTGCTAAAAAATGTACACCCCTTGAACTTTTTCACATTTTTTAACTTATATTTTTGGATATTTTTCACCAGGTTTTTATGTGATAGACCAACACAAACAAGTGCATAATATGTCAGGTGAAAGGGAAGCTACATACATGGTTTTCAACAACTTTTGCAAATAAAATTCTGAAAAATGTAGCATGTGTTTGTCTCAGTCAGTACTTTGTAGAACATTTTTGGAATTTTGGATCATTTTCTTTGGAGTAATGAGTTAGATCTAATGGACAGCACGCATCAAAATGATGCTTGAAGTCTTGCCTCAGATTATTGAAAGGATCTAGGGCTGGAGATCGACTAGGCTAATCTAAAACATGAATATACTTGCGCTAAACCAGCCTATTGTAGTTCTGGTTGCATGTGCAGGTTTTTTATCCTTTCAAAAATTAAATCTACATCTTGGCCTCAACTCTATTGCAATGAGTGTGTGGTGCTGTTTTGAATGTGTTTTATCTGCTATCGACAGGTCAAAGGCAAAGTCTGGCCAATTCCTATGTTAGAAAATCTGACCCATCTTAGAATGCAATTGAGTTGCCCTGGTCAATAGGATAAAACCTCAACAGAACACATCGATGTTTGTGGTTGTAACATGAGTGCAAAAGTTCAAGGGGATAAACACTTTTAAAATGGAATGTGTGAATAAAAGCAAATGATTTATTTTGCTGCAATTTAAATTAGATTTGCTTAAATTCTAGAGACATTGATATATCAATGGGAAAAACAGCTGAAAGGATTCAGAGAACCATGAAATATGAGTGGCTACAGCAGCTTGAAATGAAGTGAGTTTATAAGATGATGTGTATCATCTTATGTCTACTGTATATGTTGTGTCACATGTTTCATGCATGTAAAGTACCTCTTGGCGCAAGACATGGAGCAGAACCTTTTGGTGCCTCTGAACTGGTTGGCAGGAGCAAAGTTTTTGCAGTACTCACACTTCAGCACTGAGGTTTCAAAAGAGAAGACAGAAGTTACTTAATATAGCTACCAAACTTTCATAAATATGTGACAATATGAATTAAAGAGACTAATTATTTCAAGGTTTTGTTCCTAATGTACATAATCACAGGGTTGAGAGAAGGCAAGGGTTATACTTTGCTGAGATTATATTTATTTTTTTCCATTCACAGCTCTCTTGCAATTAAACTCAGAAGTGGAAATTCCCAGTTTGGAAGCTGTAATTAAAGCTGTGCTGTTATAACGAAGTCGCAAAGTCAAACAGGGTCCAAACTGTTGAACAATGTAAGACGGACTAAGAGTCTGAGAGCAGAACAGGCCAAATACCAGCTTGATTTCTGGTGACTGTCTGGTTGTAAACACTAAAACAGCAAGCTAGCAAGGGTTTGTTGGCAGCTAGTTAGCAGTGGGACAAAAAAAAGTCCCACTAGCAAAAGAAACTACATAGAATATGCAAGATAAAATAGTCCTGCCACCAAAAAAATTAAGGCCTGTGATTATGTTTTTTTTTTTTTTTTAAAAACAAATTTAAGATTTTTTAACAATGCGGAGACACCCTGTGAATGTGCGATAAATACGTAAGCGCCCCAAAGTCATAATAACAACAACAATCAGTCTAGGCAATGAGGCTGAGAAAAAACAACTGAGTTGGATATCTTCAGTATGGGTTCAATCTCCATACTGGCCAATTGAAACATAAAGGCTTTCAGAAAATCAACACTTCAAAATAGTAGAAGGCTTTAAATTAAACCATTATGCATATTGATTTTGAAAAACATTAGAATCTGAGCACTTTTGTCAAGACCATGTAATTTTTTCTTAAATCGACGAAAACTCAACATTATAAATGGCCGGTTAGCTCAGCTGGTCAGAGCGAGGTGCTAATAATGCTGAGGTCATGGGCAGTGATGTCAGTAACGTGTTACTTAGTAACACTACTGTTACTGTTTATAGTTTTCCAGACGATTCTGGAACACACAAATTACTAAAGTTTTTTTTGTACTGTTGTAACCATTAAACAATCTCCCATTCAGTTCAACCATATGAGTGGAGACACTTTGTTGATGTTATCATTATAAAATAACTTGCAATTAAGTATTGGCAAAGATCAATGTAATATTCACAGGTGGCGGAGCGTTGTTGTTAGCAGCCGCTGAAAGTAACTTAAAGAGTTACTTTTAATGTAACTTAGTTACTTTACAAATCAAATAATCAGTAATCTAACCAAGCTACTTTTTCAAGGAGTACTCAGTAATCCGATTAAAGTTACTTTTTCAAAGTAACTATGCCATCATCAGCGATATTTGAAAAAAAAAAAATTAAGGGGAAGCTCTGAGGGAAATTATTTTCTACTACATGTTGAAACATCTGCTGAGCTCAGTAAAGTTGCTCTGCTTTACCTTTTTGAGGTTTCAAATTCGGTCTTTCGACAGGCTAAATTCAGACGCCTCTTGGAAATCTCAGCCAAGTTAAGGATCTACTTTCTTGAGGAATACGTAAATTGACTGCTGTTATAAGGAAGTAGTGGTTTCAAGTCAGCTCAGGTGATACCTGTTGCCGTAGTGACCGTTTCTGATTGGTTAGTGTCTGGACTATCGTCCGTTAGATCCTCTCCAGCCGAGTCCTTTGCTGGACCACAAATCTGTTGGTGAAGGAGAAAAACAAAAATCGGTAATGACACAGGACTGCGTACATGGGAAGGAATTAATGAATCAAAAAATGTATTGTACACACTGGGAACGGTTCTGCTCCCTCCTGGATAACAAAGCCTTCGATCAGATGAGTGAGAACTTGTGGTTTAACTACAGCCTGAGGCGGGGACGCCCGCTCCACCTGACTGCAAGCCCCCCGAGACACAGACAGGATCGGGGTGGGAGAGGAGGAGTTGGGAGGAGGAGAAGCAGAACCTGCAGAGGTAGAGAAAGAGTAAAGATTTTTCCATTACCTGTTCAGGATGATTTAAAGAAGCAAGTGTTTGTGAATGAGGTGTGGACCAATATTTATCATTATAGCAAAAAAAAAAAGAAAAAACAAACATCATCAAATGAATTGTGATTTACTTTGTTAATGTTTGCAACCCCCAAATCCGAATATGGTGGGAATTGTAACTTTTGCTGTTTGAAATACTTACTTGCCATTTGAGAGCAACGATAACTACATTTAGGCCAAATGTATTTAATTTTTGTTAATCCTTCTTGTAGATTTAAAATAAAATTTTGATTAAAAAAATGCTGTATTTCATTTAATCAAGAAGTTTGTTAGAGATAGGAAATGAGACTGCATTTCTCAAAAGACAGTAAGGAAAGTAAAAAGTGTATAAATTAAAATATATATTTTGCTGTTTTTATTTTCATTTAAAAAATGGCAAGTCAAAAGATATTTAGTAATTAGTCTTCCAAATCAGTGGAAAAATCTTTACTGGTACTAAAAAACCCTTAAATCCTTTCTTGTAATTGTTAACCAGTTTATTGCATGTTTCCACTGGTATTTTGTTATTTTACGTATAATTTACTGTTGGTGATTTGGTCTAAGATTGTGAGTTTTTGAGATCCTCCATGAGATGCAAATTGAGGAAACTTGTCAACAGAAAGAAAAGACTACATTGAGACATAAATCTGCCAGGAGCATTAATAAGTTTGGGTTTAACTGCATCAGAATATTTGACGCACTTGCATCACACAACGTCATGCAACCAGTGTGCTACAACAGCCTAGTTGATAATAGGAGAGTTTTATTGTCTTAGCAATAAAAAAATGTCATGCTCCAATTGTTTACTGTGAAGTTACCTGCACTGATAGGGTTGCCTGGGGGTGCAGAGGTGTGGTCTCTGACTGGCTGGAGCCGTGGAGGAGACGGACCGTCTTCATCATTTGCTGAACCAGAGTCTGATTTTCTTTTTAGGGAGACGTTCACCTGCTTTCCCTTAAAACAAAAGAAGCAGAAAGAAAAGATGAAGCTGGGAACAGATTTCAGATTTTTCAAACTGTGAGGAATCATTTCAATTGGAAACAAAAAAGGCACCACAATCTGAAAAAGACTTCATGAAAGGGAATACCCAGGCAACAATGCAAGATGCAAACTACTAAGTAGCAACATACTACAAACAAAAGAGGCAAAGATTAATGTCTAAGAAACATAAAGTATAATATGTTATTTTGAAGAAATGGGGGAGGAGCTATAACAGCTGTAAACATTGTATAGGGCATATCATGGTGTTGAGCACCATCATCTGTCAGGTATCTTAATCCCGATCTAACTGGCAAAAGACAGTAATCATCTGACCTGTGGAGTCTGGCCGCCTGATGAGTCTCCATTGGTTGTCACCCCAACTCTTCTCTGCTCTTCAGTCACCTGTGGGAGGGAGTGCGTGGAGCGAGACTGTGATGGAGGAGGAGCTGTAACGGTTGGTGACTGAGAGGAGGTGGAGCTCTGAGATGCAGGCCCATTCTGACTCTGTGCAGAGCTTTGATTGGTCTGGGGATGAAGTTGAGGAGCCTGGGCTGGTGGAGCAGCCTCCTGGGGAGTCTGGAGAGTCTTAAGCCCCACACCTCTGCCCACAACCCCGCCTTCCCTGGAGGCGATGGAGGCCACCATGGTGAGCAGGCTGGACGAGCTGCTGAGCACAGCCGCTCCTTCCTGGCTGCAGCTGCCACGGGCCAGGGCGAGAGCCTGGGTGCCCCCCAGCGTGCTCTGCCTCGCCCCCACGATTTG
The DNA here is from genome assembly GCF_003331165.1 of Xiphophorus hellerii. Taxonomy (NCBI): domain Eukaryota; kingdom Metazoa; phylum Chordata; class Actinopteri; order Cyprinodontiformes; family Poeciliidae; genus Xiphophorus; species Xiphophorus hellerii. The sequence goes on along the minus strand of NC_045684.1, from coordinate 4,441,961 downwards.
GACCGGGATGTGAGGAGGCTGGGACGAATGGTTGGAACTGCTAGCAGGTGGGGGGGCAGGCAAGATGGGAGGGGGGTTTCTGGAGGGAAGCTGAAGGGGAACGCGGAGACCCTGAAAAGTCTTCGGTTGGATGGGAATGGGTCCGTTAGAGTGGCCCGATTTCTCCGTGCCGAGTGCCGTTTTCTGCAAAGGCTGCACTACCAGAGTCTGAGCGTTGACAGCAGGTTTGATGGTCGCCGTGCCAACCGGGTAGCAATGGGCCTGTGATGTGGCATTGGATGTCAGGACCAGTGCGTGTGCAGCTGTGGGAGCTGTGGTCCCTGTGGTCAGTGTTCGAGTTCCATGAAGCAGGAGCTGGGAGAGAGGGATGGAGGAGGTGGAGGATGAGGAAGAAGAGGAGGCACCGGACGAAGAGACAGGGTGTGCTTTAAGGTTCGTAGGCTGGGGGTAGGTAGGGATCTTGATGTGAGGTGGCTGTGGGTTGGGTTTAGTTGGGGACTGGGGGGTTGATGGGTGGGACGGCTGGACCAGCGAGTAGGAAGCTGAACAAAGAAAAACAATGTTAATACGGGTCACAATCAAACAGAACATCTACAGTCTATTAGAGGAGGCTGGAGAAAAATATAAAACCATCTGTCAAAATAAAAGCTGAAACCAAACTAGACCCTGCCACATGACAAACACCATAAATACAGCTAAGGACTGGTTGAAATAAAAGGTCCTGGACACACTAAAAGCCCAGTACTTTAGATTTTTCAGATAATGTAAATGGGCTGTACATGCAAGAAATATCTCTAATATATCACAGCTGAAAGGGAGGAATGAGGCAAGTTTTCCTCAGACCGATGTTAGAGGCTGGTAAAAAAGCCTCTTACTGAACTTATTTCCCCTAGGTGAGAAGACTAGCTGTGATGGGTAGGGTGTTCTAACTTTTTCCACAGCTAGAAAATACAAGTTAGCTCAAATAGTTAATTTAATAGTTAAAAGAGGGCTATTTTTATTGTTAACGTGGAACTAAATAACTTATTTGTCACTTTGCAGAGACAAATACGACAAAATATGAAACAATTATAATAGACATCAAAATGAAAACCTTTATAAATCAAACCTGTAAACTCTAGACAGAGGAATGGAGTCCTACATTTTTTAATTACTGTAAAAGGGTCTGCTGTAAAATAATCACAAGGGAAAACTAGTAAATGAGGCGAGTCAAAACCATTTTCTTTCTCCCCACCTGAGTCAGTCCTGTCTGGGGCTTCGGTTTTAACACCCACACCTTTGGGGCTCGACACACCTCTGATGGCAAGGTTCTGCGCCTAAAGAGATACAAGAAATGTTTCAGTGACATTAGCACTTCTGCGACACAGCCTGACAAAAACGCAACTTGAAATCATTGGCTCAGTTACTCCACAAACCTGGTCATTATCCGACTGGCTGCTGGAGGAGGAGGAGGCTGGATTTACTTCCTGTTGCTGATGACTCTGAGACTGCTGGGCGACGGTCGCCACAGCAGCGGTTGCTGTGCTACCGGGCATGAAGATGAGCTGGGGGGACATGGGGGGTCTCAGGGAGCGGTTGACCTGCAGGACAAATGTTAAGTCATGGCTGACACTGATATGATCAGAGAATACGGCTGTCTGAGGGAGACTCACCCTCAGGTACATTTGTCCCTGACCGCCTGTCGCTCCGCTGAGCAGCACGGACTGACTGATGGTGGACATCGCCGAGGCACCTAAAGGACGGCTGCTGGTTGTGGAACCTGCTCCAGATGTTACACTGGCCTGAAGAGCAACAGTGTGAGACCTTAATATGTAGAACTCTTTCTTTTCCTTATGAATTTTCTTAAAGTGCATTCTCTGTTTAGAGAATGCTTGATGGCTCTGGCTAGAATCAAACTGCAACATCTTGACTGAATTAAGAACTGAAATGGATCTGGATTAGGACAGTTTATTTTAAATATAACCCAGCTAAGGAATTAATAATCAAGGTGGGTTATTACACATATAATTTATCTGTGCTGGGGGTTTATTCATCTAACCAGAAAGTGTACTCTGGATTTTCCACTTAAACACCACTGATTCAGACTAGAAATCTAGGTTTTTAAATTATTTCACGCCTTGCTTGAAATCATTTAAGAAACAAGACATAAATAAATATCAGAAATCTGGATATCTGTAAACCATTATTCCTCTCAGTTCTTGGTAGACCTCATGAATACCTGCTTTAATCTTATGGGAGCCTGTGAGAGTCATGTTGACATTCATAGGAGTTTTCTGGATTAATGTTTTTTTATTTACCTGATTTTTTCATCCTTGCACCAATTTATTTGAATGCAGCTTTGGTTGGTTTGCATCTGACTTTTTTCAACAAAGAAGAAAGTGGAGACATTTTTAATCAAGCTTGCGTCCAGTTATACCCGCTTTGACAACGGATGACTGGAAGTGTTTCCCATCATCTACTCATAACCTACTGTGAGGTTTTCATGTTTTTCCATAAAATAGTTTCATCAAATAAGTTCACAGATCTTTTTGAAGAGAAAATTCTAACCTAGTACAGTTTTCAGGGAAATATCAAAGACTTTTACAAACAAAAAAAGACTTGGAATCGGCCCAAAAAAGCTGAGATCAGTATATCTTTAGCTAATTAATGTCCATAAAAATGAAGTTTTGTCATTAAAAGGTTTTTTAATATTATTCCTTTTTTTTGCTTTAAGCCAGCAACAAAAAACAAAGCGTACTACTGTAGTGCTGGTGGTCTGAGAAGAGCTGCTGGACGGACTTGACTGACGACTGGCAGCCAGAGTTGCCTGTAAGAGACCAGACAAAGAGAAGAAAAACAGAAGAAGAGGAAATGTTTGAGGCTTCACTTGAATCCAAACAAACATGGTTACAGAGGCTGTCGTGTGGTTGACGGTGGACGTGGCTCAGTGTTTCTGGTCGTATGTCTGCCAATATAACACAACAGCTGTCCAGGACACTGCCTGCATGTTAAACTTCTGTCACTGGATTTTATTACTGCACCCTGGCTTATTTTGCAATCCATTCTTTAGACATGCATTATTTGATCAATTTAAAACAAATCTTTGCAATAAACAGAGTGGATTTTGTAATGAGCTTCATCATATTTACCTTGACTTGTTGCACAGCAGCCAGATTCTGCAACTGGGCACTGTTGATTTGTTGCTGCAGCATCAATTGCTGAAAGTACTGAGCTGCATTAGGCTGTCTCTGCAATGCCTGCAGGGCCTAGAGGTAATGACAAAAATATTAAAATTGAGAATTATGACAAGCAGTTTCAGGGAGAGAACTGGGAGCAGCAGATATAACGGAGAAAAGACGAGAAGTAACTGAAGTGATTTAGGTGGAGGTCTGTTAAAAGGAAACTAATCTAAAATGAGGGTATACAAGAAAAGGAAGAAAGAGGTTAGATGAGAGAAGAAAACTAAAAGTGAGATAAACAGGAACAGGAGGGAGAGATGCTGCTGCAGCTTCCTGCCAGCTGCCTGATGTATGAGCTGAGCCTCATACAGTAATAAGTTGAGAGGATGAATGCGAGCGCGGTGGCTTGGATTAGTATGTGCAGGGTGACAAAGACAGATGGTGGTGGAGGGTGACAAAGGCCTGAGAAAATAACACCCAGCCTCCACCAAGTCTCACTCTCTTTCCTTACCTACCCGATTCTCTCACTAATGATCAGTGTAAGACATAAATTAGAAAGATTACCACCCAAAGACACAATTTGGGAAAACAAATGTATACAATTACCTTTTTTCTTTTTCAAAGAACATTCATGGTCCTCCTTTTATAGTTAAATAACCAGAGTTCCTCCACAGTTTCAATTTCAGATTTCATACTTTTCCAGACTCACTTTTCTGTAAAATTATGGCTAATTTTATAAGCATAAATATAAAAGTTCTTTAAAAGGCTTTTAAATACAGGCAGCAAAAACACATAATGAAATCAGGTCAGAAAGGAAGATAAAAGGAAGAAAAGAAAGAAGGGAGGAAGAAACAGGAAAGTAAGACAAGAAATATGTCAGGAAGAACAGAAAGGAGAAAGAAAAAAGATGTAAAGAAGAAAGGAAGAAATGGCAAAAAACAGAAAAAAGCAAGAATGGGAAATTTTTAAAGAAATAAAAATGGTAGAAAATAAGCAAGACAATAAAAAATTACCAAAAACAGGATAAAGTCTGGAAATACATAAAATGTTCATACTTGTCTTTCTTTTCCCCCCGTACGTATGTGGATTTGGAAAAACCCCACAAAATCTGATTCTGTACTTATTTAATCTGCATATTAACAGTGAATAAAAAGTATTTTTTGCCACCAAAAAAAAAAAACAAACAACAAAAAGCCAGTTACTTTAAGTTATTTTAGGTTTACCACGTATTATATCTAACAGATTTCTAGAGTCAAGATAATGTAATTTAAAATTTGTAATCCTCAGGGATGCAGAGTTGTTTTTAACCAACATGAGCCTGACCATCCTACCTTGGTCACTTAGGTGAAACTTTACACGCATAAAAAACGTGGGACATGAAACACTCCAAGAGAGGAAAAATTTCTGCTCTTTTCCATGGCAACAGCAGTGGTTGTAACCTGCCTTTGTAAAACGGATCCAACTGCTTCACTCACAATTCTGACAATGACAAGGCAAAAACCTTTCACCATTAAATATAAAACCTAAAGCCATAATACAGGAAGGTGATAAACTCTATAAACAGACAGAACCTTTAGAACAGTCAGGATTTGAATTCAGTTCTTTAGTTTGGCTTCTTGACTAAACTTGGGCTTGGCACGTCAGGTTATTTCTAAATGTTTGTGGCGACATTACCTCTTTGAAGTCGACTTTGTGGCCTTAAATTGCTACAACAAAAACAGCTATTGAGGAAAGCCGAGGCGTATTACTCACACAAACTGAGACCTACCTGAACCGCCTGCCTTTCATATGCAGACATGGAATTCATTGGTGAGGGGCGGGAGCTTGCCCCAGATGCTGCACTCCCATTGGTCGAGGCTCCCTGCTGGTTCTGCTCTCCATCAGCCTCCATGGCTGCAGATGAGCACAGGAGACTATTGAGACAACCTTAAGTAAAATACAGAAGAAAAACAAAACAAAACTGAATTTCCTCACTATAAGACTAAGCCAAAAAGAAAAACCCTGTCTCACCTCAGGACAAATATCACCCCTCTGTGTTGTCACACTGTTGGCTTTTAAATGTTACTGAATGTGCTCTGTCAACAAAAACATATCATTTTGGTTTTGCAGAAATAATTGATGGATAAGGCTTTTAATATGCTATTAATTTTTAGGGGATATTAGAAATCAAACAATGGCAAAAATAATATTAAATACTGCAATGATGTTGTCAGTTGTGATTGGTCAATATTTTCCTCACTGGTTTTCTGTTCATTTGTCATCATGATGCTTCAACTCTCTCAGTGACCTTTAACCTCTGGGTACTATCATCTGTGTCTGGTGGGGGAAACTGCTGCGATGAGACTCCATCCAGCAGATTAAACATATTATTTAAATGCAAAACAGGAATTTCTGACAGGAAACACGTATCTTATTTCAAACTGTCCTTTATGACATCGCAAGGATGATTTTTATAGGTCCAATTTCTGAGAAACTCACTAATCAGTTATCAAAATCAGCCAATTTTTCATTGATCAGCTCTTATCAGTGACCAAAAGGTCAAATTCTGAAAATCTGTTTTTTTCTTCTGCACATTAAATGCATCAAAGCTGTAAACTAACACAACTTGCTGATTTATTAAACAAAAACAAACCAAATATAATGAGTCTTGTAATCTCTTAATTTTTTGTTGGATTACCTCCCCAAGGAGTCTTCACTGCAGTTTTTTTTTGTTGTTATGGTCAATGTTTAACAACATTTAAATGGTAAAGAATACAAAGTTTACACTAATGAGTTTGTATGTACTGTAGTTCATGGGAAGAAAAGCTGAATCTTAAAAAACTGGGAGTTCAGACCTTAAAAATGAACAGATACTATCAGTCGGCGAAAATCTGTTGGGTGCATCTCTGATTTCTTCTCAGCATCTCAGTAGCAGATGTAACAAATGATACCAACTTACAGTTGCAATGCTGTTGCTGTGTTGAAATTTTGCAGTTTCAAAACATAAACTGCTACACTGATGTACTGACCTACAAACACAAAGCTTTCAGATTTTGACTAAACCTGATTTTTAAAAAAAATGCATTTTATCTTTTTTTTTTTTTAAACTATGTATCACCTTGCAGGTGAGCTGGATGTTCTGTAGGACCCATTTAAATCAGGTGTCCCCAACCCATTTTCTTATTGCATGATTGTAATCACTCTTCCACATCCTCTAAATATTCCTTCTGCACACCATTCAGTCCCAGCAGCCAGCTCAGTCTGCAGCCTCCACAACCCCATAAAGCCTCCTTTAGCTGCAGCAATCAGCTGGGAAGCAAACACAGAGCTAACGCTTGCTAACTGCCCTCCATGCTTCAGACCAGTTGATACCAGATCCGCTGGAGGCTACTCCTGCTAGTATCCCGCTAGCCGCCGCCGCTGCTGTCTTGCTCGTTAACGGGGCAGCTCGGTCCGTCCTTACCGTCACCGCTCCGGGTTCCTCGCTCCTGCTCCGGCTCCCCGCAGCGGACTCAGCGGCCTCCCGGGCGGTTGGTATGCGCGGTGCCCGGTGGTGCTGCCTCTTTTTTCCCCTTGCTCTTCTTTTGCAGGACAACAGCAGTAGCAGGAGCAGCAGCACAGATTTCACTGCTCTGCATAAATTTGCAGCTGATTGTGCAGTGTTGTTTAGATGGAAACGCCTCCTTTTTTCCCGATGCTCTGCCTTTTCCGGCGCGACAGGATGACGGAGATTAACGAGGGAACACCTTAGACACAGGTCGGCTTTGATCTTTTTAATTATTGTATGCAAATAAATAAATGAGGAAAAAAACAATCGGACATTTTCATTGTATTACTTACTATAACATTTGCTTGTTACTTAGGGTAAAAACAACAAACATAAATTAAAGTGCAAGTTAGAAATTTTAGTTTGGTGTCGCAGATATGCAAAATTGGGTATTTTCCAACGTCATTATTGCAATATTTTTTTCCTGTATTTCTTAACCTACTTGTGGTTAACAGCATAGGTTAATTTAATGGTTGTCAGAATTTGTATTACTTTATTTTGTATATAGAGAGAAACTGAAGAAGAATGTATAACTTTTTGTAAAAGAAAATTACACAACTGCCCTTTTTACTTTTACTTTAGTAATATTATTAAATATTACTACACTCTACCTCTACCACTCTACCAACTGTGAGTAAGTGCACTGAATGAAGAACAAGCTTTACCAAAGACTGTATGAGACACAGATACACACAAACACACACACAATGTTAAAGTGTGTGACTGCTGACTGTGAAACTCTCTGTGATTTCACATTTTTTGCAAAGAGGGCTGAATGGTTAATAAAACTGAAAATATGAAAATTTTCATAAGGAGTCCAGCTGTTTATATATTTTTTCCACATATGCTAACAAATTAACCCCAAAGTCGTATGAATCAAAAATATAAATAATTTCACAATATTCCTCAATACAAGATGGCAACTTTATTTAACAACAATATTTGTGGTAAGTACAGGGCAAATGAAACAGTCAAGAGTGCATCACTGCTGCTGCACACAGAAAAGAGAGAAAGCTACACATCATGTAATCATCCAGTAGCCACTAAAAGACAAAAGTAACACACATAGGACTGTTCCACATCAAATATTTCTCCAATCACAGCACTAAAGCCCAAAATGAATGTAGTTTGCTGTTCTTTATGTGGGGACAAAAATTCTGCATCATCAAGAATGAAAGAGTGATTCAAAACATAAGCAAATGTGAGTTTTCTCAGAAAAACACAATGAAAAGCAATTTAAACAAAGGTGAGGTAAGAAATCACAAAATGTAGACAAAAAAAACTCAATCACTTACAGCGCAACATCACAGTGAAGAACAAACGCATAAATAATACGCAGCAGCCACAGTTTATTGTTGAGTTAATGTGTTTGTCACTTTGCTGCTCTTTTTGCCAACATGTTAAAGAGTCGTGGTGCAAACACATAGCAGCCCAAACTAAGAATGTAATCTGATGAGGCATGGCTGCAACCAAGTGATGAAACAAACACAAGATGAAAATAAGATGATAACCAGCAGCAGTCGTCAATCAGACCTTTAAAAATAGACTTTTAAATCTGCACATAGAAACGTATTTAACCAAAGTGAAGAGCAGTGTATGAAATCTAGACAATGTGCACTCTAAAACAAAATAAAACAATGCAACAGATGCATCAATGTTCTTTAAAATATACAGATTTACAAAATAATGAAAGCTTATATTTTTCTCTGTACAGTGTGAAAGGGTTTGAGTTTGTACATCCAGTTGCTTGCTATAATTATCAGCAGTCTGCACTTTGGTCCTTTCTTTTAAACCCTTTCAAATACTTTATTGCAACACCGCAGTCACATACCATGGCAGTGGTTTGCAAATTTCATTAGCAGTAGCATATCTTCACCATAAATTATACACAAGATAAAGACAATAGTGAGTAATGGATAAAAGAGATAAAACTTTAAAACAACTGTCCTAGTCTACAGAGAACATACAGGAACTATAGTCATGCTAAGTTGTTTTCTCATCTCTGTATTTTTCATGTAATCCTTAAATTCATGAATTTGCACAATAAAATCGGATTGTTGGCAACAATATATATGTATTTTTTTATCAGTTTCTATTACAGATTGTTTTACAAGCTTTATTAAATGGTTGTGAATAATTTTTAATAAATGTAATGCCTTAAAAAAAATCATGATTATAAGTGCAACTGTACCAAACAATATGGCTTAGTATTGGACTATGATGAATCTTTCAAAATGAGAAGCTGGGTTGGGATTGATTAACCAAACTAAACAATTTCCCCCACTTTTTTCTTTACTTGAAAGTCTGATACTTCAATTTCAACCTTAACACATGAGAAGCACCAATCTGAGAGGCACAAGTGGGAAAACAGAGGCTGCTGGTTCCACAGGTACCATTGTAGTGACTAAATAAAACAGCAGCTTCACTGAATAATAGGCAAAGGTAGTAGAAAAGCAAGAGAAGTCATTGCTTAAAAAGTTAGGAGTTTAATGTGAGTAGTTTGGTGTGTTGTCTTTAGGCAGATAAAACTTGTAGTTATTGTATTAGTAGCCAATTCATTATTGCAGAAGTTTATGTTTTAGTATTGCCAATTCAATCAATAGCCACCGTAATAAAAACGGATCCATTCATGAGTCATATGCTGCCAAGTTTGAAACACTAACACAACACAACTTTGCTTTTGAAAAATTGGTTAAATTTTTTTTTAAATAAATAATGTAAATAAAATATTTTAATAATGTGCCCATATTCCCTTATTATAAACATATTCCTCCATTTGCCTGCTTAGAATTTTCTGAGTTTGTGACATCACAAAAGGCAACAGCAACATGTGGAACAACAAGCATTTTGAATTTAGAAGTGAAATCCTTGTTAGTGTTAAAAAAGGAGCAGTGTGCAAATATCCAAAGACAGAAGCAGCACCTCAACAGGAAACACTGAATATAACATTAATCTCGACTAGACACGAGTGCACAACAATCCTCCCTCAGTGCAAACACAATATCACCATCCACAATTACAGGAAAATACACCAATATCACAGACTTATATTCTCCATTTCCAGTGAAAAAAATAATCCACTTAACAAGCCTTCTGACATCCATTCAAAATTAAATATCAGCAAAGTTACAAAGTTATGTCCTAAAATTATACATGTGGCTTAAATCTTAAATCCCTCTATAGATACTTTATCTCTTTATAAATACTTTATCAAGGTACACCTCTTTAAGTGTAAATTCTATTGTAAATATACAGACATAAATAAATAAATAAATAAATAAATAAATAAATGGTCTGCAAGGGTGAGAATAGAGTTCAAGTAGCAACAGTAATCCACACAGTAACAGAGTAAAGAAAATATACTTTGTGTTACTCACATACACACGTCACATATACGCTATTAGATATACATTTCATAAATCTGTTGAGACTAAACAATGCAGACAAAGTGTCACAGCGCAGACAGGATCAGGACCCCACACACAAAGCTTAAAATACATTTTTGACTTACAATAAATAATTCTACTCTTCATAGTAATTTAAATATATTTGAAATATAATGGTCTCTGAAAGCTGCTGTTAATTTCTTAACGGAGATTTGGATTTCATTGGTGAGCAGCAGCTGGTCCAAGATAATGACTTAAGTATTTCCTGGCTATCCAGAAACTTTGTAACACACTTTTGAAACTGTGTTAAGTGCATTTGTGCTGTCAAAAATAAAACTAACGGACACAGATGTAATTAGGCCAAAGTTTAAGATTACTATATGTTGTTTTTTTGTGTTGAGATATACGTAAAGTCTCGTTTTTTGGTTGTAATAGCAGGGTAATTTTTTTGTTGTTGTCACTACATTTATATTAATGTTTACTCGATAAAAACTTAGATTAGATTAGGTTTCATACAATAGTGCAGATTTTTTGGTAGAGATAATTAAATTGTGTGAAACGTATAACAAACAAGCATTGTTTGCCTGAAATATGCAGGTTATGATGAGTAGACATTAGCTAAAATTCTTGTGAAACAATAAAATTATTACTGATCTGAGAAAAAATGATTTCAGAGCCTTACATTCTCAGCTTGTAGACTTTTGAAGATGATCTTTTTTTTGGATCCTATTAGTAGGTCATGTTAGAAATCTGATATATTTTTGAAATATGTTAACAGATGGAGTTTAGAAACATAAAATTGCTAAAAATAATTCCTACAACCGACCCCACAACCTTTGGACTGTAATAGACAACAGTCTGCCAACACCTACTTAGCTTTTCAAACAAATATAAACTAATTGCTTGAAAACTCTCCCATTAGGCCTTTCCTGATTGTTATATTCAAATTTATATAATCTAATTAAAACTCCACCTTTAAAAAAAATATATATACTATTTTAATTATAAAAAGTGCTCTAGTGATTAAAAATGCAGTATGTATAATTTTAAATTGACATTCTTTTATTTTGGTTATACACAAAATAATCCTGACAGATCTGTTTTCTTTGATTTTAAGCATTAGTCTCTTGCTTTGCAAAACAATAAGGTAATATCAGACATAATTATCTATTAAACCACTAATGTTAGTTGCATATTTCACTGAAAGCTATAATGTCAGGATTAATAGAGTATTAGCACTTCCCCATTAGTTGCCTCTATCTGCTACAAGTTATTTTCAATAGTGATTGCACACTTCATACAGTCTTTATCTGTTCTACTGACAGCTTGCTTAGATATATGGTTATTATTATTATTAATGTAAATGCAGATCATTAGCACTATGTTAGTCTGATGGAAAGAATGGCGGTGCTCATTACTTCTACTGCTTATAGTATGAATAGTGACTCTAAAGCTTGCCTGACTACACCTTAAAAAACTCTCTAATTTACAGTAAAATACAGGAAGAATTGTAACGTAGAAATACGGACTCTACCATATTTATTCGGTAAAATTCTGGTTACCACAGCTGAAGATATTTTACCATAAATTAGAGACCTTTTTATTTTACAGTGTACTAAAGTGTACAGACACTGATCTAAAATTTCCCCTCAAGTAATTCAATTACTCCTCAACTGAAACCAAAGTTCAAGACTCGCTTTTCATCTCTTGAAGCCAGAAAATCACTTACATTTCTTTATATAATCTAAAATAATTAATAAAAAAATTAGATCTTACACAATCATATAAATAATCTTTCTTTCAGCAAATAAATATATTTTGTCTGTTACCCTATTGTTACATTACAAGTATTTGTCATAAAATAACTAAATCAGACTGTCTAGGAACTTTTAATGACTAATTTATATAATCTAAATTAAAGCAGATGTGTGTTGATCGACACGAGTGCCCATAACTGTGAAGGGTGTTGTATATATTTATTTTTCTAGGCTACGTATATGAATCTTAATGAAGTTGTATTTGTGTTTGTACACATGTATATGACTATGTGAAAGTTCTTTGAGGAAACTGTTATGTATATTTTCTCAATTTCTTGGCTATGGTTACATTTTGGCTGCATTCAGTACTTAAATAGGCTGACAACATGTCAACACACAATCAGGTGAGTCAGTAATTAAACCCCTACTAAATGATGAATGATTGTAGATGTTAAAATTTGAACAACAATGATGCATTTTAGTACCTTTAGCTGCTGCAGACTACATTATGAGGTGAGATGTGTTCATCAGGTGCTAATTCACTTTGGTAATGCAAACAATCCCAGTGAAAGGTAAAGCACACAATTTAGATCTATTAGACCTGCAGTCTAAGGGGGGAACAAGTAGCTGGCCAAAGAACATACTGTAAGGAGAAAATACACATTAAGTCATCTGACACAAAAAATACACAAATAATTTTGCTTAAATGTGGATCTTTGTTTATCATGTCACCTAATTCATATGACATGGAACCGACCTCTGTTTTTTATGTTTAAATCTGCTCAACTCACCTTAAGTCACCCTGCTTATAAACTGCATTATTGAACAAATTAGCTGTACATTTTTGACCCATGTTTTAGTTTCAAGTAACCAGATCTGAGTGTCATCGTGACTTGAGACACACTGACCTTGACTCACCCTTTGAATGGATGCAGCTGATTTCAGGAATGTACCATAAAGTTGGAGAGAAATATTGAAACTGATTCCTCTGTTTCAGCATGTTTGTATTCTGTGATCCTTCCGTTACTTGTAATTTCTCTCACCAATCTAAAACCTGTCTACACCTGCTCCCCTTGTGAGCCGGATTTATCTTTAAGGGGTGTGGTTTCGGTTGCCGGAGTGGCGGCTGCAGGAGCGGCTGCAGGAGCGGCTGCAGCCGCTGCTGCCGGCGCCTCCACCAGCGGGACCTTCTCTTTCTCAGGAGAAGAGGCTTGAAGAGTTATGGCCGTGCTGGAAGTGGCACCAGGATCCTCAGCGGAAGAGGTGGCAGGAGGCAGAGCGCCGCCAAATTCACGGGCAATCTCATCAAATGTCTTTCCCTTCGTTTCTGGGACTTTGATGAATGTGAAGATGAAAAAGATGATGAGGAAGGCAGTGAAGATGAGGAACACCCATGGTCCACACCACTCCTATGGAGAAACAGGAGGGAGATCAGAATAACTGCACTGCAAAATCTTACCAAGCAATTTTCACTAGCTTCTAGTGCAAATGTTTTTGTACACATGAAATTAGGCAAAACTAACTTACAAGTAACTTTTCAGCAAGATATGGTAGCTTGTTTTCAGTAAATAATTCCTAAATATGGATAAAAAGTGATACTTCCACTGGGAAAATGTCTTGTTATAAGTGAAAAAAATCTGCTTTTTAAAATCAATATTAAGGAATTATTTACTGCAGTGCAAACAAGCTCCTGTATCAAACATCCAACCTAACTTGTAAGTTAGTTTAGTCTTAAATTCAAGTGAACTAAGAAATTTGCATTAGAAACTAGACAAAAAATACAAAGATTTTGTGGTTTTGCATTGTGATTATCCCTCCACCCCCCAGAGTAAACAAAACAAAACAAAACTCATATAATCTTGCATGAAATAAAGATTTTAGTGTTCAAAATCAAGTCTGAAACAGAAAAATAGAAACTCTAGAAGTGTAAACTAAATGTAACCAATCAGGGCAGCCTTGTCTTTTCTTACCACTAGTTTCGGGAAGCTCATTCCAACAAGGAAATTGGCTGTCCAGTTGCAGCATCCTGCTACAGCCATGGCCGCAGGACGGGGCCCCTGGGAGAAAAGCTCAGCCACAATGAACCATGGAATGGGACCAGGGCCCAGCTCAAACATAGCCACAAAAAGCATGACAGCCAGGATTGCCACGTAGCTCATAGCTGTAATGTGCGTCTGCTCAGAAAGTGGGAAGAAAGAGGAAATGATCAGACAAAAACACACATGAGAGATTCACTGGCAGAAAAGTTGATTAGAAGCTAATGATAATGAGAGCATCTGCTGCAGAATACACAACTCTAATTGTCTCTCATGACTCTTTGTAACTGTGTTATTTCTCATTTCAGGAACCATCTTTAGTGTTCTGTCAATCTAAACCAAACATTATGACAAAAAGACATTAAACTATGGCAGAAGTTCATTATTTTATGAGCTGAAACTGCAACTAAATTATGTGAAAGCAAAAAAAATAAAGTCCATTCGAACTATCTACACTTTTAAGTCACTAATTCTTGAATATCAATATCAATTGGGACAAACACTGATGGATTCTCCTGCAAAGGGCGGTAGAGCTACTGATCGTTGCACTTTTCTTTTTGTCCAACACAGCAGAGTTTTTCAGTGAATTTTTTGTGGTTTCTTGATGAAAATTGGGTTTTGTCCAACTGGCTACTAAGTGACTACACGTAGTGGAACTAAGAGCATTAGTTCCACTGGCACATTATTTCACATATAAGATGAGAAAATGTCTTGTTATAAGTAAAATAATATGCCAGTGGAACTAGTGCTTTTTTATCAACAGTAAGGAATTACTTACTTAAAACAAGCTTTAATATCTTGGTGAAGTTATGTCTAAGTTTTGTCTTATTTCAAGTGAACTAAGATACTTACACTGTAAACTATACCAAAATACTTGGTAAAATTTTGTATTTTTACTGTCTGTCTGTCTATGTATATAAATATTTGATAATATCTGTGCATCCACCCACCAACAGGAGGGAGACTGTCATGACCAGGGCACTGACGGCCATTCCTCCCAATCCCAGGAGATGTAAAGTCCTTCGTCCAGCCTTTTCCACCAGAAAGAGCTGAAGGACAGTGAAGGAGACTGTGATCCTCTGTAGAATGGATCTAAATTCAGGCAGGAAATAAAGCATTTGCTGAGTCACTTACAGAAACAACAGTGAAGATAGTATTGACAATTCCGGCTCCTATTGTAGCGTAGATGGGTTGCTTCACTCCAGCTGAGCTAAAGATCCCTGTGGAGTAGTAAAACACCTGAGAGATACATACAGGAAAGAAAAAAGAAAAGAAAATTGTGGTTAAAATGCAACTTATAAATTTTAGAAACAGGCTTTTAATGTTGTTTTTTATTCATAAACTGTAATCCCTGGCAGAAAACTAAAATAAAAATAATAAATATAAATAATAAAATAAAAAATAATCTTCATAAAAATGTTGGACTCACGTTATGGGAAATTTTTCAGATATTCCTATGTTTTTCTCACGTCTGTACTTCTTGCCTTTGTGGTTAAATAAACGGCAACTGTAATATTTTTTGGTTATAATGTCAATCGTTGAATATCATGTACAATAGAGCAGAGCTGTACAAAGTGTGATCATGTGAGAATGTTTCTCCGCACTCACAGCATTGATTCCTGATAGCTGCTGGGAGAGCTGCAGCATGACGGCGATGAGGAGGGGCTGCCTGTAGGCCGCTGAGCGAAACAGCTCAGCGATGGTCACCATCTTCTCCATCGCCATCTTGGCGCTCTCCTCCTTCATCTCCTGGATGTCTTTGTTCACATCCTCCGTGCCACGTAGACGAACCAGAGCTGTCAACAGAATTATATAGCAAGATGAGTCACTTCTGATGGTGATGGACTGATTTTGAAAGAGAGAGTTATATAAAACAAGTTTTGACAGAAATAGAAGGAGAAGTGAACTTCTGAGTAGCAACGTGTGTTTTAAAATGATGGGGGGAAAAACAGCGTCCTGACTTATCGAACCTCCTGTGTTTCTAGCAGCATTTGCTAAGTCTCCTTCCAACCTCTGATTGTTTGTATTTTGAACAGATTCACAAAGCTCAACTACTTACTCCATTTATGGCTCACTTTTTGTATGCTATCCATTTCAATTCTGCTCCAGATTCTTTAAATAGGTTGCTCCAAATACAAGTAGACATAGACATCAAGTCCAGCTTGTGCAAGCAATCTGCAATAGTAGTGAGAGATCCAGCTTTTTTCTAAGATTTACTACTTTTGGCTTGGTTCCCTCAGAAGAGCTCTCACAGCTCTCAAATGACTCTTCATTCATCAGGTCCCAGTTATTCTCTCTTCAGCCACAAGCACACCAGTGGCAGAAAATCACTGCATCTGAAGCTGTGGTTAAACCTTCAGTCAGCAGCTGTATTTAAAGAAAAAAAAGGCAATTTCATGATCCACAGTTCTTACTTCAAACAGTAGATGACACTGCAGATAAAATCTACCTATATTTAACAACAAGTTGCAAAAAAACTTTAAATGTGAACAGTGGATCTCCAACAATGCAAAGTGATGCTATTTAGTTAAATACACAATTGTAGAAGATTTTCTATTATTGGCAGATTTAGAGTAAAATGAAATTGCAATTTCAGATCTGCATGCAAACATTTGTGAGAGGCAAACTTACAGCTTTGTGAGTTTGCCCCTCTTCCTTTCTTAATGACTCTCCTCTTGTTTAATAATGACCCGTCCTCCATTAATACTGCATGTAGAAGCAGTAAAAGCAGTAATCTATTAGCATCTACCTTTGCGTGCTTGTTCCTCCTGATTAAGGTTGATCAGAAGGAAGCGGGGACTCTCAGGACAGAAGGGCAGCAAGATGCACTGCAGCACAGCAGGGGCCACGGTGAGGGCCAGCAGCAGGGGCCACAGCTTGTCAGAACCCAACAGAACCTCCAGACCAAAGATCTAAAAGGAAAAGACACACCAGCAGAACTAATTTGATTCTATGCAGTTAAGCTGAATGCAACCCAATTCACATGATTCATTGATGTGTATTTTCTTCAAAGATTATTTATTTATGTCACTAAATTGTTAAATTACCTACCAAAAGTCATTACTGATCTGTTTTTTAAGTACATTTAAAATACATTTGATTTTGCATCTGCTCTGGTTCATTTCATCATTGCTTTTGATATTTGTTGCTGCCTTGTATAATTGTGTCTTTATGGTATTTATATATGGACTCTAATCTAATTATTTTAAAAATAAATAGAGGAAAGTCATCAATTATAAGAACTTGAGTATTTGGAAGTGAGTAAAGTTTCGAACCTGAGCAATCAGGATGCCCACTACCACTCCGAGTTGATGCAGAGTACCAAATGCTCCACGAAGAGGTGTTGGTGACACCTCCCCCACGTACATGGGAGTCAGCCCGGTGAAGAGACCGCAGAACAGGCCAATGACCAGACGACCCGCAATCACCATCTCATAGGAGGAGCAGATGGTGGAGAACCCCATGAGGAGGCCTCCGATCACAGCCAGGATGTTCACCAGGAACATGGAGCGCCGTCTGAGGAGAGGAAGAGTAAAGAAACATTAAATGGACAAAAACATGAACTAGTGTTACGAAAAATAATTTCTGGTTGAGGACTCTCAAATCTTTAAATGCTAACATGAAATTTCATCCCCTACCTGCCAAATCTATTGGCCATGATGCCCACACTGAAGGAGCCCACCATGCCGCCCACACTGAAGATGGCTACAGCGACGCTCCAGACGATGGTACAAACCCCTGAACTGATGGGCTCGTTGTAACGCTGCAACCAGGTTTGGTTGAAGAACGACCGCAGTTTCTAAATAAAAAGTAGATTTATGGGTTAAGATCAGCATTTCTCTCTTTTCTTCTCGATTTAGTGGTTTCACAACCGAAACTAATTGGTTTTGAACATATCAGTTTCAATTAAACATAAAAAAAACATATTTTAAAATTTTTTCTTAAAAAGAACTAGTTATTGGCTAATTTAAGTTAAAATGTTAAATGTAATGTTAAACTGTTAAAATGTGATTATGTTTGGGCTAATTATAAATGAGAAAAACTCTTTAGATGTGTTTACAGCATGAATATTTCAAAATTACAAAATTTTCAGCTGGATGTTTTAAGAGAGAAACTTTAGGACTTAAATATATAAACTTTACTGAATCTATTTTGTCTTACACGTCATATAAATAGAATTTGTAATGACTAAGCCATAAAGTGTGATCTCCGTGATAGGAAAACAGGAAACAAGAAAAAACCTGCCACAATAATTAAAACTCTTAGGGTAGAAGTTCAAAGGATAAAACTCCCAGTTGAAATGCACTTCATACTGATTTATCTCCCTGCAAAATAAAAGCACAAAACCTGAGAATTATGACTCTTGTTCTATTCTGACTTTCTCCATCTATTACAAGGACTATTAATGATTGGTGTTTGCTTCCTCTACAAAAACACAGACTAGATCAGTCAGTTAATAGGTTTTGACAAACAGCCTTTATGTTGTGACCCTTTCTTGTTTAATGTTCTGGTAAACGTGACCTCAGCATGAGACGTACATACTTACGTCTTTTATTACTGCAGAGCAGAACAGGCAGTAGCTACACTGTTAGTTAGCATGTAACTGGCCTGAAGATTTAAATGTTTAGATCCATGAAGTGAGTGACCACCTTTTGTTTATAGCATTTGTGAAGCAGTAGAAAGATAATTACAGTAAATTCAAGGGCAAAGTGTACCTATCTTTCTATAAAGATTTTAAAAATAATCATTAAACTGACAATATTTACATAATAGTATTTTTTTTTCTTCAGTGAGAAAATGTATTGCCTGATTTGCTTTCTTTTTCATCTGAATATGCAAAACAGTAAGATTTCTGTTAGTATTTTGGTAGTAAACGTCACCAACCTCTTCCGGAGCATTGATGACTCCTGTGTTGTAACCAAACTGCAGCGAGCCGATGACGGCCGTGCCCAGCGAGAACAAGAGATAACCCGTTACTTGCTTTCCCTGAGGGGCAGAGTGGTGGAAAGAACGGGAACAAGAAGGATAATTGAGGTTGATGGGGTTGATGCAAATTAAATAAATAAATATGAAATTTGAGATCTTAATGGCATTGAAAATACAGAGGTAGTTTAGATGCAATAAACTGGAATGCTGGCAGCAAACAAGTCAGTGATTCAGCAGTATAGCATTGAACTCACACTCTCCTGCTTGGCATCCCCACATCTACTTGCTAATACATACAAGATCTTTTGCAAAATACAAGCAATATGCAAAATAAGTCAAATTGCAAAAACAAATGTTTAATTTTTCTTCTACAGCCTTGCAAAAAAAGATGAAGATGTTCAAGCTAATTCAGTGTCTATGTGATCCACAGCATTCATGACTCAGTTTGTCTTTTTCCTGAACATAATTGGATAAATTCAGATGAAATTTGTTTCCATGGCCATTTGCCTGCAATTGTGGCGCAGCCTGGCCCCTTTAATATTATTGATTTATCTGCATAATTAAAGAAAACCACATCAACCTTCATGACAACAAGATGTTTGAATGCTTACTTGGCTTTGGCAGAGTTCTAAAGAATTTATTCCATTCTATTTTGCTTCTTTTTTTAAAATTTTTACCTGTTGGGAACCGGCGTTTGGTTCCTATTTGTATTCTGTTGTTGGTGGTTCCCCATTTCATCCACCAGAGGGCGCTTGAGGCTGCACTGAGGGTGCCTGTGGTTCAGCACACCTGTTGTTCATCTTCTAATCATCCTGAAGCTTAAGAGGAGCGGACTGCCTGCACTTCAGTGCCTGAGTGTTTGCCAGTGATGGTACCTCGAGCCTCTCTACGTTGACTCTCTGTGATTTTGTTTTCTGAGAGATACCTTGAGTAATTTCTCCTTGTCCTTTCCTCTCTCAGGTGTTTTCCTCGTGACACTGAGCATTCTCTTTGTGAAGACCTAGCTCTGGCCTTTTGGATTTGCATTCCTCGTGACGCCGTGGAATTTACTCACTGGTTGCCCGAGCCCAACAGTCAGCTCCTCAACCAGGTCACAAGCAGTTATCGGAGTTTTTCCCCAGCTGGCAGTCAGATCGCTCCTCTTTCTTCCTCCACGCTCAAAACTTACCTGTCCGCCCTCCAACGCAGCCTCCGCTACCCTACCCAACTGTGTTGCCCTTGGAAACCTGGACCGCCTCACAGCCGCAACCAAGGTGGACCAAGACCCGAACCGGCAGGTACCCTCTCCCAGACTGAATCTACCATCTCACGAAGTAAGACCAGTCCAACTCTGTTCACCACTCACTTTTCCCATTACCACAAACTCATCTCCCTCTGTTAGTGAGCAGACGACCCCGTGAGCCCGTTCCTGGATTCATTCTCTCTCAAATCATTTTATCATTTTGTGCAAATAAAATCTCATTTAACTGATCACTATTCTCCTGTGCTTGTTCTGCATGTTTAAGAACTTAAAACCCATTATGATATTACCTCTGCATGTTATAACATTTAATATATGAAGAAACTACAATACTACATTAACACAAATAATACTTCCATATCAATAAATGGATAGGCACCACTGTATTCAAGATAAATACAGTGGTGCCTAATGTTCATAATAAAATCATGAACATTTTCAATAGCTGGAGGGTCAAAAACAAGTAATAGATGGAATGCATTCCAGTGCAACTGAGGTTTTATTAAGTTATAAAATTTTTAGTTAAAACTGACTGAAAAGTTTGTAAGTTTTGTGACATTTAGGATGCAACTAATCTTACAGGTAATTTATTCTCCACATAACAGAATAGAAAATGTATTACTTCCACATCTATAATTTTGAACAATTAATTCATGATTAGACCTCAATAAACAATGCAAAATAAAACAACGAAAAAACAAAATAAATTTTCTGTTAAATCCACGGGGATCCATGAAAATCCATGAAAAAGTCCATGGATAAACAGCCTTCTTGGGGTCAAGTACACATTTCTGATAAAAGCAAAAGCCATTCTGTTCAGCCCAGACCATGAAAGGTTTATTAAATGACTCTTAACACATGGCATTAATAAATAATGCACCTCATGTGATTTAGTGGCAGGGCCAGACTGAACGACGTTTCAGCAAAAAGTCTGTAGCTGAGACACAGAGAAGCTGACGGGGCAGAACTGGCTGCTGCAATATGAAACGACAGAGATGTGGGTCGACCTCAGGTGATTATCTGCCTCTGCTTTAGCAATATCAGAATAAGGTCAAACAATATTAGCAGTGAATACGTTGCAGTTGTTTTAGGTAAAGAGTATTGGCCAAACTGAATCAGTTTGGGGAGGAAAGAACAGAGGCGTTGATGAAAACCTCAATATACAATCAGTCAGGTTGGATTTTTTAGGTCCGATCTAAACTAATCAAGTAGGAGCTAAACAAAAAGCACTAGTAGATTGTTGGACGTTGGATTTGATGATTTGGTGCTAGCTAGTAGAATCGTTAGCAATTTCATAATTTGAAGCAATAAATGCGTGACAGCCATGTGAGATATTGAACTTGGGGCTACTTGGAGGCCCCTGAATTTTCATAACTTCAAGGGGGTGTTTTTGTAAAGTTCAACTGGAACACAAAAGCTCTCTTCCCCCTTTGAGGTTGCTTGAAGGCAGAAATGACAATAAATTTCAGACCGAAGCTGCAGCAGAAGAAAAGAACTGCTGAAGACATGGAAGATTGTCTGGCTGAGAGCTGTGAACCTCAGGCTTGAAGGCATGTGGATATTAAAAATGCATTTTGCATCTTTAATATCAGACTCTCTTAAGATCAGAGAGTCTGACCTCTGACCTTAATAGTGAGGCTGAGATTGCAGTTTGATGTGAGTGAACAATACCCTGAGATGAAAGTATAATATTCAATACTTCTATAAAACATACGCAGTGGAAATTCAGTGTGAATTTATAGTCTGAAAGAATTCCTTTATTTAATTTAGACTGAAAAACAAAATTGGTTTCCCTAAATCACTTTTATTGATGGGTGAAGCTTTTATTTATTTATATAGGTTTAAATAAATTTTTGTTTTACTGTATTTTATTTCCCTTTTGCTGAAAACATTGCTTTCATTTTCATATTTACCATACACATCACAATATCTACAATAATTTTAAAACAACCTGCTGACTTGATATTCAATAGTAGTTGTTCAAAACTTAAAAAGACAATTTAATTCATTTAAATTACTAACATAAAATGTAAGATCATCATTATTGGTCATTTAGATCATTTTTTCCTCCAAAAACATTTGAACAGTCTGCTACAGAAGGAAGCAGATTTCTCAACATTGTGCGTCTAATTTTTAGAAAAGAGACATTAATTGACTTTATGAGAAGAAAAGGTCATTTTATTTATTCATACAGTTGCAATAAGCCATTGATTAGTATTTACAGTGATTGAATGTTTCTGTGAATAGGATGTCTAGTGGGAGACTTCCATACAGTAATTATACATATATAATGCTGTACCCCTGTAGCAGGGGTCTTTATCACCCCCAAGATACTTCTGGAACATTGGAAAATAGAAGAAAAAAAAAACACTAAGCAATGAAAAAATGCAGTAATTAAAAACGTTTAGTAGATTTAACTGCTTTATTTAAAGTTATCTGACAAGAACAAATCTCTACCATCCAACTTTATAAAAGCCAGTGGCTTAGCATGGCTCTCAGGAGGTTGTCTGGCAGTCAAAGTTGTGAGCTATGCAGCAGAATTTTTTGTTTCAATACACTCCATTTTGCTCAGGTATAATCACATATCCATGAATTCAAAAGAATAGTGTATGCAATTTACTGTCTTTGTTGGTTTGTCTGCATTAAAAGTGAGGTACAAACTTTTGGCCAATAACAGCGATTTCTTCATTTTTTATGTTAATGGGTTTTTCTGTCTGCGTTGTTAAATTTGTTCTGTTGACAAATCGATTTTTCTTACTTGGCATGTTTATTTAACATGATTGAAGCAACTAGGATTTGTTACCTGGAATAAGCCCATAACACTAGAGTTTTGGGTCTTGGGTAATAAAAATCCTACTGCAAGAAAATCTAAAAATTGAGATTGAATTTTTCTCCTTTGTAGAAAAAAAGATTGATGGCATTTTGATTACAGTCCCTCAACATAGATTGCTTCAAGGCACAAAGGTCATGTGATAAAGGGGCCAGACTGCAGCTTTCATTTTAGGTAAGGATCATTAATAAATCTGCTGTCCTCATAAATATTTTTCATGTTTTCTCCTGGAAATCAAGTTTCCCAGCATTTGTACTTTGCAGGAAAAATATTTTCCAGATTCTTTTTTGATCCCAAGTTAAATAAAATATTTTTTTGTCTGTGTTTTTACTTTGAACATTTTTCAACTCTTTCCTCTTCTTGTTTGTTTATTTGTTTGCTAGAAAGTTCCCTGGGGAATTAGGAGACATTTGAAAGTGATCAATACTCCTGTCCTCACCCAGAAAGCTTTGGGTGTGTCCACTGCAGATAGATGGCTCATTGCCATCTATCTGCAGAGTCTAAATAAGAAGACTTTTATTCGGTTATTCTCTTGTTTGATTGAATTATATATTTAAATCAGTAAGAATTTGCAAATTCAATTAATTTGACCTTAAAGGTCACTTTAACCATTTTTCACTAAAAATAAGTAAGCCTAATATGACAAATATATCCTATGCAACTCATGCTTGTGTGTTGTGGAAAGTTGACCATAATATAAAAATGACACATTTGTTGTTTCCAATTGTTTCTAATAAGTGGCATCTAAAACACAAAGTGCATATGCAGAGTTATCTAAATATATACAGTTAGCCACAATTCTGAAAATAATTACTTTTTTGGTATCAAAACCACCATTAGTGGTAAGTTAGCAGCTGTTTGAAAGAGTTTGCAAAACTTCTATTTTTGTTGAAAATAATTATTTTCTACCAGGGGAGATTTTAACTCACTCAACAAACACATAAATGAAAGACTGAATAAAAAATAAATAAGTTCTGCACCATAAATAAAAACAGTCTAATATTTGTTGCTGCATATCTTTATATAAGCTGTCAATAAATACAACTGGACTATGTTTTGGCCATAAATGAATTTTCCACATTATTATTAAGCCACCCTTTGGCAAAGGAACCAATCATTCATCATCTGTCTGAAGCCCTCAGCATCACTGTATATTTAATGAACAGATGCATGAGGAGACAGCCGCCAGCACAGTAGGAAACACATAAAACTTAATCCAGTGAAGACTCAACCCACTCAGAATGAGGAAGATCTTGGCCTTTATTCTCTTTATTTCTTCTTGATTGACTGCATTTATCTCAGTTTTTTTTGTCGTGTAACAGTGACTCAGTAAGATTTACAAGTCACATGACTGTACTCAAATATCACTACCAAAAATCAATAGGAAGTCTGTAGGTCAAATGTCCAAATTACTGCTCCTTTGCTAATCTTAATCTAAAATGTTTCACACAAATTTCAGGGTTTGAATAGTTTCTTTTCTATCTGTAAAACTCAGTTGAAATTCAACCATTTCATACTCACTGGAAATAAGAATATATTCCCACTACGTTCAAATTGCCAACAGGAAAAAGAAATAAAAATTTTAGAATCTTTAATGCTTCTTTTATATTCAGTAACTTTCAGCAGCAGCACCCTGTTGCAGCAAGGAGATTAGCTGAACAGACATTGCGTTACTAAAGAAACCATGTTATTCCACATCTTGTCTTGCAGTCCTAACATACAGATAAATGAGTAATCTAAATTTATTCAGATTTAACTACAACAGATTAAAATGACACTAGTTGCCCTGAAACACATACATTAAAAACTATTTAAACCAGGTAACTGCCCTTTAATAAATTAAATCTGTTTGTTTGTCATTAGTTTCCCAACCTTCCCCCAACACATTCTTGCCCAAAGCTGGAAACTGCCGCTTTATTGACGCAGGATAATTGACGGCTAGCTGCAACTGGGCAATATGCACACAGGTCTCATAAAATAAAACCATGTAAGACTCCTGAAACGACAGAGCAGCTTTATGTGATGGCTTTGGTGCGAGGACACGTACACACACAAAGTTAATAAGGTGAGATGCATTAAATCCAGAAATCAGAGACCTTACTCACATTAAGGAAATCATAAAGAAGTACAAAAAGAAGGCTGATGCTGATGATCTTACTGCCACACCAATAAAACATAAGTACATCTAAAAATTTACAGCTGTTTGTTTTACTTAATGAAAGTGCTGCAGGTGGCGCCTCCCTTTAAATCTTGTTTATCCAAGAAAGAAAAAAGGCACAAAACTACAAAATGTGTTCTAAATAAGAACACACAGACTATTAATCAGCCAGATATCCATTTACATCAATAATATTTTCTTTGTTACTTTTGGTAATAAAACAGTGATTTCCCATATTCAGTTTCTAAAGTTTTGATAATCTGTGTGTGCCTTAAACATTAACAAGCTTAAATGTTTGCTCCAGCTTATTTACATTGTCCATTAGTCATCTGTCCCCGAAGGCAGGCCCATGCCCCTCCCAACCCTATTCTCTGACACACACCTTCTGGTAACATTTGGTTTGTAATGCCAGATATTGACCAGCATGTCAATGCATTGACACATTTTCTCAAGGACAGGCAAGCTGCATGTAATACTGTTAA
Source organism: Xiphophorus hellerii (assembly GCF_003331165.1). Taxonomy (NCBI): domain Eukaryota; kingdom Metazoa; phylum Chordata; class Actinopteri; order Cyprinodontiformes; family Poeciliidae; genus Xiphophorus; species Xiphophorus hellerii. Next base: position 4,416,462 of record NC_045684.1, on the reverse strand, counting down.
AATCACAAAAGCAAACCGCTTTACATGAGATAATGCATCAACAAGAAATCACCAATTGAACCACAATGCTAGTGTATATGAGGGTTATGTTTTCTGTGGTTAGAAATAATGAAACTAGCATCAGACAAGTAAATACATAGGACATGGAATATAGAATTTTATAATCAGAAGCAGATCAAGGACAACATGGATGCTGCAAACATGCAAGATGAAAAAATAATGCTATTATTTCAACTCCTAATAAATCCATTGTATTTAGATGTAGATGATTGTGATTTAGAAGTATTGTTCCTTTCTGTATCAAAATAAATGTTTTCAATGCAAAGTGCAAGTTTTTTTTTATAGAAAACCCTACAGAAAATCTTTTTAGCAGTAAAACAGTATGAATAAAACCTTTTTTAAAACAGCAAAATATACTCAGCTTCTTCATATTTTCTAACATTACAATTAGTTGATCAAAAACAGTAAAGCAAAAAGAAAAAAACAAAACATTTTTTGCAAAACTAATTTGCAAAAAATGTTTTTGATACCCCTAAAATAAAATTCAATGCAACTATATGGTGGCATGCTGGTGACATAGAAAACATGTGGAACATTGAGATGTCAGATGAATCCAAAGCTGAACATTTTGACCTACATGTAAAACTGCACATAATCTGAAACACACCCTTCCCCTCAGTGAAACATGGCTGCATCATGCTGTGGGCCTCAGCAGGGCCAAGGAAGCTCATAAGAGTTATAGAGAAGATGGATGGATTGAAATACAGAAACATATTGCAGTCCTGGAAGACAACCTGCTAGAGGTCGGATTCCATGTCTGAGGAACGGTCAAGTCAAAGTCCAGACCTATATCAAACTGATACTGTGAATTGATCTGTTGCAAAATTTGCAAAATTGTGTTTAGGCATAGACAAAATCCTTTGTGATTTAGATGGTAAAGAAGAATGGCGCAGAATGGACAGCTACTATACAGCTGTAAAGTAGCAAAAAGGTACATCTACAAAATATTCCTTGAGGGTCACTACACTTTTATTATGTATGCGTCACAGTATACTATTTATATCAGCCACAGTTTGCATGTAGTTTGTTTGTTTCTGTGATTTATTTCAAATAATTTTGGACCCTTATTCATAGAGAACACTATAATCTATGTATTGCATATTTAAACTACTGAATCTGGCTTTCTCTATTTCCCATGTGTCCTTTCCATAAATCCCAAAGGATAGATCTGATTAAGTCATGCTGATGCTGAATTCACATGTGCATGCAGAAACACAAGCACGAAGTTAATAGTGAGGGAAAAAAGATCCTGGAGTTATGTGATTAAAGAAGAAGTTAAATATTTCAAAGATAAAGTGGATGTGGTATGGTAGCAGTGAATTATATCTCAAAACTCTCCCTGTTTTATTCATTGTATGGCAACTTATAGAATCAAGAATATTTCACAAATATCATCACTAAATTCATCAGCAAAATCAGACTTTCGCATTATTGGACATCCACTCATAAACTCTTATTTCATGGAAACATACCTGATATTCCACTCACAACATCCACAACATGTGCAGTAATGAGTGACTCATGGAAGCATTATGGCACACATTACCACCCACACAAATCTGCTTAGAGACTGAACTTATTTAGAAAGACATGTATTACTAAGATATGACATCAACGAGCTCTTTGAGTTTAACTCAGTTTTATTTTACATTATACCAATCAAAGGCCTGATATCCTTCATTTAAATAAGGATCACAAAATAAGTTAAAAAAAAATCACTTGCCTGGCCTTCCATCTTCCCAAAGATGTTATAGATGCTCTCACGATTGTCAAGGGTGATTTCTAAGATTTGGAATCTGCAGGATGCAGAGAGGAGGAGGAACAGAGGGAGGAAGAGTCAGGTGGTGCTTCTGCCTTACCGCCAGCTGCAAAACATGAAAAAAACCTCGTTAGTCGCTGTCCGTGGTACCAAAAACATCTCCGCCTTCTTCTCCCTTAAAAGAAACCGTAATAAATCCTGGTAAAGTCTTCTAAGAAAGGTAGGTTTTAGGTAAAGAAACATATGGTTGATGTTAACGCCTACTTCTGCAGTCAAATAGAGGCAAAGCAACAGAGTTTTCCCCAGCTGAGGCTTTCCAAGATCCCAAATATTATCCCAGATATTATCCCAGACTGCTCAGTCAGAGGAGACTCACCTGTCGTGACTGCTGGAAACCCTCTACGGGCTGCAGCAGGTCTCTTTTTGGTAGCACTGCCTCACACAATTCTTCCCTTGCAGGGGGCTGCGAGGAACAAGGCACGTAACCACACGCTATGATTTCTCCCGTTTCAGCTCGGCCTATGAGAGCCGACAACGCCAGCGTGTCGTGAGATAGTCCCGCCCCTCTTTTTTGCGAGAAAAAATCATGACTCCAGCGCGGCATCGCCGCATCCTGTGAGACCCCAGCGTCCAATCATGGCTGAAGGCCTTACTCGGTTAGTTGGTCACAACAGGCGCATGCGCATCCCGTGGGGGGATGGGGTGTGTCACAGTGGGTCGTGAGGATGTATTTGTATACCCCCTCTCTCTCTGCGTTTCTCTGTCTCTCTCTCTCACACACTCTCTCTTTCCGGTGTCCTCCATGATGCTTCCAGAAGTTGACCTTGGCGCTGCTGCTGATGCAACTCGCCCCTTTATGGGACATCTTGTCATGTGATGCAGCTCAGAGGATGCTTCAGCTATAAAATGATTCCTTAAAGCATTTTTGGTTTATAGCTATGATTATTTTTTTTAAATTGATATAGAAATTTAGTTACTAAAGTCAAGCCAAGTTAGGCTTGTAAAACATATTTTGACACGTTGATTACGCATTTTTAGTCAGTATTTAAAAACATAGTCCCTTTAGAAAGAGTAAGTCATCATCTTAGCATTTCTAACAAAATATGCTATAATCGGTTGAAAACCCTTCTAGAACTACTTATTTCTTGCCTCATATTTTTATTTTTCTACTGCTTGTTTCAAAGGAAAATTAAACCAAAACAAAAATTTTATTAATTAAAGTAAACAAAAGAAAACATTTGCATTCAGTCCCCCTAAATCAATATATTGCACAAAATAGCTCAGTCTTTTGGAATAAGAGTCTACCAGCTTTTCACACTTGAGACCAGTTTTGATCCAAGTCAGTTGGGTTGAAACATCTACATCAGTGGTTCTTAACCTGGGTTCGATCGAACCCCAGGGGTTCGGCGGAGCCTCTGCCACGGAGGTAAAGACACACTTGTGTAAAGTCATGATGACCCGCCCCGCTTGGCCATCACTGGCTGCAGAGGATCACGTTACATTGCTCGGCCAATCAGTGCTGCGGGGAATTTAGTGCGCGCAGTATCAGCGGCTGTCGTAGTTGTACGTCGTGTGGTTTCTTTCTTAATATTTTAATCCATACTAAATATGTCGAGCAAAAAAAACGAAGAAAATGAACAGACTTTGCTCTGAAGATGCACTTGCCAAGGTGAAGCCACGCCTCTCTGAACTGGTCTCCCAAAAACAACAGCAGAAGTCACACTGATTTGCAGGTATGTAATTTGTGCAATACTTTATTCTGGCCCCAAAAAAGTATTTTGTGGATTCAAAATGGCAAAAAACAAACTAAATTTAAAATTTTAAAAAATAAGTTATTAAAAAATTTGTCATTCTTTGAAAAAATCCAAATTTATTTTTAAATTAGTAAAAAAAAAATATTTTGGGGGCTGAAATTCTTTTATGGGGCCAAAATATTTTTGGGGGCCAGAATAAAGTAACACTGTAACTTGCTGTGAGTTCATACCTATGTCTTGAATTTTGAAAAAAAAATAAAAAATTATCACTAAAGAAGGGTTCGGTGAATGCGCATATGAAACTGATGGGTTCGGTACCTCAAAAAAGGTTAAGAACCATTGATCTATATACTTTTAGGTTTTTCCACAGAATTTCAGTTGGACAAAATATTTTGCTTTTAAGTTGGCTTTTACGAGACATGGCAATGCTTGTAACTAGAATCGTTCCATTGTAGGTCTGACTGCATATTTAGGGTTGTTAGTCTGGTGGAAGGTAAATTTCCTTACTACTTCCCAGTTTGTTGCAGAAACTATCATGTTTTCTTATAGGACTGGGCTGCTTTTAACTCAGTTTTTCTTTAGATCAACTGTGCCCACGCTTCCTTACTGTTAAAGAACTCCCTCCAATTTCCTTTCGCATGCATCACTTTTTTCATTTCAGATTTATGTGCTCCTTTGTATTGTACCACATAAAATCCCAATAAATTGAAGATTGTGGTTTTAATGTGAAAAAAAATACATACGTATATATCAATCAAGAGGTGCAAATTCCTTTGCAAGGCTGTGGATTTAAGACTCTAACCAAACAAAGATTATGCATGTTGTAGTAGCATAACCAGGATTTTATTTCTAGCTCGAGTTAAACTTTTTTTCATTTTGGAAACATAAAGCATTTTGGAAACTTGGTCCTCATCTCTAAAGCTTTCAGAACCTTTCCATGTCACAAATTGAACATATTTGAGTTCATTCCAGTACCTGTTAACTTATTTTTTTAAATAACTTACTTTTCTGGACCCTCACATATGTTGACTACAAGTGATTAGTTTTTCTTCGCTTATTTTGCTGCAAATAAAAGCACAAAATCTGAAATAACACGGAATAAAAAATGGATAAAAAATCAATTGTCCTAATAGTTTTCTAATCTGAATATGAAGCAGATCTAAGCACCTGCAGGTAAAATAATAAATACACAAAGAAAGAAAACACATATTCACAGTAACAGTATTTTATTTAGCTGCTTTGCATTCAAAAATACGGGAATGCTTCATATTAAGCTTATAGGATGAGAAAAGAAACAATGAACGATTTGCCTTCAAATTCTTCCAGCAAAAGTCCCTGATTGCAGCTGCTCGTCCCATTTCTGAACCTGTAAAACAAGAAAAGGAAACCAGGTGAGGTAATCAAAATACAAACAGATGACAATATCACATTGAAAGGAGAAAAAAAGTCCAAAAATATTTACTTTTGAAATCATGAATTTGGATTCATTAATTTTATTTAAAGTACATCTACATCATATACCAGATTGTTTTGACTTGGTAGGTTCAAGTGGTAAAAGAGAACAAAGTGCCTGGGATATGCAACTCTGCAAAAGATGTCTCTTGTAACAAAAAAACATTCAGGCAGTTAATTTTATGAAGATGAAATAAAATCCTGTGATTCCTGTTGGATCAGTAACATAACTTTAAGTTGGTTGCTGCAAATGTTTAACACTGACAACTATTTGTATTTTCTTCTGTTAATCCATATCATGGCACACATACCCATGCCATAGGGCAGAGACTCTTGTATACCCTGCGGTACCACTCGCAAGGAGCCGTCTTCTGATTTTTAGCAGACAGAACTTTGTTGCATCTGTGGTAATCTGTTCAGGGAATATGAAAGCAGTAAAAAAAAAACAACTTTTAGTTAAGAAGCAGAAGGTAAACAGTAATAGTAAGTAATAATTTGCGTGATTGAGTACCTCTTAAATTTTAATTACAGTGCATGCTAAAAGTCCTATGCTAAAACTACAATATATGAATATATGACTCAATAAATTTTGCACAATCTGAAACATTTTTGATCTGAAAAAACTGCTTTAGCATGGACACACAAATGATGTCCTACATATATTTAAAATTTTGCACAAAAGATGTCACAAAACCCAAAAAAGCTTCAAAAAATGTCAGAAAAATGTATGATATTGTAGTATGCCATTTGTTCTGCAGAGAGGAGATTATTTATTTCTTATCAGTTCTGTTATGGGTAGTTATTAAACAGAAATGCTAAAGTTTTATTATTGGTATTACTTGTAAAAAAAAGTATCATTGGTAAAAATTTTCTGTGACTGAAAGTCCAGAATGCAAACTACAGGTCATACATGTGTTGAAAGTGACAGTAAAACAGCACCAGGTCTCATCAGGGAGCATTTAGCTGCTTTCAAAGGTTTCATTGAAGAAGCTTTACTATCAGTCTAAAATGGAGCCAGCATTTTATTCATGCTCCAACAGCCTTCTCTCCTCTCCTTTGTAGAGCATCTCTGCCCCAGAAATATAACAGATTATGTAATCTTCATTTCTGTGAGCTGTATCTTGACTTGAGGCAGGATTTCCCTCCAATATTATAAGAAGTGACACAGTTTTTTCTTTTTAACATCAAAAAGTTACATTTTTATCTTGTGTGTGTGTTTTTTTTTTTTTTATCAAATACTTTGTATGCGCTAAAATGACTAAATTATAATACAAATAGTGGCTGCTTATACTACACCTGGGATATCTACAGTACTTTTATATACTGTTACCCAAAAGTGTAAATTCCAAGTGTAAACCGGAAGAGACATCAACACATTGAACTAAAGCTGGGGGTTTTTTCCATTCTTTAAAAAAAATGTAATCCTATCACAGAATAAAACCAGAAATTACCTGAGAAAACATGCTAGTGATCCTAAATGGATCTAATAAAACAAAGCACACTGTCTTGTTTACCCAAGTAGTTCTGGTAGCAGTTCCGGGTCTGGTTGGTGTTGGGGAACCGGGCATCAAAAGGAGCTGTCCTGTATTTCTTAATCTTCTCTTCAAAATTGACAGACATTTTCAGCTTCTGGATATCAACACAAGTTCAACAGCATTATAATAAGAACAATACATGACAGGCAAAATGCAATCAATGCAAATTAGGAAGAGAATTTCTGGCATGTGGGGTGAGCTCTTAATGTCAAACAATAATTACGTAAACCTACTTATTTCTCAGATTGAAATCAAATCAAACCAATTTTGACCTAAAATGAATGAATGAAATTAACGTAGGTGTTTTTGTGCCGTCTTCGCAACACGTGACCTTGTCAGGGAACAACTACCACGCTTTTCTTAACTGACGATCTTTTAGTTAAGATTTTTGTGGACAAATGGATTTAGCTACATTAGAAGTTAATACAAATCTTAATGCTACACTCAAAACGTTTTTGTAACTGTAATGTAACAGAAGCAAAAATACGTTACTAGCTAATACACTCATTTTAGTGATGCACTCAAACTGTTTTTTAACTGAAATATAACAGAAAAACTACATTACTAGCAAGTGTACATATCGCATCGCTACACTCAAAAATTACGTACACTGTTCTATATTTTATCAACCAAAGAAAAAACATCACAAGCTCACGTGTCTTTCAAACACATAAATACTTACAAAAGCGAAAGTTTTCTAATGTACAAAGCGTATAAAGTGCACTCTGGGTGTTCACTAGCCGTTTACTTTCCCTTCCCCGCCTAAATTCTTGTTGCCAAGGTTACCGGAGAAATTCAGTTTGCTGCTAAGAGCGCTCACTCGGTCACGTATCTGCAAAAATGACAAAGATAGTTTGTAATACAGATATTCCACTCTGTTTAAATGTCAAATCCCACATTTTAATAACCATTCTTATCATGAATTTAATTTAGTCATACAATTTTCTACCTATGAACTTATTTGCCAGATTATTAATGCATCTTATTTCCACTATGAACTAATTTACAGTATTTGACAGAATGGCATCTCACTATTGGCCAATGTGCACTCTACTTTGGAGGACACAGGATAGCACAGAAAACAATGGTTTTCAGAAATAACTTTCCATAGCTCGAATGTTAAGATGAAGTCAACATTCGAGGTTAAAGTTCTGAGTAACGGAGTGTATTAAATACTTTTATTGTGAATCCATTTAAAAATGTGTCAACATTTAAAAAGATGGGTTTACCACAGTTCTCAGTTTTTCAATTTATAGACAAAAAACAAAGCAAACAAAACACTAATGGAGAAAGAGAAATAATCGAAAATAATACAGATTAAGATATGTTTAAAATTGTATTATATGCATTTGAGTGTTATAAATTGTATAATCTGATCTTAAAATGCTTTATGTACAAGAAACTGAGATTTATATTGCCCTCTGAAAGTAATACAGGTATTATATGTATGCACCGTTCTTTGCAGAGAAATTGACACATTTTGTAATTTATATAAAACTGTGTTATTATTTAAGTGACATTTTAAAAAACAGTGGAACAAAATTGCTAAAGACAGTCCACCGGATTCTAAACCTGTCCATTACTTTTGGTCTACGAGATAAATTTAGTAAATTATGGTTAAACCTGGTCACCAGCGGTCACTAATCTCTTCAAACAAGTAAATTCTACTATTTCACGTTCTTAATAGCATTTACACGAAAAACACATTTTTATATAGTTAAATTCATTCGCTGGTGATATTTCTAAATAACAAAGTTAATTCTAAATTGTTTTTCTTTAGAAAAAATACATTTACAATACCTCCTCAAATAATCTCGCCTCTAATCCGCGCTTGTTCTTTCTGCTCAGCAACCATAGTCACTCATAAAGCATGCTGGGAAACGGAGTCTGTAAGAAGTACTTCTCAGTGCAGCAGTGCCATCTACTGGACAAACAGAGAATGTACACATAGACTATACAAATAAAATAAATGTTTGACAGAGTATTGAAAATAGCCAGTTTAAGTTAAAAAATTGATTCACCAATTTATTAACAGTTATTTTAATCATATAGAAACTAATAGTTTCACAAACACGCCATAATTTCAAACAACAAATCAAAAAGAATCTATTTTATTTGTTTAGATTACAATGTAGTTAATGTCAATTTAAATTTAAAAGAGCCTTTGACATTTTATGGCAGTAATATTTTTAAAATTTTATTTGCAATATTTTTTTTCAGCCAAAAGATACAATTCAGATACAAAATGAAGAATGAAATTACTAAACTATGAAAATCATAAAGATAGAAAAATAAAATTTGAGGACCAATTACAAATAAAATCCACCATTAAAAAAAATAAAAGTAGAAAGCATAAGTAGGGTTTAAACAAGTGCTCAAAATGAGTGAGTAACAAAAAACATCTTTGAAAAAAAGTCACTGTTCTCTAATTAGTCCTGTAAACATGATCCTAATATTTGCTTCTAGCTTCTAGGGATTTTCTACGTCTTTATACAGTGACAGAAAATGTGGGACAATACGACTGATCCCTAATATATTGTTTTCTATGTTAAACCACCTTAATATACAAGAGAAAAGATTTAGGAGGTAAATTAAAAAAAAATATATAATAATAATAATAAAAGAAAGCCGTTGACTCTGGTCATTGTAGGGAAGCTTGTCTGCGCTCACAGATTCTCCTCAGCTGACCAGAACAGCTGGAGGTGAACCAGCTCTTCCTGTAATTGTCTCCTGGTGTGAGTCGACCGCAGAGCTCCTTCCTCTCTTCTGTGACGTCTGGCTCATGTTCCCAAAACCTGCAGAGACAAGATAAAAATAATATAAATCCTAATACACCATTATCCATCTCTACTTCAACATATTTCACTCATATTGTTGCTAAGATAGTTTGCTAGTATCTTCTATCACCCAAGATGTTGGTTATGTTTACTGAGATGCAAGTATAATTAGGCTTTTTCTGTCAGGATCTGTGTTTTTCCGTGTTTAGTTAGAGTTTTTTGTGTCCTTGAGTCTCTTCGTTGTCCTGTCCTCCCCTTGATTGTTCCCAGGTGTGTCTCGTTCTGTGATTACCCTCCCGTGTATTTAACTCCACCTGTGTTCCTTGTTCCTCGTCGGGTCCTCGTCTATGTTTCGTCAATGTCCAGTCTAGTCGTCGTCAATGTTAGTTCTGTGTCGTCAGTGTTTCCGTGTGCCTGCTGCTCGTTGTCTGGACTAAGTTTTCTCATTAAAACATCATCTATTCATCATACCTGGGTCCGCTGCCTCTGCCTCACCACCTCAACACACCACCTCATGACAGAAGGACCCGACCAGACTGAACGGTGAGGCTGCTAAAAGAAATGGACCCAGCTGGAGCGAGGTTCCCTCCAAAAAGGCAGAGCGGAGGGCGGCGGAGATCTGGCAGGGAGGAGAGGGAGCTAGCTGAAGCCCTCGCCGACCTGCAGCGGGAGCTATTCCGGGGGACAAGACTGGTGTTGGCACCCCCCGGATATGGCCCCCGTCGATACCTCCGTCCGGGAAGCCAGCGACCTGAGCCGCCGGTGGAGCCGGCCCCTCGTCGCTTTCCGGAGCCGCCACCTCCGCTGCCCGCTCGGAGACAGCGACGTGAGCCGCCGGCAGACCCGGTCCCTCGTCGCTTTCCGGAGCCGCCACCTCCACGGTCAGCCCGGAGACAGCGACGTGAGCCGCCGGTGGACCCGGCCCCTCGTCGCCTTCCGGATCCGTCACCTCCGCTGCCATATCGGAGACAGCGACGTGAGCCGCCGGTGCACCCGGCCCCTCGTCGCTTTCCGGAGCCGCCACCTCCGCTGCCCGCTCGGAGACAACGACGTGAGCCGCCGGTGCACCCGGCCCCTCGTCGCTTTCCGGACCCGCAGCCGTTTCCCAGGCTTCGCTCCGGCTCGCCCCCGCGGCCGGTTCCAAGGCTTCGCTGCGGCTCGCCCCCGCGGCCGGTTCCAAGGCTTCGCTGCGGCTCGCCCCCGCGGCCGGTTCCAAGGCTTCGCTGCGGCTCGCCCCCGCGGCCGGTTCCAAGGCTTCGCTGCGGCTCGCCCCCGCGGCCGGTTCCAAGGCTTCGCTGCGGCTCGCCTCCGCGGCCGGTTCCAAGGCTTCGCTGCGGCTCGCCTCCGCGGCCGGTTCCAAGGCTTCGCTGCGGCTCGCCTCCGCGGCCGGTTCCAAGGCTTCGCTGCGGCTCGCCTCCGCGGCCGGTTCCAAGGCTTCGCTGCGGCGCACCCGAGGCCGAGTCAGCCGGCGTTCCAGCCGGCGCACCCGAGGCCGAGTCAGCCGGCGTTCCAGCCGGCGCACCCGAGGCCGAGTCAGCCGGCGTTCCAGCCGGCGCACCCGAGGCCGAGTCAGCCGGCGTTCCAGCCGGCGTTCCTTCCGAGACTCCCAGTGTTCCTTCCGAGACTCTCAGTGTTCCTTCCGAGACCCAGACCCCCAGCGCTCCGACTCAGACTCCCTGTGTTCCTCCAGAGACTCCCAGTGTTCCTTCCGAGACCCAGACCCCCAGCGTTCCTTCCGAGACTCCCTGCGTTCCTCCAGAGACTCCCTGCGTTCCGACTTTGACTCCCTGCGTTCCGACTCTGACTCCCTGCGTTCCTCCAGAGACCCTGACCTCCAGCGTTCCTCCAGAGACCCTGACCTCCAGCGTTCCTCCTGAGACCCTGACCTCCAGCGTTCCTCCTGAGACCCTGACCTCCAGCGTTCCTCCTGAGACCCTGACTCCCAGTGTTCCTTCCGAGACTCCCTGCGTTCCGACCCTGACCTTCTGCGTTCCTCCTGAGACCGAGACCCCCAGTGTTCCTCCTGAGACCGAGACCCCCAGCGTTCCTCCTGAGACCCTGACCCTCTGCGTTCCTTCCGAGACCCCGACTCCCGAGACCCTCTACGTTCCTTCCGAGACCCCGACGACCAAGACCCCCTGCGTTCCTCATAAGACTCCCAGTGTTCCGACTCAGACTCCCGGCGTTCCCACTGAGACCCCCTGTGCTCCACCAGAGACCCTGCCTCGGGGGGCTCGTCGTCGCCGTCTGTGGGCGGCCCCCGGGACTCATCATCGCCGCCTCCAGCGCCGCGGACGGCCGCTGGACCGCCTCCGTGGTTCCCGCCGCCACAGACGGCCGCCGGACCGCCTCCGTGGTTCCCGCCTCCAGCGCCGCGGACGGCCGCCGGACCGCCTCCGTGGTTCCCGCCTCCAGCGCCGCGGACGGCCGCCGGACCGCCTCCGTGGTTCCCGCCTCCAGCGCCGCGGACGGCCGCCGGACCGCCTCCGTGGTTCCCGCCTCCAGCGCCGCGGACGGCCGCCGGACCGTCTCCGTGGTTCCCGCCGCCGCGGACGACCGCCGGACCACCTCCGTGGTTCCTGCCTCCTTTGCCTCCGCCCACCCTGTGGGTAGTTTTTTGTTTGTTTTTGGACTCTTGGCCCTTCTTGTGTTTCCGCCCACGATGGTGGGTTGTTTTTTGTTTTTCTGGACTCTGGCCCCCCGTCCAGCGCCCCTCCGCCCACCCTTGTTGTGTTTTTGTTTTTTCTGGACTCTGGCCCCCCATCCGGCGCCCCTCCGCCCACCCTTGTTGTGGGTTTTTTTTTTTTGGGCGTCTGGTAGCCGCCCTTGAGGGGGGGGGTACTGTCAGGATCTGTGTTTTTCCGTGTTTAGTTAGAGTTTTTTGTGTCCTTGAGTCTCTTCGTTGTCCTGTCCTCCCCTTGATTGTTCCCAGGTGTGTCTCGTTCTGTGATTACCCTCCCGTGTATTTAACTCCACCTGTGTTCCTTGTTCCTCGTCGGGTCCTCGTCTATGTTTCGTCAATGTCCAGTCTAGTCGTCGTCAATGTTAGTTCTGTGTCGTCAGTGTTTCCGTGTGCCTGCTGCTCGTTGTCTGGACTAAGTTTTCTCATTAAAACATCATCTATTCATCATACCTGGGTCCGCTGCCTCTGCCTCACCACCTCAACACACCACCTCATGACATTTTCTGGATGAAACAGATGTTTGAATTTTGCTCATATTGCACATGCAGATTATGACTATGAATAATTCATATTTTTAAGTCTATGGGCTATAACACAATCAATTAAAAATAATGTGCTGCAGGTAGTCATATTTAAATCCACCAGAAGACAAACAAATCATAATATTTACTTCAATGATGTTCAAAAAAAATGTGCCCCCCAAATCCTTCTCATTTTTTTAAGTTCCTGGGAGGTCAAATAAATAATTTATCCTGGACTCCAGAACATTACATCTCTGATGAAATGAGCTCAACAGAGTCTTCACTTCCTGCAATGAATCAAGAAGATTCACCTGCCAACCAACATCCTCAGCGCATTCTATCGATGCCCCATAGAGAGCATATTGACAGGTGGATTTCTGCATGGTCTGCCAGCTGCACAGCTGCAGACTGGAAGGCTCCTGAGAGAGTGGGGAGGACAGAAGAGGAAATTACAGAGACTCCTCCTCCTTCTATTAAGGACTTGCGGGGCTGGAACTGCTTGTTGCATGTGGTTAAAAGTGTCAGAGATTGTACAAATCTACTTCAGGATCAGTCCTTGGTGTTGTAGCATGAAATGCAGAATAGCCAGCAGATGCAACATCTCCATACCTCAAACCAAAAGACTTCTTTACTGTAAAAGTTTATCGTTTTGTTGTTAGGATGTCGACAACCAAGGTTAATAATTTCTGTGTAATAATTCAATGCAACAATCCAGTTGCAATCTGCAATGCCTGCTGTATTGCCATTGTATGTACACCACTACTTTTCTCTCTGCTATCCTCTGTTCAGCTGAGTTTTTATATATTTTATATATTAAGTGTTGTGCTTTAATGGAATTTTGTTCATGTATGCACCTATAGTGAATATTCTGAATGACAGTAAAATATCTCAAATCTGATGAAACCTAGAACTTTTAACTGTTTGCTAGGAAGAAACAATGTCTTTTTAAATTAAATGATAAACTAAACTACCATCCTTTATCTCTATAGTTGCGTAATCTGACAGGTTGTCCTTAAACATGTGCTCAAATTATCACAAGCTTAAAAAGAGCTGCTGGCTTCTAACCTCTTATGCCCTTCTTCCACTCCTCCGCCTCTTCAGCCCTGTCTTTACACTCACTGTGGTCCGTTCTCCAGCGGGGTGCCGTCACTCCACTGCCAGGTCCCGTCCACAGCGCTGCTCCTCAGACCGAGCCAGTATGAGTCTCCCTGGTTCCTGCTCTGGGCCATTTTAAATAGAAACTCCTGAGAAAAAAGTTGATAACATCGAGGTCAAATTAATTTTCTTCAGTAGTTCTGCTTTAACTTGGCTTATGATAATAAATTCCAGATGTAATCTGTGTTACATGAGCTGTAAATTTAATGAAAGACTAAACCTCCAATGACCTTAAGCTTCCTCCGCTCCTTTTAGTTGTCGTAAAGCTATTCTTAACCAAACTCACTGCTGCTGCTATGCATGTATATGTGCACGGCTATATATGCACATGCGGAGCCTGTGCATATATAAACTCTGGAACACCTTATTGCACAGTAACCCCAAATATGTGCAGAAGATGCATAAAATGCCAACAGAGCGCCAATAACCCACTTATAAAGATATATGAAAATATGTTTAAGCTGTGAGACCCAAGATGGTTTCCACTGAATGTGTGACTGAATGCAACTAAATCTTTTTTTGAGAGGGAGAGATGTCTATTATCACCTGCTCCTCCTCTGTCTTGATTGTAGCCACAGCGCCTCCCAGTGACATGCAGAGGTACTGACTACTGATCCAGTCAGCTCTATCCTCACTGAAGTAGAAACATTTCTCTCCTTGAAGTGTCCAGTCAATCAAACATGGTCTGCACTTTCTCTCTGTTTGAAAGGTAAAAATCCCAGAGAGAAAAAAAGCTTTAGAAATTGTTATAAGCTGCTTTAAACCTTTTTGTCAGAAGTTTTCCATGGATTTCTAATACTGCCTTTGTGAAATCTTCTCATTTTGACCCCTGCTCCATCTAGAATGTCCTTTAAATTCCCCTTTTCAAAACATAGCATTGCACTATTTTATCTTTGGCATAATTATTGACCATTTATGCTTATATTTGGCATTTTATATTAAGAATTAAAGTTCACATCAAAGTTAGGTAGACACACCTTTCAGTTTCTCACTGAAATTTTCTTTTAAAACTATCAATTCTTCAAAATGTGAAAAACTCTTCAAAGAAAATAATTAAAATTTTTATTATTAATGGACAAATAAGTAATTTACAGTGTTATATTTGTAGTCTGCTCAAATGCAATCTATATTGTGTACAAGTAAGCCCAGAATTATTCATATTTCTCATAAACAAATGTGAATAATGAGTAAAGTAATCTTTAAAATTTACCAACATGTATCTTTTGACTGAAAGTAATACTCTTTAAAATGTAATTCTTGTTCTGTCTGTTGGCTATCCTGCCATGACTATACAAATTATGACTTGATAAAACAGTTTGTGCAAAAACATAATCTGGGTTGGTTAATCTGCAGTGGAACAGGGAGTACTACGTATTACCAAAATATGAAAATCACACTTGAGGTTGGCGATGTCAACATCAGCCACTGTTACCATTTGTTTTAACTCCCAATACCTGGACATTTTTAAATTAAAATCAAAAAAGAGCTTGAAGAATTTGCAAGGACATCTAAGAAAACACACTTTGTCCAACTTTACAGTTTGGCAGTTTTATTAATTTAGCCTAAGACAGTCTGTTAGGCCCTCATGAAGTTAATTCTTAATTCTGAACTTCAGCTTAAAATCACCTCTCATTCATTATCCGCAGTTTTCTTTTTTCAACAAAGTGAATATTCAAGAATTTTGAAGCTTGAACACAAACTCACCACCAGTGGAAGAGTTGTTGATGGGACAGTAGTGGTTCAGAGCAGGATACTGGGTGAACAGGAGGTGATGGGACTGGTTCAGCATCTCCAGCCTGTTTGTCATTTCTTGCAGTTTGTTTTCTTGTAGAGATGACTGAGACTGAGAAGTCAACATAACCTGAACCACTGTGGGATCACACACAATTTTTTTCATGTTTTTATACAGCGAGTTTTTTGAATTTACATTGTTGTTAGTAGATTGTTAGAAGGAATGCATTTATGTGATAAAAAGATTACATTTCTTTTAATGTTTCATCACAACATGTCCTTCACTTCTCAATTTTATACTCCAGTGTACTGTTAACGGTTTCTTGCACATTTGATTAACATCTGTTTAACTTAAAATTTAAGTATCTTGAATGCCATTTGAAACTTTTATTTACAAAACATTTTGAGAACAATGGATTCCTATTTCTACTTTGCACTGCCTTCCATTTTTCTAATATGTGTAGCCGAGTGGTAAAGTTTGGTTGAATGAGTGTACTGTTTCAAAGTGTTGGTTTTCTTTTATATTACAGTAACAATGCTATTGAATTATTTTGGTTCAGTTATGTAATTTTATTTGCTCTTTATATTTAAATATGTGCATGTAGTTGGTCTCGGGTGCTGCACATTTTGACCACCAGAGAGCAGTGTTTCAATGTGATTGCTGTTTCCCAAGACGGGACAGGAAATGCATCTTGTTGTCTTCCTGTGTTGCTAGGCTACGTGCTGAACGTGGATGTGAACTGTTAAGTGTTTCATCTGCGGGAGACAGATTTGGCAGAAAATTGGTAAATATATACATCACTTGTTGAAATATGTCGGTACATTCTCATTTATGCGATAAGCAGTCAGTATTTTAATGAGGTGGTGTGTTTGTGAAACGGATGGTTCAGGGAACCTGTATGTGGTGCAGGGCGGCCATTTCCTGCACGTGATGATAAGATGTCTGATCATCGATGCGCTCCAGTATTAAGAGTGAACTGAGACGTTACTGTGGAATGTAAGTGTTAATAAAATAAGTCATATCACGATCACGTGCTCTAAATCAGTGTGGTGTAATGCAGCTCTCTGTATTTTGTTTGTGCAGCCAGAGGCCACTACCGTATTTCTTTTCTTGTTTTTTTATACGTTGTATTTTCTTTTTTGTGCATTTACTCTGTTATTTTAGAGATTTACACATTTCAGCAGTAGCTACCTAATGTTTGGTACGCATATGTTCTGATTTCTGAACAAAAGTAAGGAAATAAGACGGCTTTGTTTAATCTGTCTCAACTGGAAATAAAATATACTGCACATTAAGGACCCCAGTTATTGTGTTCTGTGAGGCTATATAATTCCCGGGCTACATATGTAAAATCCTAACAAAATAATTTACTGGGTAACCTCTTTGACTAATAGAAAGCTGATGTAAACAAAATGGCATAGCTGTCACACTTAGCTGAACATCAGAACAGTCTCTCAAAATGCTTTGCAACTACATCAGTTGAACACGATAACAAAACTTGTCTTCCAGAGTAATGTTTTCATTAATATTGTACTCCAGAGGGGTTTTAGAGACTTACATGATCAACATTGATGATCTCATACGCTCTTCTGTTTGTATTTCTATATTACAGTCACTGTTGCAGATGAAAGATGGCATACTCACAGCAGAGAGTCTGCAACAGAACCACGATGGTGAGCAGAAAGCAGAGCAGAGATAAGTAATGAGCCAACTGTCTGTGGTCACTGACTGAAGCTAAAAGACAAAAGCCCGAACAAAAGTATGAGCAAATTTCTCAGCATCTGCTCAGCAGTGCAGAAACATATATTTTTAGCCTACAATCAAGCTATCTTCATAGTTTTAACTTGAATTTTGAGAAATATTGAAGTGAAATGGAGATCAAGATACACATAGAACAAGATACAGACTATAATAAGAACATGTGTCATTGTCTCTAAGAAATATCAACATAGACCTTCTCACTTTAACTTTGAAAAGAAAATCATTTTAAAATGTGTACTAAAACTGAAACTATAATCATGGCCGCACACTAATGTTTTCCTTCCATATAATTTACTAAAAAAACAACCCACAGCTTTCATGATTACTTAAAAACAACCCTTAACTTCAAAGCAGGAAAAGCTCAGAAATTAAATTATTAGAAAAAATAACTAAATGAACAATGAGTTCACAGTAAGGTTTTAAAAACCACTTGACACAGTTAATACATTTTGATGCAAAATAACTGACTTTCCAAATACAGGAACAATCCACTTGAAGCACTTGATCTGTTCTGAATGTGAAAAGTCATTAGTGTCTTGGAAAAAAAAACTATTAAAGGGCTATCATGCAGTCACACCATTTAGAGAAAAAAAAAAAAAACTGAATTACTTTTTTCTTGGGTGGCTTTAGTTGCTTCTCCTTCCAGCAAAGTTAATCCATTGCTTACTCCCATCTTGATCTCAGCATATGCACGTTAGATTTCACTCTTTTGCTCCATTAAAACATAACTTTTCTATTTAAGCTATAGTTTCCAAAGTTTGCACACCTCTGAAAAGCTCAAAAGCTCCTACTACCAACAAGCACAAAAGAGAGGATCAAGAGTCTAACGCAGTGTCACCTATGAATTCCAAATTAATGGCTCTCCAACTGTATGTAAAGTAGACGTGAGTGTGATAGTCAAATAAGTCTGGCAGGACTGAAGCCACCATGTTCCCCTTCCTTCAGAGAATATCAAGGAATGTGCAGCCTCTAGTGGCTGTGATAGGAATTGAAAATGGATATTCTTTAACGATACTAAGAAATCTTTAGTTAAAATACCTTGTTTAATTTATTAACATTTTCTTCATGTGTCGCCACAACAGCCCTTAAACTGGCAACAAACATGGCCTTAAAAGAAACATAGATCTAACACTGAACAACATGTTAGTGTTGCCCTTGATTTTCTGTCATTTTATTGCCTAAATGTTTCAATAATCGGTATGCATTAACTACCTTGTGTTTTGTTCCTGGATTGTTCCTGTACTTGTGTTATTGTGGGCTGACATGTTCTTACTGGTGCTCGTGTTGGAGTTGCTGCATCAAAGCACGGTGCACAGTGGAGTAGTTGTTTGCACTGTTGCCTCACAGCAAGAACACGTGGACCTTGAATGTTTTCTCTCTGCATGCATGTTTTCCTGGGTATTCCAGCTTCCTCCCACTATCCAAAACACTGGTGTAAAGTGAAGTTGGTTTCACCTAAATTGCATTTTTTAAATAGTGTGTATGCACTGGTGTTTTACCTATATGCCTGTGTGTTGCCCTGTGGTTGGCTTTTATGACTTCTACAGGGTGAAAAATGCCAATTTATCATTGATTGTTGAAGAGTTACTCCAGTCCCCCTTAAACCAAGACCAAGCACAGAAAATTAATAGAAGGATAGATGCATCCAAGTATTAGATCTCATTTATTTGTAGTTTTAAACTCCAGTCCATTAGCGTGAGATGTTGAAATGCTTTGTGGAAAGTGTTTCATTTCTTTTCAAGAATAAACTTGTCATTTTCCTCCAGAATTGATGCAAGCTATATTTTTTTGTCGTTTTGGTGGCTGAGAAATAGTTTAAATAACAGCTCATTTCACCACATACTATGACTTTAAAACGTGTACACCTTTTTCTGTTTTCTGTTTTTGAACTTGGCCTTCAATATGGTGAGCGCACACTGTCTACGTGATAAGACAATTACTCATTTTACATGGTCTTAGACTTAGACCTATTGGTGCAACCCATGATATAACCAAAATGTTCATGTTGTTTGTATCAGTTTTTGGCCATACCACCCGAGTGCCACAGCTGAAAGACTAGGCATTAATTTCTTCCTATCTTTTACTGTCCAACTTTGGTGAGCCTTTGCAAATTATAGCTTCACTGACCTGCTCTTAGGTGGTACGAGTGGAATCTAGTCTTCAACTACTGCAGACCATCTTCTTCAAAATCTGAAAGGTTGCTGTTTTTCTATCATCTCAAACCAATCTGTCCATTCTCCCTTGACATTCTTCACACAGTTGCAACTCACTGAGTATTTGATCAATTTTAAACAATTCTCAATAAATCACAGGAATGTTTGTGTGTAATAACTAAAAAGCAGTCAGCAGTCTCTAAAGTAATCAAACCAACATAAAAGGGACTATATTCGAAGTCTTACCCCTATCCGTGTTCAGCTTTAACTACAGCAAGTTGTGTTTGCTGTGTCTTGATGCATAAATGCATTAAATTCCTGCTAATACAACTGCTAACAAACATTTCTGGGCAATTAACCTAACTTCAACTACACCAGACATAATATTGATCTATTGTGAAATTGTACACTGTCAATGCCTGCAAAGTGTCGTGGCCAATGCATATGACCATTATTGTTGGTTTTAATAGTTTAATCTGCTGTAGCCAGCTAAAACAGACAGTGTGTCTAACTAGCAGCCAACTTCCATTATCCCACAATTTTATTTAGCCAGCAAATTATCACAGATAATAACTTCGCAGTAGCTCACTTCGGTTTGAACTAACTCTTCAAACACCAAATAAAATTTTGTACTTTTGTAAAGGAGGCTAACATAATCAAGACTCATTAACTGCCTGGGTACACTCTAAATCTATGTTCTCTACAAGACATTACAGAAATGTTATTTTAAATAGTTTTATTCAAAATTGGTGTATATTTACAAACATTTTCCAGCATTTATTATTCATAATATTCCTCCTTCAAGTTTACAAATCTGTATGTATTTTTGGCTCACACTTAATGGAGGGACTGTCTTGAACTATAACATGTTATATACATACAAATACTAAACAAAACAAATGCTATCAAAATGCTGGAATATACAGCAAAGGCGAAAATAAGCAGATCTTGTGTTAATGACGATGATGCTACCATTGTTCTACATATTGAGTTAAGAGCTTGCAAACATTTCTCTGCAGTACATGTATATAGTCTAAATGACAAAAATAAAGGAAAAGTTTGAAATAGGTGTAACACACATTTGGCCCACTATTTATCACAGAAAAAAACAGGAAAAACATTTCAAAGTGCTTCATACTTTGGCATACAATAAAGATTTAGCAGATGTTTAAAGCTAATTTTTTTTCAAATGCTGTAATTAATATCCCTTTTTAACACAAAGACAGGTCAAAGCAAGAATGCCTGACTGATAGCCAGACTTAGACTGATTTCAACAATTTGTTACTGAGGATACGCTCAAAAGCAAAAAGAGATAAGTAAAGATTAGGAAAGTACTATGTTTTTGTTTTTTACTTATTTACAATATAGCAAATACAGTTATAAAGTATTTTGATCAATGGAAAGAGACCATATAATACTATGTACATGTACAAAAAGGAAGAAAAAAACTGAAAGTACAAGCTGCTACCATGGGATCAGCAATACTCTTTCACTTCTTTAGCTTTTCTGAGCATGTGCAACTGCATATGTGTTTGCATGTCTGCCTTTGCCTTAAGGTTTGAGCTGGTTGGAAATAGGCAGGATCAGGTCAGATGTCACAGGTAAATCCTAACATAAGCCACCAGTTGATCAGGAGACGTTGGTTTCACAGCGCTAACACTTTGTAGGCCGGTTTACCTGTTTTGATGCTGTTAGGTGGCTTGAAGCCATAGCATGTCACATCTGACATCGAACCATCTCACTATTGCGCAACAACTCTTCGACAGCTGTCAATTGAAAAGCATTTTCAGTTCTGTGTTGACAACATGCATAATTTGGTACAACACATAACCCATCCATTTAATTCTTTTTAATTGTATTTATTTTCAAAAAGCCTGCATTATTTTCAATATGAAATACTAATATAATGTATACAAGTTAACATTATCGAGTAATGCTATAAAAATGCCAGGTTTGACCTGTAAAAGAAACATCCTGTGACAACATCAATCCTGCTGAGGAGCTGATGAGGCATTTTTCCTGTCCCTTTTACTCTCTTTTTCACCCTTTTTTAATGTTTGTGATGATTGCAGCAAGCTCGTCAATAGCATCCAGCAACTTCTGTCGCTGTTCTGCTGAAAGGAAATCCAATTATGTGTGTTGAATCCATCAGAGCAGCCGCAGTCGTGACCATACAGGCAGTAAATCCAAAGCGCTGCGCTCTTGGGAGCTTTCAAAGCAGTCCTGCTGAGAACATGGAAGTGAGCGCGTAGGTGGAGAAGGCAGAAAGATTATATTTCTCCACTCCCCATCCATTTTTGACACATGCATTTAATCATATAATCCTACTGCTTTGCCTGTGAGAATTCAATGTTTCTCTTTAGTGACAAGGCTCAAAAGGAAGCTCAGTCAGCCCTCCATGAAGTTCCACTTGCTCTTCAGACCAAGACATGACGTCACCAACGAGGTGGCCTCCACATGTTGCTTGGGTGTGAATCTCATTGGCTGTCAAGACTCTGGACCAGAACTGCAGATCTGACAACTCTCCCAAGAAAGACTGAGTGATGTCAAAGCGACCTCCCATTGTGTCCTGTGGTGTAGAGGAGAAGGCACATAAATAAATGAAACTCCAAAGAGGAGGTACTGACTAACAGTTCTATAATACTTAAAACAAATGGCTCACCTGTTCCTGACCCAACATAAATATCCCTCCTGGTTTTATGGGACTCCAGGCTGACAGGTTCTGTCCAGAACCTTTCTTCACTCCATCCTGGTAAGCCTCCCAAACGCCGTCACGTGTTGACCATGTCACGCACACATGATGCCACTTTCCATCTGTCAAAGTTATTGGTACTGTCACCGCCTATAAACCAGAAAAGGAGGAAGGGGTAAAAAAAAATACACAAAAAAAACTGTTATTTAACTAAAACTGAAGACTTTGTCTCATGTTACTTAAACTGCTGTCTTCACAAATGCCTGCTACGTCCTGTCAATAACTCTGATCCAAACAGTTTACCAGTTTCATTCATGCTTACTAGTGTGGTGGAGATCTTGAAATGCAACATGATAAAATAAATGAATAAAATAGGTCAATTTGTGGACACTATGACACCATGCGCAACAGCAATACAGCTGTTGGGCATGGTGAACTGTTTTTGAGAAATTATTTTATTAAGTTGATTTTCCAGTAGGCACAAGCTGGTTACAGATATCAAGTTATGCCACATTTTTAAAGTTGTAGTTTCAAAGCAGATTAACATTTTCAGCCAATTCCTGTGATTTAAAGCCATTTTAATGAAAGGGCAGAGGGAGTGCCGGACTGACTAGAGTTTTCTCCAGCTGTATGTAGCTCCAGCTGTATGTAGCAGCAAGTGTGAACCCCCACACCTTCAACTACCCAAATAAAGCTTGTTCACTTATTTTCCCTAGTCAATAAAAAACATAAATTTGGTTATTTGGATTTTCTTTTTCTCTTAAGAAAACCATGGATCACCAGAGTGCCACCTATTTCTTTTAGCAGCAATAGGGGAAAAAAATAACTTTTCTGTTTAGAACTAGAAATAGGTTAATGTTTACAATAGTGTTTTAAATTTCTGCATAAATACCATAATATGAAGATGAAACAGATCAGCAACCGATGGACCGCAACATGTGTTGCTGTGAACTGAAGATAAACTAAATGAAAAAGTTTATCTTTTTCATTTAGATAAAAAGATCTAAATGAAAAAGACACACATACTGTGAACATAAAAGACACACATACTGTGAACATAAAAACACACACATACTGTGTGTGTTTTTGTGCACACACACAGTATGTGCATAAAAAAAAGTTTTCAAGTGTTTGAAAATATATATCTGATCTGAAAGTAAAATTGTTAAAATTAAAGGTGCACTGCTCATTAGTCTTTTTATTTTAATTTTGTTTTATTACTCCCTTTAGAAGGCTATGAGCAGCATTTGTAATGAAGCCAAGAACAGACTGAGTATTTAAACAGATACCCTGGTTAATTAGCCTGTCAATGTCAGCTTACTGTACTCTCAGCAATATCCTATAAAGAGCAGACTGGGAAAAATGGTTAATATTCTGGACAATAAGCCTTTCATGTGAACACTGAAAAAGATCACCTCAACTCGAGAAATTATTTTAAACCTTGCTAACTGAATTCATGGACTTAAGTGGGTCATTAATTGTTTTGGTCATGACTGTGTATGTGACTCACAGACGACAAACATGATAGTTTTATCTTCCTGGTCTCTCCTACAGACAATTAGGTCAGTCAGTACAAGACTATAACAGGATTAATTGCTTTGCTTATTTGTTTGTTGTGATCACCCAGTACTGGGGCAAGGAAAGGACATAGTCAACCAATACTTTCCATTCAAAAGGAAAAAAACCGTAAAGGCTTTTCAGAGAAA
The DNA here is from genome assembly GCF_003331165.1 of Xiphophorus hellerii. Lineage (NCBI taxonomy): Eukaryota > Metazoa > Chordata > Actinopteri > Cyprinodontiformes > Poeciliidae > Xiphophorus > Xiphophorus hellerii. The sequence continues at coordinate 4,392,722 of NC_045684.1, read as the reverse complement.
AAAGATTAGGGGATTAGTAGTATAATGAAATCTTAGTAGGTCATTCATTTGTATGGGGGTTAGTGTCAGGCAAACCTAGACATCCACAACCAATTTCCTGGAGAAACAAAATAGATTTACAAACCTCTCTTCCTAGGTAAATCCAAAAGAGCCTATGCATTTTTTTTAAAATACAGCATAAAGAATACCTGAAGTAAATAAGTGGATGTTATTGTTTAGATCAATATTGAAGAATTCTATGAGAAATGGGAAACATTTGGGTAAATCAATTAAACATGTTTGACTGTCGGGAAAAGTAGTACAGGAATGTTTCCTTGAGAAGTTGACCTTGTCCACTTTCTTCAACTGGTAATTTATTTTATAATAAGATATATTGTAAAAATATATATTTTTGTACATTTACTATAATTATTTTAAATTATGCATGGACACGTCTATAAGAAAGCATGACTTTATATAAGCTTTCAGTTAAATGCTTATGTGTGCTTAAACCACATTCAGTTTCTGCCATATCTGATGGTAGATGTTTTTGTACATGTGACTATGTTACAACACCTTGTCGTTAATGAGCAGCTCCATTGGGTTGCTGCCCCATTCCATTAGCACCAGCTCATTGGCTTGCCCAGGCACGGCGTAGGAAATGGGTGTTCCGAGGCCAGAACCTTCCCCTGGCTTCAGCCACAGACATATGGTCAGGGCAAAGATCTCATTGACCACTGATCGCTTCATCCTGGCATACATGTAATTGGTCCTCATGGGAAACTCAAGCAGGAAAGCACTTGGACTCTTAAGCTTCTTTTGGTTTCCTGGTAAGATTGGGAGAAAAGACTGGATTAATTCCAATAAAACTAAAGATCAAACATAGCTCTGCACTTTTCTCACATAAAAACCCTTTGGCCATTAGCAGGCTAGAGATTTGCAGTGGAACTCTTTTTCAAGCCAATACTTTTAGCTTAGTTTTCACTGTTGTTTTTTGTTAACTACAAAAGTTGAATACTTGTTTTAGTAAACTATACACTAAACATGAACTGAGACAACTTAGGAGGCACATTAAACATAGTCATAAGTAGAAATAGATGATGTCTATCTCTTCTTATGTATAATTGAATCCAAGTCATGACTGGTGACAATTTATAAAATGTAAACAAATAAAATTAGGAATAAAACAACCATATAAAACGACAAAAGTAGCTGGAGCTAATTGACAAAAGCAGGGCTACTAGCTTAAAGTGTAAGGTTTAAGAAGTAAACCTTAAGAAGTAAAGTTTAAGGTGTTATACCAGTGTTTCTCAACTCTGGTCCTTAAGGCACTTTTTCAGCATGTTTTACATGTTTCCCTTAAAACACACAAAGCCTGTTAATCAGCCATCAATTAAAATCAGGTGTCATGAAGCAGCAAAACATCTAAAACATGTACGGCAGTGTGTGCTGTGGGGACGAGGGTTAGGATACCTGTCAACACTGACTAATAATACCCAGTGCTTACTTGTGTAACTCCCACATGCTAATATAATTTGCTGACAACTCCACAAGGGACTGAGGAAACATAGGAATAAATATACAGGTATTGGTGAATGCCAATCCCTGTAAGAGGGCAGTTTAGGATGGGAGGCATGTCAGAAGTTAGAGATGAAGGCAGTCATTTCAACTGTTTCATTTTCACTACTTCAAAGACTTCACTGAATAATACCTATTACCACAAGGTCTCGTAAAGTTATTTCTTGTTTTATTGGGAGTTCTAATCTGTCACATTTCAACACAAATGAGTGGCTCAAACGGAAACCAGAACAGTAACAAATGGAAACATTATGTATTATACAATTTTTGTTAAATATAGAGTTAAAGGTAACCTGCATGATATTTGAGTATTTATGTGAAGATGTAATCTTAATGAATAATCTAAAATACCTAAATACCAATAGCAACTGATGCATATAAATGTTTAGTTCAGAACATGTGTGGGTGTGTGCTTACCATGGTCATTGTGATGTAGTTGGCTGAGAACTGTTTCCAGCTTGCTGTGTCCAGAGCCCCGCAGACTTGTTTCCTTGCTAGTGTAAGGAAGGCGCCTGGGTGGGTGCTCCCCTTCATGATTGTGCTCATGGTCCTCAGTGCCATGGTGGTCATCATGGTGGTCATCATGATGTCCAGCTCCATGGAGAGAATCATGGTGGCCATGATGGCCATGATGGCTATGATGGTCATCATGGTGGTCATTATGATGGTCATTGTGGTGGCTGCTGTGATGGTCTTCATGGTGACCATAGTGATGACCATGATGCCAGCCATAGTGGGGGTCATGATGGCGACTATGATGGTGGCTGTGATGGTTGTATCTATGGCTACCATGGGGGCTGCTGTGATGGTCTTCATGGTGACCACTGCTATGGTGGCTATCATGGTGGCTATCATGGTGGCTATCGTCAGGATGGCCACCATGGTGAGTAGAATGGTGGTCATCATGGTGGCTGCCGCTGTGGTTATCATTATGTGAGTCATCATGGTGATCAGCATTGTGGTCATTATGGTGATCTCTGTAGTAACTGTGTAGCTGTTCTTCTAGAGCATTGATCTTTCGCTGGAGGAGTTCTCTCAGGGAGCTTGAGTAGGAACTGGAGGAGTTTCTTGCCTGGAGATAAAAATATAAATAGTATCATAAACTGCTCTAGCAGTTTAAATTTCATCTAATACTTCAGTATTAATAATCTTAATCTAAACAATAAAATCAAGTTTTAAATAGCATTTTTATTTCTATTGTAATTATATCTTAATGGAGTAGTATTAAAAATAAGGTTCAGCAAGATATTTCTTATATTTCAAAGCACTTTCAACCCCTGCCTTTATTAGCTTTCATTCCCTCTTCCCCTTGCTTGTTCTCATCTTCCTCACCGGCAAATCCGGCTTTGTTTCCTGCCAACACACGCCACAGTTAGTAGCCTTATCAAGAGGGATGAAGGTAATTGAAGGTGAGGCAGGCTAGCGCCCTTCGGTGCATGACCAGGGGCCAGTGGTGTAGACATCTTGTTAGAGGAGGGAGTGACACAGGATAAATCCTGGCAGTGATTATGTTTTGACTAGCACCTTTAAGGGAGATTGAATGAGATTTCTCTGAGCATAGTCTGGGACCAACTGCACACTAAATGATGCTTTTCACATACATGTAAACAGGCACAATTACTGTATGTGGATGAGTTGTGTGAATGACTAAGATGAAGTTAAAGGCAAAAAGTTCCCCATATCATCATGCTCTACTTTCATAAGCCGTCCTGCCCAACAACGCCAGTAGATCGGAGCAACTGGGACCTATTTATGTGTCAGGTGGCAGGTCTCTAAAAGACAGATTTGCTTTGACTAGGAGCAAATATGTCTTTGTGCCTATTTTCTGAATTGGGAAGATAATAACATTTACTCACATTTTGATTGTTTTCTAAAGAAAAAAGATAATATATATTCTATTAAATTACCTTTATATCTCATTCACTTGAAGTATGCTTAAAATAAAAATGTTACCAAATACGTTAAGGAGAGACTGGTTAACACTTAAAGATCTACTTTAAAAAACTGCAATAATTGTAAAACTGTTTTTAAAAATCTGTGCAGTTGTATATTGTTCCATCTGCACAATTGTTGTCCCTGATTTATGTTGTTCTGATTCATCATTACCTGTAGGCTATCCCAGCTTTCATAAAATCACAAGACACCCCAGAAAGGCTCCCAGTCCATCACAGGTTGCTGAAATTTTAAATGTATTTTTCCTTTACTCTGATTGGAATGCAGGTAGCAAGAAATGCCCCATTGACACTTCTGATGTTTTTATACCTTAAGTGTTTGGTCCATTTAAAATGGTGATGTCCAATGTTTGTCCTCAAGAGTGAGTATGCTGCATGTTTTAGTTCTTTTGTTTGATTCAACACACGTGAATCAAATAATGGTTCATTAGCAGGCCTCTGCACAACTTTGGAACATGCTCAGGTACAACTGATCCATTCTCATCAGTTGTGTTGGAATAGAGACATCTAAAAATGGGAGGCCACAAGTGCTTGAGGACTGGAGTTGGTGCCTCATTAAAACAAACTTTGGTTCATTCCCCCCTTTGGTTTTGTTTGTTTACTTGGATATGAACACAGCAATTGCACCAGGGTGTGTAATGCATCAAGGCTGTTGGGAGGGTATAGTCTCAGTACGATTACAAATGAAATCCAGAGAGATTTGTTTACAGTGTGCTATCCAACCTCAATGCAACTCAGGTACCAGAGGCATGTTACAAACTCGATTCAAATGCCTTCCTGTATCCAGGTATGCATTGTATTGTTGGATGTGGTAGGGTAAACAAACAAAGTCCGCAAGTCTTTTCTGCTAATACCAAATCCCTTTGCAACTTTCAAGATTTCAGGAAATCAAACCACAAGAAAAAGGTGAAAGTTAAAATAAATTGATTTGGACCAATGTAAACAAAACACAGGTGTCAAAACGCCCCCACAGAACTCCAAGATGAGAAACAATGTGCATGTTTGTTGATACTACACAGTTGGAAAGATTAGTAGCATTGTTGGATTCCCACAAGAGGGCCTCTGGTTTGACTCCCAGTGAGGTTCTTTTCTGTAAACAATTTATGTTTACAGTATCCTTGTGCATGCATGATAAACTTAAGCACTTTGCATAGGAAGGCTAACATAAATATCCCAAGAAACCCCAAAAGTTTCAGTTTCTGACACTTCAAAACCATGACATTGCAATCTATTAGCAACATTTTGGTAACAGTTTAGAATTAAGGTCAATGTGAACATTGAAAATGTCTGAAATTCATTTTGCTTCACTCACCTGCAAGTTCTCCAGCCTCTCTTTTAATGTCTGTAGCGTCTTTCCAGTCTGTTCTGGTGAAAAAGAGCTGTGTATGCTATATGACGAGCCCTTTTGGTGGTGGAGGTCTGACCTGTGGCTGCCATGGGAGGAGTGATGATCACTGCCATGATGTGCTGAGGGCCCATGGTGCAGTGATGATGGCCCATGATGGCTGCCATGATGTCCTTGGTGCTCACCATGGTGGCTGTTATGATTGTCCTGATGGCTGCTATGGTGAGTGTCATGATGATTGTCATTGTAACCATGGTGGCTTTCGTGATGACCAATGCTGTGATGACCGCCAAACCCTTCACACAATGTGAGTTTGGCAGTCAGTTCTCTGATGGTCTCCCTCTGGTCCAGGATTGTTTCCTTCTGCCTTACAAGGCTCTCACGAAGGTGCAAAATGGTAGCTTTTGCCTCATCTGACATTGTGCCCCGATGATTGCCAGTGCTGTGGTCATTCCCATGACTGCTACTACTTGGTCCATGGGGCACAGAAGGTGGTGAATAACAGCTGGGATCTGCTTCTGGGGGAATGGGAGTACAGACAAATTTGGGACTAATTCCATAGTCATATTCTATGGTGCCCACAGCAGCAGCACATGACAAAAAGTAAAAAAAAATCAGAGAATGTAGGGGAGAAAGAGGCAGGATTAAACCCAGGGGTGGTCCACACCTTTGCCCATACCTCACAGGTGAAGGCATGAGGCTCAGAAGGCTGTTGTCTCTGGCCATGTTTTGTTAGAATGAATGTAGTCCCTTGATAAATGACCGTTTTCCCAAGAATTAGCTTTACTTTGAAGAACACCATGAATGAATGTCATTTGTGTTGAATGTAAGTGTTTTGTAGCATATCATTTCAACAAATTCACTTGAGACATAATTTCCTCTTGGATGACAAAAAAAAAAGAAAAAAAAGACAAGTAACACAAATGCCAAGAGAGCAAGGAAGTAATCCAGAAATGAACAAAGGTCGCTGCCAAACTGTTTATCTTTTCGCCCTTAAGCTAACCTGTTCAAATCAGACAACGTTTCTTGGCTTCATGGCAAGTCAACAGGCTGTGAGAACTTGGCTGATGTATCGTGAAAGGTTCTTCCACCCACTCGAGGACGTGGTGTTGGGCCAGTGCCAGGGAAGTGATCAGTCTTGGCTCCTATGACTTCCTGTGCTTGGCAGCTCAGTGTAATCCATTTAACTTCAGCTTCCTAACATCCATCAGATCCTGGAGTAACATTTCCTGTTGCACAGACAGAGAACGCAGTAAGAAAAAAAAACACTCTGGGCAAATGGAAGCATATTGAAACAAAATCATTAATTGATGCAAACTGCTAAACTTTGTTAGATCGTTTGTTGAAATATGTTCTTCATTTCATAAATGATGACTTTACCTTATTACCAACAGAGATCCCAGTAAACAATCATAACATCTGTCGAGTCTTAAAGAAACAGTATAAACCAAATTTATATCCACTGAGAATCTACAATCACAATTCCATTTATTGTCTCTTCTAAATGTCATGTACAAATTTACAACCAATATAGTGCTTTATTCAATTTCTGTTAAAATTTGTCTTAACATCTAGTTTGAGCTCCATAGAAATATAAATTTTTGACTAATAGATTTCTTCTAGACCTTGAGACTTACCTATTTTCCACAAATAGTGTTTTTGAAATATATATTTTGCTTAACTTAGAGGGGAAAGAAAACTTGAAGTGACAAACACCAAAATTAAAATATTTCAATTTCTTAAACAGTTTTGCAAATGGGACTGTTTTATGCCTAATTTAAGAAGAAAATAACTTTAAGGTATTAAAAGCACAATTTGAATGAGTTCTACTAAATTTACAGAAGTGGAACAAAAGTGAATGTTTTCATTTCTAAAACAACTTAAGGATGTTTGTGAGGCTTGCCAAAGAGTGTGATGCAAAGCCAAGAAAAAAGGTTTCAGAACACATAAGCTGTTGTTCCTTTAAAGCTCCTTATCCTTATAGCCAATCACCAGTTTAAACACCCACTGAGACCATGGACATTTGAGTCTCCTGTAGTGCCCTTTCTGTGACTTTGAAAAAAAAGGCTTTGAAATATAAATAGACTAACTAATTCCAGTTATTTTGCTACGCTACTGTGTTAATTTACGTTTGAACAGATGTTAGCTTAAAGTTTTGGTAGTAGTATATGAGCAGTAAAAAAGTATTTTTTTCTGTGACATTAAATAGTCATCAAAATACTTAAAAATAAATGAATAAACTTTCAATAACATAACACTCAAGAAAAGCCGGGGCCACTATTGCTTCAGCTAAAGCTTAAATGTTGAACAAAGCTGTTATTCATGCAGTGCTTAGAACTGACCTGCATAGAAATATTACAACATGGCTTTTTATTGATCATCCTTTGGATAACAGGGTAGATAATTTGTCTATGCAAGTATACATGTGTCATGTGCATATGCATCCCTAAGTAAGAAATTGCTGCATCTTCCTTTTCGACTGGCTCCATAGCAAAATCTGAAATGATGTTGCAGTGGAACTAGCAGCCAACATCCTTTCATAGAGGCAACAAAATGGTAGACCTGGTGCCTGGGCTGTCTGTCCTGAATTTAAGGTACAACTCTGAGCCAAAGTCTGAGATGGCAATAGCATCACCAGACAATATTGCAGTAGGTTACCATGGATACGCAAGCTGGTGAGGGAAATTGCAGTCCAAAGTGTCACATGGATTTCTTAGGGAACTCCTGCTGCTTTTATGTATTTTGCTGCATATGAAATCACAATAAGCAACTTCTAGTTTGACCCAGAAAGATATGACATCTTTTTTTTCTCTTCAGACAGTAGATTGGCTACCTTTGAGTGAGTGATAAAAAGATTTAGCAACAACATGAGGAACTTAACCTGACAACAAGCCATACTTAAAGACAACATTAGAGGAGCTTTAAAGACATGATACTTCTCAATGACACGTGGCAGCACATGGATGCCCTACAAGCAAAGATCTGTTTCTTTTTCTTCCCAAAAATACAATAAAACACAATGCTACTGCAAAAAAAAAAAAAACAATTACAAAAAACAAACTCATCAAATTTCAAAACAAATACCCCTTCAGTGTCAAAGAGGTAAAATGATCAAAAATAGTATGACAAGCTAGAACAGTGTTTGGTTTAAGTGCAGAAAACAAAGTATATTTGTCACAAAACACTAGAAATATTTCTTTCAGAAAACATTCCACGACTTTCATAAAAGTCATGTTTTGAATATCTGGTGATTTGAATGCAACCCACATTTCCCTCAATAACAGCTGGAGGAAAACAATAGATTGCCTCCCAGGCCCAAATGTCCTTTTTTGTGATAATATCCAAAAAAGACACATAAAAATCAAACAGACTAGTGTTCTGTTTTGTGAACACTAGGTATGTCTTTTCTGCATGTCTCTTCATAAGTGATCACAAAGCTCCTAACATGTTTCTTTTGAGATTTTCAAATGATGGTCAACTTTGAAAGTGTTATTTCATTATCACACTTGTATATATGAAACATGTTTAGAACTTATGATTAACCAGACTCAGGAATAGATTGAAATATGCATTTTATTGTAAAGTTAAAGAAAGTTCTTTACACAGCTTTAGGAAAGATTTTTTAGAAGTTGTTGACATACTGTGTCATTCTGTGTGCCAGTTTAGCTTTTCAAGACAGCTCTACAGTAGACTACCCAGTTGCTTTATAAATGTACATGTACACAGGGTTCTGACCTGTCTGAGGCTTAAAGATGCTTTGCCTCTTCTGGTCAGGCTTTGACCTCGTGCTTTGCACGATTCAACCCTCCCCATTACGTTCTCTGGCTGCATGGTTAATTTTAACAGGAACATAAGTTACACCTCATCTTGATAGGCAACAGCAAATAGAACCACTACTGGTGGTGCTCAAAACTTTTTTGAGCACCACCACTAATTTCAGAAAAAAATTTCTTTTTTCTGAAATTAGCCATTTCAGTTTAAATATTTTTCTAATTTTTTACCTATATAAAAATAACTATTGACATTTTTTGCCATTACGTTTGTAAAAGATTTTCTTTTAATTTAGAGTAACTTGAAAGCTAATTCATACGGTAATGAAATGTTGTCATATATAATATTGTACCAATGCAAATGTTTTCTCTTTATATCTAAAAAGAAAACAGATGGTTTGGTATGTGAAAATATACCTGCTCTTAAAGTTGGAATCTAGTGAAAAAAAAAGTTGAAATTAAAATAAATATTTAAAATAAAACCCTACTTTATTTTTCTGAGCAACATGTGACGACTTTTCAGAGGCTGATACCTCAATAACCCTCACTTTAAAAATAAGAAAGAATTTTACAACATCCAAATTTTTGAAGCCTCAACAACATAGAATGGTAATCTTTTCACAATGTGTGTTTTCATTTGCCCAAACAGAACCACGATCCATATATTTGCATATGTTCAATAAATTGTTAGGTTTGTAACTTGTGTCCTAACTGCATGATCAGCATTTTTGAGTCGTTTTCTGCAACTTTTTGCCCAGTAAAGTTATCAAAGTAGAACCGGGCATTTAGGTAAGCTTTCACAAAGGCTGAAAGTTTTATCTATAGTCAAGACAATCTTTGTACCATACTGAAGGAATCAGAGGTTATGAAATTAATAGAGTTAACATTTAGGCAGTGTTGACCTTCAAAAATTAGGTCTTACTTGGTGGAAAAAGTGAAAACTGGTAAAAGCAACACTTTTTTGAGTAATCTCTAAGTGGATTGAAATACTTTGTGACAAATGTAGCACATCACCAAAACAGTGGACTCCCACTATTCATGGGCATGTGAATTGCTAAAATCCTCAAATACTAGAAACTCCCTCTAAAATGCTTACTTACTTCTGTGGTTGGGGGTATCACCAATCAGCGACAAGGAAACTGTATTGGATGTGTCACAAAAATGTCAGCCAATTGTGTGTCAAGTAGGATTGTGTCTAAGTATTTTAGCTTCCCACGTTTCCATTTGTTTTGAGAATTGTCAATGTGCTCCATGAAATAATCCACAAATCTTCAAATACTAAACCGTGAAAGGGCTTGGGCCCACTCAATAGAAAATGGTATGCAAGGTTTCTAGCAACAGAGTACAAATATTTCTCTTTCAGGCTTTTTTTCAGAAGTCTGAAAAAAGCAGGCTAAAGAATCTAAAGAGCCATTAATAATTAAGTTTGTAATAAAGATATTTTGTGTTTCAACATCAGTTCCAACAAATCAGAAATTTCCATTTGTTGCAAAACTATATTTATATATTAATTGTTGTCACATTTGACATCACTTTGAACTGTGCTTTGATTTTTGATTTTGTTAGTTTGTGAACAATCTTGCATTTAAGGCAAATGACATGAAAAATGGTTAACAGTGATTTAAGTGTTGAGGAGAAATGACTCAATTCAATTGATGATGTTTTCTCTGTTATTTGCCTATTTGATTTTACGAGAGCTGGCTTCTCACGCGAGTCAACAGGTGCACTTCACACCTGAAAAGGGACTGGATCATCCTTACAATTTGCTTGGCTTTTTTAATCTGTCTCCACCCCCTGAAGAAGAGTCAAGCTAAAGCTGCACGTGGCTTCAACCTCATCAGCGATGCACTGACCCAAGAACTCAAGGACTCTAATTAGATCAAACTTAAAAAATTAAATACATAATGTCTCGTTGGCTCTGCTTTATGTATTGATATTTAAAATAAATACATAGTAAAAATTTAGTTAATTTGATGTCTTTTTACTGTAATTTTACACCAAGTGTCCTTTTTGGCATTGTGCTTCCCTTGCAAGAATTGTGAATTATGTTTTAAGCATATCTTGTTATTGTTTATTTAAAACTAACAAAAACAACACTTTTCTTGAGTAACCCAACACATCAAACACTCAAGTTTAACATCACAAATCAAATACGTCAATTAAAATCACAGTCATATTCTCAAAGAATAACAAATACATTAAAATCTTGATTATCTCAACTTTTCTGTGCATCATTTTTTATTTTTAACATAAGCAAATCCATTTTACATAAGAAAAAATAAGCCAGCAAACGAGTGATTGCAGGTACTGCATTATTTTGTGTGAAAAAAAATCCAGTACCAATAAAATTTACAATTGTCAATTTATTAACTGTATATTGGGAGATAAACAAAAAAATCACAAGTTTGTATAATTCTATTTTTATCCAGTTATTTGAGGTCATGAGCAATTTGCAGCACATGACCTCTAACTAATCAAACTATTACAAAGCGAAGGATAGAGGTATTCTTTCAAGAAAATCATAGAATTTAATAACGTACCAAAATGTTGTTTATTATCAATTTCCTATAATTTATTAGCATATCAGCAGATGTTGGTCAAAAAAATTTGTAAGAAATAATTTTAAAAAATTCAGAATGACCAAATTACTAAATATTGTTGCAATTAAAAGGAATACTGATATGAATTAATCCAACACATTGGTGAGACATTCAGCAATGCTTTTTTTAGCTCATTTAAAGGAAAAACCTTTAAATGAGTAACTCTTTTTACCATGGTGAAAAGAGTTACTTTTACTAATCATCACTGTATATACACATTTATAGCTTGGATATCCTAGTTTGTTAACATGCTTGAAATAATACATATTGTGTTTGGATTGCAAGACTAACAGAAAAAAATATGCCATTTGTTCCTCCAAACTGGCAGGATTCCCTTTCCTTCAAAAAAAACTAGGATTGGCAGTCCTACAGAGTTCAATACATGAAAACTATGAACTTGAGGATCAAGTCTAGTTATTCTGACCTAGGATTCTTTGTAAACCATTAAATCACAAGAAAACTATTGGATAACTACTATATACGTTTCCTTTAAACTTCAGATAATCTAAACAAATGGAAATGATCTCAGATTGTGGCAGCATTATTTCCAGATTTTTTCTTTGGGATGACAACCTTTCGCTGTGGGTAATATTTTGATTCAATCAAGTATTTTTTTTGTACATAAAACAGCAACTAAGTTCTTCAAGAAAGAAACAAAGTTTTCTTACCTGCCTGTAATTTTGAAGTCCCTGAGCTTGTTAGTCCATTCAGCTCAGTGATCAGCTTGAGGAGGATTGGCTTTAGGTGGATAATTTTAACTCGCTCTCCCTCTCTCTCTCTCTTTCTCTCTCTCTCCTTGATTGATGCAGGGTAACCTGAGGATATGGCTCTCAGTTATGAGAAGGGCAGTCGTAGTGTTCAATGGAAGATCTCTGGATGCACCATATCTCTTTTCCTTTCTGAAATAGCACAATCTGTGTGTCAGTGCATTTTATTTATTTATTTTGGATTACCATGTTGTTAATATAACAGGATAGAAAACAATAGAATAAGACTATATAAATTGGGTAATTGGGTAAAGATGCATCAAAGCACACTTGGATTTATTTGCAGGTCACTTATGCCATTGTTTCAGTTAGTTTTGGACAACTGTAATGTGTTTGATTTCTGTTTTATTTTGTCTGCTCCTTTTCATCGCCTTCTTTGCTGTCAGTTTGTGTAGCTTCACTTTATGCAAATTATGTTTGATATGATAGGAGTCATATCAAACAAACAATCTGTCTTGAAAACCTTTTTCAATACAGATGTTCTGATTTGAAATAGTAAGTTTGGCTATATCAAGTTATCCATAGATTATGACCAAAAACCCAATAATCCAGTAATTGTTTTTTGAACCAAATATTTCACTTGAAACAAATGTAAATCAAGCTAAGATTACCTGGGTAAACACACAGATAATTGTTTCAGTCATATTTTCAATCAGTCTGATATAAAATTAGCACAGCACATAATAAAAAAGAATATCACACAGAGTCAAACGAGTTGATGAGAGTGAGGGAGTCTGGGCAGAGCTGAGTACATTGGCATTTTGAATTACAGTTGAGGTAAAACTAAGGAGGTTTTGTATGGCTTTTTGCATGTGTATCATCAAAGCTACAAAGGCTGGGAAACATTGCACCTACAAAGGCAAAGCATAGAATGAATTCAAGTATTTTTTTGTAAATTATTTGTAATACACTTTACCATCTCTACTTTAATAAAACATAATCATATCCTTAGAATAGAATAGAATTCAACTTTATTGTCATTGCACTGTCACAAGTACAAGCAACGAGATGTAGTTTGCATCTATCCAGAAGTGCTCTACGAGATACAAATATTTATTTACAGATGTACAAGACTATGTATGTATGGACTATAAGGGGTTATAGCAAGAGATATAGATATTGTGTATAAATATAAATCCAGGTACCACGCCCAAGTAGAGATCACTCCAATCTCTCAGCTTTCTAAAGTCTAATTGATGACAAAAAGCTAGACCTATTAGCTTTGTTCAGTCTGTTGCTGTATTAAATAAGCTCACTTACTTGCAGCATTGTGCGTCACCGGATGTGCCTGCATGGGCACAAGATTTGCAGTGGAAAGTCCCACTTAAGTGATTTGCTCGTGTCTGGAACACTGATGGCACTAATTAGTGTGCACAACAACAAAGAACTGTTGAAGTAACAATGTGCTATGCATGGAGCAGACTGGCTAGAAAAAGCCTGGGATATATAATTTGTTAAAAATTTTAAAACAGCTTGTTAGATGAAATAATCTTGTTGTTCTATAGTGATTTTTTAATTTGCAGTGTATTTATTAAAAATACAGAAGGTTTTCCAGTTTTGGCATCTAATGGCATCTGAAATCATAATTCACATATTAAAGTCGGGTTTTACAGCTGAAATCATTTTTGTTGATGAATTAAGTTCCTGCCTGTGCAAGCTTGAGTTGTTTCTGGGTACTTCTGCTTCCTTTCATAGCAAAAAAAAATCACTTTCAGTGAGTGTGTGTCTGTGTTTCCCGGTACTGGGTGTACCTTGCCGCTCACCCTCATGCTGAGCATGTATGTGACGACAGTGAAAAGGAGAACTCCGCTTTAACAGAAGAAATATTCCAGTGATACTTTCTATGTTAAGACATTAGCAGCAGCAGCTCCTTTTGAGGCTTCATTTAGGACAAAAACACTTTGAGCCAGCAGTAAAATCAATGGGATGAAAAATACATAACAGAAAGAGTCGCAGTAATACAATATTGTACAAGATTATTAAAAGAATCAGAGGACTGCAAAGACAGCAGATAGAAATTGAAAGAGCAGAACAACAAACAACACAATGTCACCTTTGTTCACCCAATGCCTGTAAATCACACGCAGCAGGTTTTACACACAAACAGAATGTGTTAACGGGAACACAGGTTAGAGTTAGTTAGATCATGTTGTTCCACCACTGGGATCTCTCATGCCTTGCTGGCTTGCACACTTGAGCATGTAGGTGGAGAGAGGCAGTGGTAGTAGAAATACATGTGTGAATGTAGAAAAAAGTGAGAATAAACTGAAGCAGGATATTCTGAGAGCATTGGGTTATTTTTCTATTTATTGAACCTGCATGTGGGTGAATAGTAACTTTTGTGTTCATGTATCTTTGAAGGTCTTCTGACTGCAAATGTTTAACACTGTTGGCCTTGCAAAATGTTTTTTTTTTCTGTTGGTTTTGGAAAATTACCAAGACACCAGTTCATTTCATTACTTGGAAATAATAACAACACTGTAAGTGTGTGCAACACTCCAGTGGTGTGAGATAAAAATTAATAATGTAGAAGGATCTGATTTTGACTGTAATGGAAATAATCACCTAACAAACTGAAGGCTAAAAGTGGTCCTATTTTTTACCTCTAGAGTTTCAATGGAAATATTAATAAAATGTTTCATTTCTTTTTGTTCAATTTTAAATGAGTCTTGGTCACATCCTAGTCCCAGAAAACTTTAGAGAATCTACACTGGTTTGGGCTGTACAGTAAGCATGTTTTATAATCCTGTTAGGTTGAACTCATAACCCCCAGCCAGCCTAAATCCAGGTCTTTTCCCTGCTCTGACCTGTGCAGAGCCAGCCAACCAGTTAACCAGTTTTATTATAACTTTTTGGTTAAGTAATAGTACTAATACGCAGCATTATGCTTAAATCATTAAAGCTGTTTGGTGGTGCCACTTTGATTTAAAAGTGACTTTTTTTATCAATATTGATTTAGAATAATCAGGTACAGTGTACAGTGCAAAAGCTACTATGCCACTTGATCATTTTAACCACAAGCTTTGATGGACTAACACAAGGTAGCATATAATAGAATGAAAATAAATGGATACAATGGAAAGTGCAAGTTGAATTTGAATTTAGCACCCATTGCTCTTACACCTCTAAATAAAATCTGGTGCCACCAACTGCTTTCATAGCTAATGTGATCACTTATTTTAGTCCATGTTGTTTTATTTTAGAATGGTGTCTGTCACAGCTAGCTGCCTATCTAGCTGCTTTTTACAACATGTTTTTTTCTTCTTCTAATTTAGCTCTAATTTAGCTCTATTTGGCAAAGACTCCTTAGTTTTTATCATGGCAAAATATCAAAAGTAGATTCATATAATAATTTAACAAATCTGCCAGTGGATCTATAGAACATTATGGATTACTTGTGACTTGGCAATGCCCCATCCTACTTCAGGCTAACCTGAGGCTAAATTTTCAGGTTAACCTTGGAAGGCTTTTTCCATCTTTGTGCTGGATATCTCCTGAAGAATTCAGTATGACCATATTTTAATATGTGGAGATTTTGCCATGTGCTGTCATGGGGATTTTATGAAAGTTATTGGCTCATTTCATTTCATACACTCTCAAATCTGACCGTTTTTATGTTTGTTTATACTGTGGTTTGGTTTTTGACAGCAATGAACACTGTGGATCGTACAATGAAACCACAATACAACCATCTCCAACTCTGTGTTGAGTAAATCACAGCTTTTCTCCCTTTTCAAATTGGAAGTTCACAAATCTCTCTTACATGCACTGACATTTTGAAAGCCCAAACTGAGCTGAATAGAAATTTGTCCCTGGAAAAGTATTTAGAGGAAAAGACACAAGCTTTGACAAGTTGGACATTTTACATAACAGCTCATTGAAAACCAACAAGCTGTTAGGTCTTCTAACATTGCTTATTAATCAAATGCTGCTTGACATGATAGTCACAGAATCCATATAATGCTGTTCATGTTAGTTAATCTCTTGGCCTGTGTGAAAAGTTTTATAAGATTTTGTTGCCAAAATATCTACTCTGACGGCCTCTTCAGCCCTGTGTGTCTCAGAATCCCCTGTGTCTACTTCAGTCTCAGCCACCATTTAAAAAGATGGTGACTTCAGTTCTGAAGGACAGGACTCAACCTTCCACATTTCTTTCATCTATTTAGAGACCTGTAAGGATGGCTTGGACTCATGAGTCTTAAATTGTTGACTCATTAGTGTTCTTTGGAGTTTAACTTTAGCAGAGTCTGACATTCTGTTGGATCAGATCGTTTTCCGTTAACTTTGCTAGAGTAACTTTAAATATCTGTATTGCAACATTCATATGTAACCTCAGTAAATAAAGTTGTCCTATGAAGATTTCACAGTCTTGATGGAGAACATCCTCCTCTGCAGGAGCAGCAGAGGTACAATGCTCAGGTAGAGGAATCTAGTTCACTAGTTGTGAACTTCAGAAATCTGACCTACATTGAAGGGAAACACGAAAAAAAAAATATATATATTAAAAGTTCCCCTACTGAACTGTCACTCTTAGTTACTAAGCAGAGATCTGTGATTTTCACCCAAAAGACATTTTATTAATTCTTGAAAGAATGAGAAGAGCAAACAGACATGCTAATGTTTGTTCAGTCTGATCTGTTCTAACTAGACAGGGTCGCTGCCTTCTACACTTGGCTTATCAGAAGGTTTCTCACTGTGAGTCTGGGAAACAATATTTCTGACTCAGCATTGTAACTCTTAATTGGGATGACCTAACCATGAACACCTTGTCTTATGGAGGACAAGATGCGGTACCTCCTGGCATCTGTAGGGTGAACATAAAATAAACTTCACAAGAATGAAACTGCTGCTGCTAGAGGTATTTAATAATATGCAAATTATTAAAATAAGTTATTTTCTAAAATTTCACTAATAATGGCAATGGATGGACATGTATAGTGCCTGACAGCCCATTAGATCTTGAGGCCTCAGGTTGGGCTTAGAGCATACTTCTACACTATAATGGGAGTGATCAAGAAAGATAAGGTATGAAAACCTGAGCTGCTCACAGACAGTAGAAGCTATAGACTAACGGATTCCAAATATGGAAAAAGGGGGCTGTGAGATTCAACATTTGGTGTAAGAAACTTCCAGAAACACAAGCGGACTGAAATAAAATCCTCTTTTCTTCAATTTAATCAATGTCAGCAGAGCCCTTCTTGGAGAAGTCTCACAAAGGCACTTTGAAGTAGAAAAACATCATCTGCACAACACATGAGAAGAACTAATACAACCAATACATCTCAAATAAACAGAAGCTGCAAGACTTCTGATTAAACACTCATCTTTATTCTGTTTGTTAAAAGGTTTGTAAATGCCATTGCAATGTTGTGCTCTGTTTCTGTAATGGTGTAAATACAGTATGCTGTTTTTGGTCTGCATCTTTGATTGACAACATTGAATAAACTCCTGCCAAATATTGCTGCAGGAGAAAGCATGAAGTTGCAAAAAATAGGTTATACACAGAACTTCGCTGAAACTGCCAGCAGCACACTTTACAAGATTAACAAGAAGTCCAGTTGTCAATTTTTGCTCTACAGTAATGAACATGTACTTGTGCACCAAATTGGCAGCTCCCACTTTCAGATGCCCCATTGTGTCAGTGTAATCCCATCACCTCCTGCAGCACACAACGTGAGTGTTCTAACTCCCTGCATTCCTGAGGGATCAGGCCAGCTTAGTTTTACACCCTTCACTCCTCCCTACTTGTATGCCTCCTTTTCACATGGTGCCATCAATTGGTCATGGTCACTATTGCACAAGAGGCTGTACAAAAGCGGCCGCACTTACAATTAAAAGGCTTATTTTAAAATGCATTTTTGACAAACAAATTTTTTGCTACAGTTAGTGCAATGAAGTCTAAAGAGATGCAATTTTTTGTCCCAGTTTGAAAAAAGACAGAACAAGATTGCAGGTGGAAAATGGTAAATTATTTTACTGTATATTCATGAGTGATTGAGTGTAATATTTAAATTATTCATGCTGCTAGGGTTTTAACAATCCAACAATACACCTAAAAATAATCAGGGATAAAATAAACATAACCTGGGGGTGTTCTGCTAAGTCATTGGGAAGCAAGATCATGTTCTTTAGAAGTATATTCTCTAATTTTTAATCTAATTCTTATAATTACTGAAATAACACCACGTGTTGGAACTTGGCTTTAATTAACTTTTTCTACTGTATCAAACCTATTTATAATGCCTATAGAAACTACTCCTGAAGAGAAAAGGTATAACCTGATGTAGACAGATTTTCATATTTGCTACATTCCTTCCATTTCTTGATTAATTTAGCTGAACTCCAAGGATGTACTGGGCTTTAGAGATTTTCTGTAACCATCCCCTGACATACTTTTCAATAACTTTTTTTCTGACTTGCTTGGAGTATTCTTTTGTCTCTATACAGTAGTGTTAGGCAGGAAAACTGATTAACTTGTGAATGGACTTTCCAGATACATTAAACTACAATCACTTCAGACACTCACTGCACTCAGCTGATCTTCATTCTATTCATTGTGAGACTATTAGCACCAATCAGCTGGACCTGTACTGAAATTGGTCAGTCAGTAATATGCAATCACATAATTAAAGTTATCTTTAATCAATTGTAATTAATTTGTAGAAATCATTTTTCACCATGGCATTAAGGTGTTTTTTTTTGTCATTTTATTTTGTTCAAAAAGCTACATTTTACTGATTATATTTGATTTGTGGAAACAATAAAAACGTGTAACATTCAAGGAGGTGAGTAATTTTTATAGGCAATATAACTGTGACTTCTGTGCACCATCACACACATACTATTGCATATGTAACAGGATAATAACTGCAGTGATTAGAAATAATCTAACCAAAGACATTAATGTTAAGTGATGAGTCAAATAATAATAATATTAATAATCTGTTCATACCAAAAGGATATAACATTTGTAAGAGATCTACTGTATGTTACAGTGTAGGCATTCCACAGTTCTGTATGAGCACAGAATAAACAAAATGTCTGAATAATCTGAGTCATGCAAGAGGATTTATGCAACACTAAACGTTTCAAACATACATATTCAAAACTTTTCACAAACTTGTGTTTATCAGCTTTACAGTGTGATTTGCATTTTCTTTCCTGTCCACTGAAATAACACAACTATAAAGTTTACAGATGGCACTACTTATCCCTGGGGAACAGGGATGAGTCCTGGTGGAGCAGCTGGCCAGGTGGAGCAGAGACAACAATCTGGCCCTTAACACACAAAAATCTAAGCAACTAGTTATGGATTGCAGGAGGAACAAAACTAGCTATTCGTTCACTCATCACAGATGTGGATTGTGTGAAGAAGTTCTCAACCTTTCGGTTTGTGGATGTTCAGGTAAAGGACGATCTGGGTGTCAACAACACACATTTAACAAAAAAAGCCCTGGAGGAGACCTCACTTTCTGAGACTCCACAGATTTTTATGTTGCATGTAGTAGAATATATACTTTAATCTCACTGTTATTAAAATAAGTATGACAATGATGTATTCCACTGGCATCCCAGTCCCTATCCATCATAAGTACCAAACGGAAGGTAGAAGTTATTTTCACAAAATGTCATGACAGTAATAAACAAGCTAATATATTTTCCAATTAATTGTGGACTGAGCATTCAGAATAACTAAAACCCACTCATTTAATAACTTTCCTGCTGCATTTAATTTGTCTGCTCAGGCTTAGAGGGAAGGGAGGCAACTCTCTGCATGACTTGTCTCCCTGCCCTTCATTTTTGAGTTATCCTCTTTTCTCACACTTTTCCTTTTTTATCCTTATTTTCTACCCCTCACATTGAGTCCTCCATCTTTGTGTGCCTGACCTTCTTGCATGCACTTGCACCACCTAATCACAATGCCAGGCATATCTGACTGCAGTGTTTTCTTTTCTTCTCAGACAACAGGAGGACAAGACACTCAGATGCACCCTAAAAAGATGGAAGACTTAGTAAATCTTCAAACCAAAAAGCAAAGCAAGACGGTTAATGATTTTTTTTTCCTATAAATGATCAGTTAACATCTGTTATAGGCAAAATTTGGGGATTTTGGTTATTCGCCTATGCAATGTAAAATGACAATGACAGAATCCTTTTTTGCTGACAATTTTGTTCAAGAAATGTCAGCATGCTAGTTCGCAGTAACCAGTCTTGCTTCAGGAAAATGTTAAACAAATATGTTTGAAAGTGTTTGATTTGAAAAATTATAGAATTTCAATAGGATTAGATCTTTCTTTTGAAGGTCCAAGTAAGCTACAAGAGTAAACATTCTTCATTTTTTCCATTGCAAGAGAAATGTGGTGTTGAAATAATGAGTTTATATAATTGTGTCTGACATTTCTTACTGGCAAAACGATCTAGAAAAGATTCGTACCTGGCTATGGGCAGAAATCCGGTATAAAGCAACCCTAAATCTGATCATTCTCCAAGTGTATACTTTACAGATCAGCATTTACACATCTTGGTGCCCCTTGTAGCAAGCTTGACAGAGTGCTTGTGCCTGTGTCAGCAGGCAGAGGAGTATCAGGTTTTCACTGTCTGGTGAAACTGATTTCTTCACCCCGACACCGGACCATGTGAGCCCACCAACATCCCACCGGCTGTGATACTTGTCTTCGAGGTGTTGACTCTACTATTGCCTCTTCAATCACCAGGATGGTGGTGGGAGCTGCAGACATGAGACCATCAGCCAGGGTTGAGCTGACACAACCCCCCTGCTGCAGGCCTTTTTCCCTCAGCTCGGCTTTATAGTCATTAACAGGTGGGGGGCAAAAATAGCTATGGAGGAGTCACATGCACGCATGTACACGCCGTTACAGAGCCGGGGTTTGAGTGGGTGCAATCTGATACAATTTCAAGTGTATTTCAAATGGAAAAAATGGAAAAATCATTCTGCACAACTGTTGTAGTGAGAATAAACAAACGGATTGACTTACAAAAGCTTCAGAGTGGCTGTGTACCTCACACACACACAAACACATTTTAGGCATTTAGTTAGTCTTTTAGCTAAAAGAGAGGAATGTGCATACACTTCCACTAACAAACATATATTTTCTTCTTGAAACTCTACATGCAAATGTTTACCAGAAAATACACTCACGCAACATGGGAATTGCCACAGAGCATGATTTTTTCAGTGTGTATACGCACACAGTGGCATTTAACTTGTATTATTTTTCAACCCCCTCCAGCCCACCAACCTATCCTGCTTCAGACATAACACCAAGCTACTTTGACCTCCACCCCTTTCCCACCCTCTGTCACTCCCTCTCCTCGCCTCACCTCGCCCCACCTCGCCCTCCGTCACTCCGAGCAGAACCACACACACAAAAAGCAGGTCAGCAAACAGGTCAGCTACCTCGTTAATGTCATTGTTGTAATATTTGTGAAGTGACGGCGAATATTGTGAGGCACGCTTGCAGCAAGTGTTAAAGTGTGACAAAATAAAAGTAATGGGTCTAACTTTGGCATGGTGGTGGTTTTTTTAGCTTCTCAAACGTGTTATGTGGAGGGCAGGGCTTGGAGCGAAAAAAGCCGCTGATCATCATTTTCAAATGCTGCCTGCAAGTATGTTCACAGAGTTTGTAGTCTATGAGATGTGATTCAAAAACCCCACGGAGCTTTTTATGATTTTGAGACCTTCAGATGGATTTGTTAATGGAGTTTTTTCAGGTTGTTTAAACCTACAGAGAGCTTTTTCTTGGTTTTCCAATTTGTTCTACTGGATGCTTTATAAGGAGCACGATTACCAGCTTTAAGAAGAATGGAGAGAATATTTTATATCATGCTTAGCCGGTACAAATACTCTTTTCAACACTCTCTAATGCTCTAAACCACCTGCATCAGTCTATAATAAGCTGCAATGAAAGGTGTGAATACTTTTTGGTGTTGTTGATGAGTACTGCTGTGCATTCGTAAACCCAGGGGATGCGTATTTAACACTGTCATTATGACAAAGGAATGCTAGGTGCATTTTTAGCGCTAATTAAGAAGGTATGCAATGGTAAATAACTATTGCGAAAATAGAACCACTCATTTTTGTTTTACATTTGGGAAAAATTACCAGGTTGATTTGAACTCAAATACCCAGTAAAATGTTTTAAAGAAAGACAGACTGATTTAATGCAGAGTTTTAAATACTTTTCTATCTTGATAGCATAATTTGCTCTTATGCTTGTCTTTAGGCTTCACATTTAAAGTGTTGTTG
Organism: Xiphophorus hellerii; assembly: GCF_003331165.1. Taxonomy (NCBI): domain Eukaryota; kingdom Metazoa; phylum Chordata; class Actinopteri; order Cyprinodontiformes; family Poeciliidae; genus Xiphophorus; species Xiphophorus hellerii. Next base: position 4,370,464 of record NC_045684.1, on the reverse strand, counting down.
AGGTAAAAAAAATAAGATTATTATTTTTTTTAGATTTTCAAACACAGTTGTTTTGGTTGCAGTTTAGTAGTTTGGTGGAACTGCTTTCTAGATATTCTTTCTTACATATTAACTATTGTGCCTGGCAACACTTCACCGTGAGGTGAAGTAACCAGGAGCAAGACTTTGATTCTTGACAGTGATATGAAAATAGTTTTGCTTTGTTAAATTATTGTACCGTAGTGTAATGAAACCAGTGTCATGTTTCACTTTGCTAATGTTGGTGTGACGCTAGACATTGGGAAGTTGTAAACAAAAGTGAAACAACACTGTTGTAGTACAAGACAGATAAAGTATTGTGTAAAACTTTTCAAGCAAACATCATGAAGACCAGTCAATAAAACTGTGTATAAATATGCAGGGTTAGTTTCAATCTCATTTTACAGAACAATGTTCAAATCAAAAATGAGAAGTGGCACAACTGTGAATTTAGGTCAGGGTAAGATAACATTTATCAAACAGAGCCAAGAAAACAACTCCTGTAGTTTTTATTATATTATTGCAAATCACAGATAGTTTTAGTTTCATTTTACAATCCTTTGCTACTGAGTTGATCTTTCACATAAACCAAATAAAACACCCTGAAATATGAGGTTGTGATGTGAAAAAAAATTGACACAAGCAGTGTGATTATTATTTCTGTGATGATTATTTTTGCAAGGTACAAGACACACCTGATAAGAATAGCAGACTGGATTGTTTGTCAAATTCTTCAGGAATGTTACACATTGTGAAAAATGTGCAGTTAAAATAATGTGTTGCTTTTGGTATTGTCACACTTACATTGACCTTTCAGAGCACCTCTGAAAACGTCTGCTGTACAGCTTTGTCTTGTTAACAAGACAGATGCTCCTGTTTCGGTAAAGGATTGTGGTCTCCCTGGGGGACGTGTTTCGGTCTTCCAAACAACAAAAAGGATTGCATGTCAAGCCTGTTGTCACTACATCCGTTTGGAATGCAGCAGCACAGCTGCTTCATTTACAGAAGACAGCAAGAAGTGTTCCAGACTCAGCGTATCCATGCAGCAGTTACTCAGAAAGTCTCAGAAAAACAATGTAAAAGCCTTTGACTTGACAATGATTTCTATTTTACAAATGGTCTCAGAATATATATTGAAGGTTATAACCCGAGAAGCTTTTTTTAAAGATTGTTTTATCTACTGTTTTAAATTTACCTCCTAGCACATTGAATCAAGCTACATTTATAGGAATTTGCAACCAAAATTATAATAAAATTAGTATAATATAAACTACACACCCATAAAACTATTTTTAACATCAACTTGATGCATTTGAAATATTTTTTAACATTTTATTGTGTCTACTTCACACATTTACAAGCAATGTTTTCTTTTTATGTCAGTCTCATTGTAATGTATATTATAGTAGCCTAACGTTCACTTTAACTTAACATTGAATGTAATCACAGTGTAATTTAATCTCAGTATGCTATATTTGTCTTGGGGGCAGGGGCAGTGAAACAAGAGTTAAGAATGAGCTAACATTGTTAATATTGATGTTTCTTTTTCTATTTTACCATAATCTTTAACTCTATTTTTACTTTTATCCTTGCTCTTTTTCCAATCTCGTTTCCAGCAGCCTTTCTGCCTTTTGCACTCCACTGGTATTCAAGTACCAGAAACACTCCTAAAAACTCCTTTGTAGTCTGTTTTTGGATTTTATTTGTTATCATGAAATACCTCAAACTCATCTTTTCTGAACCTTTTGTATTATAAGACTCGATGTTATGTGTCAGATACACCTGTAGAGAGGGATTCTTACCCCCAATTTTTTCATTTCCTGGACAATCACAAATTGAGAGTAAACAATCCATTTCTATTTTTATCCCTCAAAAACTACTAATCAATTCAACCACCCAACGGACTGAGATTTATAGCTGGGGCTGCACTCTGTTTTAAACAAGATGTGGTCAACTTTTTTTCTGACTGATGAGGAGGGCCGCACCGTGGTCCCGGGAACAGCAGGAGCAGGTGGAATGGCTGCACCAGGAGGACCAGCACAGGGAGCAGGGGGCCTGGCCAGTTTAATGGGTGGACGCACCACCTTTGGTGGGAGCAAAAGACGCAGGACAACTTCAGCTGGACATGCCATGAGTGAAGCCCAGGAGGGAAAGGTGAGAGGCTTTGGATAGTGTTCATGTATTTTTCCAGTAGTTTGAGATTTTCTTAAATTAAAACAATAATGTTGTTTGAAACGCCAGCTTTAAACTGTAATAGTAGTGCTTGTAGTATCATATAAGGCCACTGACTGATATGTACCAATACTGTTTGCGTGTTATTGGTTGACTCTGTGCAGTGTCAAAGTAATAAGTTTGAATGGTTTTTCCCCCAACTATGTTAACCACTAGTGACAACTTCACCTCAGGTTTTTTCTTGGCCATAGCAACAAAAAAATATATATATATATATATGTGTATATATATATATATATAATAAGTTAACAAGTGGATGACTAAAGTAACCAGGCCTAAAAAACTAAATTATTTACCGCAGAAAAAGTAATATGGGTGCAATGTTAGCAAAGTTATCTTTCTTGGACCTGATAGTAAATTTTCTTTTAATTTTTGTCAATGAAGCTGTTGTTTTCTGTTTTGTGTAGACAATCAATCATGAAATCAAGCATGTCAAGCAAAACAAAAAAATACTTTGAAAGTGATTATGTTCTGCACTTAAATTAATTGCAGCTCCTATCAAGACTGCCATGAGGCTTAAAGAAATGAGAATGAAAGCCATCATCAAATTCAGACATCAGAATGACGTAAAAAGTCAGATTTCTTTAGTCCAGCTGACCAACCCTAGTAGGTTTTCAATCAAATTTTTGCATTCAAAGAAGGCAGTGTGGTCATTTTGGTTATTCAATTTGCATACTATGAATCACAATCAGGAATATCAATGATTGTCAGAGAGCTGAACCGTTCAGGCACTCGAAAGGGAGCCATGATTTGGCTACAGTAAGCACCAAGCTGATGCTGTGTTGTGATATTTCTAGGAGTGATGAACATGAGGCCTTTTATAATGTTATTTTCAGTGTAAAAGCAATAGAAATTGCAATATTTTTGTCATTTCTTTTCTGGAATGAAAGAGAATGCACAAGTTTTATTCAACAACTGAATACTATATATAGTCCTGACTGAGTATATAAATACATACACCAAAACTGAATTTGTCAAGCATTATAAAATACCCAGAATCAATGAATTTGAAGATAGTGCAATGCTTAAAGTAATGCAAAACAGGTAGCTCACATGGTTGGAAAAATTCAATTGCAGCTTGGGTTAGGACTTTGTAGGTAATGAATGAGTTAGTTAAAACTATTTAATGGTTGTTAAGTTAAATATAAAATAATACTGAAGTGACTGTCATTGTTACAAGTCCCAAGTGTTAGGACTGTTATAACAGTGATGAGCACAATCTGAAGGATAATAAAATAGAAGTCAGCAATGATGACCGAAGAACTGCCTTTAGCATCCAGATTGCATTTTTCTTTATTTGTTCAACAAACCTTTTTCTGTGTACAGTATTAATGTTTTACATAACCATTGTCTTACAAACCTGGTTTTCTTTTCTCACAGGTAATAATTAACTTCACACATTACCCTTTTCATATTTTCATCCTTCACTAAGATGAAGACAACCACGGTATAGTGTGTCAAACAGGAGAAATGAACTGTTTTAAAGCTTTACTGCATGTAGCTCTATATTAACTGGCTTAATTATCAAAATGTACACTGATTTTAACTAAATATCGATCAAAAATAAAATTACAAGACTTACAAAACAAATACAGAATTTAACTTAGCATTGTTTCAACTTTAACCTCAATTCCCACACTTCATGAACAACGAATAGTTTCTCTACCTTTACCTTTGGCTGGACTCACTTTACTCTCATCCTCTGAACTACTTTATGAGTCAACATGCAACTTGCACTGAACATTATTCAAACAAAAGCAAAATAAAACTCCTAAAACCCAGTTAGTAAAATATCATGGCCTTCTCATGACCTCCATCCCAGCCCGGGCTGGGATGGAGGTCATGACAAGGTATATAAAACTGGCAAAAATGGTGCACAAAAACCGTAACACAATGTTACATTCTGGTCAAATAAGAGGTAAAGTAGTCTTAGCGTGTTTTCATCACGTACTGACCTAAAGGATAATAAAATAGAGGTCACCAATAATCACTGAAGCCCTGTCTGTAGCATCCAGATTGCGTTTGAGGCAAACCGGAAGTCCGCCCCAAAACCAACCTGGAAGCAACGCCCCCCAAACAATGGTTCCGCTTCGCCACTGCTGCTCCCATCCCTGCCGATCAGGAAAGCACTATAAATGCAGGCAGATTAACATGCCAAACTGCAAACAAAATATAATTCGTTCATTTAAAAAAAAAATTTAATAAATTATACATGAAGATATTTCAAAATTATAAAACAACCAAAATAATGTGGTGGCATTTTTAGGTGCACCACCTCATGAACATGTTGTAACTAAGATAACACTTGAAAGATGTCTACAAGAGATGTAAAAAAAAAAGAGAAAGAATTCTAAGCCATTTATTAATGCATAAATTCTGATTTATTGTGTTTTTCTCATAAGATCAAGCTGGCATTTTTTGTGGCCATAGTTGGTGTCGTCCTGACAGTCCTTGGAGTCGGGACAGAGTTCTGGGTGGAACTGGCGCCACCAAAGAATTTTTATAACAATCAGGTAAAACATCAAACAGCACTTCCATGACATTGGATTTAAAAGTAAAATATAAAGCATATAACAATAGGTCAGCATCAGGAAGAAGAAAAAAACCCCAAACTGAAACCTATTTTTTTTTTCAAAACAGAGACTGAACCTTGCTTTATGTCTTGTGTTGTCTGGTTTTTATTTTACAGACATGCCTGACAGCTCACTATGGTCTGTGGAAGGGCTGCACTAAGACCCTGTGGGTGTCTGATATCGACCCAGAACGTGAGAGCTGTGGACCTGCAGAGCTGCCTGGAGGTGACTTAAAGATATCTGACTACGTGGATGGGTTCATGGGGATAGTTTTGATGGCTACATGTTCTGTTTGAGGAAGTGAGGTTCAGGCAGATGACTGGCAGGCCAACTGGCTGACTGTGAAGCCCAATGGACAGCTCAGTTTGAGGGAGTGAGTAAGCTTGTCTGAGAGGTTCACCTGACTTTCTGGCCTAGACAAATCATGTCCGGCTCATAGTGTGACAGCGATTTGTCTGAATAGTTTGGCTGACTAACTGGATGAGTCACTGTAACCATGTCAGGTTGAAATGATCCTCTCTTTTTTCATAACAGGTACAAAAATACTTGAGCTTCTGACTAGGTTCTCTTTACAGTCAACAATTCAGAACTTTACTCTCTTGTCCCATAAAAATGATGTTTAAAGGGAGAACATACAGTTGTTGGAAACATCAGACAAAAGCAATATTCCAAGTCAGAAAATAGAACATTTTGTAAATTCATGGTTTCATTAACCCTGATAAAATGGACATACTGATTTCTGTAAAGTTTCTATAATATTTCTCTTTTTTTTTTCTTCAAGGTTTTTATATAATATTTTTTTAAATCACAATTTAGTTATGCAAAAGCACAGAATTATTTTTCAATTTCTCCCAAATAAATCAGTGTTAACTCATTTTACTATTTCACAGCTTTTTACATTGTCTTACTTTTTCATTAGGTAGTTACTCTGACCCAAATCACTTTAAAGGTGTCTGTTTTATATGTTTCTGGGTTTTATATTTCACCTAGAAGATCAGTAGGGATGCACTAAACACATACATTTGTTGGAAACATCAGACCCATTGAATATCATTTAAAAGGTAATTCATTTCAGTAACTCAATTCACAAAGTGGAACACATTATACAGAATATTTACACATAGGGTTTTCAAACCCTTTCTTTCTGTTAATTGGACCATATATATATATATTACTATAACATATTATAATACATTATAATATTACGTCAGACCAATAAAAAACTTGAAAAGTATCTTTTTTCAACATTTTAATGAAGCAAACTAACTCTATGTGTCTAACTCTGGTGTCACATTTTGGTAGAAAACAGATTTTTTAATTATGGTTGTTCCAAAAGCATAATAAGTATGACCATAGGTAAAAGATGTAATTATCATGTTTAGTGCAAGTTGTAGCTTCATCTTATTTGATGTCGGGATTTGAATTTTCCTAACCGGGGAGCAGACACTGGAACTCTGATGGCTGATGAGATATGAAAACACACAGCAGAACACTTTGAGGACGAGGCTTTCATCAGAGTAATTAAGAGTGATGTGTGTGTGTTTGCTTAGTTGTGTTTGCAAATGTGCGAGGGAGCAGATAGAGGTGTCAGAATCAATTTGACTGCCAAACACTAATTGCTGTAACACATCATCTGAACAGCAGAATACAAATTGTACAGGAAGCTTTAGGTTGTCACCTTGAGCTCGTCATTGACGCTCATGGCTGATTATGGTTGATGGAGAACAATTAAAATCAAATTGTACAGGGGTGGGATGTGAGAGAAGATGTGAGATGTGGCTCCTTGAATTTCAATAAGATGTTGATCAAGATTGCTTGCTGCCAATGCATGTTACCTGGCAGAGTTTGTGTTCATGTCAGTTACAGTAAGCTGTTCTTCCTTTTTCTGCTGCAGAATCCAACTGCACCTACTTCAAATTTTTCACCACGGGGGAAAATACTGTCATGTTTCAGAAGACAACACACAAGAGTGAGTCACATAATGTCCCACCTCATTTACCCACATTTTTCTTTTTCATTGTTATTTTCCACATACCTCTAAATACCTGCCTCTTTTAGCTTTGACCCTCCTCTTTTGATACTATTGTCTTCTTTTCCATCATCTCTGTTTCCCTCTTTATCGCTCTGTTTTCTATGTGTCTTCCTTCACCTCTTTGCCTCACTCTTTCAGGTTGGCTATTGTCTGCACTCTGAGTGCTTAATATGTATTCCACCCACACTGTTTGAGTGTCTCTGCGCTGCTGTCTAACCTCTCATTTTCTCTGGCAGTTTCATAATGTATTAAGATTACACAGTGCCATAGACTGAATAAAGAAAGACAGACGTACATATAAATCACATTGGTGCCTCATCCCTCTCGCTCTGTTGGCCTCCATGTAGTAATTTTGATAAATGTAGTAGGGATAGCTGATTTGTTACGCTTTTATGATGTATTCCTCTTCCTGTGATCAGATTTGAATGTGGCTACAGCAATGTTGGCCCTTTTCAGCCTTTTCCTGATGGTGATGGGGGCCATCTGCATCACCATGGCTCTGAGTAAGGAGATTCTCTTCTTTCTGAAGCCAGCATCCATATGTTTTATCCTGTCAGGTCAGTAAAGGTAGCCACAGACTGGTCAAGTTTATATGGATTATTAAACTAAATGTTATTTTTTTAGAAAACACAGTTTTTTCCTCATATCTTGTTCTGCTCTTTGCCTCCTACAGGTGTTCTGGTGCTCATGTCTCTCTTGGCTTTCCACCAGTCTGTCCTATCTTTTTTGGCCAGTGACCACACGGTTCCTCTCCATCATGAGCTCTCCTGGTCCGTGTCGTGTATCGGCTGTGCAGGCGCTGTTCTCATTGTGGGTGGAATCCTCTTCCTGCTGCTGGCGCTGCCCTGTAGCCCTTGGAAGAGGTGTCTCCCTCATAAGGAAGGCAGCAGTTAGTGGCTTTTAGGTGAAGATTTCTGCACTTTACCTGCCGAAAGGAAGGAGGAGTGGAAAGGTGAGGATGTTTCCCTCACACATCCAATCAAAAATATCACTTTCTCTGTTTACTACAGAATTGAAACAGTAGAGATTTTTTAGATATTTAGTATTTAGGAAAAAATAGCAGGGACTATTTTCATTTTAAAAGATGAATTTATGGGGTTTTGAGTTAAGGTCACACATATCTAGTGGATGCATCAAACACCTACTGAATATCAGTATACTAGCTGACATTGATATTCAATTTCCTTCAAGGTCTGACCTGCTGATTCAAACATTCTTCCTAATACAAACTAATTTGTGTAAACTCTGTTTCATAAGTTAACTTACTACTGAGACTTTTAGGTCAATCAAATTCATTTTAAATATTGTTTACAAACTACCATGGTAATATTTTGTTGCTTAATAGATGTTTAATACCTTTACCTTTACAATCCCAAATTCTGTGTACATTATTTTGAGACATCACAGAGGTCCTCTAAATACAGAACAGAGTATTGCTAAGTCTGACTAATGCAAACAAAGTACAACTACTTGCGCATTTTGTTTTTATTATCTATGGCTGCAGCAAAACCCTTGATAGGTTGCCACATAAGTTGGGGGGAAAAAACCATTGGAAAATAATTTGTGATGAGAATCAGAATAGACTGGAATGACATGCAAAACTGCCGCATCATTGTGACAGCTGTCAACAATGACACAATGGCTCCAGTCAAACAAGTTAGACCCGCCATGCCTGCGCATGAAACATGATCCCAGGGATAATACAACAACAAACGAAACAAACATTTAAAGGGCAGCTAACAATTAATTTCTGCACAAATCACTAAATTAGGCCTTACACACTCTTTACTGTGTAGAGTACTTACTGTATTGCTTCATGTCTATTGCATAGCTAGTTGAGGTAATAGCCTCACAATATGACATATATGAGTAGCAAACATGTTGACAAAACAATCAAATAACTAACTTTATGTAAGAATATAAATAGTTTTGCACCAGGTTGAGTTGTCAAGATGACTGTTTAATTGGAAAGTTATTGGAAAGGAAATGTACATCTTGCCAGTTGTTTGAATTTTATCTCTAAAATAACTTAGAGTGGTAATCAGAGGCAAATTAATTGTTGTATTCCACATCATTAAATTTATATTCATAACTACATCATTTGGAATAAGATTCTGTCAGTAAAGCAGATAATTTGCTATTTGGATAAAGAGCATATTAATTTGCACTAGAGGATAGAATATGAATATAGTGACCTTTCTGACTAGATTTGTGTGGGAAACATTTGAATATTGTCTTATAAACCTACAAAGTTTGGAGGAAATGCACTGTTGCATTTGTTACTTACCAATAAATGGCATCTGGAAATTTGACAATCTCTTAGACTTCATGTTTCTGATTATATATTTAAATTAAAAACCTATAATAAGGCGAATTTAAATTCACAGAAATATCAGTCACTGGTTTTAAAGTTTTTAAATTCCTCAAAGTTTTACATAAGTTGTATTCAACTACAATGTTTTTTCTTCTAAATGTGCCAATATTGAAAATGCGTTCTATGAAAATATTTGGCTTTGCCAGCTATGTTGATTTGAGTGCATTCATTTGAACTTTTCTGTTTTTCTTCTTGTTTCTGGTCTTGTCACTTGACAAATCCTGATAAATGACAGCATCAATATGAACAAAAGCTTTCCTTATGAAACAAACAGTACATTGACCTCCAAACTGTGAACCTCAGTTAGAAAACTTTTTTTTTTTTCAAATGATGCGAGAAAAAAATGTTTTGTTTGTACTTCCTAACTTTTGCTGTGTTACCTTTTGTTTTTGTATATTTGATGTTTGGTTGATGATTAGAAGAGCAAAGATCATTAATAACTAATAAAACTACTGATAGATGACTTCAACATTGATCATCCATAAGGTTGATACTCTTCTTACATGTCTTACTTAAAAAAGCTGTTATACATTAAAGAATTACAGTGCCTGTCTATCAAAACAAATAAATTAATTTCTAGGAATCTAATAAACACAATGCATTCAGCACAACGTCCACATCTTGTACCATGACAAACATTTTATTTAGACAATGCTTTGAAAAAGATTTGAATGTTTTGGCATTTATAACACCCTTATGCTGAATATAATTACATTGTTCACATTTGTATGCCTTGAATACCTGTCTAGTTTGCAGTCTTTAGATTTTTTGTCATAGAGCCCTGTTGTCGCAGTGCAGTGGATATAATCAAAGCAAAGAAAATATTAGTGAAAATGTTAGCCCTCTTTCTCATTCAAAGGAGGATCCAAATTTGTTCTTTTATTGCTTTATGTGACTAACCAAAACAGACATTGAGTCCATGAAGATACTTCCAAAGTAATATCACTGTCGGTTCTCAATAATGTTGTACAATGGATACTATTAAATGCTACACCAGGTTCAGGATTTCCTTTTAATTTGCATGAGGCCTTAGTAAAAATCATTTATACCTATATTTTCTTCTTTTATAATTTCAAGATATAAACTTTTTAGTTTTTGACTTAGATGTAGACACTGTTTGAACTTTTTCATTTTGAAGTTATGAACTAGCAAAGAACGCTCTCCTTGGTGTACTAACGCTTGATATCTGTCTTATAGCTTTCTATTAGTCAAGTTATGCATTTTTGTTAACCAAAAGAACAAGTGCACCCATTTTAAAATGAAAAGTTGGATTATTACAATAGAAAACATTGTTAGATGGTGAAAATGTGGAAGTTGTGAGATGTTACCATGTTTTTTTTATTAAGCTTTTTCGTTTTCTGATGATTTATGTTAGCACTCATAATTCTCAATGCCTGGATGGAGCGAGCAAAATCTCTGCACCTTTTTTGATTTGAATCAATTGAGTATGAATGAGTTCATTTTATTATTAAACATGACATGAATAATTAATATCGTCCTTTCTCAAGTTCCATTTCTCTCCTATTTTGCACTCGCCACACATTCTCCTCTTACAGTTACTGCCTCCTCTGTCCCTGCTTTCATGACCAATCTTACTTTACACCTCATAATATAAATGACTGAGGTAACAACTGCATACTGTGCTTTTGATGTCTTGTTTTGGGCATCTGTTGCTTGTGCATTTTATGTAACAAAGGACTATTTAATTGTATTTAGCATAATATTTGTTGCCAAATAATTTTGTAGACATAGGAACTCAAACTCAAAACCCTTTGACAGAAAGAATAAAAATACAGATTTTAGTTATAAATGTAGGCTTATATACACAGTATAAAGCTTATAAATGCAATATAAGCTCTTAAAGTGTTTGATTATAGCTTCAATTGAATTCTTTGGATGCACATAAGAAATTAAAAGGTATTTAAAGATTATCACAGTTTTGGTGAGAGTTATGGACCATGGGTGAATGCAAAAAGCTAAAATACATGAGCCCACTCCTCCAAAAACTCTTAAAACGTCATATTTTAATAATTCAAACTCCAAATATACTTTAATATGCATTATTAGATATAGAGAATATATTCTAATAAGATTCATAAAAATCCAGCACATTATTACTTTTGTTTTGAACTGGCTAAAGTTGTTGGTTAATAATTATTATATTAACTTTATTTATAAAGAGCTTTCAAACACAGTGATGAACAAATAACATAAAACAATAGCCAAGAAAATAGTACAGTTTAAAAGCAGATAAAACCGATGAGAACACTAATAAAACCAGTTAAACAAAACTTAAAACAGAATGAAACATATTGAATTGAGTTAATAAGTGGGTCTTCAACATATCTTAAAAACCTGTCAAAAGATGGTAAGTTGAAGTATATATTTAACAACCTTGTGGACCCGGACCTATTTGTTGTAAACAACCAAATTCTCTCTGCAGTATGTTACAAATGCCAGCAGCAAATAAGAGAGGTGAAATGACACACAACAAAGGTTCCAGGCTAAATTTGAACTCGGATGTTTCAGTAGCATACTGCAATATGATACCTGCATGTTTGGGCGGGCCTGGACCTGGACTGTGTTATTTATTTTCTTATATGCATTATAGTTTTAATGAAGAAAACATCAGAGAATACTTATTTTGTATTTCTAACAAATAGTTATAATTGGGAAATTTTGAGACATCGTTATTAGTTTCTAAATGGGGTAATTGTTATCTGGTTAGACCTAATATGATTTATTGATTATTAAAATATAGAATAGAATAGAATAGAATAGAATATTATTATTATTATTTGGCTCAGATTGGTGTTTTGTTGATCACTTGTTGATCATTTGGCTCTTCTTTTACTGCTCACAGCTCATCTTTGTCACCATGTTGACCTCTTTCCAGGCTCACATCTCTCAAAACTCTCTCCCACGCTGTTTGGCTAAGAACTCCTGCTAAATATAGACCATAGCTAATAGGACTGACGTAACAAGAAAAACACAAAACTGGAGAAAAGCTGAGCGCACAAACATACTCAAATTTACTTGCTGAAACACGCTCACGTTGCCCTCGTGCTTTTGCTTCCATACTATTTTATCAGCTTATGTGCATCACAAGAAACAAATATAAAGATGCAAGCCTGAACTTGCGCAGTTCTGAATGCCTTATATCATGCAGCCCAATCGTCACCAGATCTGCTTTACTACCCTACAAAGAATCAGATTATGCACCTTCAGGATAAAAGAAGAAGTCATGAACTTAATTGAGCCTATATCCATTGCAGTAAAAATGTAAGTATATTGGAGTCAGCAGTCTATCATAGGCCCTGCTCTTTCTCATACTCACCCAACCCTAGCAGCGCGGTTTTCCTTCTGGCACATGTTCCTTTGGAATAACAAGACACTGTTAACTTGTTAATTACAAAAACGACAACCAAACTCTGAAGCACAGCCTATTTAATGATGCTTTGCATGTTGGCACCTAATATTTTATAATCACACACTGGAAAAACTGAAACAATGCCAATGTTAATAGTAAAATAAACATAATCAGCATTCCTGTTGGGAAGAGTAAAGACCCCCAAGTCTTTACACTTCTATGTCTCACTTTTAAGTCTCACACTGTTTTATATGCATGATTGTATAGATGTTATCAACATTATGTTGTGCTATTTAAAATGACTATTACTTCAATTTTTAATAGTTTTAAGATGTACTGTTTAAAAGGCCATCTAGAGACAGGTGCTGCAAATTAGCTGTTGCTATAAGCACTATGACGCAAACATGGGACTGCTGTTCTGTTCAGTTTGTCTGTGTCGATGTGTGTCTGTCCCTATCAAATAAACTTCAATAAATAACTCAGTTAGTCGTGGGGGTTAGCTTTCAGTCTATGCTTAGCTTGTTCCTGGTTGTAAATGTATTATTGTCAAGGTTACACAAAAGAGTTAGATTTAAGCTGCAATACTTTGAGACAGTTATAAAAAATCTTCCCATTATTTCTGGAGTGAACACTGAAGAAAAAAATAATGAGACTCAGACATCATAAATAAGTAATAACTAAGCAAAGTCTTGATGATCAAGGTTGAGAAAGGAGACACTGAAAACATGTTTTATTTAATTTATTGTATTTTTACACTCTTACCAGCAAGTTTCTATGAATACTTTACATATTCTATTCTCAGCATGTGTTTTATGAAGGTTATAAAGCTCCACCTCTTTATTTGTTGAATATCACTGGTTTCTATTTTATTTAATTTATTAAGGACTCAATGAAAATGTAGTGATAGGAAAGTAAATGAGGATAGAAAAGGGGGGGTCACGTGACCGAGATCGAGATGGCAGCACAGTGAACAGCTCCAAGGACGGTGTTCCGAATTTTCTCTTAAAACCCTTGCAAAAGCAGTAAAGAAGGCTCAAAAGATACGACACTGATATGTCTAAAGCTTCGTCTGTGAAACAGTGCGAAATTTTCTCAAAAAGACGCAAGACAACCTCAAAAACAGCACCGAGTACAACGTGCGGTGAAGAAGCTAATATGGCTAGCATAGCTGAAGTATTGGAGGAGCTAAAGTCGCTCCGGTCGGACTTTGGAGTTAAGCTGGACAGTATAGATGAAAGACTGACTGGAATGGCGAGCGCTATGACTGCACTGGAGGCTAAAGTGTCTGAGGTTAAACAGGACCTATTAAACCAGGCGGCTCATATGGAGGAGGCCGAGGCCCGCATTGCCGAAGTAGAAGGCTCGCTTGAAAAAGCAGAAACATCGTTGACTTCAGCTATGAAACGAATCCTGCTCCTTGAGGCCAAAACAGATGACTTGGAGAACCGAGGAAGGCGAAAGAACCTGCGTGTCTTTGGCATTCGAGAAGGAGCAGAAGGAAGACAGTCGCTTTTCGACTTTATTAGCAACATGCTACCGAAGTGGCTGGAACTCGCACCGGACAAGTCATTCACACTGGAACGGGTTCACCGCACACCAGCCTCCGGGAAACCAAACCAGGGCAGAGCGGTTCTGATTCGCTTCTTAAAGTTCCCGGAGAAGGAATTTGTGTACCGAGAGGCAAGGAAAAGAGATATTATGCAAGATGGGGCCAAAATCACGTTTGCACAGGATCTATCGGCGGAGACCGTACGGATCAGACGCGGGTTCCACCCGGCGGTGAAGCTGTTTGTCGACATCGGTGCGTTCCGCGGATTCCAACACAACCCCTGCAAACTTCGAGTTCTCCACGGTGGAAAGATCCATCTCTTCTCAACACCTCAAGAAGCTGAAACATTTTACAAGACTCTTCCAAAATAAACACAGCGGAAGCCTCTGATCAGTGAGTCATGGTTAAGAAACAGGTAAACTGATAAGACATTTTATGTGGCTGTGCCTCAACAACCGGATCATAATCAGGATCCGTACTAAGTTAATGGGAAGTTCATATAAACATAACCGGCTGCTCTTATGCGCTCACATGTTAGAAGTCTAATTTGAACTGTTTTGGCATTAATGTTAAAAGTTAAGCATTAAGCAAGTTATTACCGTTCTATCAAGGGTTAATGGTATTATTTTATAGTTGGACATCGTCTGCTGTGGAGAGCTTTGGTGAGGTCATGTTGACTAGTTGCTCCTCAGTAATGTGGATCAACGTCCTCCAGAAACTGGGTTCAAGGGGAGGGGGAGGCATTTCAGATAAAGAAATGCAAAAGTTCTTTTGGGGATTGTTCATGACTAGTTCTGTGTCTTGTATGGTTGAATGTGTGAATGTATGTGCAAACCTGCATTTTCTGCACTATTTTTGCCTACTTTATTTTAGTATAACAGTAAATTAACCTGATATGGAAAAAACAACCAAAGGAAATGGTTTGAATATCAAAATTACAAGCTGGAATGTCAGAGGAATACGAAAACTAAATAAATTGAAACAAGTATTAGACCGACTAAAATATTTGAAATCTAAAATAATTTTTTTACAAGAATCTCATTTGATTGAATCAGAAATGCATTGGATAATTAAAAGATGGCAGGGTCAGGTATATCACTCTTCCTTTACCAGTCATGCCAGAGGAGTTATTATTCTTATACATAAGTCAATAACATTTCGAATTATAAGGACAATTAAAGACCCATATGGGAGATATATTATTGTGCAGGGTCATATTTCAACATTAAAACTAAATTTGATAAATATTTATGGACCAAATAATGATAACCCATCCTTTTATGAAAATTTATTCTTAACCTTGTCAACCTTGGAGGGATTTTATATTATAGGAGGGGACTTTAATTGTACCCTTAACCCAAGCCTGGATAAATCTACTCAAATTGATACCAGTCATTCACAAACCAGGAAAATACTCCTTAATTATATAAAAGATTTAAGAATAAATGAAGTATGGAGAACAAGGAACCCAACTAATAAGGAATTTTCATGTTATTCAAGCTCACACCAATCCCATTCACGTATTGATTATTTTCTTATCTCCGTGGAGTTATTGCCTCACGTGGAGAACTGCTGGTACAATAGTATTGTAATTAGTGATCATGCTGCAGTGTCCTTGGAAATTAAAATAAATAAGATTGACCTGGGGATGAAACGATGGAGGATGCAGACACTTTTGCTAAAAGACCCAAAATTTGTTACATTTATAGAAACTTGCATTGATCAGTATTTTGAAATGAATAAAGATGAAACAACAGCTAGTATTAGATGGGAAGCTTTTAAAGCTTATATTAGAGGAGAAATTATCAGTTATAGCAGTAATAAAAATAAACAATATAACCAAGAATTAAAATTATTAGAGGGACAAATTAAATCCAGCGAAGCAGAAGTTTATCAGAGCAATGATCAGACAAAATTGCACAAATTGAATGTTTTAAGAACCAGATATGATAAATTAACAACAGAGAAAGTGGCAAAAAACTTAATGTGGACTAAGCAAGCATTTTATGATCAAGGAGAAAAGGCTGGTAAATTATTGGCTTGGAGGATAAAGCAGATGCAAGCGGAAAGAACTATTAACAGCATAAAATCCAAATCGGACATTTTAACCACAGACCCTTCAGAAATAAATGAAAATTTTAGAGAATTTTACAAAAACTTGTATAAGTCTGAATATTCTGGAAACAAAGACACACAAGCTGCGTTTCTTAATCAATTAAAATTCAAAACCCTTTTAGAGGAGGAGAAAACAACTCTCGATAGTCCTTTAACAATAGAAGATCTATCTGAAGCAATAGACAGCATGAACAGTGGTAAAACCCCAGGTCCTGATGGACTTCCAATAGAATTTTATAAAATATTTAAAAATAAATTAATCCTACCACTTCTCAACATGTATGAGGAATCATATGAAGCTGGAATACTCCCAGACTCACTGAGGTTAGCTACAATAACTCTCTTGCTAAAACCAAACAAACCCTCCACTGAATGCTCCTCTTATAGAGGAATCAGTCTTATGGGATGTGATACAAAGATTTTGTGTAAAGCCCTCTCGAGGAGATTAGATAAGTACCTGCCCACTTTAATAATAGATGATCAACAAGGATTTATTAAAGCAAGACAAGGCTACCATAATATAAGACGGGTTCTTAATGTACTGCATGAAAAACACAATTGTAAGGACACAGCAATGTTATCATTAGACGCACGTCAAGCTTTTGATAGAATAGAGTGGGATTATCTGTTTGAAGTGCTCCCCAAATATGGATTTGGTGAAACCTTTCTAAAATGGATACGACTATTATATACCGATCCCCAAGCACAAGTTTTAACTAATAATAACATGTCAAAACCTTTTAACTTACAACGGTCAACTAGACAGGGTTGCCCCCTGTCACCACTACTTTTTGTATTGGCAATAGAACCTCTGGCAATGGCTGTTAGAGCAAATACAGGAATATCTGGTATTAGAATTGGAGGAAGAGATCATCTCATTTCCCTGTTTGCGGATGATATCATATTTTTTATGAGTAATCTGAAGATCAGTATTCCTAAATTATTACATCTAATAAAAGAATTCGGTGAATTTTCAGGATATACAATTAATAATTCTAAATCAGAGTTAATGTTTCTTAATGAAGAAGAAAGGAGAAGTCCTATTGTGACTACCCCATTTAAAACAACAACAAAAGGTTTTACATACTTGGGCATTAAGGTCACCCCATCTCTTAATGAAATAAGCACAACAAATTATAATCCCCTTGTGGAAAAAGTCACAGAAATGCTAAATAGATGGTCAAACCTGCCTATATCTATGATAGGCCGAATAAATTTATTAAAAATGACAATCTTGCCCAAATTTTTGTATTATTTTCAAACACTTCCATTACCGCTGTCAGATTCATTTTATGACAGTCTGGACAAACTATTTAATCAATTTATTTGGAGTAATAGAAAAGCAAGACTCCGCTTAAAACTACTCTATCTGCCCTATGAAAGAGGTGGACTTCAAGTCCCTAATCTCAGATGGTATTATATGGCCGCCCAGCTAACATCAACTACCCATTACTTTTGTCCGACGACACCTCCAGCCTGGGTAGATATTGAACAGCAATCTGTTCCAGATTTCCCCTTAAATACCTTTCTATATTCTTCGGAACTAAAGACATTAAAAAAGACCACAAAAAACCCCTTTTTAAAAAATACGATTACAAACTGGTATGCAGCACACAAACATGTAGGTGAGCGTCCAGAGCTATCACAATTTACCCCAATCTGGGGTAATGAAAGGTTCATCCCAGGAAAAAATGATGGAGGATTTAAACTATGGAAAACCAAAGGCATTCAGAAAATTAAAGATCTGTATGTTGATGGCAAGTTACTTACTTTTGATCAGCTATGTAAGAAATATTTAATACCCCCAAAACATTTCTTTAAATACTTGCAATTGAAAAACTTTATGTCATCAAAACTGAAACAAATAGTTGACATTCCACCCTTAACAAAAATAGAAGAGGTGTGTGTTGGAGACTCAAAAGGGAAAGGTTTTCTCTCTGTGTTCTATAATTTGTTAATGCTTTCCTCTAGGGACTCAGCAATAGATAAGTTGGACGCTTGGAGAAGAGATACTTTCGAAGATATAGATGAGGAAGACTGGAATCAGGCCTGTTTAAAAGCACAAAAACAAACGATAAACACACGATTTAAACTTTTGCAATATAAATGGCTTATGAGAACCTATATAACACCAGTTAAGCTTCATCATATGTCCAGTGATATTCCAGATACTTGCACTAAATGTTTGTCTGAAAAAGGAACTCTTCTCCATTGTTTGTGGGAATGTCTTAAAATTCAGAAGTTTTGGAGGGATGTTATTGGGTGTCTATCGGAATTGTTTAAGGTAAAAGTCCCATTAGAGGTTAAAATCTGTGTGCTAGGAATATACCCAGTGGAATTTAAACAATCACAGAGGAAAACTAAATTGATAGACTATGGACTTCTTCAAGCCAGAAGATCTATAGCATTATGCTGGAGAGGCATGGATGCACCCTCCTTGGGACTCTGGAAGAAGGAAATTGCAAATTCGCTCGGACTGGAAAAGCTAACATACATCGCCAAGGGTAAACAACGGGACTTTGAGACTCTCTGGGAGCCATATATGAAGACCATAGAGACTGAAGGTGGAACTTATTAATGGCTGTCTTGTCTACAGTTTCTATACATATATTGTTCTGTTATTTTTCTTTCCTTTTTCTCTAAGTTAATCTAAAAGATTTTTGATATTTTTGGAACCAAACAAATGCAGGTTTGAAGGGTGAGTGGGGGAGTGAATGCAAGAGTGTATAAGTACATGTTATAATGTTAAGTTTGTTGTGTGTAAATTTGTTATGTCAAAAAAGAGAAAATTCAATAAAAAAAAAAAAAAAAAAAATAAAAAAAAATGAGGATAGAAAAGTTTTCTGCTGATAGTAAGATAATAATCACTTCCAACTTTTTAACAGAATCTTACTTTAAAAGTCCCAAACTATACTGCTAAAATTCACATTAGAAATGGTAAATGGAGTGAATTCTTTTCAGCACTTTTCCAGTCGTAACGATCGCTTCACACTAGAACAGCATTCATCCAATTACACTTATAACTTTGTACACCAATACACAGTTCAGTAATGAATATCAGATCAAGAGGCTGGCCAGAGGAATACCAACATGTTACAGGAGCATACAGGTATCAAGCTCACAACTAGATTTAAGACGACTATTCTTTACATTCCTTCTACTAAGCCACATTTAGCTCCATGTAATTCTACAGTGTAGAATGCAAACCTTACAAGACAAATACTGTGAATGGTTAGCTTGCCATTGGAATTCCATAACTCACCTGGGTTTCCACTAGTGGATCTAACTCATTGCAAGTAAAGAAGAATTTGAGGTCAAATGTAAAACAGACATGAAATGTTCAGTGACAAACTCAATCAGATGCTTTTCCTGTCAGCCCCATATCAATGTCTGCATGGGCCAAAAGCTGTTATCAATAACTGCAGGCATGAGCTCTTCACCACCACAGACCTATAAAAAGGCAAGACATGCAGACTGCAGGCCTCAAACAGCATGACGTGAAGAAATTAAAATGTGAAGTGTCTTCTCAGGTGGCAGACTCCAGCTAACTCATATAGGCTGACACAAGGCTATATCTAAAATTGACTCTTACTGTATGCATAACAACATTGTTGCAGGGTGCCACATGGGAGAGCTTAAGTGTAGACAGACTAAGTCTTTAGCATGTATTGGGCTTTGTTTAATTTGGGATACAGACTACAGAATTTAAGCTTGTATCCAGCCAAGAAATGTGGGAAACAGACTCTAGGAAACACAAATTTTATGTTCTTAAAATCACATTCATAAAAACTCATCTTTTATATTGTCCAGAAGCCTCTTCCACCCTTAAACTCCAGGCCAGCACACTGAGCTGCCCAACCTTCTCCAGGTGATGTCTTGTGCTAAAAGTCTCATAAATACGGAATAAAAAGAAATTGTGAAAGCATAGCACCCTGTGGTGATCCTTTGCTGTTGATCATCTAGTTTGACGCACATTCCTTCATCTTCTAAATCTGTGGTCTGTCTGTCAGGCAATCTTTGATGCAGGCAATTGTTGAGGCCTCCACTTGTGTCTTCTGGAGTTTCTGACTAAGCAAATCAGACTGAATTGGGTTAAATCCACTGGAGAAATCCAAGAACATTCTCTTCACAGTGCTGAGTGCTTTGTCTACTTCATGAGTGTGCTGAAGCAGGTGTATTGGTTCTTCAACTCCAAATCCACAGAAATAAGCAACCTGCATGGAATCCTTTACTTGTTTACTTACTTTGGGCGAATAGGAGTTTCTGCAGAAACTTCATGATGTAAGATGTCAGGGCAACATGTCTACAGTCATTGATGACTGATGGTTGAGTCATGACATGTCACCTCCAATGGTTCTAAACTTTCCAGTTCTTGGCAGATTGAATCATCCGTCACTGATTTGCATGTGAACCAAATCACATCCAAATCGAACCATTCATTCTGGGTGGTTTTCTCCAATTAGTTTGATAAAAGCACTGAAATAACTCTTTGGTTGAAGAAGTTTGTTGAAATGGTCTGAAATGGTACCTTCTCACACTATATTAGAATTTGCAAATGCAAGATGAATAAACATAAAGTTGGCAATGCTTTTAGTTCTATAGTATTATTACACATTACTGTACACAACAAAAGCTCCATGAAAGAGTAGACGTAATCAGATTCTCAGTCCCAAATATTGCTGTTTGTGGTAGTCAGATGCAAGTTAGAAAAATGAAAGTGTGTTGAATCAGTGCTTAGCTGTTGCATATTGGGGGGTTGAGTAATGGGAGTTTAATAAAGCAAAAAAAAAAAAAAGTTGTGCTTGTTCCTACTGCACAAAGAGAAAGATGGTAGTGGAAACCAGCCAATTAAAACCTTTAACATCAAATCTATTGCTATTCAGCCAATCACACACCTGTGTCCACTGTTCATGTCTGTATTCTCTCACAGATAAACAGAGGGGTTGCCATCTTAACATTGTTCTTAAATTATATAATTTCAGTTGTATTTGTTTCCATGCTTTCCTATGTTTATTTTTCAACCTGGACAGCTGAACATTACTAGAACTATTTACTGTAAATAATCCACCAGACATAAGAAATTATACATAGAGAACTTTATTGAATATATCTATATATTTATATTTTGTATATACTTGTATTTTTTTTGTCTTTTCCAGAGAGAATCTGTATATTGTATTGCTTCCCTTTATCATTAGTGTTCCTTTCTTGAATCCATCTCAGTTTTCTCTCTGAAGAGTTTCAAGTTGAGCTTGTGTCAGTAGCCAAAGTGCTGGAAAAGGAACTTGGTTTTCACATTGGCCTCAGAATGGCTTTAACATTGGTACATAACCATAAAACAAAATAAAAAAATGTCTAGCAGACAAAGTTATTACAAACACTTCACAAAACATATGTAAGCTTAGGACACATGTCAGTAGGCACGGGGTGGGTACCAGGTATCAAGGAATACCAAAGTTTAAAATGTTAGTTTCAAAAAATTGTCATTACTCTCTATAATTTGAAATCTGCCAGAGAAAGTGCCAGAATGACAAGCAATTTCTCTTGTGTGCAGCAAAAAGCAATACCTGTTGCTGCCAATCAACTGCTGTTGGTGTCTTCTTGGTTGAAAGAAGACACCCATATTTTTTCCTTTCTGACAACAGATGAAAAAACAAAAACTATAGGAGCACCACACATGGTATTATTGTGGCAGGAACAGTGATAACTGGTGCTTATCTGCTTTACATAGAAGATATTGGATCATGTTATACAAATTTATTTCAACTTTACTTTTTGCAAATGCCACAGTACCAAGAAACAGTGATACGTTTACCAGCCCATGCCTACATTTCAGTATTTACACAAATTTGTGCCTTAGAAATAACAGATGTACAGTAGCTTGTTGTACTTAATGTTTACTGTGTGAACACATTTAGCATTACCAACACAGACCACAGGCAGCTCACTTTGTCAGCACTAAGGTTACCAACTATCTGTCGCAGGGACCATTGTCACCTTTTTAGTCCCAAGATAAAAGAGTTGGAACTCTGAAACAATATAACATTAAGAATATTGATCCATACCACCAGCAAAATAAATATATTAATATAAACTCTATCACCTACAGGCATACACTAGTTAGAACAATAAAAAACACAGATTTTAGGCTACGTTGGTTATGTTTCAAAAGTAAAACATCTATGCATTTCCTACAAGGAAATGATGACAAAAAAGTGGAAGAAAGACACAGAAGATAAAAAAACAGATAGGAACCAAAGTAAGATAAAATAGACATTTAACAGGAATAAGTGAAGACAAATTATAAATAGAGAACAAAACCAATCCTAATATTTGATAAAAAATAATCCAATAAAAATTTTAAAAAGTCAAACCCATAGCATAAAACATAGAAATGAAACAAAGTGTTACACTTTCAGTAAAATAATATATGTGTTAAAAAAGCATAATAGTTTTGAAAAAAAGTGCACTAAAATTTGCCCATTTATTATCATGGATTTATTAGAGCAATAGATGTTTTGAAGAAAAATAATAAGTAAACACTTTTCTAAAACAAGATATAGATGTGCTCTTGAGTACGGCACGTAACCTCGAGTTGATCCAGGTTAGCTGTTAACCAGTCAGCCACAGAGGCTGTAATTGGGCAGTTTCCAGTCCGAGCGCATTAGGTCATAGCAGAACATTGCAGTTGTGGAGCATAAATGCTCATTTACCTCTCCCAGCACAAACAAACAAAGACAACAATAATGATATTTAATAAAAACAGAATTTGTAGACTCACTAACCTTCCTCTTTTTATGCACCAGTTTTGATGTGACACTACAACTTTTGATTACAACAGCAGGAGAAAAGAAATTAAGATGATTGTGAAAATAAAATACAAACAATGCCATCTAAATGTATAAATACCTGCAACAACAAGTATGATCATAAAAACACCAAGAACATGATAGCAACTCTCAAAGAGTTACAATCTCCTGTAACCTAGAGATGGTCATCACTCCTCATGTCCACGAATGATGTCAAAACTCAAAGTTTACCATTTACATACTTTGTGTGTTTTTGTATATGTGGATTTTTTTCTCCTATTTTAAAATACATTTATTATTCTATTTTGTTAAACAGTATATAGTTATAGCTATAGAAAGACAGAGGGAAGAGGAATTGGAGTAGAGGCTGTTAATAGCAAGGGTTGGGCTAATTTGTTCAGTCAAAACTGCATTCAGATTTCTGTACATCAATCTGGAACTTACAACAATCTAAGAGTCTAGTGCTGAGTGTCTGGAAAATCAAATCAGAAATTTATTTGTCAGATATTAACTATTTAGTAAACCATCTCAAAAATACCCTGTAGAATGTGTTTCACCTGAAACTTGACTAACTTTTTGAAATTCTCTTATTTAATGATGTGCTAGATACTATTGTTACACAGATAGTTTGAATAATCATATTTTGTACAGAGCAACAGATGACTGTAATTTTTAACCTTTGACTCTAAATAAAATTTCACCCCCTGAGTGTAAATTGATCCCAACCCCAGCCTGTTGCTTGCTTTTTCAGCCCTTAGCAAGAACATTCAACAGATGCTGCCTTTGAGCCTCCAGTATCTAATTATTGTCATAAGCAGTCATAAAATGCCCTAAAATATTTAAACCAATTAAATATCATATAATGTTTACAACATTCTCTCTATGAAAATAAAACTTCCTTTGACATTATGGCTTCCTGATGACACACCGTGACCATAATTTATGAGCAGAGTCAAAAGTGCAGCTGCTCACTCGTGATCTGCAATTAATTTTCGTTGCACTTATAGCTGCAATTATGATCATTCCCTAACTGAGAAACCTAGCTGAACATTTCAAAAAATATACTTTGCTACAGATCATCCTATCCCTAACTTTACCTATACAATATCTTGGATATCCTGATGTTTCACAAGAAAAGATGAAATACTTGAAAGAAAGGGAAAAAATAGTAATCTAAGTTCAGTCTCAGTTTGGGCATAAATGCACTTTTAACAGTCTCTTGTTTAAACAATAAATAAATGAGTATTAGGTCATGTTGGTTGTCAGGAGTCCTCATACCTCTTGAACTTGTTTTACATTTTGTCACATCCAGTCACAAACTCTAATGTATTTTACTCAGATTTTGATAAATACATGGTTTTGCATAATTTTGAAATTAAAATGGTTTAACTTGGGCTTTCAAACCCAAATCTGAAAAGTATGGCTAGATTTGGTATTGAAAAGAATTGAAAAGAATTCCCATAGCATGATCCCGATACCACAATGTTTATGTGGGCAGTGTTTAAAGGATGCTGTGACATAGTGATTTGTAGCTATTGTGTTTTGGATTTAAGTCATTTTTGGTCTCACCTAACCACAACCTTCCTTCAAATTTGCCAAAAACATGTCCTATGAAAGCTTTGATTTAAACTTTTTTTTTCTTGCACCTTTTCAATAAAAGTCAACTTTGTGCTATTCCAGAGTTACAATGGGTCATGGCTGCTTTTCCATGTCGTGACAACTTTGCAGTTGTTCTGTTTCTATTTCAGATCATGGATTGAAAAAGGAACTGAAATGCTCAACATGATGGGGGTCATAATAGCAGTTGCTCAGCAATATCTCCCTATACGTACGTGAAGCCTGCATAGAAAAGGTGTATCAACAGTGACATTAAGCTTCACAAATTATTCAGTAATTAGGTGAATTCTGAAGGAAGTTAATATCGCTGGATTTCATTTAGTAGTGTAAGAATAATTTTTTGATTTTTATCAGCGTAACACTCTTTAAAAAGATGCATATGAGGGAATTCCCCCACAGATGCATAATTTGGCTTCACTTCACAATTATATATTACTTTGTGTTAGCTGCACATATAACTCCAATAAAATGCATTAAAGTTTGTGTCTATAAACAAAGAAATTGTGAAAAAGCTCAAAGGGTAGGAAAGCTTTAGCAAGGCAGATGCAGTGTGATAGAGTGTACAGAACTATTCAAAGTGAAGCTTGAAGTCTGTCCTGGACGCACTTATTTCTCTAACATGTCATTAAAAATAAATGGTCTTGCAGTGAGTCACACTGCTCCCTTGTGTGACATTAACATTAGGCCAGATGTGAGTGAGGTGTTACTCTGTGGACCAGAGGTCAAGCAGCTACTTAGGATCTAGAATTGGTCCCTGAAAAGCTCTTCACGTGGCAATAATTTGTGACATTCTGTTCCTTTGAACAGACATGTGACAAAACTATGGCTTGTATCATCTTGGCACGTCTTATTATTGGTCATCTTTGAGTGTTTTTGGACTCTTGCGGACATTATAAAAGCCAGATGGGACGTTACAAGAGTAAACTCTACAGATTCATACCAGGGCAATTAAAGGTATGAACTGTTCTATTCTGTCCCTGGGGTTATTTGATCAGATTTGTACAATTGGTTTAGTAAAAGAGAAAACAAAAGTAAACAGAATAAAACACTGACTTGAATGTTTCGATGGTTTTAAGGCAGGCAGTTGTCATCAATGTCCACAGAGTATTCGGTGTTTTATGACTGTTTATGATATTATATCTATGGCAGCTAGATACTCCCAGACTCAAGGACAAAAACCCTTACTGTTGAAATGTTGCCCACCCATTTTAAGCCCTAACTTTTTATACTTTTTGAGGCCCTTCTAGCCCTTCTCTGTGAGGTTCCACTTTAAACAGGTGTTGTTTTCCTGTTAAGTGTATCGGAGTTGCTATCCCTGTCCCTTTTGGCTGTCAGCCGGTCCAGGGTTCCAACGTTGCCCCTGTCTCGCTCCATTGTAGCTGTTGAGATTGGGGCTGACGGGGCCGGCGCAGCAGCTGCGGTGGAGGTATTCAGTGGGGCAGCATTAGCAGCAGCTGCTGCAGCCGCCAAGTTGGACTTGGAGTGAGATGGGAGCGTACCACTGCTTATCACCGGCCCTCCTCCTGCGCCTCCACTGCTGCCGCTGGAATCTTTCGGGAAGTAATTGTGAAGCTGATAAAGCGTGGCCCGGTCCACTGTGCCGTAGAGAGGCGGGGCGCCTCCTCCCAGGCTCCCCAGCTTGGAGTCCCTTGACAGGGTGTACATGGAGATGTCACCACCACCTCCAGCACTCCCGCCACTGCTGCTGTGGTGTGGGTTGGGCAGAGTGGCAACGGAGAAAGGAGGAGCAGACGGAGGAAGAGTGAAGGTCTTGGAAGCTCCAACGGGGGAAGTCTCCTGTGAACGAGGTGGGTCAGTGGAGCGGGAGCTGGAGCGGGAGCGCCGCCTGAAGCGGTAGCTGGGCAGACGCAGCATGGCATGGGTGGTGCTCTTGAAAAGGTCAGTGCGAGAGCGACAGCGCAGCTCCTTGTTCTTCTCAATGTAGATGTTGACAGCCAGGACTCCAACCATCTCAGCCAGGATGAAGGACAGACCGCCAAAGTAAAATGACCAGCCATAAGAGTAGTGCCACTTCTTATCCTCATCTTTCTTTGGAGAAATGTCGCTGAGAGCTGCAGAGATGTATACTATCACGCCAATGATGTTGCTAAGCCCTAGAGAGATAGACAAAAAGTTGATGTGCTCCTGTCACACAAAACAAGCTCAGCTTTATGGAACTATGAAAGTTGACACATTGGACAAATTTTTCAGTTGGAAAAAGGCAGTAAGAATGTCAATATGGATTTTGTTTATAAATTTATTGATCTCACTAACGTCTCACAGCACAGAAATACCCGCAGTAAAGCTCCAGTCTTACCTGCTGCTACAAAAAGAATTCCTCCTCCGAGAATAATGTTCCTTTTGCTTTTGTAGAAGCCGCTGGAAGCAACACACACGCCGCCCAACAGGAGCAATATGGCACTGAGGATTGGAAAGATACTGGAAGCTCTAACCACACCTGCAGATGGCAATGGAAACATTATTGTTTCAGACTGTCTTTGCCAGGATCCACAATTGTTGCTACTTTTTCTCCCAAAAGTTCAATACTACATTGTTTTTAATCATAAAACATAATTCTAGTGTTGTGAAAAAGCTCTCCCTTTGAAACTTGAAACATTAACAGAGTTTTTCCTGTTTTACTGTCAAACAAAAAGCCTCAAAATCCAGCTCTGTCGGTTTAACAGCTCTGGAAACTGAGCATTGCATTATCTCATCATTTACAATGTTAATTATCAGGAGATATTAGAGAGAATTAAATGCTAAATGGTTCCATTTCAGGTTTAATCCTGATATAAAGCCGAATTCGTCATTTTAAACTTATGTAACTTGAGATGACATTGTAAATGGACTTAACTTGCATACTCTAGCATAAATCTTACATATTTTCTTTAAAATTAACTGTCACACAATGTTCACGAATGACACCCAGTTTAGAGGGGAAATTAAGGTGAAGTGTCTTGACCAGGTATAGATAAACATAGGTGAAATAAATTTGTAATCAAACTCACAACCTTCCATTTGCCATACTGATACTAATTGCCTTCTGACACCCTGTTGATTTTGTACATTTTTCATTTACTATTTCTCATGTTTATTATGGTTTCATGCTGATGGCCAGTTTTTGACACCCCTAACTTTAATGGATTGCATAAAAGTAAAAGATTGATTGTCTGAATGAACGCACCATGGGCCTTTCTAAATGTTATCAATGAACATTCTATGTATTCAGAGAAGATTTGGGAGAAGGACCAAAAACAAGTTTTCTGGGATTATATGATCCGCTGTGTTTGGAAAAAAAGATACGCTGAATGTAATTCAAAGAAACCAGTTCATAGCTGTCAGAGGTCCAAGCGTCAACATTTCATGGTTTTTTTCTGCTAAAAGGATAAGATAACTCGATGTTGAGTGGCCAGTGGATAAGACCACACATCATTACATTTTGGACAGGTACCTTCTGCTCTTAATGGTCACAGAAGAAAATTCTCATTTTTGTTGAAGAAAAAAAAGAGAAAAAATCAAGAAAATTGTAATTCTGGTTTGTTTTCATTTATTCATTTTTGTTGTTTTTCTTTATTTAAAACATTGTAAACATAATACTGCAGCCTTAAATAAGTTAGTTTGGGCCAAATGTAGTAGATGTTCAGTTCAGCATATAAAGAAAAGTTCAAGGAGCTCATATAATAAAAAAAATGCAATCTACAAGCTTTCCTGTCTTCAGATTTGATGTTTACAAGAATAAAAACTACATGATTATATGCTCCTCTTGAATATTACTTAAATTATCAATATTTTACTTTTACCTTACTTTTGCTTTTTTGATTGTAAGAAGGTAAAAAGGCATTTTTTTCATGACATAATTAAGCAAATCAAAATAATTATGCAGCAATGAGACAGGTGCACATAACATAATAGTTTATTCAGTTTAGTAAACTGAAACACACTAGCCTCCCAGCTTCCTTCCCAGAAATATCAATTTTTATGTAACGTAAATGCAATACATACCTTGCAAAGTAAAAGGTTAATGGTGGTGTAAAAAGGATTTGCTTTTACAATAGAGAAATGGATGTTGAAATGCAATAAATCCTGGTTAAAAATAATCTATCAGTGAAGACTGTTCTTTCAATCCATCTGTGAAAACCACAGCCTTGCGTACACCCCCAGACTCAAAGCCCCATGCACGTGCATCCATAAACCCTGCAGACACACACACCTTCAGCAACACTTTGCTTGAGTCTGACATCCGTGCATTGGTATCCGCCCACCACCCCCATTCTGGTCCTTTTTGTATCGTTGCTCAATTGAAACATTTATGTGTGTGTGCGGGTGTACGTGCTGTTCGCGGTGCTGTGTGGGTATGCCACTGAACTGTTATTTATGTCTCTATGCATTTTTTTTGTGTGAATTTGTGATGCATTTTGTAAGCGTTACTCACGAAGCAGATACTCTGCAGCATCTTGGTCATAGTCTGCGTCGTCGGGAAAATGATTGATCTGGGAACACACACCTCTCTTCAAGCCTGAGCACAATACAGAGGGGAGGATGAGGAAGAGGCGATGATGAAGGATATGGAAGTACACTTTGTACAAAGCTGTATTTTTGAGGATTAATTTTGTTATAAAATATCTGCTCATAAATGCCTATAATCAATCCAAGATCTCAATAAGTTGTAGTGCAATATGTAGTTGCATATTTAAGTAAGCAGAAGTGAGGTTTTTGCTTTTTGTGGGAGAACAGCTATATCACTGTTGATTATTGGACAATCAACATTGTGCAAAATTATTATGCAACTGGAAGAAAAAGGGAAATATTTTCATCTCACTTGTTGACTTGAATATTTTAAAAGGAAAATAATGGACAAACAAACAACTGAAAGTATACAAATAAACTTTTCTGACATAAAAATAAAACCAGTCACTAATATAACTATCCATATTTTCAACAACAGAAGGGTTCCATTTATAGAGTCTGTCAGTTTCTTTGCTTCTAATGTTTAAGGAGGGACCACAGTGATTTATGTCAGGTGAGAAGGCAACAATATCATTTTTCTTTCATCTTAGAAGTCTTTTTCTGAGAAGCCACACAGTTTATTCAATGCAGCATTTTTCTGCCTAATCAAAGTTGTCTATTTATAAGATTCTGATTATTTTGAGTCCACCTTCTGCCCAAAATCTTCCAACTACTTCCTCTTCAGTTACAACACTTTCATCCATCTGGCCTGTCAAGAGTCACTCCATTCTCATTTGAAAAAATGCTTCTTTAGAAATTTCCTGACCAGTCTTCAATTATTTCAACATATAGTTTGGTCAGTGGTGGTTGAGTTTCAGCCTTTCATACTATGCCCCTGTCTCTGACTACTGAACACATTGTACATCTGGGTACTTCAGGTAGATTGCAGCTATGACTACACTTTAGGAGAATGGGTTTCTGGTATTTTCACTTTTTATTCATCTCAAATTCATTGGCAGTTCATTTTGTGTCATTTTTTCTTACCACATTTCTTTGGGTGCTGTTGACTTTTTGAAACAATTTTTAATGGTTTTGTACTCGCACTCAATATTTTTGGTTATTTCAAGATCATTGGTCTCTCTGAAGGACGTTTTACAATTTTTAGAGCCAGTTAAATCTTACTTGGTCCACTTTAACCGACGAATATATCTTGCTTAGTAATTAGGGATATTTTGACATATGATGTTGATCATAGGCCACACCAACCTAATTACACAAACAGACATCACCTAATTGCTTAAATCCATTTGCATCCTAATGGATGCGATTTTGAACCATTGCATTCAAAATTGTCCAGGTTGGAGTCAAAACCTTATATGATCAAAATACAAATTTACCTAACAGTGTAGTTAAAGAGTCAAAAACATCCCCTGTTTATAAAGGCTAAGGTTTGGGCAGTTTCTATTAAAAATCTAACAAGAAACAAAAACATTTTGACACTACAACAGGACACTTTTAGGAGAGATCACAGATTATAGACACAATTTACTTTAAAAATGTTGACTAAAATATCAAATTAACCCAAAAGGGAATCCACTTTTTGAGGGCAATGTAATATCCTTCAACATTTAAAAAAATTACCAGGTAACTGTTTTGTCAAATCTGGCAAGACAAGCACTGAATGAATTTAAATTCTTTTATGACAGATTATGACTCAATAGGTGTAGAAGCAGAAAGAACATAATTCCATATGAAGCAGTTTGCTTGTTCAGCACCATGGACAGCGTAAGGAAGGCTTACAATGTTAAAGCAGAGGATACATAGCAATAGTTCCTAATTTATGCAAACATCCCTACCGTCCACTCTTTGTTCTGCTAAACACATTAGAGGGATTGTGTTTCTGGCTGTGAGGTTTTGCAGTACTTTCTCAAAATTACTATGTTTTTAGGGTCCAAAGCCCACAGAGTGAGCAAAGGCCATGAAGACATGGCCATTAATTAGTAATCAATGTCTAAGGATTTTCATATGTTATGTCAAGAAACAGTTTCTCTAGAAATGTTTAGTGAATTTAACGATTTTTCAATTTTTTTTTACATTTCCTCCAACATTAAGAAACAAAAACATTTTAGCAGCACTTAGCACTCATAGTGTCAAAAAGCATGGAGGCTACGACTGTAAGGCCTGAGTGCTTCTGCAAGGATGATCTAATTTGCTGCTATGAAAAATGTGGTAATATTAAATAGTCAATGCATGGTAGGTTGGCATAATTGCTTGCAGTTCTATTTTTGTTGTATTTTTAAATTGATCACAGCTCAGATTTTTCTCCAGCCATGAAAAGTGGCAGCGACAAAATGATGACGATTTAATGAATCCTTTACCATGACTAAAACATTAGTAGTAGATGACAAAATGTCAGGGAGACTATATATCACATGGGTACTGCTTGTAGTATGTGTCTGTGATTGTACACCTATTTATGTCATGTCTGATTACTCTGATGATCACACTCATCTCAAAAAGTCCCTCATCCTTCCCACCAAGCAACTAAATACATAAGAATACATACTTATCACACCAGACAGTTATTTTACAGTCTTAAACACTGAAACCAGCTGTACCTTCAAGGCAGCAAATCCTCCAGAGGCCAGAGTGGGTGAGAGCCCCGGGGTCTTTCTTGTCCTTGTTGCTGGAGGAATCCTCCTGGGAGGAGTTGGCTGTGCTGTTGCAGATGAATGCGCGGGCATACAGCCAGTAATCTGTGCCGATGGCCACCGTCATGAGAGCAAATGCCGCAAAGGCCCCCATGGTGGTCAACAGCACCTGGATGCCTCGTTCCCACCAAACCATCGCAGGGCGTGGAAGGAAACTGACGTCTAATACAAATAAAGAAAAAGGATCAGAAGGTATTTTTAACTTTTTAGTTTGATTCCCAAAAATGCAATAAACAGAGATGACTATTTCTATTGATTTACATTCAGTTATTTTTCTCTCACCCACCTTTAGCTAAATATTCAGTGCTGAATGTTAATAAATACCACCTGCTGATAAAACGTCAAGTGGAGGAGAATAAGTTGTTTAGAAGAGCATTAGGTAACTTTTGACCTTTAATTAGAACCAGAAGGGGCTTGTCTGTCTTGCAAATTCATTTAACAACCCACTCCATTGTCTATTCTGATCTTTTCTCTTATGATGCTTTAGATTCAATGTTGCCATTAATTTATTCAGCATTACATTTTAAGTAAATGTTTTAATTGCCCTTGTCGAAAATTCATCAAGTTTGGTGTAATGAGCAAAGTTACATTTACTTTAAGCCATCAAAAGCTTGTATTTTATTTTTCTCCAGAAAGGATGGGAAACCTTAAAAAGCCTTACAAAAATAGCCATTAGCTGTCAGTTGTTTGCCTCTATTTGTAAATTAAACTATTAACTTTTGATGCATGAACAGATCTACTGTCCCTGATGGGCCCACTGTAGGTGACTGGTGGGACCTGCTGATGGTGTTGACTCCGTCACTACATTCTATGTAAGCACACTTGAGTAGTTTTTAATCAAAACACAGCGTATGTAGCCCAAAGCTGTGAAGAAATGTTGGCAGTGTGCAGCCAGCTGGAAACAAAATGTCCACATCGCTGGAGCAAGATGTGAAAATTGTAAATGTGGATGCAGGACAGTTACAAATGTTAGTAGTTGTTTGTAATTTATTACATGGACTGTTGAATTTTTTTTTATAACAGACATATTAAGTGTGTAGATGAGTAATTATGTCTTGGCTCGAACCTTTTCATGAATCATTTATATTTTCAAGAATCCTGTTTACCAGTTAAATTATGGTTATGATGTTTGCTCATTATAACCAGCCATTTAGTCGTTGATCAATATTGGTGCATTATACAGTAATTGATTCTGGAGAGGAAAGGGAAACATAGATGCATTCATTCTAACTATTGTGCAGGAAGTCAAAAGTGAAAGTCAAAAGCTGTGTTTCACCTCCTATACACATTATCTTCCATTCAGTTATTCATTCATGCTTATAAAAAACCCAAATAATTTCTGTCCCAGATTTAAGTTTTCAAAAACTTAGGAAATAAAATGCAGAAAATAAATATGCAACCTTTAGGTACCTCTATAACTGTGACAGACTACTCAAGATACATTAAGAATGACAAGATAATATTTCAGAGCACTGGGGTTTACTACTGCAGCAAAATGAAAGGAGAATTAAGGTGAAGAAGTTCAATCAGTTGTTCATTAGAAGTTGTTTGTTCTTCTAAACACTTAACATTTTCATCTTGAAATCAAGAGCTTTTATTGTTTGCATTTTAAAAGTCCATCCATCCATCCATCCATCCATCCATCCATCCATCCATCCATCCATCCATCCATCCATCCATCCATCCATCCATCCATCCATTATGCTTCTACACAATAAATAACTTCTGTATTGTTGCTTTAAACACAGAAAACTTGTTTTGTTGTTTTTTCTTCCTCTGACCAACCTGCTGCCATGTTGGCCCCGACAAGTAAATGTGGCAGCAACAGGCTTCCTATACGTCTATTCACATTTAAACTGGTTATTTAAGACCTCTTTAAAACTGATGATGTTACATCTCACCAAACTAAAGTAACGGTTTTGAAATGCAGGTTTCTTAAATGGTGGATATATGTTCTAATTTGTCTAATTCAAATATGTAGGAGTAAAAACAGACTATCAAAGGATCAAAGCAAAACAAAAAAATTTAAATACATATTTTTTAAGGTGTTTGATATTGCATGATGCTGTATTAAAACACTTTTTTTCATGTGGAAAAATTAAATGTCCACAATTAACTGTGTGCTACAAGAGATCACAGCAGAGCTATGTATCCTTCCTAACTGCACTTGATTCTGATTGGGTCAAATTAGAAGTAATTTAGGGGATTTAACCAACCAAAGCTGTGACAGGTTGAGAACATGCATCTAAAGACAACTCAAATAGGAATTCAACTAAAAGAACAATCACTTATGTAACTGTAATTGCTCTCTGTGTTAAACTGTATTGCTTAACCAATATCCGTCACTTGAGCAATTTCTGACCCAGACATGACCAAATCCTCAGCTTCTTATACCAGATCATAGCTACATGTACCAAAGCTGAACCCAGACCTCTGGACACATCTGCACCTTAAGGTGAGAGCCGGTGTGAATGTGGATATTTGGGTCGTTTCCTGAATGGCAGTAAGTCATGTGCGTCTATTTATCTGTTTAAATACAGATGCATGAGTCATATGTGTACCTACAAAAATCCAGATGTGTGCAGGTTGTATGCAAAAGCACATGCGTATGCAAGTGTATTACCTGGGGGCATGCTTCTTCCTTTCGTCTCCATCTCCTGTCCCCCCTGCTGCTGTTGCTGCTGCTGTTCTTCTTCTTCGTCAGTGAAGAGAGCTTCGTAACCCCGGTCCGAACCGCCTCCATCCACCGTTTATCCTTTGCTTTCTCTCCCCTTTCTCCTTCTCTCTTTTCACTGCCACTTCCTCGAATCTGAACCTTTCCTACTTCTTTGCGGTCTCTTTTCTTTTTAGTTTTTTCTGTTTTTCTTTTTCTTTTTTAAATTTTGGCCACTCCTTCGCTTGTTCTTAGCAAGTGGTGGGTGCTTCACTCGCTGTCCGCTCCTCTTATTGAATTGCCGTGGCAGTCATCTTCTGCAACTGAGAGAGGCAAGAAGGAGGTGGCGTTGGGAAGGTGGGGTGAGGAGGGAGCAAATGAGAGAGACTGCCAGAAAAGACAAAAGAGAGAGAGAGATGAACAGAATCAAAGGACTGGGAATATAAAGTGAAGAAACCAAACACTGAAAGAAGAAGACGAGATGAGGTGGGCGGTGAATTCGACTAACAGATGAGAAATGAGTTTGAAAACCAGGGGATGCTTCTGTGCAAAAGCATTCCCTGTGAATACAAGCCTTTTTCAATCTAAAATGATTTCTTTGTCAGTTAAAAAAAAGCAAATATCCAAAACCTGTAACCTGTAGCCAACAGCAAAAGCAAGCCCCCTTGTAAATAAGAGAAGCTGGTTTGCCTCCACAAAGAGAGAGAAAGCAAAAAAAGAACAAGCGATGCGAGAGAGCGTGCTCTAGTCCATTGCCATGGCAACAGTGAATTCCAAAGTCTATGGTGAAGCTGGCAAGTGTGCGTGTGGGTGTGTGTTTGTTAGTGTGCAGAGCTGAGATGGGGAAATAAAGCGATGAATGTAACAACTGAGAGGATTTTGTTGAGATTAAAGAAAAATTACAGTGTAAATTGTGTTCGCACACAGAGAAGCTTAGATGTTGACACTGGCTGCCCAAACACAGGGATTTCTGTCGTGGACATGTTTGATTCCTCACTGAAGATGAGGAATGAACATTCACAGGAGAGATGACAGACTTGTGAGTCATTTGTGCTGCGGTCACAGCATCTTGGCATGCCTCATCCATCCAACTTTCTTCCTGTTGGTGCGATAGTTTAATCACAAGGACTTAGCCCTGGATTGTACTTTGAACCTCACAATGTGAATTTTTCAAAGCCAAGACATCAAGCAGAGATTTGACAGCTTTCCCAAGGGCATTCCAGCAGAACAGCTGCTTTTCACCCTGAACTTCCATCCTGCATTTCAACATTTTTCCTGGAGAGAAAACCCCCGTCAGCTCTGGCAGGAGGTCAGGTTTTACTGCTTCTTTTTGTTTTCATTTTCTTCTTACAAGCTGTTGCCAAAACTACAGGGCATCTTAAATCCACATGAGAGGTAGCTGCACCACCACAGCATGGGATGTTAAGTTGTTTGATGTGAACAGCAGACGTAGAGTTACTTCACAGCACAAATCCTTTTTCTGAAATGACCAAGAAAGCAACCTCGTATGAGCTGAATGGAAAGCAGACATTTTGTGTCTTGCAAAGACAATCACGCTTCTTTGACCGTTTCACATTTTGTCACATAACATAAAAAACTCAATGGATGTGGTTGGGGTTTACATGATGTATGTATGCTTCAGAGGTGTTTCCTTGCTTGATCGAAATTATACATTATAGCTTTGACTGGATGTTTCTGATTGTTGTCCTTCTGAAACGTGGTCCTCAAGTCTTTTTCAGCTTCTGTTTATCTGTATCAATCTCCCAATCAACTCTGACTAGTTTTCCCACCCATTTATAAGGAAAGTATGTCACCGTTATTATTCATTCATTCACTATTTGGGTGGTGTTTTTAGGTTTATTAGGTTATTTAAAACAGGGACAACATGCAAAAAAGAAAACATTAATAAAAATGCTTTGCACCAGACTTTGCTTATGGTAGTTTTCATCTATAGTTCCTGAGCAGGGGAGTTAATAAATCAGTCTAACATCATGAAGCATACATTGAAAGACTCCATATTTTCTCAAGGTAGCAGTTATCTTTTCTGCTGGTACACCTCTTCCTACCACACATTTCCCTTCCACTCAACTTCCTATGACTATTCTTGGATACAGCAGACTGTGGACAACCAGATTCTTTAACAATAGCCTTTAATAGCTAACTCTTCTTGTGAAGCCAGTCAATGACTGTGTTCCAGGCAACTCTCCAGTCAGCAGACTTCCACATGATGATGTAAGCCATGATATGACCACTGTATAACATTTACACATTAAAAATATATAAATCTACAAACTGATTGCTGTTATGCAGTTTATTTTTTTTGAGACACTAAATAGGTTTTCATTATCAGTAAGCCATAATCACCAAAATAAGTATAAATAAATAAATAAGGCTTTGAATGTTTTATGAAGGTTTAATGAATGAGGAATTTTACTAGATGAAATAAGTGAAAAAATGTTGAAGTATTTTACAATATTCAGTTTTTGAGATGTACTGTATGTGCCAGAGCATTTTTATAGATCAAGGGTAAAATGGTGGGACAGTTGGTATCACTGTTGCCTCATAGCAAGAAGGTCTTGGGTTCAAATCTCAGGCTGGGATATTTTTATTCCTTAATGTAGAAATTTGGGTTTAATAAAAAGTTTATTCAAAACCTACTCATATGTTATTTTAAAAGATACTTTTTCTCTGGCAAAATAGCCTTAACAGAATGTATATTTTATTAAATATGAATGTATTTGTTGAGGAAAACTAAATTCCATACTTTGTTTTAATCATACATTCCCACATACAGTATTTCTGTTTTAATTTTTCTGTGTAATTTGCCCTTCATAATTACGTTACCAGTTGCCTTAACAAGCGAAATTAGGAAAGCCCCAGAGAACTTGTTATAGACCCACTTAAGTAAATAAGTAGGAGTCTCGCTGGACTCAGAGCAGTTTGTATACGGCCCTTAATTTGGAACTAAAGATGCAATCATCCTCTCTCTTAAGCAGGTTTGTACTAATCTGAACAAAACACTGATGGGGTCATTTTTATTTCTCTTGTGATTTAACAGTTAAAACTGACACTAAAATGCATGAATTTATAGGAAATACATATGCATCACTTGGATTGTGAAACTGGGCTTAGTGTTGTGAAAGACTCATTGCAGTTTATACCAAACGCTTTATGGGAGTTTCTCCTGTCAAATGTGCACAGGGCACACAACTAATTATTAGGTTCAAAGTGTTAAATACTTTTCACATGCAGCTTTTTTTCATTCAGATTTTTTTTTTGTTCAGTAAAACAAAAAAAACAAGAACTTGTGGGTGGGAAATTAGGTTTTCACAGCAGATATGAAAAACAGAAAAGGTACAAACAATTGATCAAAGTGTGCAGGTGCTCAAGGACCCATAACAAAAACTTTATCTTATTATTTTTCCATGCAGGCAGCATTACCAGAGAGGGTCAGGTTTAATTGGCTAAGACTAAAACAGTCATAGAAAATAGTTTTTTATTACTCAAGATCAACAAACTTTCCTTGAACTCAAAGAAAATTTTTACTTGTAGCAATATAGGAATAAAACAACAAATGTTATTGTTTATATTTTTACAAAGTGAGCTTGTCGGTTCCTTAAAATCTTAAATTTAAAATTTAAACTATTTAATTTTTTTGTTATCTATGCGAAAACCAAATAAAATGTAATGCTATTCTTGTTCAATTCTTTGCAAAAGAAAAAAAGAAAAGCTAAGATGTTTTAAGAGCTATGGTATGATGCAAGATTTATAGGAGTGCAGCTGATAGGTTGAGTGTCTTAGTTTGACAGTACCTCAGCTACATCCTGTTCTTTGGATTATTTTTGAAATCCATGGTTAAGACAAGCCCAGCAAGGGGATTCTAGGCAAGCCTTAGATGTTCTCTGTAGTGGATAAACATAACCTGCTCACCCATAAGTTTGTCTTTGTGATTACTTCATATTACTGTGATGGCATCTTGAATTATTTAAATCCACCGTTCTCATTGCAGCTAAGTTTGTTTTAAATAACTTGCACAAATTAGGACAGACCAGCTGCCCAAATCTGTCTCCCCCAAAATGCCTGCAACCTTCCCTCCTTAGATGAGAACAGTCTGTTCCTGCTGCTCAAATTAAAAGTGCAGCTGTGAGCTCAATGGCACAGACAGCATTAAATCAGTTGCAGTGACAAGCGACCTCAACTTCTAAGAGGACGTTTCAAACTTTATAATTATTGTCAGGTGAGTTAAAATCTATCAATGATAATAATAATGATGATAAAGTTGTTCAAAAGAAGCCCGGAGCAGAGATTTTTAGCAGTACTAGGAACACATGCAAAACAAAGCTATGGGACCGATAAGTCATTTTATCAGAAAAGTATTTAAGACCACAACCAACTGACATCTTCCATCATCAGCACTGTTTATGCCAGGAAGGTCAAGCTATTGTTCTGACTCAAGCTAATCTTCAGGAAAGTTGAAACCCTGGTTCAAATGGACGTTGTCATGGAAAGGATGAAAAACTGCAATGGATATTAAATGGCTATATATGTATTTCAACATATACCAAATAGGCATTAACAATAGATAAATGAAAGTCTGGAGCCAGGCATATACTGTATGTTGAAACACATCACTATGGGCAAAAAATGTAAACATTTTGAGAAAAATATTCTTTTCTGCTGTTTATGTCTTCCTTGTATAAAACGAGAATAAGGCAGCACAATTCTAATGATGCACTCAGATCTGGCAATGTGAAACACACCACAGAAAAAAATAACGGG
Source organism: Xiphophorus hellerii (assembly GCF_003331165.1). Taxonomy (NCBI): domain Eukaryota; kingdom Metazoa; phylum Chordata; class Actinopteri; order Cyprinodontiformes; family Poeciliidae; genus Xiphophorus; species Xiphophorus hellerii. The sequence continues at coordinate 4,331,186 of NC_045684.1, read as the reverse complement.
TTTCATTATCACTTAATAATCTGTGAACAAATCATCAAAAAAAAAAAATGTAGTAAGCAAATGTGTTTTGCAAAGACTGAATCATACTTTAACAATGATACACCATAGTGAATATAATTTTAGGGCTCTGAATGATGGTATCAAAAATGCTATTTTTATTAACATGTTCTGTTACATTTCTTGCCCACAGAATTGTGTCAAATGTTTGTCAGTACTGGATTAATTACAAGATACATTCTCAACTAGCTTGAGAGAGCAAATGGCTGAATAAACCTTGGCGTTAGATAAAACAAAGAGAATGTCAGCCTGATAGATTATTCCTTAGATTCAGTCTTAGACATCTAAGACGTTATGAATTATTTATTAAACTGTAGAAAGAAAAGCATTTCTTTTCCAACAATTAATCAAAAAAGTATTTTTTTTTTGCAACACAAAGTTACCCTTTTGTGGCACCTTGATCATTTTTAACCCCCTCTTTCCTAGAGGGCCCAAATTTGTGGGCAATAGCATTGGTTCCAACAGACTCCTGGAAACAAAGTTGTTTTTCTCTTGACACTATGTGAATGTTATAAGTTGTTTTAGATTTTATTTTTAAGTGATTTTCCATCTTTTTTGTTTACTAACATATAAACCATCACAAGGCATAATAAAAAAATGACTAAAAATATATAATAGGAGGATTTTATTAATAAACACTTTTCCCCCTTTTTTCATTTTCTTCAACAGCTGTTTGTGCCTTACAATAAAAAGCGAGACATAATTTTTTCATATGTTATCGCTGGACAAATAATTCTTAGTTAAGCACAACAATGATGCTTCACAACTATTCTGATTTGTTGCATGTTCATTAAAAATCTGCATAATTAACAAATAGGCAAATAGAAGTCTAGAGTCAGGCAAAGGTTTATTGAGTTCAAAGTTAACAAAACACTGCAAATGGTACACTTTCAGGCATGACAAAAATAAAGTTATGCAATAAAGCAGCTCATTTAAATAAATATTGTTTTCACTAGGTATCAATTGAGTCTAATATAACTGACTCAAGATGTCCACCAACTCTTACATAATTCAACCTGCGTTGATTGCATACTTATGATGCAGAGTGATTTTTTAGACCAAATCACAGCTTGGGAAAAAAAAAAATAAACCTTTTAACAAAAGAGGTAAAAATAAAATAAATATTTTTTTAAAGCTTCATTTCTCCACTGCAGTTTAAAAAAAAAAACAAAACACTTTGTTGGTATTTTTGCAGAGATTTTTACAGTCAGCTTAATAGACATGTTTATGTGTGCATGTGAGTATTCATAAGCATGGATGCTCAACTCTTAGCAGTTCAAAATAAAAAATACATCTGCAAAATATATTCAAAAATTCTTATCAGCAGCTAAATCATTTCTTATCTAATAGCTACATAACAAAGAATAATAAAATATTCTTAACTGCATTGGCTACATGTTTCTTTTTTATCATAGTATCACAGCTTGTAAGCATATAGTTTTTCCGCATAAATCTAAAAATGCTAAAAACAATGGCTTATTTTAAGCATGACTGCTACTCAGCTACAAAAACAAGCAATCACTGCAGTTACTGTGAAACAAGATAAATTCAGATCGGAGACAAATTAAGATGTGGGATTTGAATTGTAAAGTAGCACATATTTGCACTTCTTTAACCAGCAAAACTTTGTTTTCACTGATTTTGAATTGCTTTTCAGCATTGAACTTATGACTATAGTAGTTGTCACATTAGTAAAACAACACCACAAGAAGTAAACACAAGTTTCCAGTTTGCTCCCCAACAAGTTTGAGTTACTCAAAGTGCACTTTGAGTAATTCTATTCATTTCTTCTATAAATTTTCTGCTTCTTGTCAAACCTGGGTGAGTGAGATTTCATTTAAATCTACCAATCTGAGAAGTACAATGTCACTCAAATGGATTCAAATGCAATTTATCATAATATGTTCTTAAAACAGTTAGCTTAACTGTTTGTGTTGGGTCATGATTGTTAAATGTCCTTTATCTCGATTTTACCATTAGTGATTTGAACATTTCATGCAAATCACTGAAACCTTTGATTCTACAGAGGTTCCTCAACTATCCAGAATCAGATCCATAGAAAGTCTCTGAGTTACATATTTAGCTTCATTCCAGAAATTGCAGCACATTCATTCCCAAAACTTTTTTTTCTTTAAATACAAAAAATGTCCATTAATGCTACCTCCCAACAAGTTTTGATTGGGATTAGATTTTCTTGTTTTGACAAAAATTTAGAAGAAGAATCTATACAAGAAACTATCAGGCATAAAACTCTCTATGCATATACAGTTAACCCCTACATAATGAGCTGTATTGGTAGGTCATGACACAAAGGCAAAAGGTGAAATCAATGCAGATCCTGTTTACTTTCTTCTTTTATGTTATCAAGATGCTGTGAAAGCAGTATTGTCAACATTTAGCAAAACAGGAAAAAAAATTATACCTCTTCTCATATTTTCAAATGACAGTTTTATTGTTGATAGGTAAATATGTTTTTCACTACAAACATTTTTATTAAAAAGGTTATTGATCCTATTTCAGATAATCATGGCTCTGATCAAGGGTGTCTAGATTAACCAAGAAGAAACTCATCTTAACATAAATGTTGTAGGTCTAATCTCTATGACTTTATGTCAGTTACATTTCTCACAAAAATTGAGTTAGGCCATTGATGCTGTTCTGAGTGAGTTATTACAGAGTGTATACTGAAAAATAAATGTTGATAAAATGGGTTATTTATTTAAAACGAATGAGTTTTGAATATGAAAAACTCAGTTCAGGGCTGATGAATGATCGAGTCCCAAATAACTGAGCTCAATATCGGGGATGAAAATGTTAAACAATATTCACCAGCATTTATTATGAAATATACAGGTCAGAAAACTATCCCACCATGTTCATGAAAAGATAAAATTTTGCAAATAAGGAAATATATCGAGTCTTATCTGGTTAATCAGATAATAAAATGCTTAAATTATACATTTTATGTTGCTCAATTGTTGTTTCCACAATACACAGCATTGTAATTTTTTTTTCTTTCCTAAATTGTTCTTCATGCTGTTGCCTTTGTATCAAGTTCATGATGATGAATGTATTCATCAGAAAACCCCATGAATGTCTTGTTGCTACTAATCATCATATTCCTCACTCCTCCCATCGCGTGTTCCCTCCCAGCATGTTAAAGTTTTGTTAAGCGTCTGTCTTCATCTCAGGCTCAGCATTACAGTGACTCATCCTTTCGCCCACCTGCTTTTCTTCCACCCTTCCCTCCTTTTTTTTCCTCCTCTCCCCCTTTTCTTTTCTGCTCCTCTAACCTCCTTCGTTCAGTTGCTCTGCTGTATCCCTCCTCCCACACACTTTAAGGGAGCAGGATTAGCGTTTGTGTGCATCTGGTGAGTGCCTTCGGAGCTATAACATAGGCATGTCCCCCCCCATCTGGTGTATCAACCCCAGCTGTATCCCACCCCCCACCCCACTCCATGCTCACTCAGCCTAGCATGGTGAGGCACTCATTCGTGTGTGTGTGTGATAGTGAGGAGGAGGCACGGCAGAGGGAGGTGCTACCATCGGCAGGGACTGAGGTGGGGGCCCGCTCGAATGGGGATGTGATTGCGAGTGGGCGAGAACATGTGGCATCCTAGTCAGGGTAGAGGTGGCACCTGGGTGAAGGGGGTGTGGATATGAGGAGGAGGTGGAGGAGGAAGACGCAGGATGGAGCTGGTAGCTGGCAGCTGATGAAGGCCCGGAAGAAGAAGGCGTTGCCTGGGAGCTACTGCCGCCCTTTAGGGTTTGCTGAGGCGGCGGGGTCTGGTTGAGCTGGATGGAGATGTCAGAGGAGACATCAGAGGGACTTCGGCCCCGCTGTGGTGGAGCCCAGGAGTCTGGATGAAGAAACTGGCCACTGTAGTCGCTGCAGTCAGACATACGGGGGCGGTAGAGTGCTGGATGGGGGCGGTAGAGCTCCTCCTCTGCATAACGCTTCATAAAGAGGTAGACAGACATCACTCCTGCACCCTGAGAAGGACACAGATAGAGTTACATAAATAGGTTTATTTTATCTTCTGTGAATGTAGACTAAAATGGACAGGTAGTCATTTTGGTCATTTTCTTTTAAATTAACTATAAATGCTGCCTATTTCCCCACCCCCGAAATTGACATTTCAGACATATCATAGGTAGCCTTCTAACTGCAGAGTTTGATGTAAAACTGGTTTGGAGATTTAAATCTAAATAGTCATTTGCTATTTAAACATAGAGAAACCTAAATGAAGAAACATAGTTCAAAACCCCAGGTGCTACAAATATATTAATCCATCCATCCATTTTCTAACACCCTTGTCCCTAGTGGGGCCCGGTTGGGGGTTTTCAGTTTGCTCAAGAAAGGATAAGGCTTCAGTTAAGGAAAAGATATGAATCCAACATTTAGGTTCTATTTATTTGTGTTCCCGCTGAATTTCAACTAGTGATTCAGTTGTTGACAGGAACTGCTCTGGCCTGAGAGGGGAAGAGCAGTCAGCTGGCAATTAGAAAGTTAGATTCACGCTTTCCCCCACCACATGTTGACATAAAATTAGCCACAGAACATCAAGTTGTGTAGCAATATTCTGCATTGAGAAGTGAATGTTATTAGTTTGAATTAGTGTTACTCAAATCTAAAATGAGCATGAGTGGTTCAAAGACTAGAAAAGTGCTGCATAAGTGCAGTTCATATACTACTTAAATAGAGTACAAACAATAAAACAAATATGATGAAAAACCTGATGAATCCCTTCAAAACACCAACTCAAATTTAACTGTTTATAGAAGTGTTTAGTAGCCAAAATGTATTGTTTAATGTTACATCCATTCTGTTGGGACATAATGTGTCGTTTCCTACATACCATTGTTTGATATTATTTTTTGATTCTTTGCAACAAAAATAAAACAAAACTTAGCAGGCACTTATCTAACTAAACTAAAAAGCAATAATTACAGATAATCTGGGAGGCTACAAACTGTTACCCCAGAAACCAGAACACATATTTATTACATCTGCAAAGTGAGTCTTTCATATTAAAATGGCTTTCCATTTAGCATTCTCCAGCAGTAGTCCAAACACAATCATGTATTAATGGTGTCAGTCTAATGACAGACAGTAATAACAGGACTATCTTCGCTGAGTCCAGAGGGATTTTATGCTGTCGGGAAATTGTTTCGGAAAACCGAAATTGACAAAGGGAAAAAGCAGACTTTACCTTTTATTTCATAATAACATCTGTATTACCACAGGTAGTAGAAAATGAGAAATAATACTGAGCCAATTTTTGAGCTAACAGAACCTGCAGCATCCTTATTCATAAATTGCAAGATTTCAAACAACCATCAGGAGAGGAAAAGATGAATAAATCAGACATAATTTTGCAAGGAGTTGACAAAAAGGCCTCAGAGCTGCAGGGTGGAATGAGCAATTACCCAAAAATGTATTCATGTTTTCACTTGGGCTTTCACTGAGCTTCCTCAGCTCATTCACTATTCATCCACAATATCATGACTACAAAAAACATGTACAAACTTGAACGCTGATTAAAGTGAGAAAGTATGTGTTAGAGAAACAGATTGTGTGTGAAAAACTGCTATGGAATTCTACAGAAATAAGTACAAAAAGGATGAAAAAAACAAAGATAAAGGAAATGTGGATGATTATATGAGACGGGCAAAGAAAAGAAAAGAAATATAAAAAAATTAAATGACAACAGGGAATTATCAAAAAGACTGAAAGCTTTAAAAAAATGGCACTTTTTTTTAAACAAAATTAAAAAAAATTGAAAATTAACCAAAAGGGTAGAAATAAATACTTAAAAAATGCCTTAGAAAAAAGAGGGAGGTTGGAAATCAGGAAGAAGTGCTAATGTAAAAACAATGAAATTTGGTGGAAGAAAAGGACAAAAGGAACTAATGTGAAATAATACATTTAAAAAAGATGTCACAGTGACAAAGAGGGGATGCAGCAAAAGCAGTGAAGGAAAGAGGATGAGGTGGAGAAAAGAAAAACAGAAGAGGGTTGAGACAAAAGAAGATTAAAACAATGAAGATTAAAGAAGACAGAAGAGACAAGATAAAAGTAAAGGACATCCAAAGACAAGACCAGACTGAAAAGAAAGGCCGACAGGCAAGATGAAAAAGAGATGATGGAGAAGGAGGAGGAGGAAAGATCTAAAAATGAAAAGATTGAAGGATGAAAGAGTGAGTGTAGCAGAGAACCCCCGCCTCCACCAGCGAGGAATTTTCTGATGCAAAGTGCTGCTGCAACAGAGATGCTGCCCTCAAGTATTCCAGCTATTAACATTTATGAATATTGATGTGAGCGGAATGACGAGCTCCTACGCAGGCACTTTTAAGCGTGTGTTTGGCTCAATACATCTGGTGAGTGTACGTGCATTTATGTGTGTGTTGTTTTAAATGAGTGTGTTAATCTGAACTGTGTTTGTTTTACAGCCAGATCCTATGCAATCTATGTGTGTGTGTGTCTGGCCTATGCATACTGACTCTATAAATCCTAAGCGTCAGCATATATTTGGCTAAAAGGGTCTTATGTGTTCAGTTGAATTTTCCAGCAACGTACAGTATGTGTGCTGCAGCTGCAGTGTTTGCAGACAAAATAGTAACACAGCTCCTAAATGCTTCTGCCATGTGTTTATCTACATGCAGGATTAGCAACTAAGTAACTTTGCAACTGCATGTGATTGAAATATGTGTGTGCATACATGAGTGTTTCTTGAATTACCTCTTTGAGCAGGAAGGAGGAGGCAGCGAAGGCAAAGGACCAGCCGTAGTGGTAATGAAAAAACTGCTCTGGCTCTCTGGGTCGATTCATCACTTCGTCATTAATACTGGAAATGTATAAAACCAAACCCACCACCAGACTGAGACCTGAGGAGGCAAAAAAACCAACAGACACATACAACTGAAACCACATATCATTGTTCACTTTATAACAAGACACATTTTATATTAACTTGACAAACACCAGAATAAAGACAGAGACAATGTCTTGAGAATATATATCTTTTTCTTTCCTTATCTCCAGGAGTTGACATATATAGAAGAGACTTAGGACCACTGATAAAATCTCAGAATTCTGACTTTAATCTTCTGAGATCAAAAGTCAGAATTCTGCTATTTTTTTCTGTAGAATTTTGAGAAAAAAGTCAGAATTCTGAAACTAGAGTCAAAATTATTATTTTTTTCTTTTGTATGGAATCCTCTTCCTTATAATAATTTCTTTAAGACTTCAGTCCAACTGGAACAGCAGTTCTTCTGTCATCCTTTAAAATAAGTTCTGTTTATTGTTCATAATTTTTGAAAGATGAAAGTGCTTCCTAGTAACATACCAAATCTTGAAAATTGTTGATGCACTCCATAACATAAACATTTTCTGTAATGCTAATAAAGAAAGAGTTTAATTTTAATAGTACATGTTGAACTTAAATGATTTGAACGTTTGAACAGTCAGTTTTTGACATAAGGGTTTTAAAACAAAAAAACAAAGAAAATGGTCAGACATTCTAGACAACGCTGTAGAAAATGCCACCCAATTAACCACCCAATTAGAAATATGCATTTCTCCTGATTTACTGCAATGCTATTCTCATCTGAATCTGATTTTATTTTATTTTTTTACTTGTATTTGTTTGTGCTCTGTGGAAAAAAAAAAAGAGCCTGGAAAGCCTAATGATTATGTGTCCTGACGGTGCTGCAAATAGGCTAAGAAAACCTTTACAAGTGGCAGAGCTGTAGCAAAGAGATAAAACGAGAACAGTCTTGCACACACTGAGAGACCTGCATGTCTGTTTGTGGTTTAAAGAAATGTGAGTGCACAAAGCACACATATACTCAAATATGGACTCCCATTGCTTACACAAACACACATTAAAACAAAGACAATGAAGCCTCATTAGAAGTGTGTCAGAATCTCTTCTGTCAACAGATTTACTGCAGCCGACCTGTAAAGCCTGGTGCAGGAAAAACCTGGCATATTATGCACAGGAAGGAAGAAATCACCAGAAAAGCCCCTACACCACACTATGTTAGAAAGACAACAGAACCCACTGCGCTTATAGAAAGTAATAAAAATAAAGAACAACATTTAAGTAAATTTTGTTTTACTCAATTACTGATCCATACTGAGCATAGCCCAAATCAAAGATATAAATACATTTGAATAAAGATTCAAATGTATAAAAAGAAGTCTCCAATTACCATATCACAATTAAATGTTTTTAATGTATTTAATTGCTAATTTCAGGGTTTTCCTTTCTGTAGTGCTAAATTTTAGGATTTAAATTGTTTCATAGAAAATAAAGTTGTAATGTCTCGTCTTGACCATTAGAGGGTAGTGTTGTAGCCTAATGCGTTTAGTACTAAGCTCTTGGTTATTGTATCCCACAGGAAATTAGACCTGAGAAAATTATGTGCAAATTGAAAACTTTGAAAAAGAAAACAAACAAACAAAAAAACAACATCGATCACTTGGATAATCACCACACAGTCTGCAACAAACCACCCAATTAATAAAGTATTCTCTTATTTTAACAGTCAGTTTAATAGATTTATGGGCGTGTTTGTTCTTGGTGTTTCTTCTTTCTTTTTCAGTAGAATATTTTAGAAATTTCTTTCAATTGCATGGCTTTACAAAAGTCTTTCATGACTGCTCACTTGTAGATTAACAACATCACTGTTCTTAAAATGAGAACCTGCAAGAAAAAAACATATACTTGATATTTACTGTTTATCTACAAAGTTAACATGTCTTCAAATTGTTGTAAATACCCCACATTATTCACTGCAGTCCAGTGTACGTAAAACTTACATGTTTTCCTGCAACATTTTAAAAAATGGATTGTGTCTGCAATATAGATTTCAGGGGCAAAAATGCATGACAAATTGTGCTGAACAGTTTGGTATGATAGGATGATCCTCTCCATGCTGGCTCGCCAACATTAGTATGACATCATGTGTCCAGTCAGCAGTCCACCATGCTAAGATAGCATCTGTGAGGTTAACACCCATGCACATAAAAGGTGCAACAATGAGGATTTTTGCCCGACAAGCATGAGAGCCAAAAAGTTGCAGTAATCTATTTATCAGATGAACGGTCAGACCAAAAAACGTTAGAGAGAGCTGTCCTGCAGTGATGTAAGGAGGTGATGTCATCCTGCTGGTTGCAGTGATTTCTGTTTCCAACAGGAGTCTGATCCAAATGACACACCGCTCAAAGTCCAGTAATGAGACAAAAACTGTTAATATGTGCTTCTAGGCATTGATGTGCCTATAGGCATTATTTTAGCTCAAAAATGTGTGTTGTATTTTACAAGTAATTCTTCGTCATCTGAATTTATAACATGAGTATTTTGTCTAAGAATACAACAAAACAAGTGCATTTCTTAGTTGATTATCTTACTTTTAGCATACTAAAAAAATGCACCAATGACAGGCTGTTGCCATATAGACAAGCTGAAAGTTTTGACACACATCCTATATCTTTTTGTGAATAGTGGTATCTAAAAATCTTCATAATCTAAAGTCAACCAAATCTAAAAACATGTGATTGAACAATGAAGATTAAAATATTAGGATTGTTTGCAGATGCTTGTCTGAAATCCATTTGGAATATATTCATACTAAATGCAGTCTATCTACTGAAGTAAGGAAGCTTGAGCCATTTGGCTACAGTTAGCAACAGACCTTCATATAGAAAAATAAAAATCAAAGTACTGACTTTCTGTTTTAAAAGGAAACAAAAACATGCACTGAAACATAAACACACTACTCCTGTATAGTTTCCTTGACAGGAAGCTATTATTTGGGATTAAATCACCCCCATGGTACTGCCTGCTGCAAGAATAAGGTACAGCTTGACAGGATGTCAGCTAAGAAAGATGTATAGGAGAAGCAAAAGTGACTCTTACGTCTGCAGAGTTGTCTTTTTTACCACTTGTCCCTACAAATGTTGTCAAGCACATCTCAACCCTTTTCTGTTGCCATTTAACATCTCATTTTAGCCAATAGCTAAAAGGAGTTTGACACTTTCAATCTTTACTGCAAAAATTCTTACATTCTGGTTGAATTAACTAAATAACATCAAGTCTTTCTGTTCAAATATAACTTATCATGAAAATCTTTGCCCATGTCTCCCATTCTTAAAGCTGTTGTAGCAAACATCCATTTGAAATAACTCAGCTTTCGTAACATTAAATGAAATGCCTTCTATCTGCTGTTTCACTGAGGTATACTCTCCTCTCCTCAAGAGTTTGCTTCAGTGTTTGTGCTGTAGCAGGAAAAAAACAAGATTCCTTTGCAACAAAAGAGCTGTTAAAGTTGAGCACAGTAAGGTGACTATGCCTCTATAAAGACTGAGTTCAACCTCAGCACCCCTTTAATCACAAGGCTTTTTATCTTTTATGCAAAAATAAGCTTTAAATCCTCAGTAGCGTGCCTTTTGAAGACCTTTATTGCAAGTTTGGCAAGATGAGAATAACCGAAAAACGGCAGGAGAGATTTAAAACATTTATTATAAAACCTTTAAAAAGTGTCAGAAAATGTCACACAGATCATTCAAAGTTCACTTTAAGTTTTAGCATAAAAACAATGACTAAAACATATTCAGATATACAGTAGAATAGTTTTAACATCACACAGACCCTTTAGGCATGGAATGTGGTAACTTGATTTCCTATAATTACAATAAAAAGTAATTGCAAAATCGAGGAGAAAACTGAAAAAATTCTTGGATTTATTCCACAAAATTACAAGCTGCTTGATAATCATCCCGGTAGTTGAAATGACATCAAATGGAATAACATTTCAATTTTATTCTGTTCCATTTGCAATAGAAATATGATTTTGTTGCATTTTGCAACAGGGCCAACTTAACAGAGACAACAGTGTTTTTTCTCTGCATTCTTTAAAACACAGATCAAATAAATTAAATAACAGAGATTGTAAAAGTCTGTTTATAGGACTCAAAATCACAAAATAACAAATATAATGACATTTATTATCTTGTCTCATGAATGAGTCAGCCATATTGGATTCTGAAGTTGGAGTCAATAAGGGACATACCACCTTTTAAGCTGAAAATTCATTTTATATAGGAGATTAAGCATTTGGAAAAAACAGAAATTAAATAATTCAACATCTCCAGTCTGAGGGAAATTGGAATGAGTACTTATTATGGCTCATAATAATAATAATAATAATAAACACCATTCCAAAATCACTGTTCTGGGAGGTTTAGATCTCTAAAGCCATATTTGTTTTCCCCACAAGTTCACAAAATATCTGCCACAAATGTTTGGACTGTGAGGTGCTTGCTCTGTCTGCGTTTCTCGTGTAAGCATTACCTGATAGTATAAAGAATATCCCAGAAACGAAGGCCAGTATGGTGCGCTGTGGCCGGATGTGACCAATATTGCTAATGACAAAGGCGGTGAAGACGAAGAGCAGGGAGACCATGGGGAACGGTGTGGCTGTCCGGACCATTTCTGAAAAACAGCAAAAGAAGACAAAAGAAGAAATGTTAATGAAACGAACATGGATGATTAAAAAAGAGGATTTCATTTTCTCACTGATGGACTTCAAATTATACTCAAATGTTCTTGTTTTAGGTTCATAAGGATTACCATAATTATATCTACAGCCTTTGTGAAATTCCATCACCATGACTGCACATTTTTTGTCTTTCATGTTGGTACATAACTTGTTTCATAGTTAATAAAGATTTTAAATTAGCAGCTAAGAAGATGACATTAATATCTGGCCTTTCTCAAATTGTTAAAACAAGACAGTTTTAGTTCTGCTCATGTCTGCTTGTCCAGTGTATTCAGATAATCTAAACCTCTGTTACGATGCTCATTTTTCTAAATATATCATGTATATTCACATCACACTTATTTTTGAGTGGTTTATGTGAAAGTTATGCGAGACTTTCATTTCCAAAGCATACATTGAATACAGCCAATGTCTGAATACACACATTGGCTGAAACTAACACATTCCACCCAGGAAAGATCTTATTCATTCTGCAATATCAAGAAATGTTGATATTGCTTTGAACAAGAACAATTACACAGAAAATTTAAACACTGTGTAAAATAATAAAGAATAAGCAGAATGTGTTTCATTTAAATTACTCTACTTATCTATTCCCTATAAAGGCTGATCTGCCACAGCTCATTCAGGGCTAAGTTGAGTAAGGTTATGATTTATTCATCCACAGATGCAGTGCGGTGTTATGACTTGTGCATCTACCTAAGAATATCTGTCCACCATTAACCAGACCACAGATTTTCCCTAAGGTACCTCCAACAAGGTGTGATTTACATCTCAGTGGAAGAATAAACTGCAGAGAGTAAAACATGTTTCAGGCTGGTTCTTAGTGTCAATATTTTAAATTATTGAAATAGCTTAGGGATAAAGTCCACTGGGGGCGCTGTCAAGCTCTCAGAATTCACTTATCTCTCCTTTCTTAATGTTTTAGGATACACATATTTTGTTAAAAATAGATAAAGTCCTCCACAGGCTTTTTATTTGCAGCAGTAGAAACCATGTCTTTTAAAATCTTTGATTATATTTAATTTATTCTTGAGAATTCCCCTGATTTTTTACATGTTAAATAACTTACAAGTTTCATGTGCCTCTATGTAACTGATGTTTCTCAGAAAATACAATGGAGTAATACCAGAATTTGATTTGTTTTGTTCAAGAGTTCATTCATTATCTAGAATGATACTCAAATATCAGTAACTTTGCAAAACAACTTCATTAAAAGTATAAGCTAAACAAGTAAAAAAAGAAAATAATCACAAAATTATCTGTCGGGTTCTTTTTTTTGTTTGTTAAATACAGATAGTACAATCAATTGTGTGGGGAAATATTGGTGTACCAGAAACAAGTTCAATATGAACTGAAGCAGAAAGGTAAAAATAAAAATAAGAATAAGAGACTGTACAGTGACAACAAATGAGCAACATATTAAAAGTTATTCTATGTCAAGGTAAGATGTTTCATTATTAACATTAAAAGGAGAAAAAAATCTGTGCTTGAGGGTTTAATTAAAACCAGCATGATAAAAACCTTCCTACTGTGAGCAATTGTTCATTATTTGCTTCTGGAGTATGTCCCCCCCCAAGATATCAGTTTTACTAAAACAGAGGCTGATTATTAGTTTAATAACTTCCACATCAAAGAGTGGAAGGTACGGTGCATTCACTGGTCATACATTTTGATTGGGATTTTAAATTTATTAGAAAATGAACAAACAGCCCTGCTTTTGTAGTATATCCCCCCCCTCCCCGAAACACACATTACCTCTGGAAAATTAACTGAAAATAACCAGCAAACAGTATGTACTGAAACATTTTACTAAAGGATTTCAAGAACATTGGAAAGGAAGTCATGTAGTTTCCTTCTTGACACAGAAATCTGAAAATAATAAGTGAACATTTTAATGAGTGTGTTAGATTTTTTATTTAATCAAAGCATGAAATTCTCCATCTTATATTGATTTTTGCACCAAATAGAGCTGATCCAGTGTATATATGTTTACTTACTTAGTATGTTGGCTGTGTTTTCTGTTGTGATCTCTATCTCTGGTTCAGTGAAATACTCCGATGCAACACATCTGCCCTTCTCAGGTCCTAAGAGAGGAAGAAATGAAGGGTGGGATATAATATTTGCATATGGAAATAAAAAAACTAGTCCAAAACAAACAAAACAGAAACTACAGCTGAAAAACACAGTCAAAGGTCAGACAGGGAGGGCCAGACTGAGCAGCAGAGGAGCCGAACAAAATAGTAATTTTGAAAACATACTATTGAACAGATGAATTTAAAAACAACGTAAATAAACTGACACAGAGCTGCAGAGAATAAAATTACAGACACAGACAGATGGAGGTCAGAAGGTTTCTGAGAAAAACAAGACCTGAGCAGAGAGAGAGGAGAGCTGAACAACAATTAACCTCAAACTGTGGTCACACTGTGAAAAAACACACACATACACAAAAACGTGTCTGTGCAAAAATATGCCAGATAAGTGATGCGTGCATGTCAAGACAAATGTGATACGGCTCCTCCCTCTCTCACCCACGCACCAACACACGACTGGCCCTTCAAAATGCCATCAGCGTTTTCATCCTCTGACCTTTTGTACTAAGCATCAGAAACATGGCTTCCTCCCCAGAGCGACACCATCATGACCAAAAACACAGCGACAGCTACTGCAAAAAAGGACAGTCATTTGTGACCGCCTGGCTTTTGTGTGTGTGTCTCGATGAAAACACTTGTGTCCAGTGACAATACATCTCATAAAAAAGAGTGAACTCTTCACTGACTCTTAGTTTCATACTGATCTTGTTATCAAGTTATTAATGTATTTTAAGGTTAAATCTCAGGTTTGTAAATGCTGTCTAAATAATCTCTCCTTGCAGTGTGTGCTCTTAAAATTAGAAGTTCCAAACATGACATTGCCTTCAGACATCTTAACCACATCTAGGTGTCAGTAATTAAAATAGTATGAGAAGTTAGAGTTAAACTGCAGCATTGCCTGCATGCAGTCATAAAACAAAAACTTAGAAATGTGAAGATTTATAGCCTTATAAAATATTGTTTTAGTTCTACTCCATAGTACAATCTCACAGGAAATTTTGAATTATGTTGTTTTCTAGTGCAACACTTTGCAACTTGACAAAAAAGGATAAAACCAGCAACAATACTTAGCCCTAACTTCTCCGCTGTTCTGTTAATACTACATTTATTGGTAACATCAGCATACATGATTAGAATACTGTGGTAAAGTTTCCTATCCATTAAGGGGATTGACAACCATCTCATAATTTCTATCCATAGATTTTGACCCAGTTTTGTTCTGGAATGTGGACCAGATTTTCTTTCATGATCCGATGTAATTAGCTGTTCACTGTTGCCATGTGCTTACTGGGCTTCCTTAGCCTCTGGTTCACATTGTGTAATTATTTTCTGTCTGGGCCAAAATCTTGTCGTGAAAGAAAATTTCTGATGTGACAGATGCACCAACTGCTTCTTTAGGTCTCTATCAACCAAAAAACAAAAACCCTGGGGCAAATTTTAAGCGGTGTCACATATTTTCTGGGAAAATCATGCAGTATGACTATTGCAGAGGCCAATATCTGATTATTTTTCCCTATTTTGCCCAAATATAAGTATTTCTCCCACTGTCTCCCTTTTTGTTTCAATCCAACACTAAATGGATGCACATAAACCCCTTTTATTTGGTGTCCGTTCATTGTTGGACCGATGTCTGTCGGATCTGTCTGGCACTATTCACCTGCAGCAAGTCATACTGTCTGGAATCTCCATTCATACAGAATGATGGAAATTACTCAAATAGATCCAGACAAAACCTTGGATGATTCTTATAAATAGCTGAAGTTGGACTGATTTGGATTTTTTTTATACAGTGGTTTTGGATCAAACTTATTTGTTCAGTAAAGTGCTTTAAGACGACAATGGTTGTAATTTGCAGTCACACAGACGACCCCAGGAGTTTGCCACTCCTCAGAAAAAGCTATAAAGTCCTTGAACCAGTTCTTCCTAATCATGATCCTCATAGCACGCAGCTCTGCATGTTTCAAATCAAACTTGATTTAAAATGATGGCTCATTAACAGGGTTGAGGAGAATTTAATGACCTGCTGTGAAGGTAATTAATGCACTTAAATTAGAGGCATTGGTGCAAACACACCTCAAAAACATGCAGGACAGCATGCTGCAAACACGACTTTTAGACTAGTCATTTGCTCTGCAGTGAACCATTTAAAAACAAGCTAATAAATACATAATAGTAATCTCAGAAAAACTATGAAGAAACTCTAATTAAAATGTTTAAAAAATTAAAAAAGAACTCACTGCCCTGTCTTTTCTCCTTTTCTCAAAAAAGGATTGTAGTTTTGGGTAAAATTGAACTAAATATTTCATATGTTTCTTTGTCTCTGTTTTTTGAGAAGAAAACATTCTTCTTCTAAGAATACAAATCGCATCCAGTCTTTTGACCACATATTTGTCTAATGTTTACTGATTCTGGTTGCAGACCTGCAACAAAACAGACTCTCCAGAGCCCGGAGTGGAGCGCCATCTTGACCTCCATGGTTTGGTTCTGCTGCAGAACGATTCCCTCCTCCATCAGCAGCCAGTAGTCCGTTGATACAGCAACGCCCACCAGCAGCAACCCACAAGCTCCAAACACCGACGAGAGCAGTGTGAGCGCTCTCGTGCTGAACGAACTCATCTGAGGAGCAAAGAGGAAAGAATTGGTGATAATTAGTGGGAATCCTTAGTTATTGTTGGAGGTGTAACAAAAAAAGAATAAAATTTGAATAGTGAGAAGATGTGTGTTTTTTGTGGCAGCTTGAATAATTCATAGATTTCTGCAAGGTGACTTGAATCATGTTATAAAGTCTAAACAACAGAAAGACTGCAACTTAATACTGCACCATATTCAACATTCTACCTTCTTTAAAAGCAGACAATGCTTTTAATATTTGGTATATGTTCAGGTTACTATGTTGTGAAAAATTAAATTCATCCTCTGCATCACCAAATGAGGCCTGTTTATGGTTTCCAGGTAGCATGCAGTGTAGCTTGTCGCTCACTAGGTGGCAGAAAAGTTGCCTCTGTCATTCTTCACCATAGCTGTTGACACTGTGAGACATATCCTCTTCTCATACACACACAAACACTCATCCATCCAGTCAAAATGGAGGTCTCATTCATCATACAGTGAACTCTCCTGATGTAACAGATGTGATGCCTTCAATGATCCAAAAACAAAACACTGACCCAGAACACTGATCTACTCTGATGGAAGAAACTGTTCTCCCTAACCTTCATTTTAGAAATTATTGTTTTAAATTTGTTCAAGATGCAGTATGTGAAAATGAAGCAGCCTTTAAGCTAGCAGGCAGCTTGTTCTTATTCTTATTAAAACCATGTTAAATACTATGCCACCTGCAGCTCTCATCACCTGCAGGTGGAGCATAAATTATTAAAAACTGGAAATTGAATTCCGTTGATATGGTTTAAAGGAACATGCTACAGGCTTAATGTGCACTTATAAAATGCATGAGAAGCAGCTTTTAAATTAGATGTATTCATACTCATGGTCACTAAGCAATTAGCCCTTTCCCTGTGGCAAGAAAATAAGTGTGAGATGAATTCCTTTGCTGTTTCCTTGTCAGTCTCTGCCTTCAGTATTTCACATCATTTAAATATTGAGTGTGTGGCATTAGGTTTATAATATTCCCAACAGCCTAATCTTGTGGTTTAAAGTTATTGCTGACAGTTTAGATGTTTTATATCAAGATGTTGTGCTTAAATCTGGGATTCAATGAGAGCAGGTCCCAAGATCATGTTTTTATAACACATGTACCAACTGTTCCTTTCACTACCATGATTGATAATTTCATGCTGATTTATGTGCTTGTTTTTCTCCGAACATGAATATATGTATTATGGTCAAAAATCTCTGCTTTGCTCTCATCTGCCCAAAGTGCATTGTCCCAAAAGTCTTGTGGTTTACTTGGTGTAACTTAACAAAGGGTAAAAGTTATGCAGCCAATATCTGTTTTGAAATAATAAGCATTCCTATTCAACCCCATGTCAAAGACCTATTATTTAAAAAGATAAAATTAGTTTTTAACGCTATCAACACCTTTTAAACTTAGTTCGTGGCAGAATAATCTTGCATAATGTCGGTAATTATAGTTTAATTATATTATAAAATTTCAACAATGCAGCCTAAAAGCATAATACCGCCTATACTGCTATATTATGTTTAAGCAATATAATATTAAGTTTGCAAAATGTAATTGTTATGTTACTGATCAGATATTGATAGTATTTACAAATTAAATTTCTTTTGTAATAGCATTATATTTCATACATCTGGAATAACATGGTTCCTTCTTTCTTTTTTATCATATATCTTGTTTTTCCAATTAAAAGCCATTATTGACTATTGAAATAACAGCTTTCACAAATAAATCTTCTCTGAGCACCAGAAATGACCAACAGTATTAAATGAAAGATGTGTTTGTTTGCTTTATTTATTGTTTTCTGCTTTTTCTAGCTTGAAACATAAACATATTTGCTTTAAAACTACTATTATAGGCTGAAACAAGGGTTGAAGGATGGTCTTCAACCTTCAAAAGTTTAGAGTTGAAAGCTGATAAGAGGGCAGGCTAGCAGAAAACGAGCTCAGCAGACAACAACAGGACAGATGAGATGCACAAAGAAACCTCCTGTCAGGCAGAAGAGGAATGAAGTGTGGCCTGTCACTCAAGTTTGATGCTACGTTTAGATAATGTTACTGATTAGCATGTTAACATGCTAAGACATTCTTTTGTGTACATCAGGGGTATTCAACTTCAGTCTTGAGGGACAGTGTCATCCAGTTTCGACAAACCCAAGTCAAATAATCAGGTCATTAGCGGGCCCTTGAGGAACTTGACTAATTTGTCTATTTGATTCTGTTGGACCAGGAATCTAAAAGCTGCAGGTCACTGCCCCTGAAGGACTGGAGTTATGTACTGCTGCTGTACTACTACAGATTGGTACAAACAACTTTCTTACAAGTCTCAAGTGAATTATTTAAAATAATTCTGACATTCTTGATTGCAATTGTGACTCTCCAGGTATTCCAGGTAAACAACAACTTTTCAATATATTATCTCCATTCTAAATGCAAAATTAAATACAGACACCTTCTGGTGTGGAACTACAGGTATGACATGAACATTTAATGTCTCGCTGCACTTTTTTTTTTAGCTAATTTGAACAGACAAGTGTGTGGACTCAGCACTGTGGAGCAGCTTTTAGCCCACTGCTGCAGTTAAGTGTAGCTCAAAATATCTCCTCTTTCTCTGTTTGTTATGCTTCATGGGTCATATAGTTTTCTGTATTTAGGCACACAGTGATGAATATGTAAATCTGTAAGGGTGTTGGTTTCTCTGATCGGGTGGTAACTCAGTGAAAATTTACTTAAGTAATGAACAGAAGTGTTATCCTGGAAGTAAAAAGGCAAAGAGATACAGAATCTTGATGAGAAGTGCCTTTACAGGCCTGTTGATTGGAGTTTCATTTAATTATCCACACACTCGCCATCAGGGTCCTGTCACTCCAAAGGACGCAATAATCTGATTTAAAGTCATTCCTGGGAGGCTCAACCTACCCTGTCCTTTAATCATTGCATACCTGATTTCAGGTTTTACACCCCCTTATTACACACAAAATGCCCCCATATTTTTAACTTTCACAGTTGTAATGACTGGCTTTATGGGCTAGTAATGCATGTTTCCCAAAGGGCAGTGAATCCTAGCAAAACACTGTTGTGAACAGATATTTGCCCTTCAAATGTGATTAACACAGGTTCCCACACCAGCTACAGCCGGCCAGTGTTTGCTGAGATAGCAGACAACATTTGGGTTGGATTGAGCTTCTTTGTGGTGTAAGCATTGAGAATATGGCAACAATTCCCAAGATGTACCAGCTGCTTATTAACTCAGCGAATGGAGAGACAATTAGACATGCTGTAATGTTGAGAGATACTTTGGAAAAAGTGACGTAATGCCAGAGATAAGGAAGGCTGAGATGAAATTAGAAACTGGATGGAAGGACAAGATTAAGATTTGTTTGGATAGGATAAATCACAATAAGATGAATAACATGGGAAATAGGGATAAAACTGTGCATAGTAAGCATATAAAAACAACAGAACAGGTTTGAGGGGGTATCTGCCTTGAAGTAAATATATGCAGCTGTGCAGTCTCTCTTATTAAATCTAGTTCTGTCGCAGAGTTTGTCCTCATATGGTTTTCACATTAACATCACCCTTTAGATTTTCAGATTTTATTGGCACAAAACTTTTTCAACAGACCATAAATTATTTTCCTTTCACTGGAAAGAATTTGATCAAAATCTGCACACAGCAGAGTTTGGTCACTTTTTGGTGTTATGTAACTAAATGGGTACAGAAAGGCAGTTAGAAAGGTAAATTTGGGCTGAAAATGTAAATGTTAGTATGTGACAGAAAGGAAGATATCAGAAGTAAAAAAAAAAAAGTCTGACTACTTCATTAGCATTCAGTTAGCTGCAATAAGCTCTTGACTTTCCTAAAATCACTGTGAAGTAGGTCAAGCAGCTGATTTCAGATATTTTGCCAAGCACTTCCTTAAAGCCTTTTCAAATAACACACTTATGTGTGAAAATATGTCCTTTGATCTGTACACCACAGACCAGCTTGTTTTTCTTTGTATAATAAATATGGTAATAGAAACTAGAATATTAAAAGTCAGATTGAAAACAAAGAAAAGTGGTGAACATAAACAACGTTTGACTGAAATGTAACCCAGTCCAAAATAAGGGCATTTTGAATTGAGTTAAGTTCATGGAAGGAATAATAAGTTAGAATGTGTTAAGCATGTTTGCTTAAATATGTTAAAATTGTTATAAATAAGTGTCAACAAAAAGAAATGTATTTAAAACCGTTTTATAGGAAAGTAATCTTCACCATCTTTTATTTTGAAGGGCTTATGTTTGTAAGAGGAAGTGGGGTAGAACAAAGCAACTTCACTGGTCCGTGGTTGGCTGAGGGTCAAGGAGAGACAGGAAGTAAGAGAAGAAGAAATGAGAAAGAAAGAGGTGATTATAATGATTAATGATATTTTTAATAATATAGATAAATCTTTTGGAGTTTCATTATTTGCAGATGATGGCCTTATCTGGAAGAGGGGAAGAAATATTGAATTTGTAAATAGGAAACTACAAGAGGCATTACATAGTGTAGAAGATTGGGCTTTAGAATGGGGATTTAGAATCTCAATATCTAAATCTAAAGTTGTTGTTTTTACAAATAGAAAGTTAAATATTATTACAAGTCTGAAATTATATGAGAATGTTATTGAAAGGATAGATCAAATAAAATATTTAGGATTCTGGTTTGATAAAAAACTTACATGGAAGACTCATGTTAATAAAATAGTTGAAAAAAGTAAAAAAATCTTAAATATAATGAGGTGTTTAAGAGGAAAAGAATGGGGAGCTGATAGGAAAGCTTTGAAAACAATTTACATTGGTCTAATCAGGTCAGTTTTTGATTATGGATGTATTTTATATAATTCAGCTTCAAATAGTTTACTTAAAACCATAGATAGAATACAATATCAAGCATTAAGGCTTTGTTGTGGAGCGATGAAAAGTACCCCAATTTCAGCTCTACAAGTTGAGATGGGTGAGATGCCGTTGGAGCTCAGAAGGAAACAATTAGCAATAACTTACTGGGCAAATATTAAAGGACATAAAGAAAGTTATCCTCCATATATTATGTTACAATCTTGTCAAGAAAAAGAAAAAAAGCAAATTAATAGTTTTGGATGGTTTATAAAAAATGAAATAAGAGATATAGGAATAAATCATAGTTTAATTAGTCCTGTGATTGTTCTTCCTGTTATCCCACCATGGATAATTGAGATAGCGGAAGTTGATTTAAGTTTACTGGAAAAAGGAAAACAATTAGAAAAGAAAGAGGTGGAAAATTATATTGGAAATGAATATGCGGAATATATACAAATATATACAGATGCCTCTAAAATGTCAAATAATAATATAGGAATAGCTTTTATAATTCCGGACTTAGATATTATGAGAAATAAAAGAATAACAGACAAATTGACAGTATACACAGGTGAACTAATGGCTATTTTAATGGCTCTAGAATGGGTTGAGGAAACAAGAGAGAGAGCGGTGGTAATCTGTTCAGATTCAAATAGTGCCTTAGTAAGTATTGCAGAACAAAATTCAGAATCAAGGCAAGATATTATAGCTGATATTAATCATTTAATGTTTAGGATTAAAAGTTATGGATCTCTGGTTAAATTAGTTTGGGTTCCTGCTCACATTGGAGTAATAGGGAATGAGCTGGCAGATAGTTTTGCTAAGAATGCAGCAAAAAAGTGTATTGTTGATTTAAATATTAAAATGAGTAAAAATGAGGTTAAAAATATTAGTAAAATGTATATTAAGGATAAATAGCAGGAACAGTGGGATAAAGGAAGCAATGCCAGATTTTATTATAGCATCCAAAGAAAAGTTGGAGAATTTAGGAAATGTAGCAGGAATAAAAAAGAAGAAGATATTATATCTAGATTAAGGTTTGGACATACAGGTTTAAACAGTACTCTTAAAATAATTAATAAACATGATACAGGTTTCTGTAGTTATTGTGGGAAATTAGAAACAATACAACATTGTTTTTTAGAATGTAGTAAGTATGTTCGAGAAAGGGAGGAATTAATTAGAAATTTAAATAGGAATAAAAATAAATTAGATATTAGAAGTTTGCTTCAAAGATCATCGGGGGACGTAGTTTTTAATAGTATTTTTAATTTTCTAAGGAGAACAGGTATTATGGGAAGATTATAGTGACTTTACATCTGATCCATACTCCAGTCTAGAAGGTGGCGGTAATGCACCTAAAAGTTGTTTGCCAACCGCCATAAAAAAAAAACAAGAAGAAGAAGAAGAAGAACGTGGCGAAGTTATTAATAAACGAGTGTTTTAGCAGATATTTAGGCTTTCAACTGGACAGTCTGTTAATAGATATCGACTCTACACTTCTGTTTGCAGCTACTGTGATAATTTCAGACCGGAATTCACTGTACAGTAGGTGGAAAGTCATATGTAATGCTCGCTAACGCATTAGCATTCATTAGCACAGTGAATGGACATTGAGTACTGTGAGCTAACAGAAGACTTCACTAAAGTTTCCGTCGTGGGAGCGTTCCAGAGTTGAGCTTAGTGCAGAGAGAAGAGCTTACACTGAGAGTTTTGTGTCTGCTTTGGATTTTCCTGCTGTTTCCTGAATCCTGTGGACCGAGGGACTGGTGAAGGAGCTGAAGACATCTTGCCAACTGGGACTAAGGACAGGTGAAATTCCTAGAAGGTTCAAGATTTTCCTTTGGAGTAAGGTACCAAATTCCACGCTTCGTCATCACATCAGGCCTGCAACGGGTTTTTTGGGGGGGGAATTATATTTTAGTTAATTATTGCCGGCTTAGGTGAACATTGAAGTGTGGGCCCACATTAATTAACATAGGTTTTGTGAAACCAAAAGACTGAAACATTTACCATTTCTGTGAATTTATTATTGTCTTCAATATATGTTCAAAATCTCATACAGGTGTGTGTTTGATTTCTTGTAGAATAGTATTTGGAGAATATTATTCTTGCTCAAAGCTATATTATTGGGTGAAAAGAATAGAAAAGTACTGGTGTATTATTACTCCAAATTGAAACTTTACAAAGGGTTAAACACAAGAGTGTTATTTGTAATTTAATGGGTTTAACGAACTCAGGGGCCCTTACCTACTTCAGACCGGTATGATTGGGCTACAGAAACATGGTCCCTAAATTTGATGTACACTAGGATTGTTTTTCTCTCATTTTTTATTTCTTTAAATGAATTAACTTAACATTTTACATCCGTTATGATGTAAAATACCCAGGGATGGCCTTGTATATATACATATATATATATTTTGTTTCATTACAAAACAAAAGATATAAATGACAGCTTGAAAATACCAGAACCAAATTGTGAATTCAAATTTATGAAAAAGGATGCATTAAATTAATTAGATATTATGGACTTGATTTATGCAGCATTTTATCAGTATGTACAGTTCTTTGCAAAAATATTCATCTCCATTGCTTTACAAAGAATAAAACAAGTTGATTTATGTTTCAAAGAACAAATTCGGAAACATAAATGTGTCATTTGAAAAGGCTTTAAGAAAATGCCTTTACAATCACAAACGTTTTTGTTAGGATTTTTTGACGTATAGAAACACAAAATAGAGTAGTCGTAAAGTGAAAGGGATATGATTTTCGAAATTATTTACAGATAAAAATGTGAAATGTGTGGAAAGCATATAAATTTAGTCCCCAAACTATAGAAACAAATTCTACTACAACCAGCTGTATTCAGAAACTCCCTATTTAGTAATGGAATTGCACCATTGTGTACTTTAATCTCAGTACAAAAACTATTTTCTGTATGCCTTCAAGGTGGCCTGGTTCTCCCTCAGGGGAGTCCCACCAAGTGCCTTAAGAGAGCTGTGGGGGGTCCTTAGCCACAGTTGACATTGTGCAGGCAGGGCATGCAGAGGCCCATTAGGCCTACAGGGGGAGCCACCTCCTTTGGTGTGGCATGGGATGGTCTACGGCTCCCAGGGGTGTGTCAGACATGCTGTTGGCTGCAGGAGCTAAGCTGGGTTGTGGTGGGCATCTCTTCTTCTTTAATCTCCCTGGGGCCAACTCACCTGGCAGGTTGATAAAGTGCCCTCCCTCTCCTCATTCTTCTGTGTAGAAGCATGTTGGGGGTTCTCACCTGCTTAATACTGGGCTGTCTTGATCTGGGGATTTATGCAGGAACTTGCCTGCCATGGGCACTGGGGTTGGCCTGAGAGATGTCCGCATGGGTTGGGGGACCTGTGCTTCAGTGACCACCTACCCCTATGTGGAACATATAGCTGCTCTGTGGTGGTGCGTTGTGTCTTTCTGCCTGGAGTGGTTGTCACTTTCCAAAGTCATGTCCACTTCTTTGCTGCTCCTTGGTGCTATGAGTTGCATGCTTTATACTGTTGTCACTGCTTTACCACTTGTGTACCTCAAAACAAACTCAGCACAATCACACATAATTCCCCCACACACGAATGCACAAGCAACCAAACACATAAATATAAAACGGTTAGACATCCTACAAACGCACTACTACAATGGCAATGTGGCTTTCTACTTTTATGTTGATTCCAGTCTTGATTTAATAAAGTCAGTCAGACAATCAATATCCCATTATGGAATATTGGCACATGTAGGCAACCTGCCAAATGGTATGCCTGAAATGCCAATATAGGACACATGAAAAAACCAAGAAGGACATCAGGAGAGATAACAACCAAAAAAATTAGCTACATGTGGTAGCAAATTGACATCACATCACCTTGGACATACACATGTAAAAAGATGACTGTGATAGCATCATGCTATAGACAAGCATTTCTTTGGAAAGGTTGATTGGAAAATGTGTGGACCTGAAAACAGGTCAATACTGACAACACTGAAAAAAAATTAATTAAACAGGCGACTAAAGTATCAACCCTGGAGTGGAATTTTACCTTCCAGTAGAACATAGACCCGTAGGTACAACATAATGTTTCTTTGTTGGGTTGGAATTTAACATGATGAATGTGAATCTCTTTTACCATCACTTCTCCAGAACAAAGTTTTAAGAAAGGGATATTTATATGCTATAAAGAGAAATCCTTTCTGTCACAACAAAGTTGTCAGAAACCCAGAGAGACTTCCAATTTGGCATCTATGACAAAAAAACAAAAATAAAAACAAAAACAAAGCAAAAAAGACAGAGATAAAAGACTTGGCATCAACTTTGGGTCAACGATGCACAGGATAAAGCAACTGCTGAGCACTACACAACTACACGTCCCATGGTTCCAGGCGGGGATCCACAGATGGCGTTCCTAGGTTTGTTTTGCTAGCATTTGGGGTGAGGTGGGCGGGGGTGTTTTTCCGTGGAGGAGGCAATATGTCCCTCTATCAGCTCAGAGTTGCTTGTGCCAGTTGGCAGGAGAAGAGGTGATATTTAAAGATTAGAGAATGGGAAACAATATGAAGAGGGCAAAAGGAGTCACAGAGGACAGGAATGATGGCAAGAAAAGGAAATAAAATAATAGAGAAAAGAGGAATGGAATAGGGTAACTTTGAACTCAAAAGTAATTGGGTAAAAATGAAGAAAGAAAAAAAATAAAAGACTGAAGGACCAGCCAGAGGAATTATGGAGACCAATTAAGAAGGAGAAATGAAATCAACAATGAGGAAATTAAATTAGGAAGGAATTAAAAAAAGAGAGGTAGAAACATGATAAAAAATTTTAGTGAGAAGGGGAAATGTAAATATGAAAAGCATATTTGCCCTCATGCTGCCAGAAAGAACAAATCTCTTAAAAAAAGCTCAAATTTTCTCCAAGACATTTCTGCAATATTTTACTTCTGCACTTTTCACACTTTCAGAGACATAGAAGCTGCTTAGTTCTCATAGCAGTACTTAAGACAAGGAAAGCTTTGAGAAACAAACACTCATCCTATAGAACGACTGCCTGGCTGATAACAATAATGAGCTTATGTTGCTGAATAAAGGACATGCACACATAAACACTGAGGAGGTTGGACCTGTGAAAGGCATGGAAATGTGCTGTGGAAAGGTGTCGACAAAGGAGGAAGAATAAAATGACACACACTGGCCCAAAGACGGAGGAAAGACCCTGTAACACACACAGTACGTCACACACATACATGATGGGTTCTTCATCTATGTAACAAACATGTGAAGTACATAAAAAAATATATTTCTATATTTTTTAAGACAACGAATTAAGCAATATTCTCCCTTATTATCCTTATCAAATAAATAAAAATAATGTTTAATACACAAATGTGAAAATATTTGTTTAAAATTTGACTTTTTCAGCTGCTTTTTCCTCAAGATTTTTCAATCCTCTTTCAATTATCTGCACAACACTGATTAAACCTATACGATGCCTGCGTAGAAAACTAAAGGTGCTTTGCATAGCTTTTGATAGACAAACTATATTTGTGGATGATCTAACATTAAAAAGCACAATCTTTAACCAATAAGTGTATTTTTCTTAAACATTTTTTCTCATGGCATCAATGGTTAAACATCCACATCATTGAATATGTAGATATGCATAATGTTGTATAGATAATATTACCTCATCTTTGTTTGATAAAGCATTTCTGAATTTGATTCTAGTATTTCATAATTATTAGGTACAGTTAACCTAAAAAAAGTAATATCAGCAAGCTTATACAACTGATGGACCAACCCTCTTTTTCATGCGTGAAATAAATTAATTTAATCAGGATTAACAAACAAATGTTAGTATAGTCCACTGAGCATTACATAACGTGTTAGGCTTTGGTGAATTCACAAAGCATTATATAGTCAGACAATGCAAATGAGCACCATGCAAAATACTGCTTAGGGTTTATTGGTCCTTTTGTTTTCATTTGTTCTGATCTTGTAAGAATTATAGTCACATAACTATAATTCAGCCAACATCTGTTATCCTCACTTTTGTTAAAAATAAATCAATTTCATATGGAACGATGTTGGAGCTCAAAGTCCATCTAGTTCTAACATATATTCTCTTATCAGTTATAGGTGCAAACAACCATATTTTAAAATTGCAGGAATTTATGTTATAATTTTCACTCTGACTTATTTGTATCCAATGCTACTCATGGGTTAAGTTATTCAACATTGTTACGCAACTTCATTTTATAATATATATATTTCCCCATCAGTTGATATGATGCAAGCTTAAGAACGTCAAACACGGAAAAAAAGAAGGCAGATAAAACTCCAATTAAGAGCTTATGTTGAACAACAAAGACACATGGCAATCCTGACCCTGCAGCATAGTTTCATAATTAGCATAGGAAAATTGGCAGTGAATAATCAAGGAAACTAAATCATGGGAGTCGTGATTAGTAAGTGAGAACAGGTGAGCTGATTAAAAATATGGAACAGGTGCTAAAATGTGGAGGCTAGAAAATAGACAAGCAGTGATATCTGGAAACTGGAAAGAATTTAAATTCTAAATGTACATAAATAGATAAAAAACGATACTAACACAGAAGCATGAAACCAATTCAAAAGCTAAACAATTAAAAGCCTCAGAGTCTGAAGGTGACTCCTTCGGTTACTTTGGACAAAAAATATTTAAATCATATTTAAACTATAACATGCATTTTCAGATATTAAAATGAATCCAACTTAAAAGATTAAAATACTTCTTAGCTTAGCGAGGGATGATGCTGTCCTTTGTGACTGTTTAAACATTTATTAGGACACCCTTGATGCTTAATTTTTACCTGAGCTTAGTATAGAACAGATTGTCATACAACAACAGAGGTGATGTGTTCTTGTATCTCTGTTGGATCTGAAAAGCTTCACAGCTCATTGAGTTCCTGTAGTGAAACTGACCCTGCCAATGTGAATGACTCACATCATCAGTCAGCTGTTTAAACAACTCAAGTTAGTGACTGATTCATTCCCCCTCACCTCAGAGGGCAGTTGATAGTGATGTTACCTCACGCCTCATACAAGCATTTAACAGACCTGAAAACATCTTTTTAATGAAACAGGCAGATGTTTATTAAATCTGCCCTTTGGTGTCCAGGGCATCTGGCAGCATCAAATCATTAAATCAGGAGCTTCTAATGCCTACTTAAGAGAAGCACAATAACATGTCTCTGTGCATGTAGTTCATACATTCCTAGTATGAGGATCTAATATTTGGCTTAGATGGTTTTAATATTTTGGTTGTTATAAAAACTGGATTGAAGGCCTGGTTTTACTATATCATTTTGTGAGACTTAATGATAGCTGATGTGAAGTAACTTTGTAGAATAAGATTATTTTCTACTAAATTCTGAGTAAATTAATTATCCCCTATATTTTTGGTATTTCCTGCTCTTCATTTTTTTCCAGCATAAAGCAAACCTCTGGCTTTGACCCCATTGGATACTGCTCCTCCTATGCAGCCCATGTATGTTAGTGGGTTAGTATTTTCTTTTCTCTAGTGCATTAGTGTGATATATATTGTGTGTCCAATCTCTGTATTCAACTGAAGTAAGAAACTTTTGTAAATTTAAAAAGCAAAAAGGCAAAAGTTCTGAAGTATGTATGATTCGATGACATCTAGTGGTGAAGCCAGCAAAAATATGATTTTGCACCAATCAAACAAGTTGTGTTAAATGAAGAATGCAAGGAGAATCATGTGTTAATGGATGGTAAAAGAGTTGGATTGCTTGTGGATGATGATCTTAACTGGAAGCAAGACACCTAAATACATTTTCCTTTGGTTTTCTTTAACAGTAGGTCAGTTCTGCCCTTTAGCAAACCTTTCTTACTTGCAAATACTTGCAATACTTTTTACTTGCATCCTGGTTGTTGGTAAAAGGAGGATCTCAATAGGGAATGGTGATATCGTCTATCGGGAGTTTTTTGTGATATTATTCATAGTGACAATAAAACATGTTAAAAAACTATAAACATGCACACTTTTTGAAAATAAATTGTCACTGCATAATGTCATAATCTGACAAACATAAGTACAGCTCTAAAAACCAAACTCGTCTAATATCAAAAAGGCAACTTTCCTTACATGCAGTAGACTGTGCTCCTCTTTCCATGACTCCCATTGGACTTTTGTGTCTCACTTCCAGATGGTAATCATAGTTCCTTCATGGAAACATTTTTTCTATAATAAGAGATACCTAGAAATTACTTCTAATCCAGCTGTCTGACCTATGACTGAACTCCTGCAGTGTGGACACAAACAATGAAGCATCCTGCAATAGCTGTGAGTTATGAAACTGCTTGCAGCTCAAAACATTTGACTGCCAGAGTGTATCCAAGGTAATTTGCAAAATTTCCATGTGCACAGTACAATAGCCTGACATGAAAACATTGAGACAGAAACCTTCTTTATCAAATCTTTGAGGGGATTCCTCTGTTGTATTTACACGTTTGTTTCAAATCTCAGATCCAATTATTTGTCCTCTTAATCACTGCTTGGCTATTACAAAAAAAAAATTAAAAAAAGGAAGTGAACATTTTCAACTCTCCAATTCCTCCAATGTAAAACAAAGAAACCCAGGATTACTGCAATTTGATTCAACTGCAGAAAGGATTCCCCAAGAAGAACCCAAGAGTTATTCATCATGTTTACTGAGCTCCTGATTTTCCCTAAAATTCAGCTTTTTACCTCTCAGATGTGTGGCACAATCACATCATCCTCAAACACTTTACCTCATCCCTCCTCCTTCTCACCTCCCTCTGTCTTCTCTCCTCAACGCACAACTGGGAGCAAAGCAGCTTTACTCTGCTGTTCTCCAGACTCTGTTGAGACTGTACAACATAATGCTAAAGCGAGTTGCTTCCAGATGCACTGCATTAATCTCAGCGCAGCACATTCTTCCACTAACGGGCGAGGGACCGCCGGTCGTCAGCAAGGCAGCGCACATCTGTCCTCAACCCAGAAACACTCTTCTCTCATGCAAACGCGCTGCATTATGAGAGGAAGGTTTTCACAAGAAATGTATGCAAACACACAGTTCCATGCATGAGCATCATTTCTCCCTGAAGGTGAAGAAGTCTTAACAAGCCAGAGCTGCCGATAGGGATAGCTTTGGAAACCAAAAAGTGTGTGTGTGATTTTAAAACAAACATATATCTGCAATTAAGAGCTGACCGGAAGTAGAGGATAGTAAGATAATGAATACTCACCCTGCAGAGCAAAGAACTGAACAGTGCAGCTGAGATGATGTGCTTGCTGAGAAGCCAAACACCAAATTTGCAGTTTCTTCCCCTCCTATCTCTCCCTTACCCTACAGTATCTGCTGCTCTCGCCACACACCCACTCTGCCTCTGACTCGTGTTTCCCCAAATCTCCCCTCTTTCTCCTCTCTTTTGCTCCTCCTCTCTCACTCCTCTTCCTTCTCCTTTACTTCGCTGCTCTTTCAGCACTGCGGAGAATCGCTTGGATTGGCTTCACTAGTTTGGTTACAGGGAGGTGGGACTGGTGTGTTTCTTTGTGTGTGTTTGGCTGTGTATGTGTGAAGTAAAGGGGTGGGATGGTGGCGGTGGGGTTGCAGCGATGTAGGCTAGAGGGAGAAGGAGGTTCACGAGTACACGCACTGAAAAAGCAGCGTGGCACAAGAGAGCGGTGCCTGGAATTGAGGACACATCATGCACTCTGACAGCGTGACGGATTCAGACATGCAGCGGCTATTAACATTGTTTAACTCATTAATGAACACACCAACATTTCTCCCTAATATGACTGGGAAAAGATCAAATAACAGGAAAATGTTTGGAAGGGGACTTAATTCAAGTTGAATTAAAAAGCGAAATGGGGTAACATGGCATATGTCTTGTCCCACTGTAGAACATGGTGATGGCAGTATTCTGCTGAGGGGATGCTTATCTTCATCAATTTAGATGTAGAAAAACCCTAAAAGAAACCTGTCACAAGTTGCCAAGCTAGCGGTACAATGCAATCCTTTAGATCAAACTCTGTATATGTCTTAGGATGGCCCAGTCAAAGTCCAGGGGTATCCATGTGATTCATGTCAAGACTTGAATCACCTGATGTTTAACGTTATGTTTCTGTTTTTATCATTTGACTCTGACATACATAATGTGGGCAATATTATACAAGGGTTTTTTAACAGCAAGTTATTTATTCATATTTCTGTTTATGAATTGTTTATGACAATATACTATCCAATACAGGTTATAGACATTGTCATCATATCAATTTATTAAGGCAGTACAGTATGTGCTTGCACCAAAATAACAATACAGATATTTGTAGATGACTTCTAGATAAAATTTATGCACATTGACCTGTTCTAGTTTGTGTATTTACATTGGGGGAAATCATTATTTGATAACAATGATTTTTTTTAAGCTTACTCGGTTATACAAATCTTCTTTCAGTTCTATGGTAGGTCTCATATTAAAATAAAACTAACATCTGAAAATGTGAGAAACACTTTGTTTAATGGTAAAAATGAATTTGCATGTCATTTAGTGGATAAACCTCTGTTGGCAAGCACAGCTGTGTGACATTTTCTCATGCTGCATTCCAATTACCTCGGAAGTCAGAATTCGGAACTTTGAAGAAGTCAGAACTGAGGGTGATCGGAGTTGCTCCCAGTGGGAAATCTGGTGGCATTTGAGTTGATTTTTCCAATTGGGAATTCGGAATTCCTGAATTCTGATTAAAAATGTAGCACACAGTTACAATAGGTCACCAGTTTGCACACTTGTGAGAGATTTTGGACCACAATTATTTATAGAACCTCTTTAAATTCTTAGTGTATCTTTGCTGTTATTTTCCAACTCAAAGTGTTATCTTCTCTAACAAATCTCCTACAGAACTGAAATTGGGAAACAAGTTAGGCCACTCCATGACATGAGCGGGATTCTTCTTTAGCCACTAGCTAAATAAGGCACAAGTTATGTTTTCGAAGCTTCTGTCATACTGGAAGATCCTTTTACAACTTGTCAACATTTAAAGGTGTATGACCCTTTTCCTTGTCCCCTCAGTGTAGTGAAATTCTCTTTATGGCCCATAAAGAGAACACAGCTCCAAATGATAATATTTTCAATATTTAGTGTCAAAACACTTTTCATGAGATTTAATAATGTGTCATGAATGTCTTTATGAGCTTTTCAGGACTTTCTTGGTGGATGTACAGTAAATTAAAGACATAGATTTTTAAGGATTCTTGAAGAAATGTTAGCTACCAATTGAAGTTTATGTAACTTCAGCAGATGTTCAAGCAAACAGTGCAGCTGACAAGTTTATCTTAGAGCTCTTTGTGCATTTCTCCCAGTACCGTTGCATGTGACGTGTGTGTTTATCTGTGCTTGTTCTGCTTGCATAGACTCCGTCATGGTTGAGTGGCCCCATCAGCTCCTGGCGACCCACAGACTGATACAGTGGGCTGTGACTCATTTTGTGCACGGATTCCTGTTTGTATTTTATTTGTGAGGACCATAAAGAAATTGCTCCAGCTAGCTAACACAGGTAAAGTAAGACAATGACATGCATCGTTTAAAAAGACGCAGCTTTTTTGTCTGACTATCTGACATTAAAGGATAACTTTATCTTATTTTAGGTTAACTAGGATTAACACCTTTATTTATTTATGTTAAAAATCATACCAAATAAAATAGATCATTATTCCAAGATTTTTTTGTTACTTACTTCAAAGTGTACAAGGCCTTGTACAATTAAGGCTTGGAAGCTTCTGACATGTTAATTCACAATACTTGAGACATACCTGTGAATTTCTTTTAAGAGCAAACCTTAAAAATATTTCACTCCCATCATGGAAAAATTTTAAGCAATCAGCCAATGTCTCTGGAAAAGCATTGTGGCCGCCCACAATTCTGGTTCATTATTGGTTGCAAGGTTTTTTTTTAATGTAATTTTGCACAGGTACTGTATAAGCACCAGGGAAATGTGATGACTGGTTTATCACACTCAAGAGATGAAAAAAAGTCCACATAACACAAAATACAAAAACAGAAACATTTGTGAAGATGTTGGGTAAAACTTTTATCGACGTCAGCGAGTCTTTTGCTGACCTGGGCTGAATATAACAAAGAAGCCGTTAATCCTAAACCTCCTAATACTTTTGGAATTGTCTCAACAGCATCTTAATTTTTTTGGAGACGTATCCTGATCATACATATAGTTCTGATGAAACTAAAGTGAAAGTGTCTGACAAAAGAAGGGGGTTGAGGGTGTAGATATCTTTCAGAAAATGCAGAGGCAGCAGCATCATGTGGTGTTGGTATTTGCTGCAGAATGGCAAGAGGACTTCAGCAAATAGATGGTATCACAGGAAAAGAAAATGATAGTCATGATTCATGGGTCAAGTTATGTTCAAGCTGTGTTGTGCCACCATTATTCAGTTTACCTGTGCCTTACCTGATTGGCTACCTGCTTCACCTGAGTCTCACTCTACTTAAGCGCCTCTCAGTCTCTGTCTCTTCACCAGATTATCGACCGCCCCATGCCACTGGTGATTCAACATACCCTTCCAAAGCTTCCAGCGTTTGACAGACTCTCCTTATGCTCACATATTTCTCCTCTCCGCCAAGCCCTTGATGGATTTCTCCTGCTCTTCCAATAACTGGACCACGACTCACACTCTGCATCACGACCTCCGAGTCTCGCCTTCGCCTATTTGACAAGTACCACTCTGTCTGTCTTCTTGTCTTCCTGCGTTTGTCCTCTGCCTGATTATTAAGATGCTGGATCTGTATGTAGTGCCCTTTTTAGTTTATTAAAACAAAGTGTAACTTTGACTTAAAATATGCAATGTTTATGATTTTACACACTGCAAGAAAAGAGGGATTTTCGACAGCTATTGACACTTAGTGCTGCCGTGCGCTTAGAGGTTGAGGGCTATTGGCAATGTGATTTTGTTATTTATTTATAATTCACAAAAATGTTTTCCAGCTGCGCCAAGGACCTACTGCCAGTCATCCAGATGTTGGTCAAGAAAGAGGCATGTAAGATTTATTACTAATCTAGGGATGTCACAATTCCTTGAATGATTCAAGTACTGTGATTTATTAAAATTTATTGAGGCAAATTATCTGCCTCAAAGCTCCATTGAATTATGATTTTACTATTTATTGCACTATGTTTCAGATAGGTGATTATTTATTTTGCATAATGTTCTCAATTCCATCTATGAGTTGACGACAAATGCTAAGATTAGCAGCATAACCTCCAATTTTCAAGTTCGGTCCTTGAAGATTTCATTGCTTGATGTCTGGGTTTTTATTGTTTTTCGGGTTGCCAAATGCAAATTCTTATGTGTCTGGTGCGATGCCTGGAATACAACAGCCTTTCTTCTGCTGGAGCTGCTGCCTTGTGGCTGGTTCAGACAGAACTCAGTGGGCTGTGGGTTAGTGTAGCTAGACAAACTAGAAATAAATTTCCTATCATTCTTGTCACAATAAACAGGTGGTGTTGCTCATCATGGCAGTACATATGTTTTTCTGTGTGTGACGA
Source organism: Xiphophorus hellerii (assembly GCF_003331165.1). NCBI lineage: Eukaryota > Metazoa > Chordata > Actinopteri > Cyprinodontiformes > Poeciliidae > Xiphophorus > Xiphophorus hellerii. Next base: position 4,296,375 of record NC_045684.1, on the reverse strand, counting down.
AGGAACCACATCCTGTCGCTGACTTGGACACAAAAGCTGTAGATGGCTGGACAAAGTGAGAGTCTATCTATTAAAGTGACTGAAGATGAATACATAAACTAAAACAGGAGTATAGACATTTTATAGACAGGTATCTTTGTGGACCTACTGCTTTATTATTAAATGGAATATAATTTCAGATTTTTGTATAATTTTTTTCCAGGTTGATGTAAAAAGTGAGCAATTATTGTTACTGGTTAGTAACAAGTACAGAAAAGTAAAGGGATGCACAAATTAGAAAATTTGGGCCGATATTGATATATAGTATTAATACTGCTGTATTAACCAATATTTTGTCAATTTAATAAAGCAAGACACTTATAAAAAAAAATCCATAGTCCTGTTTTTAATTTATATTGTCATATTCAGTTAACGTAACAGATCAACTCTCACTTTGCACTTTTCAGGATGGACTGTGGTGAGGTAGAGACCCCAAGTTCCCCCAGCCAAGGGCTCAGTGACCTCAGGTCTACACTACAGGAGAGACATTGGACTTTTCCTGAAAGCAGCACAATGTTGGATAATGTTTGGACAAAAAAACACTGCCAAATGGTCCAGAAGTGAACAAGCATTTATGTCTTATTTTGTGTGGAAACTTTGAAAAATAAAATGAAATAAAGAAAAAAAAAGTTATGTGTTCCTCATATATGAACATGTTGCATAAAAGCAATGTCATATGATTATATTTTAATGCAGCATGTAATTTTATATAGAATTTTTTAAATACATCATTCAAACTATTAATTATTGGGGCGGGGTTTATTTATAAAGACGTGTGTTGTCCAATGGGACACATCAACCAACCACTCACATGTCAGTGATGAATTGTGATGTCATTGTTTTTCATCCAATGACTGAGAATCCCCGTTGGTCTGCTGAAGTGGCTTTGCATATGCTAGGCTATTCGTATGCTAAGTAGAGTCGTTAACACCTCTCGCCAGCATTCGCTGTCCTGCTCACTGTCGGTTCCTGTCGGTAGCTGTCGCTCACGAGCCGCGCTCGCGTCAGTGTACAGAGTCAAAAACGCCACTTTTCGTGCAGTGACTGTGCCACTTAAACAAAACACCAAAATACAGAAGTAGGATTCTTGTGACAACATCAAACCAGTTTGACATGAACTGCAGATGAGAAGAGATATGTATCATCTAAAGAGTTTGAATTTGTTTGTGTTTGCAGCTGTTTGTCATCCCGCATTCAAATGTAACAACCCAGCAGCAATCTGGCAAATGTTGTGTGTTCTCTGTGGGATTCAAGCTCACCGGTAATCCCATCCTACATACATGTCAAAGTTTGCCTTTGGCCTACATCTTTATCCATTCAAATCAATCAGTGTAATGAAAAGTACAGCTGTAAAATGGGTCACAACCACCTTAGGTGGGCTTTCGCTGTATCTCTCATCTCTTCAGGTTAAGTCAGCTTCACTAAGTACCATTGCAGGGAAAATCTGTAAACCTTTCCTCAGAAACTGTTAAGATGTTAGGGAACATTCCATACAAATTATTTTAGGCATTAAAACTGAATGTTGTTATAGTTGTTTGCACATTATAACAGAGTAAAAGTTTTTAATAATATAGTGTTGTATATATCTGTGCCACACATCCTTGGCCAATCACCATTAAATATATTTGATAACAGATGGCTAAGACTGTTCAGGCTGGGGTAGACTGGGAAATCATTAATATTAGAATATAGACAACTTTTCAAATGAAATTTAAAGCCAAGAATTAGGAACCCTCCTGCCATTTATGGTGTAATGTGTGACTCATAATCACAAACATAGTAATAGCGAGGGAGCACATGGCCTAGTTAATGGGTTATTCCCGAGTCAGGCCAACTGGTCCTGAGTCAAAATGCCTTCTGATGCTGCAGAGATCAGGGGACACAAAACATCTGCAAGTGCAGCCATCGTTCTTTCATTTGCTTTTGTTTCTTGCCATCTGCTTAAAATCCAAAGCAGCAAATGTAAAACTTAAAGTCGTTGTGACTTTTATGTATTAAGCAAATGGAATTTGTGTTAACTAAAAGACAATACCCATTAGTGGTGAATTATTTCCAAGAGACTTTCTTAATTATACTTTAAGGCAATTTGATTGTTATTTATAACTGTTTGAAATCAAATAAAATTTTACTTGTATAACACATTTCAGAAGCAAGGCATTTCAAAGTGCTTTACATCATAACAAACAAAAACACAAAGTCATGCAACATAGAATCAACAATCAAAACATTACATTAAGTCAAGTGCCATCATTACATTCATAATTCATTATGTTTCAAATACAATTCTAAACAGGTGGGTTTTTAGTCAAGATTTAAAAGAAGTCAGTGTTTCAGCTGTTTTACAGTTTTCTGAAAGTTTGTTCCAGATTTGTGGTGCATAGAAGTTGAATGCTGCTTCTCCTCTTTTGGTTCTGATTCTGGGGATGCATTGCAGACCAGAACCAGAAGACCTGAGAGGTCTGGAAGGTTGATACAACAACAACAAATCTTGAATGTATTGTGGTGCTAAGCCATTCAGTGATTTATAAACTAACAACAGTATTTTAAAGTCTATTCTTTGAGCTACAGAGAGCCAGCGTAGGGAAACAAGAACCATTTACGTACATGAAGAAACATGAAATGTCATCAAGAACCAAAAACAAAGGGTTGCTGCCTTGTAGCCATGCAAGTTTTTTGTCACTCTTTCATAGCTCATTCATGTTTTGAATTATTTTATTTTTGAAATTTAAGTGTGAAGGTTGTTACACAGGTTAGGACTGTTAGAGTGACAGGTAACACACTTGCCTTCTGCATTTACAGAAAAACTACCTGAAAGGCAAGGCAGTAGCGTTTCTTAAGCTGATGTATACATGTTAGAGTCCCTGAGGTGGTCCAAAGGAGTGAAGAAATAATTTATGTTGAATAGTGGTTGTTATGTAAATGCAGGTTTGGTTCATACATGTAATAGAGATCTTACATCACACCGAAGTCAGAGCCAATACAACCTTAAAACAAAAGTCACACACAAGGCAATTTTTCCAGTATCAACATCCTGATCCCTCAAACTCTGTGTGTCAGGTTTGTTACAAAACACAATAACAACCCCAAAGTGCCACTTTCAGAACAATAATGTTTTCCAAGATGTCAGTGACAACACAATGGCTTAAAAGTTCAGAGTCCTCAGTCAAACAGAAACACTGACCTTTATGAATAACAAATCAAATGTTAGGACGATCTAATTAGGGCAGGCCTTTTTGTTTCACCCATCACTCATTGCTAATAATAGTTAGGGTGATCATTGACCTCAACCAAGAGCAAATCTTTTTTCTTTCATTTAGAACTGGAACACAGTTAGACATCATTCCTATATCTGAAATATATGACATTAAATGACTTGGTATAATAAAAAGATTAGCTTCAATATTTTCTCTACAAATCCAATGGTACAATTGTGGCTTCAACTTTTTTATGGTTCAGTTTGTTGGATAAAAAAATGTAATTCAAAATACGATTTGTGGTAGGCATTTTCAGTTTTTAGATGAATATGATAGATTAAGATTCATTGTGGAAATAAAATGATTAGTAGCACCACTTCACGTCCATCTCTAGGAAAGCCCTTCTGGAGCCACTTCTTCGATGTGTAATGGCCGTCAGCAGGCACAGAGGGTGCCTTAACAACAGCAGCAGCAGTAGCTCCGTCAGCACAGAGAACAAACTTCTGCTTAACACAGCACATAAAAATCTCCCAGTGGACATGGAAACCTACTACTTGTGCCTGAGGCATCCTTTAAGAGCTCCTCTGTGGGGTAATTGAAGTAAAACTCTCCTGGCACCCAGATGTTAAGGGGTAACCAGGGCACCGATCCACAAATTCCACATTGTCCATTTTTCTGTCATACTGAATATTTCAAGTAAAAAAATCCTTTTCTTTTCCCATGTCATTATGAAATGTGAAATTACAAACATTTAGAATTCTGTCATAGAAACAGATCATTAATACATACTCTATACTTACTCTAATTAGAGCAGGAATGTACCAACAAAAACATGGGCATAAAAGGAGGGGATGCAAAGAAACTGCACTGCAGAGTCCTTATAGATTGTCTTTCCACTCTTTCCTTCATCTTTGTGTGTTTGTCTTAATCCCCTGGGATCCCTCTCGCCTCCTCTTTCTTGCCCTATCCTCTATTTATAGCTTCCTGTCAGGGAATTCCAATTCATGAGCAGAGCTAAATATAACCCGAGCGTACATTGATCTGCACATGTGAGCAATAGTGTTGAAACGAAGGATTTCTGCATCAGTGGACTGGAGCAGCTTGTACTGCAGGAGAGACAGATGGCAGGCTTCATTATCTTCCGTTCATCAAAGTTGCGTCAATTATTTCAGGGATTTTGAAAATTCAAACCTGAAAATTACCAAATGTTACTCTTGTGAAACCTAGACTTTGTATTAATAACTACTACTTGTGTTGTCTATGCTGTACAAATTTCAAGGTTAAATATGTACAGCATGTTTTTTCTTTGTAGGGGATGCCTTGTCTCCAGCACTCTACTGGTGCGAGGCGGGATATACTCAAGATAGGTTGCCATGGAAGCACAGACACACAGAACAGACACGAGCTTCCCATCAATTTAATTTATTTTCTTTTACTGTGGAAGGAAGGTTGAACAATAAAAGAAAACAGATGCAGAACAGTGAGCAGCTCTGAATTATATCAATGTTTTGCTTAATTCTAGAGTACAAATTCTGGATGAACTAATTGTCTAAGTATAATACATCCTTAATCACTATAAAATTAAGTTTGGATGCTTTTACATTCATATTTGTGTAAAAGTGATTGATTATTTTCATGTTATATTAGCAGGAACTTTCTCGAGTGTGTTCAAGAGAAAGAACATAAAGGAATTTCCTATGCTAAATCCTGCACTATGTAGGGGGGAGCTGCTGAGAAAAAACAAATCTCTTAAGAAACTGACAAGCAGCTGTAGATTTCAGTGCTTCAGTGAGTTACTCTGACTGCTTTCCTGAAGAGAGAAATCACCTAGCTCATCATACAAAATAACTCCTAATTATGCTTGTATTTGATTCTGGTAAATCAAATATCTTTTGATGATGCTGGTTTAAGGTCATGAGAAAATGGCTGTATCCACAGTGTACTAACAAGGACTGAAAGACTTTTGACGTTTTGAAATTAGATTTAAAGAGTTTTTCCAACTTAAGTAATGTAAATAAATAACAACAGTACATCTATGGCTATGACATCAGTAATAACTGTACTGAGGTTTTACTGAAGAAAGAAGAAAATGCAGCTGGCCACCTAAGGATTTGTATTATCATGATGTTGTACAAACGGTAAAGGGGGATTTTGACAAGAAAGTCCCTAGTATGTTTCAGTCTGTTATTGTAGATGGATGTATTTTGAGAAAACTTTAAGCAACATCACAAACATTATCACAAAAGTGTAAAACTCACTTGATGAATTGGTTTCATAACCTTTATCACATAAAAAAGAAATTGAACTTGCAGTCTGATGATACATATGCAGTATAGGAAAAGTGATGTGTTGTTGAAATAGTAATCCGGATTGAATTGCCTTCTTCTGCTTCAAAATAATACAATAACCTTTCCCCGCAAGACTTTTCAGAAAGGTTGTTTTGAACATATTTCAAAGTCATTCCCACTTTGCTGTCAGAGCTGCGATTTAGGAAAATAATTTCACCAGAAAAATAACATTGGGCTTGAAGAGCGGAGAGAAGGGAGAAGAAGAAATATTTATTTATATATATATATATATAAGACAGGGATCTCTCAGATGTTAAGTGGACAGTCTGAAGACAGTATAAAATTTATATGCATTTATTAGATTTATTTAAATGTAAACAACATATTATTTACATTTATTTTTCAATAAAAAAGGACATGCACAAAGTTACTAATATCCTTAACAATCAGCAGCAACTACAACAATTAAACACTCACTGTACATAATACTAGTTTGTTAGCTTTTCACCACTCCAGAGATTTGTTGCTTTTCAATAAGCACACTAAGGTACAATATCCTTCTGCTACAGGTGAAGCAGCTATCACCGATAACTTCAAAGAACTTCACTTCAAAAACTGGAACCACTTGAAACTATATACGAACTTCAGTGTTATAGACTAGGTGTGGTGAGCAGCAATATTTTTACGGTCTATTTAATATCCATATCACTTAACCATGTCCTGACAATGGGCAGCAAAATGCGAAGTAAACCCCAATACTCGTCAAAAACTACCACTGGGTCTTGAAATTTTGTGGAAAATTTTGGTCACTTCCTGGGGTAGTTGTGTGGACTTTTAATATAGCATTATAAGCAACTGAAATTATTGAATATTTAAATACTTACATCATGTCATTCATTTTGAGCTGTTTGGAGGATTCTTTGGAGGTCATCCTCTTACCCTTTGGCAACATTTTGTCATGCAGTCATATTTCACTTTAAAAGTTGAACAGCTATATAAACAAGAGACAAAGGAAATGCTTTAAAATAGAATGAAGATTACTGCACTTAAACCAGAACACAACTGTTGATCTAAGATCTAGTACAGAGAAAAAGAATCAAAGAGGAGATTTATGACAGAAGCACATTGAGTGAAGGAGTAAAGTTATTTTGCTGCTCCAAGATTCTCAAAACAGGAAGATCAGCATCTTCAAAAGACAACAAAGAAACGACAAACTCATGAGAAACTGGAAGTGGGTAAAATCAAGGTTGACAACAAGACGTGCGAGAACTTATAACAATATTTGACCATGAAATCTAAACTGAATTGGTTTGTTTAGTTAAGGCTAGTGTGAATGTAGTCATATGTAGAGTTTAGAAGTCTGTCTGTTCTTGAAAAAAATGTATCAGCATTTGCATTGTTGCCTCTGTTCAAGCAGTCAATACAGTGGCTTTCATCTTTTCACCAATTATGATTGTCATTGTCAAGCAAAGAGCCAGAAGATGGAGGGAAGAGAAAGGAGAGGCAATCAAGAGGGGAGACAGGCCAGGCAGAACAATAAAACAGAGAACAAACTCGGTGCCAAGATGGAAGCTGAATCATCCTTAAATCATGTTCTTACCTTTGTCAGAACAGACGGCATGGGCTGGCATTTATTCTTCCTTCTATTATCTATATGGCTATGGGTAGCAGTGAGTGGACAGACATGTCCAAGGACAAGTTTTTGAATGTTGTTGTTCAAAAGGACAAACTTTTTGTAGTTTAAAATATTAACAATTATTCCTTATCTATTTATTTGCTTGCAGCAGCAAGCATTATATATTAGGTATGGAGAGTCAGGGTACTCAGCATAAAATTACTGGAAAAAAGTTAGGTAAATTTGGTACTTGAGTTTGACTCATGTCCAAGTCATAGGACTTGAGTCCGGACTTCTGGAAATTGCAATCTTTAGCCTGACAAGCATGCTGTTACACTGTGGGAAGGAAACCAGAGTCCTCTCATCTCATGCACCAGGAAAGCGTGTCAGATCCACACAGAAAGAGCATGAAATTGAATTCTAGATGTTTTTGGTGCGAAGTAACAGAGCTGACCACTGTCTACCATGCTGTCCCTGGGATTTGGATTTGACAGATTTTTGATCACATCCCCTAACAGTTGCAGAATTCTAGTTCCTCTCAGCAGAGTCCAATTAAAAACTCTACCTTGACCAAAAAGCATTTAGAAGATATTGAATATTATGAGTCAATGTAAAGTGCAAGTAGATATACCTGTAAACTGCTTTTTAATCTGAAAAAGACTCATTTTAAAATATGTTACACATAAGACAACAGTCAGTAATTTTATAAATTAACATAATCTGATTGAAATGAGAAAAGTAGACCTTCTTTTTCATGTATTTTTCTAGAAATTTTGAGAAGTGCTGCCTTAGCACTCTTTTGAGAACATGCAAAAAAGCTGATTAAAGAAAAATAAATCATTCGTTCATCTACTTGCTGACAAGCACAGGACATAATGCAGAACTAGGGATGCTGGTATTGGTCAGTTAGAAAATCCAGTTGAAAATCCCGGCTCCAGTCCTAATGAACAGGATATACATTCCATCCTGCAATTCAGTTCCATTCCATATTTCTATGGGACCAATTTAGAACAAACTCAAGGCAGCTTCCAAGATAAATACTATCCGTTCTGTATAATCATATTAAATCCAATAGAGTCCGGATTCATTTCATTCCACTCGTATCACTCCAATACATTCAAAACAAGAAGATTTTGTTACTTATGAAATAGTCAGCAGTACAGTAGTGGTTGTGTGTGATAAAATGAAATACAAGAAAACAACAGACTCTGGTTAATCTTCCTCTTTTCCACCCTTTCCAACTCCCCACCCATTCAACAAATCCAAACCACAAGAAGACTCAGAAAAACAAAAATGAGAAGTATATGATAAAATCTTTAGCATATACTTTCAGCAAAAAAAATATACATATATAGAAGTGATATAGTAGAAAAGATAAACTGCTATAGCAGAATGAGAGGCAGGAGGATGGAGAAAGACATAGAGAGTAAGACTCATTTTGAGTGTATGGGAAATTAGTCCACTGCATTGTGTGTGTGTGAAGGATTTCAGAAAGGCATTATGTCTCAGCTAAGGCTTTTCTTTCTCTTAATCCATCCAACTTTCATGTACTGTATTGCAGCAGAGACAACTGTGAGAATCCTTCTAATACATTCCCACTATAGCGCCTGAGTAACTTATCACAGAACTTTGAAAGTGCACTATTAACAATGGAAGAAATTTGAATAAAGGAAGAGATGAGGTGTGGGGGCCATATAGAGAATGAAGCCTAGAAAGGAGAAATGGGCAATCAGCAGTTAAGATACTAGTGTCAAACCCATATAGCGTGTGCACTGATGTGAAGTTTGTGGAATGTTTTAATGTGATGAATATGATGACAGCAGCATCTCGCCCCAGGATGCTTCCATCAAAGAGCACCCAGACTCTTAAAGTAAAATATGGCTGTGATCACAGCTAGAGGCTGAGATGAAGCGCACTGACGTGGCTTCAGTTACATAAGATGTGACACGGCCCGTCCTCAAGTGCTTTTGATGAGTCCGAGTTTTAAGAGTAATTCTAATAGTCCCAGTTTAAACCTTGTGAACTGCAGGTTAAAAAAAAAAAACTTGACATAGGCATACATTGGCTTGTAAAAATATCCCTCCGTGTTGTATTCTACCAAAAACATTTATTTTGTTTTCTTTTGATTTAAAGAGCGAGACAAACACAAACTAGTGCATTGTTTTGAACTGGAAAGAAAAAAATCCTTAAGATCAAAATGAACACATTTCGGCATGCATTTGGATTTAGGTCCCCTGAACCAATACTTTATTGAACAATAGTTATAGCTACAAGTCTTGGAGATAAATTCTGAAGTATGAATCTACCATCTTTACACATCAAGAGTGAAAAGTGTAACTAATCTTTGCAACAAAGCTCAAGGTCAGTCAAATTGATACAATGGTGTCTGTGAACGGACACATTTAAGTTTGACCACAAAATGCTATGTGTTGTGAAAAAACTAACTGCACATCACCTTGAATACAACATTTCCAAGGTAAAGAGAGATGGTGGTATAGCGTCAAGGTGTTCTGATGTTTTGGTAATGCTTGCACAATAAATCTTATCAGAGTTTGTGGTAAGATGGGTGGAATCATAGGAAAACCCCAGATGCCCAAATCTTTTACAGGCTAAAACAGAGTTTCAACTTTCTGAAGGATAATCATTCTGCATAAAGACAAAAAATGTGTCTGTTTACTTACAGTAAAATAAAACTGATGTTTTCTGGCATTGGGAATAAAAAGACAAACATAATTCTCCTGGCCTCATCTTGAAGGAAAGTAAATCTAACGAAACAGATGCTGTTTTTATTTACATAACTGGAAGTGTTTGCATTTCCCGAAAAAGGCTAGACTGATGCCTCAGCTTCCACGACTTGGCTATTTCCTCTTAGAAAATGCCAGGGGCCACATTGGATTTGCAGAAGCTGCCAAGGCCTGAAGGACCCTGAAGCTCTTATCTTACTCCTTCTTTCCAAAGGGCTATATTTAACCTCATCACCCCAATGCCAAGATGTGTGTAGATGTTAAGGACATCCACAGACCCAGAAACATTGTGTATTTTGCCCAAGCTAATTCAGATGCACTAATGCAAAGTAGTAGCTAATGCTTGCATTGGTTAACAAAATAGATGGAACAATTTTTGACTCTCATTTGATGGAATACCATATGACATAAGGCATTGTGTCAAAAAGAATAAAACAGATCAGGTAATAAAAGTCTTTGATGACAAATGAGGTCTACTAATGATGACTTTTTTTTTCCAGAGAAGCCTCATGATGACATTTCTGAAATGTGACCCATGAATATTAAAATATCGCTGCTCCAGTGCATGTGTACACTTGTAAGCATGCGTGTGTGTTCAGGTCTGTGATGCCTCCTGACCCACTTTGGGCCTCCTGCTCAGCCAAATAAGAGGCCGAATGGCTGAGCTGCTGACTGTTTTTTAGCCCTCGGCCACTCGGCTACGCCACATCTGTGACAGACTGCTGGACCGCAGGCTGGACCTGGAGAGCTTCTTCACTGATGGTATGAAGCTGAACTGATGTGGATGTGACAAACATTTTGTCAGCTAAATATTTATCATTCTTGTTTAAGTTCAACATCAACAGTCAAATATATGACACTAGTAAAATGACATGATTGAAGTAATTTTCTGAGTTTTTCTAAATGGAAAAATTTACAAATACACAAAAACTACAAAGAGTGTTTCTCTGCATGCTTGGTGGAGACAAGGTTATAAAGACTTGAAAAAACTAAAGTTGCAGTAAAGACATGTTACCACTAGCTGGCAGCAAACTATCTTCTTATTAATAGTCTCATCATGTACATTTTATGTACAAGTACATCTCCATGACAAAGTACATCTGTGCACCTCAGTATCTGCACATCACTTACCACTGGATTATTTATCTGTTACTAACAAAGATGAGTGGATAAAGAACAGGTGCAAAACAGAGATCAAGGATGTGATAGCATTTTGTTTGACCAGATGGTACATAGAAATATTTAAACAAAAAACGACATTCCATTTCTTTATAGATCACATAAAGAAGTGGAATGTACTGTAAATAAATAAGGGGAGGAAGTTTATTAAACTCAGTTTCTGATTTGATTTTACTGCCTGTTTCCACTGCCAATAATTTACTTTTGAACCTCACTGTTTGAAGATGCATAATTGTGAACAAAACCATATCACTTGAACCCGTGTAACTAAATCATACCACTACACTCGGTCCACTGAAGAAAATAATGTGACAAGTCCAAATGAGTGAAAGTAGCATTGCAGGGAAATTACTGTTGAAACAATTTTAATAAACTTTAAATAAAATGTTTAGGATTTGCAAGCCTAAAAACTGCAAATCATCTAAAAAAGAATTATCTGTAATATAAAAACACACACATACAGAGTTGTAAGTGTTATTTCAACAACTTTGCTTAAAATAAAATAAATCCAACAAATCGTTTTATTCCCTATAAGGAAAAAGTCTTTCTTTGCTATAAAAAAATTGAATTTGTGAGCAAATGAAAGGGATATCTGCTGTAACAGTTCAGATACAGTTGTATAATAGTGGGGGCAGAATGACTTTAGCTTTTACTGAGATGCAGAATGTGATAAAGAGTTCTCAGAAGATCTTATGTTAAATGACAATGATAGGAAAGATACACACTATGCCATAATAAATTAGAAACAAAATTTAACATGAAGTCCCACCATCTGCTGCTGAGTAACTGTCACTTTGCATGATTCACTGTGTAAGAATTAGTTGCTTTACCATTTCATGAGCACATTAATATAGTCATTAAAGTTGTTACTCAGTAAATACTTTCACATTTAAACAATAATTAATTATAGGTGTCATTTGGTGGTGAGGGTTACCGAGCAGCTGAAAACTCCATCCCTCCATCCATTATCATACACGCTTATTCCTAGTGGGGTCGCCAGGTTTATATCTCTGTATTTATTTATTTATTTATTTATATATGATTTTTGGCATACACAAAGGAATATATTCAATTTAGTTAAAACCAAAATATAACAGTTTTGAAAGATTATGAAAGACAAAAAAAATCTCTTTTATAAGCAGAAGAATAAGTACACACACCTCCTAAGGAATGCTTGGAGAGACCAATAAACCCACGAGTTTATGTTTTTGGAATTTGGGAAAAAGCCAGAGTGCTAGCTAATCAAATCGGTCAAACACAATCCCAATCTTAATTCATAATTACATTCCAGTTTGTTCCTACTCATAATGTAATGCAGTCAAATTCAGTTTATATTCAAGAACAATTTATCTAAGAAAGCAAATTACATCAAGGGTTTGGTTTTGCAAGCATGTGACGACAGTGGATGGGTTATTCACTAAATGGGCTTTGACTTTGCTGCATCCTGATTCACTGCCCTTTAAACTTTAACAAACCTTCAGCAGAACCCAACGCAGTGAGGGGCCATTTGCTGTGAGCCGCTGTGGGTTGAGTCAGACCAGACAGAAAAAAAACAGAAGCTCTTCTCCACAGGTACTTTCAAAATCAAAGAAAAACAGAGTAGTGAAGAAAAGCTTCCATCATCAAGAAGTTTAATGGCAGCACAATTGGCAATTCCAAGACGAGACTTGCTTCTGATTAGCCTCAAAAAATTGATTGATTTCTTTAAACAAGACTCCTAAGAAATGTATCGTTCTATTTTGACTTACATTCTGCCTTTTATTATCGTCCTGTCTGTTCCTGAAGATTGCCCAACTGAGAACTTGAAAAGTTTTTGTTGCTATAGAAAATGGTGAATAAAGCAATTTCTTAGGCAGTATGCGTGTTTAAAGGTATTATTTATTATAAGACTGTTTAGGTTTTTGTTAACAGTCAAACAATTTTCACTTTTACTCTACTTCAATGATGAAATTCAAAGTAGCAAGAAAGAAAGGGCATTAAAAACTTGTGTTTGGTTACCCTGTCCAAGATTCTTTGACATGGTTTTTAAATCCTGATATTTATGATTTTTTGTTCAAAATTTCAAGAAGTCTGAAGTGCAAGCAGGGACAAAAAGAGATGCATGAGGAAATAATGAAGACACCTTCCCCGCTGGTAATTTTTTATGTTTTTTGTATTTAAACAATCATCCCTGATCCTCCTTTTTTAAAGAGTGATATATTCTCAGCAGTCATCAAGCAAAAAAGTGTCTTGTTTTAGACATTTTCCATGATGTATTTATGGTAAATATTTACAGTGTGTTCCAAAACTCAATTCGTCTCACTGTCAAAGAGAAAATCTACAACAATATCGCCATTTTACTGCACAATCATCATATGACAAGCTATCTCTGTGAGCATCTCACTTTTCTCCTATATGTGCAATGTCCTCATTTCTGCCTGACTCCTTTTCACTCAGACAGAGCTAGGCTCAGAGGGTGTGCTAGACATCATGCTGGCTGTCATCAACCAACCAAACATACACACCGAAAAACAAAGATGTTTGTATTCCTGAACATGCCCATGCAGATAAAAGCTCATTCTCTCCCTCAGAAACATGGAAAGAAACAGCTTTCACCCATCTCAAGTAGATTAAAAATAATTCTACTTTAAATCTTGGATATTGAAAGAACAATATTCAGTAAATGGTCATCCTTATGTTTATTTTATCCCTTACCCAATCATTATCTTAATTTTAGGTAGAGGCATTACCCAAGATACTGAAATAAGCAGGTTGATCTTCTGACTCAGCCAACAATACCTCAACATACATACCTCCTGATCCAGTTTCTATTACATTTGTTGATCCAAATGTTTCTGGCACAACTTCAAAGACTCCATAGAGAAGGTCAAAGATCTGGTGAGGTGAAGATCTGGTGAACTAGCAAACCATTACACTTTTTCAACTTCTAATACCATTAGGTATAAGATCAGACAATATAACCACGCAATGAGATCAAAAGTTTTTACTATCCTTCTCCATTTAATCTTCACATAGTTCTGATCTCATGTCCATTGCACATTAAAATACTGGGTCAGTTACATTAGGAGGACATTAGCTCCCAGAATTAAAGGTCTTTAAAGTACATACAAATGGCAGCGTTGGGTGGTGCAGTAGTTAGAGCAGGAGTCCTGCATACCGAGGCTAGATTAAGTGACAGATTAATGTTGAATAAAGACCACTAGTGCCAAAAAAATATTTTAAAAAGTACTGTTGAGACGTTTACTCCAGACACGCACCATACATGCACGCACACACAAACTACAGACACAAAGATTCTACACAAAAGCCTTTTGTTTTATATGGAAACTTTCTTTAGAAACGAAACTTAACTTTAGTTAATTTAGAGCATCGGATGACCACTGGGAGGACCTTTAGTGACGTGACACATCAGCAGACCAGGAGGCAGACCTTAGGATATAAGCAATGTGTCTTCCGTGTTTGAGCAGATGCTGTATAATTTCGGTTATATTCACGCCACAACAAATTAGCCTGTGAGGGTAAGCGTCTCTCTTTTCTAGCGCTAAAAAAGAATAAAATAAGTAAAGTCTGATTATTTGTGTCGGCTGATTTCCTGCATGTGTGGTCACATGGTTCCGGTCCGTCAGTAAACTCATACGATAACAGTACGTACATACGAATGTCACTCAATGTGATTGCAAGGTAAAGTTCGGTCCCCCTCTGTTTGCAATAGATATTATTTCAAGTGACAAACGATGACAAACTCAGCAGCTACCTGTTTTTGACTGATGTTTGAAAGAACTCACTGTGCTGTCATTGCTTGTCAATTTTTCAGTCTGTAAAAAGTTGAAAGGGGTTGGTTTTTCTGAACAGTTACACTACAGCTGTTCCAGAAAATCATAAAGAGCCACAAAAAGCTTTAGATGTTTTCATTTGTATGTAAATACGTACACTGGGCATGACTAACTATAGCTGAACTATCGTTTTTTTTTTTTTTTTGCAGCTGCAATTCATTTTAAATAGATTATGCAGCTCAACATGCTTGAATAAAGATCAAAACAAAGCACACCTCATGATTCTTAGTTTTGTATTTACCAATAATCTGATTTTCCCCCCAGTTGTATGGTTGTGACACAGATATGTCCACAAAACGTATAACTATAGTTTAAAGGGAAGTGTTTGATGTCCTGGTGTACAGTACAGACCAAAAGTTTGGACACACAGTTGTGTCCAAACTTTTGGTCTGTACTGTAGGTCAAAGGTTATAACAGGGCAAGCTTTTTTGTTCAGCTACTGGCATTTTAACCATTGCTGCAATTTTTTTTTTAACTGATTTTTATGCATTGATGTCTCCAAATGGTCAAGAAATGGTTAATCTCCTAGCTTAAAACATGTAAAGTGAATGTCATTCAATGTTTTAGTAGAGCATCAGGTACTTATTTTAAGTTTAAACTGGGGAGGGCTTGTGGAGCTTTGGGTTCTGCTGGCCTCTAACAGCTACATGCAAATCGCCCACAGATATGCTAAACACTGAACAGACTAAATGGCTTCTGACACAGCAGCAGAATTGTCTGTGGTGGACTTCCCAGGTCGATCTCTTTTTATTAAAGCTCACCTGAATTCAGCTCCGATTGCTCCATTGGATTTCTGTCATTTCCACTCAGAGTTCAGCCCACACACACTCACATACACACCACATCTGACTCGTACACCTATGGCCCTGGTAATATGATTTATCACATCACGTTGAAGCAAAGATTAAGTGTTCAGCCACGAAAGGTTTACATAATGTGAAAATTCCTGCATCTGGCGTCCTCTAGTGGCAGATTGTTGAAGTGTACAGCTTTCTCACTTCAGATGTTAAACTGCTTCTTAGGAACTCTGCCTTGACATAAATCTTTTTATGATTAAATACTACTTAGCTTATAGTGGCTTTGACCTCAGAAGGGAAGCCATTAGGCAGTATACTGTCAGATGCAAAACTAATGCAAAACATGTTTCAGAGCAATTGCTTCTAATTTTGTTCAATGCCTTTGCACTCTCAGTAATCATATTTTTAGATATAGTAGTTCAGCATCTTTGACAGGAATATCAGCAAGCAATCTGTAAAACAATAATATGCATGCTACACTTATAAAATGTATGATTAATCAATCATCTAAAGAATGTTTGTTCATTTTTAACAAAGCTTTTGAAGCAAGTCAGAATTAAAGCGACACTATTAAAACCATTGCTGTTATGTCCTTTATGCAATGTATCTTGTATGAACTCAGATCTGTCCAACACTTTTGGGATGAACTGGATGGCTCAGTGTGAGCCTTAATCTTCTCTTGTGGCTGAATGGGAGTAAATCCCTGAAGACACAGTCAAACATCTTCTGTAAAAAAGAGAAAAAGTGGAAGCTGTTAGGACAGGAGATTGATGGATTGTCTGTGCTCTATTTTCTAGTTTTGTTCTGCCTCCTTTTGGCCCCTTACCCGTTGATCAAAACACATTCTTTTCACCTCGCCTCACTGAAATCAGAAATACATCATTTATGGCACATTCAGTGTATGTGTGAGGTCACGACAACCCGTCTGCCCCATGAAGCTTCGATCAAACTCAATTTAGTTGCTGTAAACAGCATGGCTTTCATTCCAGACTGAGTCCACAAAAAATTACTTATGTTTTGTGCACCATTCTATACACGCATAATAATACATACATAAACAAGCATCCATTAGAGTATAATGTGAAAATGCTTTGGTTTGAATTGGAGTGCTGATGAGGTGGATGCAACTATTGTACAAATAATTGAACTATAGATGTTACAGATTGATTCCAATTTCAAATACATAATACATAATACTCTACATAATAGCATGCAAGAAATTAAATACATACATACATACATACAACCGTTCAAGTATTAATACCTTCTTTTTTCTAATAACAACAAAGAGAACATTTTCATCACACTTTGTGCCTATATATATATATATATATATATATATATATATATATATATATATATTTATATATATATATATATATATATATATATATATATATATATATATATATATACGCACATACACTCTGGCTTACTCCCACAATCCAATTCAAAACAAACTTAATCTTAAACTTAAACTCTGTCTCTTTAAAGGTCTTAATCTTGAGAGATTTTAGCAACTGAAATGGGTAAAACTATAATGCTTATATTTATGCTTATATTTGAGATTTTACAACTTATCCAACTTTCATTATTTCATTAAGTCTGCAGTTTGGGTCAGAATTTGACATTTGATTTGAAGCATTTTGTAATTTCTTTGACTCCTCAATACTGAAATGTTCAGACCGCATTAAAACTCTATGATTTAAAAAAAAAAAATCAGATGCATATGGGTGGGGTGGGGGGGTGGGGGAAAGTACCATTGCAGGGGGGACGTGGGAAGCGGTATGGATGAAAAAAAAAATGTTTCACTGTAAAGATGGTTTGTAGTGTGTTTTATTGCAACCTGAAGTGTGAAATAAACTTCGGTGGAGTTTGAAAACAAAATATGTGTATAGGTTTATGTCTGGTTGAATGATGTGTGTGCCCAGTTGATTTTTTTATTTCTTTTTTTCTTTTTTGGGGGGGATTTTAGGGGGGGCAGAAAATCTTTGGGAACCACTGGGGGGGTCCAGAAGAAAATCTTTGGGAACCACTGGGGGGGCCCAGAAGAAAATCTTTGGGAACCACTGCCTTAAGGGATGAGGATGTGGAAGCTCCTGACTAGAGCTTAAAGTATATCACAAATTAAATTATTCATTTTGAAATAGAAAGTCTAATTAAATGGCTACAAGGTCAAATAAAATTCTCATTTGACTTGTAGATTATCATTTTATCAGAAAATACTGGAACATATTTTTTTTCACCTTTTCCATAAAATAATATGGAGTAATGGTAGGGAAGAGGGTGAAGGGCCAGTATACGAGTGATTCAATCAGCTTCGTTGTCAATAACAAACTGGACCAGGTGGTCTGGTGATGTGTTTGAGTGATAGAAGTACAAGTGTTTCATGGCCCTATTTTCTCAGTGAAAAGAGAAAGCCATCAAAGAGATATTACAGCATTGAGTTGGAGGTGTCACTTTTAATTTTCAACAACATCTTTATGTGACTGTGTCTCTCTCCTACCCTGGCCTGACTTATGATCTTGTATCATTAGCCAGCGGCCCCAGTGTAAGGGTCTGTCATTCCATTTCCACA
This sequence comes from Xiphophorus hellerii, assembly GCF_003331165.1. Taxonomy (NCBI): domain Eukaryota; kingdom Metazoa; phylum Chordata; class Actinopteri; order Cyprinodontiformes; family Poeciliidae; genus Xiphophorus; species Xiphophorus hellerii. The sequence continues at coordinate 4,278,108 of NC_045684.1, read as the reverse complement.
CGTCACTCTGCATTGAGTTGTGATGCAACATACAGTAAATGATACATGCGCTCTGTTCTGTCCCTTTTACTCAATAAGTAGAGTCTTGCTTTGACAGATACATGTGTAGTGCCTCCCATTTTGGACGCTTATGTTTCCTTTTCACCTATTCTCTGGTGGATTTTTTATGTGACTTCCCTTCAAAGAGTAACTTTATGATGTTGTTACACTGTAGCATATAGGCACATCATAAATGGTACATGCTTTGTATACTTAACAGTACAGAATGTTTACCAGCATGTGCTTCATTTTTCAACAGGTGTTCTGTTTAATGCACAAGACAGACCCTCCAGATCACAATCAATTCAGGACATCATGTCAGTTTGCAAACTGACAAATGCACTGCATAACATTTGCACAAACTTTTTGACAGATATTTTAAGAGCCAAGGCATAATTTTTCACTTTAGAAAACACTCAAAAAAAAGTCTCATCTTACTGGATTTTTTTCAACATGAAAAATACTGAAATGATGTCACAATTACAGGTAGGTAGCCTTAATGAAGCGCATCACAATAATCTTTAGGAAAATCTTTATTTGCCTTCTTAACTTCTATTGAGGAATGACCTTTGAAAATATAAGAGTGTAATTCAAGAGTCAGAAGTAAGCCACAACCCATGCAGGCTGTAAATAGTATTGGTTATTTCGAGGTATTTCATCATCTAAAGAGAAGAGACAAGAAGTTTCTTCAAAGTCAAACCATAACTATCCAACTCATTGATACTAAGCTGTGCTGCAATACAATCCAGCAAGAAAAATAAACCAATAAAAGAATATGTTGAGATCTTTCCTTTTTTGTGCCAGCCCTTCTTTTTTAATCCATCACTCTGTCTCCTTTCCCCTGCCTTTCATCTCCATTTACCTCTCTCAAGCTTTCTAGGAGTCATTCCTTATTATCAAAGATATCTCTGCTTTTTGTGCTCCTACAAACTAACGGGGTCTGTCTCAGTCTTTTTATTTCGGGCATTGCTTTTTTTCTCATTATTCCCTCACTGAGTCCCAACCAGTCCCTGTTTTGGCCCGATTCTTTTACTGAAAATTATTTACTAAACACAAACTGAGAACATCATGTTATCATTGGGTTTTATGTCACGTTATGACACTGGAACATGTTCACAAAAAAGGGATCCCAACCACTAACACAGTCTCCAAAAGGCACATGCTAAAAGAAAGGCAAAAAATGTGAAAAATGTTTTGACAGGCAATACTGCAAACATAGTCACTCCTCTGAATAAATGTGACAAAACTGACAATCAGATTTTACAGTGTTTTTTAATGTGAATATAGCGACTGTCACAACTACCATACAGATATTTTGAGTAAACATTGTTGCTTGTTGTAAGCAGTTTCCTGAGCAAAGGAACTGATATTTTCTACTATAAAACTAGGATTTTATAACTGTCATATTGTCAAAATATAGATATTTTTGTGATTCCTCTTTGTATCAAAAAATAAAATGATTTATTGGAATTTCTAAAATTGGAATGTATTTGGTCTACCTGGACCAAATCATTTTTGACATGTCTAGACTTTTCTTAGAAGTTGTAATGTAGACGTACTTTGGCAAACATAGGAAAACAAGGTTCATGAGCTGGCCTCAAACTTAGAAAATTTTGATTATTAACAAATATTACCTTTACAGTTTAAAGCATACAACACCATGTCATGCCCAAATAATCTATGAACATGTAATTTTTAAAGTGTACCATTGCAGTTTCTTTGGAATAAATAAACTTTTTTTTTAAAATACCAAATAAACTTTGTTTTTCAAAGATAGTTCAACAGCACTGCGTCATCTGTGTGACACAAGAAACCCAATCAAAGGGGTTGTGTCACATCAGCAGAGAATGGGTTGGTTCAGAAACTATTTCCCTTGCTGCAAAGCATTTGCTATGAAAACAGCAGTCTTTGGTGATACCAAGTGTCCTCTTACCAATTTCCTGCATGCATGTCAAATGTTTAGTGACATTAAAATGTATTTTGTCTAAATCTGCTAGAACAGTACAATTATGTTGTTGTATATAATGATATTCGTCCAGGTTTTGGCTCTAAAATACACATCAATGTAAAAGTGAAAGTATTTTTCACTTTGTTCCATGCACTAAAACTTGTGATTTTATGTTTTGTGGTCTTTATGTTCAAATCAAGTCTATTGCTAAATGGGACACTTCAGATTGTACAGGTTAAAGAAATGTGTCACCTACTCATCCATCAATTTTCTATATCCAGTCGTCCTTTCTGGTTCGTGTGGGAGATGGGAAGGCGGAGGAAACCCCGACCTGTCTCTGGTCCATCACGTGGCAACACAAAGACACATAGGACAAACAATCATACACACACATACTCGTACCTAATGGACTCTGTGGCAGGAAGCCAGAGTACTCTGAGATAATCCACCCATGCATGGGGAGAACATGCAAACCCGATGCAAAGGCCTCAAATAGGGATTTAAACCCAGAACACTTATTGTTGCAAAGCAAATGTGTTACCATCTGCACTAATGTGTAGCCCATCCGGTAACCGTTACCTACATAGTAACAATACTTTTTTTTACTAATGAAACAAAATTCTTGTTTTATTTTTTATGCTCAGGAATCTTGTGTGAGATGTTAATAGTAGCATCGTTGATATTTTTCCCCTTAGCGACTTAATGTGCAGATTTCTAATAAGCAATCCTCATCCCTGATTTTTATCACTTAAATATAATCTTACAAGAAAATGAAATGAGGCATATGTCTCACTGACAGTTGTACAGTATATTTTCTTCTTTTGCAAGTTTTCTGCTTTGCTTGACTATTTTCTTTTTATCTATACCTTTCAGGTTAAAATAAAAACACAGAATGGTGTAAATATAATTAAAACAGTTTTGAATCAAATTTTCAATATACTGGTAACTGGAAGAGCACTCAGCTAAGAGTCTGACTTTTTTGAAACACAAATAAAATAATATGAAACTCAAATACATGTATTTGAAAGTATTATTTTGTTACCTCTATCTAAGTGTAAGCAACAGCCTGAAAGTGATTCCTGATCTTTACTAACACAGCTAAGCATTCAGTATGCTAGTCATGCTTCAACAATTCAACATAATCAAGCAAGAATTAAAATACACTAACATCTAATTGGGACACCAATGTGAAAATGCCAGTTTAATGGGTAATTTAACATCTGGCCAAACCAAGGAACTACAAGCTGTACTGTTCTATTAGTTGTCATGTTAATTATTGTGCAGCGTCGCTGGAAAACAATTAAACAGCATAATTACAGAGGTCAGAGTTAATTTTTCAATTTGGAGTAAAATGACATCACTTGTCTAAGGATTAAAGATATAAAACAGAATGTTTTAGATTACACTCATTATGCAGCAAAAAGAAAATAATTTAACTCAATGATTCTCAAACTGTTGTACAAATGCCATTATGGATAATTTCACTGCTTCTAATAGTACTCAGAAAAAAAAGGTAAGTGCAGATATTTTAATATTGGGGCAGACAGTGAACCAGGAACAAATGCAACTGGTTACTTACTGTATGTGGTTTACAGGATAACTCTGAATTTAGGAGTGGGTTGATGTTATGAACTTAAGAAGTGTACATTCTTCAGTTTAAATAAATTGCTTTTATTGCAAGGCGACCACAAAAAGGTTTAGAGGAGTTGCTTGTGACTTATATTCTGGTTGAATCTTAATGGGAAAAAAAGGGGAATGGACTGATTTATTGAAAAAATGGTGCCTGTTTTTATCCTTATGAAGACTTTTATCCAACTGGAATGCACATATTTTTTTTTCTGCATGTCTAGCTTTTTTCCTTTCATGCAGATCTCCTCCTATCATGCCAACATGGCATCACAAAGTCTAACAACATTCTAGTTCCAAAGACAAAAAACAAGTGAGACTAGTTTATTTATTTGGCCACTGCTCTGACTGGCTACTATTAGCAAAACAAGCTGATGAATTATTTCTCTGCATCTTGGAATACTGAATAACATGTTAACAAAAGAACATGTTATGTCAATCATTTATAGAGTGAATAAATTATTATTAAAGTGATTTAGGTGAAAGGCAGTTCATTTGGATTTTATGTTCTGGAATGGTGAAAATTTTTCTACTTGTGATTTTGACTTATATGCACCTTCTATTAATTTATTCCAACTTTAAGAATAAACATTTCCGCTTCTCAGTAAATTGTTTGGAATATTTAAACAAATAATTTTTGTTTGATTTTTATGACATAACAAATGAAACTGAAAAGCTCCACTCCTGCTTAACTATGGTCTAAAATGGTGATTACTGGAAAATTTAGGCTTGGAATTTACTCAGGGGGTCCCTGTCATAAATTATTTACCAAAAAAGTAACATTTAAGCAATCGTCCACTCCAAAATTTCTTAAAGTATCATTGAGGGAAAGTAAAAAAAATAAACAGATCTGAAATGGGAATAAGAGAAACAGAAAAATAAGAAGAGTTATCGAAGGGAACAAAGTCCAACAACCACAAAGAACAGAAATTTTAAAGAAAAACAGAAAAAATAATTAATATGGCAAGGTAAAAACTGATAAATCATGTCACTTCTCCAAAAAGTAAGAAATCACATCTAAAAGGACGTTTTATGTCTTTTATTAAAATGATAAGATTCAGAAAAGGTCTTACAAGTTGTTTCTTTATTCCATCTATCCATTTGTAAAAATCCAGTTCACTGTTTCCTGTACTGAGGAGTTAACAAGTGAGAGGAGAACATCTTGGACAGGTGTCTCACAGTCTTAATACTCAAGCTACCCAAGAGAAGTGAATCCCTCTAGTAAATAACTCAGATTAACCTACATCCATTGAAAAAAAACAAACAAATTTACAAGATCTAATGAATCTAATCTAGCATTTTACTTTTGAAATTTTGTAAAAGATTTTTTTAACTTTCTACAAGTCTAAAAAAATGTTGATTATGCTCAGTACTTGTTGCATGTTTTAAAAGGATTTCTTTCTCCAAAGAATACAGATAAATTGATACTAGCATGACCAGTTTAACAATAATTAGGATAAAATAACCTGCGACGGATGTTGTCAAAAAGTTTACTATAATCATATTTGGGTCAAAGAATTCAAATGTAAGAAGATACTGGTTAGAAAAAAAGATGATCCCTCTATTCTCTTCACCTGTCAGAACTGCAAACAGCAGGATGTGCTCTGATATCACTTCCCCAGAAAGTAGGACACAGTGGGGGGAAAAAATAGAAATCACTTGAGTTTTTATCTCACCGAATGTGTCTCATTTTTCAATCTGATCCTGCACGTATCCTCTGGGTTTGCATATTTGGAAGTTTGCATATTTGGTGGAATAAAAAATTAGAACAAGCTGGAGAAATAATTTTTTTCCTTAATTATAAAGACTGTTTATTAATTTATTTTATATCAAATTAACTATATTTGCATTATTTGTAGTTCTAATGTCAGTTTCAGGCTGAATGAAAATGCAGACTAGAACTTGGAATGAATATGATGAACGATTAAATGAAAAGCTCCTGGAAACAGGAACAAGGTGAACAGAACATGAAGCTAGGAGGGGGAAACAGGCAAGTAATAAACATACCAACAGGATCCAGTGATGAAAAATACCTAGGTGTGATGCAGTTTGTTAGTTTAATGGCCGGCATTTGTAAAGCAGCCAATCAAGTAACGACATTTATTTTCCTTGGCAGTTATGTACTGTACCTCCAAGAGTGAAAATTAGGGATACTGTAGATGTTAGATTCACTTTCCACTTTTCCACTGTATTCATTCATATTAATGTATTTAGAGTTTTAACAATTAAAATAGGCAATTGGGAAAATTTTTAGTGGGGATCTTAAGTATTTGCTGATATATCTGCAGCTGGCAGAGTTCCCTCCTCCATATTAGTAATGGGGTTCCACTGTTAATGCACGGGAAGAACACACTCCAAACTTACAGAAAAGATAAAGTGAATAAATTTATACATCTGTCAAGAAGATAAAAGTGAGAAAAAGAAAAAAAATTAATACATTTTTCATCATAGGCATTATACACTGCTTCAAAGGGTAGAATAATTCAGAGGGTAGAATTGACCAATCTTCTTTTGATCAACCCTGATTGATTAACAGCAAGTCATATCCTAAAAAATCAAAATATTGTTTCATATTCATTAATTGCATCAAAATTACAAATTCTCACCATTTACTTACTACATTCAAATGAACCAACTTGCAGCATGATTTGACTTGCAATTCCTTCATTTTCTATTGGATTTAAAACTGGTACGTCCTAACAATATGTGGAACATTTATGTATTTTTAGTAGTACACAAAAAAGTAAACTAAGGGGAATCTCATTGTCAAGGCTTACATTTTCTTAATAGTTTTTATGCTAATGGGTTTTCCACTTCTCATTTTAAATATTTTCCAATCATAAAACTTGAGTGGTATGAAGTTTATGAGAAAATATTTCTCAAGACAACATTGACTTTTGGCCTGCTGGTTCCCAAACCTTTGCTGAACATAATTTAGTCCTTCAGGGAAGAAAGAGTTTATTAAGATTTCATCTGTGAAAGTAAATCTGTGAAGCTGTCATCAAAAGACCGTTTTAATGAGGTATTGATGAATCAAGGTGAGCCAAAAAACTGTGGTTTAAGCTCCAACATTATCACCACATCAGGCGATTACACTGATTAATGCACTACCAACCAGGCAGCAGAGCTAATCAGTGGAATCAACAGCTTGTACATGTGACTGGAATTATATCCTCCTGATAAACATTGTAGCTGCTGTCTTCCATCCTTACATGAATCTGTCATGAAAATAAACCTCTTCATTACGAACATGACGCAGTCGGTTTCCAAAAATCTGTTAGAGCTGCAAATGTCTTCAAGCATGTCTCGGGGCTCTTGAAACGCAGCAGAACAGGGCTTCCTTCAGTCATCGCAGCTTATTCTCCTGTTACCTGCGTTGCCCCTGGATACGGGAGCAATCTCTTTTCTTCTACCATTATGCTGTGGCTCGTATTCTAGACACGTCGTCTTGTGTGTGTGTTTGTGCTCGATGTGGGATGGTCAAGGACGCACACATAAACAGAGAGAAGGTCACATGTATACAGAAAATAAATATATATGCATGCATCCTATCCAAGGACATAAACACAAAAGGGTCATATGCGTTTACACTCAGAGGCTACATCATTAATTTACTCCCACAGTACTGTGACAAACTCAAATTTGTCTGCATTTTTCCCTGATTTATCATCACTTTCTTTTAGCAACAGCATGTCAGATCCAACATCAGTATGAATACTTTAGTTCTAAATTTTGATTACTAAAATTTGCAATGAATGATTTTAAATATTGAACAATAAAAAATGTGTTGGGGCACAAATGAAAAGAGACTTTCCTGAAGTTTCTGCAGTGCTCCTCCATGCTATGGCTCTCTGAGGGAGCCTATATCAATGCTGCTACTGGATACTCGGTGCAAGTTTAAGCCTAAACATTATATTTACAAGAGTCACTGATGTGCAACACAAAGGGCAGTCTTAAGTTTGCCAAAAAAAAACCCAAAAAACTTTTCAGTAATCTTTCTCCTCAATGCTAGGTGTCACGACCAACAAAAATAATACAGAAGAAATTGTACAGCAATAAATGTAACTACAAAAAGTATCTAACTTAGTCTTGGCTGTGAAGTCTTTTAAAAGGTTTCATAAATATTTGTAATAGTACTTGTACCTTCTTGAGGTTAGACCATTAATACAGAAGCATTTGGAAACCAAATGTTGGACAAATGTTGCTCCCCATTGAATATATTCAATGAAAAACTCTTCCTATAGCCCAGCCAAAGTTTTAAAAATTCAGAAACTTGCAAGACCAAAGTGTTCAGCGGTCTTGGTATGGGGTTAGTTTTAGAACACGCCGTTGCTTTGTAAAGGTGTCAGTAAGCTGAACCTGAGGCACTTTAGCAATGCCTTTAGTAAAGGACTGTGATAGTGCACAAAACTGGGAAATCAGAATCTGACTCATTGGTTGCTATGGTGGTGCCCCAATTCTGTTCAGCAAATGTATATGGAATCAACCCTTGAACGTAAAATTCCTAACTTATAAGTAGCACAGTTTTGTAACACACTTGCATGCACACACACACATCACAAGATTCTCAATTATCTGCAGTGGATTATGTAGAAGAACTCTTAGGTTAAAGTGTATCTTCAATTTCAATTTTAATGAGAAAATCCATCACTTAGCACTTCTCAGGTTTTAACCACATCTTATGCTAATAAGCAAGCAATAGACATTCATAAAAAACAGAATTTTTGGATAAATAAAATATGTGGTATTTTTATAACTACTGATCCAATCCCTGTTCTAGTTTATCTCATCACTGCAGTTCAAGTTCATGCATACACAGACAGATTTAGGAAAATAAATTATGGCAAGCATCAGACCTGGAATTCATCACTGTGACTCCAAATTAGTAAAATCACATTAAACAAGATAACTGAATTGTTAAACACTAAAACAAATACAGTGATTTTGGACATATGTTGCTATATGTATCTCTAGCTCTACTGCAAAATATTCTGGTATTGGACTATAGTCTAACCCAATCCAATTGTTATTTAAATCTCTTCATGTACTACCTGAAATGTATAATAATGTTTCAATGTAAAATAAGGTATAAATATAAAAATAGGCTTTAGTTGCATGTTTATTTTGTCAAATTCAAATAATGTTCTGATAGGGCTCTTTTGTCATATTAGAAGTCAAAGTGCCTCTTGACAATAACTTTTATGCAGGTATTACACATGCTTTTTATGAAGACTACATGTGTATTAAAATTTTTCTTATTTATTACTCTCATGTAGGACTATAATCTTAACATGTTTTTTAAGTTTTTGTAAATAGAAAATTATTAAAACTGACAGAAATAAAGGCTTGAAAACATCAGCCTATGTGTAATTAACTTACAATTGTTTTATTTGGTGAACTGAATTAAATGATTTTTTTCTATTCATTTTTAAACAATATTTGGTGTTCCAAATTTAGGGCAATTGTCTGAAGAATTGGTGGAAATGTACACATTTTTATTTTTAGAGAAAAGCTCAAAGTTTCTCTAAATTAAATTAATACATTAATATGATTAATGTATTAACTAAATTCATGTTTATTCACTGACTTTCTTGCAAACCATTAATTTTATGTTTCAGAAGCCTTTTTGTTACTACTTCAGTTATTGAGAAAACTGTCTGCTGTTTTAGATTCACTACTCGGCCAACTTTACTCACACCCCACCCCAGCTGTAAATCTGAACGACCTGCAGTGTCTGTCCGCAAATCAGGTTAAATAAATGCATGGTAAAGTATGCTGCCTCAAGTGATTTCTCACAGGTCAAGGTCATACCACGGTGTATGTGTGTGAAGCCTTTTCTTCAAGCTGTTCAGCATTTATTTGATCCCTCTTAACTGTAATTAAATGTGATGGTCATTGTTTTGCAGACAGGCTGATGGGAAAAATGTTCTCCTGCTGTCTGTAAGCAAATATGATGCAACATGCCTGAGAGCAAAGTCGACATGGGTATCGGTCAGCAGTAGAGAAACCATTTGGTGTCACGCAAGATTAAGTCTTAAAGTTAGGATAAAGCTTGCTTTATCCTCACTTTATCCTGCTTCATTAGTGGGGTTATCCTGCTAACCCCAGTCTTTTTTTTCCAGAAATAAACTTCTTGATTTTAAATTAAAACATGATTGTCAAATGGGGTGGTACTTTATCTTCAGTTACGGTAATATACTTTGCCATCGATATATTTTTTAGTGTCAACCCTAACTGCTTCATTGGCATGTCACCATTAGAATATGTCCAGAGAAAGAACAGATTGAATGTTTTTTTAGATGCTTTTCTAACAAGCGTATCTGTTAAGGTCAAAAGCAAGTGAATTATCACATATTGGCATTTACTACAGGTGCAGCTTAGGGTGCCGGTCATACCACGGTTGTTCATCAATTTATAACTGACTGAAACCATCTACTAAAAGTAGTATTGAGTGCTGAGAGCAAAGTCTGGAAGGCAATATACTAATGAACTGTAACTCTGACATTTAACAGCTTTCATACTACAAGGGGTTGAGCTGGAGCTTTTATGCAGTCACACATGAAGGTCTGCTCCCCAGGAACATAATTATTTCAGAATAAAAACAGCACATACCAGAAATTCAGTTCATGTGTTGTTTTTTATAGTAATTTTTTTTACCTAGAATAGCCATATGTGAATTTGTGGACCAGGCTTCTAAGAATAGAATTTGAAAATGACAGGTGGAGGGATCAGATTATGCCTTCTGTTGTATAGAGGATCCCTCTGTATGTGGAGATGGCTATATGACCGTAATATGTTGCACTGAAGAAGGCTGAAATGGAACAGAGGATGTGTGTACATATGTGTGATTTCTCTGTATCTTGTGTTCCTAATGAATGCAGCACTCAGAGGTTGCCAATGGACAGCAGAAATGACAAGCGGCTCTGTCTTGCTCTCCAGACCGCATCAGAATGGAACGCTGCATCATTTTCCTTTCATTTCATTTTTTTCACCCATTTTGCTGTCTTAGTTTAGACCTTATTCTATTATTGTTGCTGTCTTGATCTGGCACTTCTTTTCACTGTCATTCTCTTTCTCCTTTTTCAGTTAATCTTTTCTGCCTGTCTGAATGTAGATGTTGAAATGGCGGAGATTAAAAGACAGGAGCACAAGCTGACTACTGCAAATGAAATGTGACTTTCTTGGGTTGTTTGGCTCAAATGTCTACCTTCTTAAACAGCTATGAAACCGAGGGACTGTTTCAGCATAGTCATGTAAAAATGTTAAATCACAATGCAAAATGATTTTAAAAAAATAAGAAAAATGTCTGAGATGTTCCATCATTCTCATAAATCATAATATATGATCCACTTTCAAAGTTAGATTCACAGTCGTATGTTTGGGTATTTTTCTTCCTGTAAGACTGCATGATAAACTAGAACTGAATTTAAATATCAAAATGCAGTAAACATGTTAATGTCAGCCTGATAATTCAGCAAAATGCTCTGAATATAAACACCATACTACAAAAGGTACATGCTACATTTTTCTTCTCATCATCATCATCATCATCAGAAGACAATCAGAAGACAATTTTTCTGCTGATTATCATCAGAAGAAAAATGTGAGATTATTGATATCTGTAGCTGCATGAATTGTGTCAGATGTACATTTAGAAACATTGAATATGGTTAGTCAAAACCTTTTTTTTTTTTAAGTATTCCTATTTAATTGGGCCAAGCGGGAAACAATGCCAGCAGAAATAGTGCATAAGACAAAATAATTTGAAAATGATATGTAATTGCATGAATTGCAAGTGAGATTCAAGCAACTTTGTGAAATATTATCTCCATAATTCCTAAAAAAAATACAATGCTATGCATTCTTTAAGTATATGGATACAAAATGGTTGGTTTGTTACAAAAAGCAAGTAGCAAAGAGTGGTTTGTCAATGCATGGGCACAATAGAGGCCTTCTAATTTACGAAACAGCAAAGTAAATCCAAACCAATGTCCTGACCAAATAAATAATTAAAAAAATAATATTAACCCATTCATTCAGCATAGAAGAAGAAAACCTTCACACACATGTTTTTATTAAAATCATCTTTTTTATTTTTGTCCCACTTGCATTACAGCACAATGTTGCCATTGTCCCCATTGTTTGGAATATGTGGCTAAAGCAGTGGTGGCAGCATTTTACCACACCTGTGAATGAATCTGTGATTCTCAAGTGACTTTATCATGTTTGTTTGCCTGCCTGTGTGATGTGCTGGCACAGAACACAGAACAGCCAGTTCCCCCACACAGTCAGTCATTACAGCAGTAGTAATACAAGACCTTAAGACAATGTTCAGAGGCATCTGAGCAAAAATTGCAGATGTGCTTCCAGTGCAGGCTGAAACTTAGTTTCACATAATCCTAAACAAAATTTTCAACTTGACATTTATCATATCTTCAGTTACTCTTCTCAAACATGTATTCTGTAAAATGGCAACTGTAATGGGAAAAGAGAAATGGGGAACTAAAAAAATTCAAACTTCATTAAAAGTAAAAATTTGAGTTTGCAACTACAAATGTATTGTCAGCAATTCCAAATCAATCTCTGTAATTCAGAATTGCATGTACTGTCATCAATATGTAGAATTGTGAAAGTAGGGCTTGTCATTGACAATGTATAGGAAATATTTTTTTCTTGGACTTTCCTTGGATTTTTCCCTAACTTCTCAATTAGGGTGTGTTAGATTTTATTCAGTCCAAGAAAAAGATGTCTTAGGAATGTACTGAAGCAAATTTAAAGCTGATATGTGAAAGTCCCCAGGAGGCATTTGTCAAAGTGCCACATGTGTAAAACCTTGAAAATGGCAGTTTAGATCCAAAATGGCCTATTTACTGTTGGGTTAAGGCATACTTTGAAGAAATTTTTTAGCCCACCCTGCAGATTTCTACAAATGTATCTGCTCTAAAATTGCTATGATTTAAGAGGTGTTGTGTCAGAAATATATTTTTTTTATTTTTGTGCAACCGATGATAGACATAAATTTTTACTGCTCCTGCATGTTAAATTTGTTGAAGTTTTGGGGATGTGTATGGATTTTAATAAACTAAATACTGCCTTCAGTACTTTAAAACGGGAAGAAGGAATAATTGTAAATGACATCATGGCACAAAAGCAGTAATCAACAGAGTAAAAAGTCAGAAGCAGGCCAACAATGCTGATAATGATGGGATCAAATATTATAACATGTAAAAGACAGTAATTGCTGCCAAGTTGTTCTTGACAGCATGGGATATTATACTGTTTATATCATTAGATATAAAGCAAAACATTACCAAACCAGTCTACAGGTAAGTAAAAAAAAAAAAATCACTTTTCAGAAAGTGAAACGTGTTACATTGATTAATAACACAGAGTAAAATATATCAGGCCTTTATTCATGATCATTTTGATGATTATGGCTTGCATCTAAAGAAAACCCAAAGTTCAGTGTCTAACATGATTAGAGTATTGTAAAAAAGTTAAATGTTAAAAAATTCATTTTTACATCAGCTAATTTACTCAAAACCTCTAAATGGTTTTTCACTCTGGGTCAGTAGGCTACACAAAAAAAGAGGAAGAATGTTGGACTCAGCAAATGTGCAGAAAACAACCATTGACACTCTCCACAAGGAGGGTAAATCACAAAAGGTCATTGCTAAGGAAGCTGTTTTTTCAGAGTCCTATTTCCAAGCAAGGTTACATGGAAGGACAAAGTGTGGTGCAAAACGGTGCACCACATTCTTGAGAGGAAAATCAAGCAAATTTTTTTTCAAGAATTTAGGTGAGCTGTACAAAGAGCAGACCGAGGCTATAGTCAGCACAAACGAGGTACTATGCACAGTCTCTTGAAAGGTATGAAAATAATGCATTTATTGTGTCATGCACCTCCTGAAACACAGGTCTCAGAAATATCTCACCTTGACTAAAAAGACCAAGAACTGGACTGCTGCTCCACTGTCCTCTTTTCAGATGAAATACAGTTTTTGTTTCTTTGGAAATTAGAGTGTGGAGGACGAGTGGAGAGGTACAGAATCCACATTTCATGTCACCTGTTGATGTTGACCCACTGTATTATCTGAAGCCTGCAGTCATCTAATGGGACATTTTAAAGCACTTCACGCTTCTTCTGATCTCAAGGTTTATGGAGTCTGATTTCAATTTCCACCAGGACTTGGCACATGCCCATACTGTCAAAGGTACCAAAAGCTGATTCAGCGACCACAGTGTTACGGGGCTGGATTGGCCCACAATCTGACCTGACTTGAACCCCACAGGGACTCCAGGAAGTACTGGCCAGAGGAAGATGAGAGACAAAAGACCCCCCCAAAAAACAGATGATCTGAAGGGCACCATCAAAGAAACCTGGGCTTCCATTACACCTCAACAGTGTAACAGGCTAATAGTCTCCATGCGGTTATTCATGCAAAACAAGCCCCAGGAAACTATTGAATGCGTAGAAATTAATATATGCTTTCAGAAACCTGACATTTCCTGACACTGAATTTGGGATTTTCATCATCTGTAAGTCATACTCATCTAAATTACAAGAAATAAATCTTCTACTCTATGTGTAATGAAGCTGTACGAGTTTCACTTTCTGAAATGAGTGGCAGAAAATATTCACCTTTTTCATAATATAAATATTTTTTGATGCACCTGTGTTCATGAAAGCCTTTGGTCAGCCCCTTTTAGCCAAAGTGGTAATAAACAGGAGATTTAGCTCTTCTCACAGGCGTCAAAATCAGATATATCAGTTCTGTATTCAGAAAATACAGTTTACTTAAGAAATATACAATTTTTGTTTGTATTTTTTGTTGTTCAGCACAGCAGCTTGACAGATATGCAACGCATGTTTAGTAAGAAGTAACAAAGTAAGATTTGTGCTGCTCACTACCTTGTATTTAAGAGAGATCATGTGGTGTTAACTCACAAATGCAATGAACTAAAACCGAGGGTCAAGAATAGAACCCTTTCACATATGAAAGTTGTGGTAAAAGCTGCTGCATCATTAAAATATTTAGTTAGTTCTCTATCTGTTGCCCAAACCAAAAAAAATGAAGGCCCCTCTGGGTAGACAAACACACACCATCACTGCTACAGTGACGTGGTCTTAAGACACTCGTGCTCCCCTCCTTGTTGTCACTATAAGTTCAGCTCTTTGCACTAGCTATAGTAAATAGCTAACGTAGGCGGATGGTTGGTCTTAGGTGAGCAAAAACACAGTTACATACTGGTCTCTGTTTTCACTGGGGGTGAGGGAGCTGGGCAGTAGGTCTGAGACAAGGAGAGACACAGACAAAAAAGACATTTTTGAGATAATACCATGAATTTAGTAGACAAACTTATATAACAGATAATAGAGTTTTGAAATATACTATTATTTACATAGAGAGAAATGGGCTTTTTCGAGATTAAATAAATATATCAGTAGATACTTTTTTTAAAAAGAACATACCAGCTTTACAATTGCAGACAGATACCAGCACAATGGATAGACATAAGGGAAAAAGAGGCGAGAAGAGGAAAAAGGGAAAGATTGATGGTCTTTTTTTTAAGTAAACACTCAAGCTTTACGTTCAGACCACTACTGTTGTGCAACTGACCTCCTGTATAATTACATATCTTTAATGACTAACATTAAAGTTCTTTGCGACAGCCTTCACTCACTTCAAGTCAAATAGTTTGGACTCAAATTTAGGTTGCTTGGTTGCATAGAGGCATGCCCCCCCATGTTTGCTTAGTTTATCAAAAGGCTGTTGATTGTAATATGCAAAGCAAAGATGGCTCACTGTTTTTACGTGTGTGAATTTCATTCTACTGTATCTGTTTAGTATGGTTTCATTTGAGACATTTTATTGTTATTTAAACAGATGAAATTTTTTAAATATCTTACATTTTTTATGATGGTAGTTATATTTACATATATGAAATATAAATAATTTTATCTCAATGAAAATAAGACAAACTCTATAATGCAAAATCTATATTAAAAAGCTAGCCTCTGTTTTGTTTTCTTCAGTTAAATTAAATTATGGCTCAGATGCAGTTCCAGGCGATCAACATGAGCTGACCAGAGTTTTAGGGAAAGATGGCTCAGGATGTTTCAGCAACTAATAAAACCTTTGTCTTTTTCCTACCGCTTCACTGATGCCCAGCCTCCGGTTTAAAAAAACTCGTAACCTAATTTTGAATAAACAGAATCTAAAATTTGTCGTAACTGTGTCAGCCATGCCATGGATAAAAAGCTATGTCTTATAATCACACATTTACAAGATGAGAAATGCTTTTTAATATTTTTAACAAAATATCACAATAGATTCCATTGTGTCTTCCATATACTCTTATTTAGATCCAACACTTATCACATCACAAGCATCTTCCCTGTGACATCAAAACGGCTCTGGCACTAAATATATTCCTAGGTAAATAAATAACTTTCTGATAATACATTAACATACCATCTTACTCATACTTGACAGGAGCAATTAGCATAAGGCTAGAAAGTCAAACAACCTGTAAATCACCAACAAGCTGCTTAACTACATGTCTTTTGGTTGATGGCAAGCAAAAGTGGTTTGATAAGCATTTTAAAATTATTTTTTTGTTCTCTAGCCTTGGCACTAACTTGAAGAATAAAATAAAGCCAACAAAAAATAGAAAACCAACTAACAAGAAAAAAAGACAATTCCATTCCAATCAATGGCAACTCTAATTCTTTAGAACTCCACAAGATTCACATAATGTTGCTCACCCCGCTTTGTCAACAATAACCCACATCAACGTTATATCTGTTTCTTTACCATGTATGTAGACCCTCTGAAGTGCTACAAGTTCCATCTTCAAGTGTCTTACAGTAAATGGTGCAGCACACATGTCGGCGGCTGACTTTACATTCAGTCGAAAAACAGGCAGGGAACAGAAACTGCCTCCAGCTTTGTAGTTAGGTAGTTGTGAGAACATTTTATGTGTACCCAAGCTAGAGTAGCATGGCACAGTGATTACATTGTATTAGATTTAATACATGTCTTGACATTTAAAACACCATCAATAGCAACAACAACTATGACACAGAAGTAAAGAAATGGCATTTAAGTATAAAGCTTTAACAATAACAAATATGGTATAATGTATTGCTCAAGAAGGAGAGTAGATAACTTGACTTGATTATGTGCATCTGTTCTTACATGTGTTTGAGCATTTGTGGGGTTGTGTGTGTGTGTGTATGCGGGTGTGTATGCATGTGTGTTTGTTTGCAGGGGTGTGAGCACATACAGTATTGGAGGTGATGTAATATTCTGCGAGATAAAAGGAAACACAGCTGGAAACATTATACATGTTGATGTTGAGCTCTACTTAAGTTTGGCACTCAGCTTTTCATTAAGCCAGAAGAATATCAGTCACAGCTGACTTACCCTGTTGTCAAGAATACAAACACAGAAAAGCACAGACACACAGAATAATCACATCAAAGAGAAGAGGCAAGAGGAGAGAACAGGAGAGGAGCTGGCGAGAGAGCTGAAAAAAGACTGGTATGTGAAGAACAGAAAGTAAAAAAAATATAGAAACAGAAAATGAAAAAAAGGAGCAGGAGGACGAGGTAATAAAGTTGGAGGAAAAAGAAAGCAAAGAAAAAGAAAGAAAAAACAGGTGGTAACCACCCTCCTGTCCCTCTTAACAAGAAGGCATTGATCACGCAACCAAGATACTTTAGGTGGCTGTCACAGTTCTGCGGGAGTGTAAACAGTTTGTTTGGGAAAAAAGAAAATCAAGGTAAGCAATTTGTTTAAAAGGAAAAAATAAGAACAGTGTTCAGTGTTAAAGGCTTCTGAGAGCAATGGGCATACAGTACTATAAAGTTTCTGAGCCCTCAGAAAGTATTGAGATTTCTCTGAATGCACTGACTACTTCACTGCTTTACCTTTTCAAAATCCTTTACTTATAACAGCAAATATGCCTTCTGTATTAGTGATGCTTTTCATGTCAGATTACTCTAATGTTTAGCATTATTCAGAGAGTCAATGCTGTTGTTGTCTTTCACAGGATGAGAGAATTTTAAAGAGGCAACGGTAAGAAAAAAATGGTCCTGTGTTCTCTTGACCTACTCCAGTGGCTCTGTTTGGCTTTCTGGTTTGTTTGTTCATTTGTGCAGAACATTAAGGAATGGGCTCAGAGCTGAACTGACTAAGCTACACAGCCATATTTGCACTTTCTTTTTTTTATGTCAACTTTGCAGGACATTCGTAGAGCTTTTGTTGTCTTGCTTAGATTCACACTTCACTCTCCACACTAGAGAAATGAGCTGAGCCCCTTCGTGAGCAAAGGCTCTTGGCTTTTAGGGGTAAGTGAGGAGACTGAGGAAATCTCTGGGGTTGGGGTACAGAGCGCAGTCTCTGGTACTGCAGTTTGGCACTTGCCGAAGCCATTGAAGAGGCCTGGATTGCTCCCGGTGCAGATGAAACCACTGAGGGAGAGGATACAGATGAGGAGGAGGTAGGGAGAGGAGCATGAATTGAGTGAGATGAGGACGGAGGAGCTGGAAGGGCTGGGAGCTGTGATGGCAAGTTTGATACAAGAGATGAAGGCGGGGATGGTTGTCTTCCTCGATCTCGATCCTTTTCTGTTCTCTGTGTCCTTTGCTGGATGCTTAAGTTTGACTGGCTACCAAATTTAGAAAGATTGTGTGATCGATCAGGTTTGGATGATGACAAGGAGTCGTGTTTTGGTTTCAAGGGACCACCAAAACTCTGGCAGTGGTGGTACAGCTCTTCCTGGCTTCGTGAAGTCACACGAGCCCATTTAGAGGAATGTGGATGGTGTCGAGGTGAATGACAGGAGGAGCAAGCAGTGTGCCCCCTACTTTTGTCCTTAGACTTGCGCTTACTTTTCTTCTCATCTTGTATGTGAAGCTTGTCTACTGACCAGTATCGACGGGGTGGTGGTGGGGTGAGAGGAGGCGGAGGCCATTGTGAACCTGATCCCCAGTCTCTCTCTCCTCTACCTCCCCCACCTGCACTAGATCCCCACCCACTCTCTGCTGTTCCCCATCTTTCTCCTCGCTCTTGGAAGAGGTCATCTCTGCTGTTGACACTGCCTGCTTTATCCCTAGAGGGATATGTGCTAAAAAACCAACCCCCTCCTCCAATTCCACCCACTGCCCTACCTTCATGATCCTCCCAATACCTCTCAAACTTCCCGAATTCTCCTGAAGACCCATCGTCATCAGAGTATATCCCAACTACCTTATCACGTTCACGCTCCTCTTCCGATATTGTCCTACCCCCTCTATGCCTTTTTCCACGTTCTACTTTCCTCCTGTCTGACTCAGAATTTTCCTCCTCATCCTCTACTTCAGATTCCCACTCATGAAAAGACAATCCTTCCTTGGAATGCATTTCACCTCTTTCGTTCCTTCCCAGCAGTGGCCTCCTCTCTCCCTCCATGCCCACAGCATCTCTGTCTGAGCTTTTGCTTTTCCTTCTTTTAGAAGACACCGGTAACAAGGGCAGAAAGGCAGATGGCATGGCATCAGAAGATGGATTACCTCCTCGCCAGAACTTGACAGATGTAGAAGCCTTACTAGAGCTATGCTGGTTCTTGCTGTTTCTTCTCCTGTGATGTCTGTCTTTTCCTCTACTCTCTTCTCCACCATCTCTCTCTTTCTCATTTCTATCCTTCCTTTCATCTTCACCAGGGATGTTCCATCCATAGCTTTTGATAGAGCTTTCACTCTTTTTCCGAAATGATTCCCGCCTCAATGGTGGGTAAGATGGGAAATCTGGTGTTGCTGATTTGACTTCCTCCCGCTTTTCTGGATCTCCAACCTCTTGATCTGCTCTTTTTCGCTCTCTTTTTCTTGTCTTATCCTCTTTCTTCCTCTTCTTCTTTGCTTTGCGGTGCTTACGCTCCCTTTCTCTCTCTCTTTCCTCTCGCTTCTTCTTTTTTCGTCCTTTCTTTCTCCTTTTTCTCTCCCGCTCTCTCTCTTTGTGTTGTCTTTTCTCATCTCTACTCACTGCTCCATCTTTGTTTGATATCCCTCCTCTCGCTCGTTCTCTGTCACCCCATGATGCCCACCACTCCTGCAATTGCGCCAGTTGACTGCTGGTTCTCTCTCTTCCAAAATTTCTCTGTGGATGTGGTTTTCGGGGAGGGACTGGAGGAGGTGGTGGACTACATGGTAATGAGCGCGATGACATCCTCCGGGAACGAATTTTCTTCCGTGACCCAAGAAGAAGGCTTGATTCCTCAGTAAGAAGATCTGAGTCATAATCATCATCCACCATAAAATCACGATCTCCTGCTCGGTACCGGAAACTGAGTGAGGAGTTGTAGGAGCTGTCACTGGAGCATGATGAGGGGGAATTTGATCGAGAAAGTGATCCAGAGGATGAAGAAGATGATGAGGATGAAGACGAAGAAGAGGAAGAAGACGAGGCACTGGTGCAAGATGAGTAGAAACGGCATGGAGACGAAGGAGTAGTAGGGGTGTGTGTAGGGGAAGAAATCGGCACAGGAAGTGGAGGAGGTGGAGGAGGTCGGCGTCCTCGCCTGCCAACTCCATCACCTGCCCCATACCTTCCACCTCCTCGTCTCCCTAGAGGGAGTATATTCTCATAAAGTGGACCTCCTGAGCCTTTTCTCCTTGCCTGAGCAAGGCTTCCTCGTCGCCAAAAGGGAGGCCTTCGTGGAGAAGATGGGAGTGGAGGAGGAGGCTTGGGGATTGGGTGTCCTTGTTGAGAGCCTTTTGCAGGCAGCCGTGGCATCCCCGGGGCTTTAAAACCTCGAGAATTGGCTTTGGTAGTCTGTTGAGGACCTCCTACTTGTTGGTCCAAGTTAGCCCCTAGCCCCTCTGGGTCTATTGGACCATAGTAGCGCTTATATTCATCTAGCCCTGTGTCACCTCCACCAGGAACCCCTACCTGGAGGCTCCAATGTGTTCCAAGATTCTGTTGATACTGCTGCTGTGCTTGCAGTTCAGTGATGCCACCTGCAATTCCACCAACACCCACTCCTCCACTGCTGCTTCCGCTCATTATTTTTTCTGGCTTTGGCCTGTTCCAGCGATCAACCACAGCCAATCTGCGGTCATGACGAGGCAGGAAGGTGGAGCAAGGCATGGGGCCTTCCAATAAAGGGCTATTGGAAGGACCCAGAGCCATTGCTGAATGTCCTGTAGCTGCTGGTGATCCAGGTAACATAGTTGTATAGGTCTGCCCTTGCTGCTGTTGGTGGTGCTTCTGCTGTTGTTGCTGTTGCACCATGGCGATAGCGGTTGTGTTGTTCACTGTGGCTGTAACAAGGTGTTGTTGGGGGACACTGGGGATAGTAGTAACAGAGTGGTATTGAGGCAAAGAGCTTTTGCTCCCTCCCGGTGCCATTTCATCCTCAAACTGGCAGCAACTGTACATCCCCTGGGTGGAGAGATAACAGAAGGACCATAATTAGATCAGCAGGCAGTCGTGTATGAAAAGAAGGAGACTGTATGTACATATCAAATGCAGAAAAACATGGATGCCAACACCCTTGGTTTGAAAAAAAAAAAAAAAGTCAAATTATTCTGACCTGAGAAATAAATAATGTGAAAATAATTTTTAAAAGACAGTTTTGAGATATATTTTATATGACTATTTAAACCAATCCCCAATAATTAGGTAAAAAATAATGTTGTTTTAAACCCCTACTTTCTAAGTTTAGATGTAATCAAGAACTATATTTATTGTGATGATTGTGAAAAAAAAATCACCTTTTACCAAAGTATACAATTTTGTTGCTGTTGAAAGAAGAGACTTTTTACAACTGCTTCAAAACATTTTCACCATAAATTTAAAACATCTTATTTGTAAAAAATAATTACTACTGTGTCTATTTTATGTAATCATTTGTCTTAAGTTTTTAACAGTCTTATGGTGCAAATTGGTTTAGTTGTTTGGTTTTCTGTTCCTGCAGTCTTGTTCTCTTAGTTTTCTTTTTTGCTCTATCTGGTTCTGAAAAGTCTGAAAAAGACTCTTCAAGTAATTGAACCGAAACATAAAACTGCATTAAATATCCTAAATTTCGATCCCTCTTCCCCCCTAAAAAAACATAAGTCAACTGAAATTTATGTCACATAACTACGTCCCTTCTGTGACACTGTGTTCCTCTTCCCTTTATTTACACATTAGAGAAGAGGAATGGAACTCAATTAGCAGCTCTGAGAGTGGTCATGTAAATCACAAAATCTCTATTATTCCTCACATGATAGGGGAAGATGACTCATTTGATATCCACACCATAACAGTGATAAAACACATGAGGCCTCTTGTAAATCTCTGCTCTCCACCCGGATATAGATCTAATGGAGGGGCTATAATAATGGTCCTTCTGGACAAATGAATTGGCACTCCCAGTGACAGAAGTACTGCCTCAGTCCTTGGAGCAGAGGATGCTGCACACTGTGAAATTGGACGTCAGGGTAAGTCGCTGACTGTGCTCAAGGAAGTCACATACACACAAACTTAAAAGCAGAGGTATACATTATATATACCCTAATAAGCATTTACCAGCCAACCTTTAGGTAAAGAAGATGAGGTATAATCAATATTTTCCATCAAAATGGAAAATATTATAGATAACAATTTAGCCAAGTACGCTGACACGATGGGTATTAATGAAGAAATGTGAAATTGAACTCCAAATTGTTCAGAATGAAGATCTACTTGCAATATTTCTAGATAACAGGTACAGCAAAAAATCAAAACAAAAATAACAAACTTTAACTAGACAATCAAAAAGACTGCTGAGGATTGAACACAAATGAATTGGCACTCCCAGTGACAGAAGTACTACCTTCTGTCGTTCAGAAGCTGATCAAATGGTTTATTGAGAGTGGTCTAAGGTGTGTATTTCTCTGTTGTCTTTCTCAGATTTGTGCCTCAAGAGAATTCTGTCTCTGAGGTCTACACATAATTCCTTCCATTTCGTAGTTGGTGTTTAACCTCTGACCTGCACTGTCAGCTGTGGGACCTTATATAGACAGGTGTATGCCTTTCCAAATCATGTCCAATTAACCCTCTATGGCATGGCGTTGCCCTCAGGCAACAAACTACATAACTGTACCTCACGTTGCTCCTTTATTTTATTCTTTGGGTACTTTTGATTTAAAGTACCACCAGACATATTTTTATCCAAATAAAAGAGGTATTGAGGTTGATGTGACCATCAAGGGGCAGTCCTTTTTATGAAGCAGAGTTGCATGGTACACCTTGCCTCTTACTTGTAAGTTATAGA
The DNA here is from genome assembly GCF_003331165.1 of Xiphophorus hellerii. Classification (NCBI taxonomy): domain Eukaryota; kingdom Metazoa; phylum Chordata; class Actinopteri; order Cyprinodontiformes; family Poeciliidae; genus Xiphophorus; species Xiphophorus hellerii. The sequence goes on along the minus strand of NC_045684.1, from coordinate 4,255,214 downwards.
TCACTTTTCTTCATGCTTAAATTTTGGGTAACTCTAACTAAAAATATTTTTATGTCTGTGAGTATGTAAAGAAGCATTGTAGATCATTTCAAGACAATTTTTTTTTGAATTTATATGCTAAAACTGTTTTTTTGTTTGTTGCCTCAGGGCAACATTGCGCAGTAGGGGCCCTATTGTTCAGACAATATTATTCTAGTGCATTGATATGCAGTTGATTGCAAAACAATTATCACAGCCAAGTTTTTAATTTTATTATTGACTAACAGCAACAGGAGATGGATGCAAGATCATTTCATGGACAAAAGGTGCATGGTTCATAAGTTGGGGTCATTCCTGATGAAAACATGATCCACTGTACCTCTATTATTTCACTGTTTATCCTCAAAACTAACTTCAGTCCAAAGGCTGAAGCATTATATGCCAAAACCTAAAATATGGGGCTGCAGGGTACTTCATATGGCTGGTGCAGATAGTGTTCCTTACAACTTAAAAACCTACACAGGGCGAGTCGTGCAACCACCAAATCTACCAGACATGGGAGCTGGTGGAAATGTTGTCCTTTGCTTGGCTCAAATTCTACCAAGGAATCAGAACTACAAACTCTTAAAAAAAGAACCTGCAGCCCTAACTCCAGTCACTGATGTGAATCTGGTCGCTACAACCCATAGATAATCAGATAAACAGATGGTGATTCACAGGTATGTCAATAATCAAGTACCAGAAATGTGCTGATTTCACATCAGCAAGTAATTCCTTCCTGATATTTTACATATAATAGGGAAAAAGACTGATGGCAACATCCTTAGTGATTCTACCTCCGCCAAACACACACATGTACACGCACACAAATGCTTGTTTTAGTAATTTTCTTAAATGTACCATTCATTAATGACAGTTAGTTGTTTGTTTTATATTTGGTGAGTTGGTCTGATTTATTTTTGTCAACAAAAAGTTATTTTTATGAATATAGTTTTGTTTGATTTTTATTTCATTTCTCATAATTACTGTAGAAAACCTTGGTGTTTTAGACCCCTTGTAGCACAATATTGCCTGAGGCAACAAACCCAAATCTGGTTCCGGGTGGTGTCAGGGTCCGATTTTATGATTGATATGTAATTAAGTACCACTAAGCTCCCAAAGAATGCAGGAAAATATTTTTTCCCCCAAAAAATAAAAAGTCATGCCATAGCGGGCTAACTGAATTTATCACAAGTGGATTCCATTTAAGCCATAGAAACATCTCACAGATGATCAGTGGAAACAGCTCAATGTTGAGCTTCATTGGCAAAAGAATATGAATACTGGTGTAAATGTGATTTCTTGATTTTTTAAAAATTTTTAATAAATTTGCAAAGCACTCAAAAACTTCACACAGGGAATTTATATGTATAATTTAGAGGAAAACTAATGTAATACGATTTGGAATAAGGCTATAGAACAATGAGCTAAGTAACAATAATTTCTGACATTAAATTCTTGATAAGGTTCTTGGGGTCAAGGTCAAAGTTCAAGTTCCAAATATCCCATTATTTAGGAGTTGTTAAATATAGCAATTTTGGAAATGCCATGGAGCTGTTCAATTTAAAAGTTTTACGCAAAACTGAAAATGTTCAAAATGTCAAAATTACCCCTCTTTTGTTCTAGTGTTAAAAACTCAGCTTTCAAAAATCTCAATGTAGTTTATGTCAACACTATTCTTAGGACAATGTTCACTTCTGTTTTTCACTCTTATTTGTTAAATATAGCAATTTTGGAAATGCCATGGAGCTGTTCAATTTAAAAGTTTTACGCAAAACTGAAAATGTTCAAAATGTCAAAATTACCCCTCTTTTGTTCTAGTGTTAAAAACTCAGCTTTCAAAAATCTCAATGTAGTTTATGTCAACACTATTCTTAGGACAATGTTCACTTCTGTTTTTCACTCTTATTTCAATTTAGATTTTTTATAGTAGCCGCTCAAAGAAACAGTACAAACATTGTTTGAAACACCATTGCTGTATCTATTTGAACTTCATATTTCTGCAGCTTTCCAGTTCATCTCTGACCTCACTCTGTACTGTTTTTGTAATTTGTTTAATTCACTTTTCTTCTTCTGGCCTGCACAACCTTTTTGCCAGCACAACATTTCTTATGATCCACTATCTCGCCACTCAAAACTCGCAACTGTCTCACTGACTGCTGGTTCTGCTCTCTTCTTATCTCAAAGCTCCCCTATCTAACAGAGCAACTATAACTCAGTTTTCCTCTTCATTGACACCCTATATCTGTCCACTTTGAAATAATTTCTCTTTTCTGTGTTGTTTTTTTATTTCATACAATTTTCTGAGTTAATTATTTAACTTGTTTGCAAACTACCTTCAATTTTTCACAGTTAGCCCCACAAAAACTGCCTGGGCTTAACTTACAGAAACCCTGCGGACATAAAAAGGAGACAGTTGTGCAACAGCAGAGTAATCAATCTGTATTGGGCTCTTAAAGCTCTTCTTAAAATGGTGCCAAAGATAAATGCTGCTACTTATTCTGGCTTTGTTTCCTTGTCCTTGCTGAGTGCCAGAGACAAGTGCCAATAAGATTGGCGCCTACATGTGCCTGCATGGAATCTAAATCTTGATTGTATCTGAAAACATTTTTTGTATTTTCTGACTCTATCATTAAACAGCTCTGTCTACTGAAAACATTAGCATTACAAATAAGCATGGTTGATTCCAATCTTTCCAAAAACAAGAAAGAACCCAAAACATTTTTAACCTTGAGGTTTATCAAAACATCTGTTCCTGAATAAATCATTCATCAGCAATGTTGAAGTAATCTGGAAAGAAGTTAATGGTTGTTTCACTGATTAGCTCCTTTTTTAAGCCAATAGTTTTCAAATTTGTAAAATCAGCTACTTCAGAGTCACAGCTATTAAAAACTCTGATGCCTTTGACTATATTCTATTATGATTCCCAAACAAAGTTTTTTGTTCCTCTTTTAATATTTTAAAACTGGCTGGAGCAGACTACTTTCTACACATGACTGCTTTTATCTAAAATGAAAATATTTGAAATTCAGTAAACATCTTTAACTGCATTTCCTACTGTTGCACACATTGAAATATATGCACTTTATATTTAAAATCATGGTTTAATTTAGGAATCTGTGAACTGGATTTCAGTCAAGAACATTAAATCAATGAATCTTAGAAAGACAACACACTATGGGAAAACATATTATTGTACACTGTAAAGTCAGTACTACAGTAATGTGGATGCTTTTAAACATTTTCCCTGGTAAGAACTATTAAAGCAGAAAGTAATACCCTAGAAGAACATCTATGCAGACAGAAAAAAACTTGTTTATCATTGATAAGCCAAAAGGTTGCTGTATTTGGACCTCTCACTGTGAATCACTGACTTTTTGTTTGGTCAAGAAACCAAACCTTAGAGCCATGCAAAAATTTTATTTTTATTTTATTTATTCATTTATTTAATTTAGTAATATTTGATTAGGGATGCATTGAGAACATGGAACATGATCAAATGCAGGGAAAAATGAAATGCTCTGGGTTTTGGCAAAACCCCTTGTGACGGCCCTGCTGTGCGGTCCTGTGTGTGAGCTGTGTGGCGGGTAAACTGTTTGTCAATTAGGTCCTTCATTGTGGGAGGTGCTTCTAATTACATGGCCACCTGGACAGTATATAAGGAGCGCCATTCCATTCATGAGTGTGGCTGGCCGACGCAAGAACCAGGCGCAGACGAGATCGGGACTCGGAGGCGGCGCCAGCAGAGCTGAGACCTGTGGGGCCAAACCAGATCCATGACTGGGGAAGGACTAGGCTGAGGGAGCGCTGAACTGTCTCGTCTTGGGCTTCCGCCCATTGCACCCCTAGACAATTGATTGTTTTTAATAAATGCCTCTGAAGAGTTTAAAAATGTTGCTGGTTGCAGTGTCCTCCCTATTTTTTGTTGCGGCCGTTCGAGCTGGGCCGTAACACCCCTGCTCTCATTGAGAAAAAAAAAGTCTGTCCTTTAAATCTTTACAAGTCCACTAGGTTGTGACAATGACATTCGGCACTAAATGTTTGGGAACTCAGAAACAGTCCAGAAATTTTCTTTGCATAAGTGCATGTATTTAACTCCTTACACTATCCTAATGTATATTATATATGATTTTTGCAAGTGGGAAAGATGGGAAGTTGTAAGACTTTTTACTTCTTATTGTAAAATAGATGAAAAATACTAGGAAATAAACTAAAATTGTCCAAGTCACAGATCATTTTACAGCAGTTCTACTTCACCCTAGCCTTGATTAAAATGGTATCTTTCTGCAGTGATAAGAGTGAAACATAGCACATTCTCCAGACATTTATAAAGCTTATTCACTGATTGGCAATAATCCATGATTGAATGACTCTATTTCAACAGTTTATTGGCTTTAAATGTAATTCTTAATATTAGAAAAAAATATTTATTAAAGAATCTCTTCTTTCTTACCCTGCTAAGAGCCAGGAGAAAGTCCATCCCTCCAGACCTTTTGACACAATGCCTTAGTTTCCAGTACACCAAATGCTCCCAGGCAAACACCAGGAGACTGAGGCCCATGGCCACCAGCAGCATGTAGAATACCCCTGCCATGTTGTCAATGTCCAGCTTACTACTCATCACCTAAAGGCACGGAATAATGTAGCAATGAGAGAAGGAAATTACAAAGAGAATTCCCCTAAACTGCTTAACTAATCAATAAATACACACAGAACATGGCTCAGAAGACTAAGTTAAGCTTTGAATAAGACATCGTACCTCAATCTTATCATTGTGGCAAATTCCAGACAGCCAGAGGCGCTCCAGCATATCGATCTCATCTGAAAGAAAAAGGAAAGGAGGAGTGGAAAGAAGATCAAATTGGTGAGAAGATGGGGCTGAGGTGATGGGTGAGTGTGCTTAAAGGGTAAAACTGAAATTAATTAAGGTTGAAGGGACACATGGAAAAGACAATTGGTAAAATAAGTTCAGACAGTACAGCAGGAAAGGGGAAATTAAGTAAAAAATGCAAAGAAGGGGATTACCACCTCTTTGTCATAAGATCAAGGTGTTTGATCCCCTAAGAGAGAACACTGAAGCATGAGAAGTAAAGCTTAAGAGAGAGGAAGAAAATGTAGTTTCAACAAAAATAAAAGGAACGGATGATGAAATTGAGCATGGTGAAGAGAAATAAGCAGAGGAAAATAATTCTTGTTTTAATATTCTTGCAAAAATGTTAAATACAACAGCTGGATAGAGACAATATAAAAATAATAATAATAAAAACTACAACAAGAACTTGTAAAACAAACCAACAAGTGCTAAGAACAGACAGAAAGTTCACAAAGAGCAGAAATGTAAAATATTTTCCCTTCAGAAGTTATGAGATCGAAAGTAAAAATTGGGAATTAGTGGCAGAGAGAAACCCTTTGAAGCCGATTCTGAAATGGCTCTGTGTCTGAGGCGAGTACACTGAGGGCAGAGTGATGCGACAGCACATGGGAGATGAAAGGAGAAATACACACAAACATTACATTTCCTGCTCAAACTATACAAAACACACACACACAAGGCACACACTCTGAACTCCAGTGTGATAGGGCTCTCTGCCCTGCCCATTACTGCATTAATCAAAAAGAATGAGGTTGTGCAAAGGAGAACGGTACCTCTTCTTCCCATGTACAGGGCTGTAGGTGTGCATGACTGGGTTGCAGACAACTTCTGAATCAAGCACATAAGCACAGTGTCTTGAACATGGGCTCAGGATGTGTCACTGTACGCAGTCTCATGATGCCCCAGTTAAAGAGGATCCCATCCTCAATTATAAGTCGACCTTTGGGTTAATTACTGTGGCTTGGAGATGCCTCCTAACACTGTGCCACGTCAATTAGACTTCTACCACTCAGCCAGAATGACTGAAACTTCAAATTTGCTCAAATAAAAAAGAAAAAAAATCTCACTCCAGTAATAACTGCTGTGCAAAATTAGACATCCGTTAAAAGGCTTGCTTGAATTCAAATGTCACAACAGCCACTGAGATGAATGTTCATTCAATGGCGGCTTACTCACGGGATCTAATTCTTCACATTTTAATCACAGCTCAGTTGGTTTATTTTCTTTGCCCATACTTTTTCACTTTCTGTATTTTATACTAAATTATTGCAGTCAATGAGCAATAAAGCTTTTATTTAGAGAATATTTTCCACAAAAAAGGCAGCAGAAGCACATAATTCCATCTGTCATCCCTTCCTCACAATAGAAGAAAGGATTTAGCATGCAGACCATAAAATTAAACTCATGGTTCCATCTGTGAACAGTTTTTTTGTGACTTGCAAACAATCATTGTAAATTCACTCCTATTTAAATCCACCATTCCTGTATTCCTCCAACTTCTACTCACTGGTTTACAGTAAAGAATTAAGCCCCCAGAATTTTAATCCTCTCAGTGGCATTGTAGAAAATATCTCCCTTATCCAATCTGTGCAAAAAAAGCAGTAAGTTAAGGCTATTATCACCTGAGGCAGTTCTAAGGATACAGCATCACCTGCTGTGACCTCAAAATCAGGCAAACAAGAGGAATCCTACCAAGTGCTTATCACATCAACATGATTTTCTCAGATCAAATAAGCAAATTGTGTATTGTGTCTGAGGTTATGTCATGTGTTTGACATCTCCTGCACTAATGTAAAGAGAACAATATTCAATGCACAATAGACTCAATACAGGAGAAAAATAGGTATGTTGAAGACTTAGCCAAAGTCTTCCGTTCTTTGCTAAACCATTTTCCTCATTGGAGACAACTGGAATATTCTAAATAAATAAAATAAGGCCAAGGAAACCTAATTATCTAAAAGTAAATGTTAGAAAACCACACAGGATGATTGCAATAGACTCTGGCATCATTTCAATTTCTAGATAAATGTTTATTTTAGTGTCATGGCAACTGGTTTTTATTATTCCATTGTTTTTTGTACTTTTAGGACAAGGCTGCATACCTATACATTGTTCCCCAGTTGAGTGGAATTGGATGGTTATACAATCTTGTTTTAAAATGGCAGAAAAAAAGAGCACATTTAGTATTCACTTTTTTATTTAGTAAAAAAAAAATAGCTGTCAAATTTGGATTGGATTACTGTCTATGCTCTGTAACATTCTGGAGAGAAGTTATATTCAGCATATGAATAAGCAAAAAGTGTCTTCTTGGTTGGGAGATGTATTGGATTGGACATAAAACACAGGAAAGTAATTGGAAGGTAGTGCAAAGGTTACTTTGTGAGTGACAGAAGTAAATTACATTTGGCACTGTCATGTCATCTATCTCAGAGAAAAATTGCTTTGTGAAGATATCAACAAGTCTTTAAAAGATGAGATAATGATTGAAAAACCAGTTTTAGAAGAAAGATGTTTTTATACTCCAAAGGATGGTGGATGCTTTGTTTTTTTATGTAACAAATGCTCTACACACTGCACTCACTGGCAACCAAAACAAGGATACTGAATAAGGAAAAAAAAGCAAAAAAAAAAAAAAATTCATAACACTTTTCTCACAATATAAAATCAAACTTTAGTCAAGAAAAAAAAAAATCACTGTTAAGACATTTGTTTTTAACCTGTCACAGTTATCGCCACTCACAAAGATTTATAAAAATATACATTTGAGAGAATATTTGTCATTTCTGCTTTGTTACATTGTTGTTGTTTATTCATAACTTCCCAAATATGTTTCCCTGGATATACATATGGCATGAAGAGAACTATTTCTTGTAGCATTTCTCTAGTTGTTTCAGGGTTCTTGTCATCAAGACAATTTAAACACCAGGAGTCTTACAAAAAACAATGGACTCTGTTAGAAAAGTAAAAAGAATCACTATGTAGTCTATGTATTGGGCTATAATCGAAATGTCTGAAATCAATAATCAATGTGTCTGTTTGATCCTAGTTGCAACGCTGGTTAAATACGATCTATCACACACGCTATCATTCCTAGATATTCTTTTTGTGGATAAAAAAAATGCCCTGGAACATGAAGGCAGCCAGCATCTTAAGCTGTGCCTGGAATGCCGAGGCAGAAAACACAGAAAACAACAAAAAACATTTTTTTCTTTATGGAGCAAAAACAAAGTATTTTTTTTTTAATTACATTATTTTATTGTCTGTTAAAACTATTAGACCACTGCAACTGTGTGCACTGTGTGTGTGTGTGAGGGGGTGCATGTGTGTGTGTAAGGGAAAAGTAAGAATTAGGCAGTGGTAAATGGTTGTTTGAATGAAAATAATCAGTTTCACGTTCTGTGCAAATAAAAAATAAAACATTTTAAATGAACAGAAACCATAAACTGTGTTATCAAAAACATACATAAAACTTCTATAGTTCATATTCTTACCTTCAATAATGACACAAGTTGGAAAAAAATTATACTGTTGGATGTGAAAGCGGCAACCCTCCACCAGAAACAGATTTTTAGGGTTGAATTTAGGAGAAAATAAATCACACACAGAGAGGTGTAATTACAGCACAGCATTCAAAGCTCTATTTATTTTATCCCCTCTCTGTAAAATTTACATTTCAAATACCTGCAGACATAAAGCTGATCTGCATATGCATTATAGATGTGCTGTTTTTGACTGCAGGTAGAGTAAGTTCATGTTTATATGTGGCTAAATGAGCAAAAGCTTGCACCGTTAGAAAGAAAGCAGGGATGCTGGGTAAAAATGCTACGCAACACATGATTTTTCTGTGTGCTCATAGACATCATTCAAAACAATCTCTACTGAATAATTTTCACTACATATTTAATCATAACAACAGGTAGGGCGATAATGCTACTGAAATGTTTAGAGGCACACATGTTTGGGTGTTCTCAAAGCTCTATTTTGTGAAGTAATTCAGGGACTAGCGTATTAATTATCTTGTCCTACACTGCTCAGACCAAAGTTTTTTTTTAAATGTCTAAACGAAAGTTTGATGGAAAAAGCAGAGTAGTTACCAATGCACATTTGTTTTTTAAACAACAAAACTCCAACTGTGGAAAGACACAAAGCAAGACAGGAACACTGCAGATCCACACAAACATCTGACTCTTCTTTCGGTCTATAAAATGAAGATCAACATCTGGGTCAATGGAAACTCAGAGCAATTTAAAAAAGGATGTAAACAACAAAAGAAATCAATTTCCCCCAGGTGTATTGTACTGTGACAGTTTTTCCTACCTTCAGTGCCAAAAAATGTTCATATTCACATTTTCTTTTATGTTTTTTTTTTTGTGTGTGTGTGTGTGTGTGTGAGTTTTATTGCTTTTGCTCAGTCAGCATGAAGCTGTGTGAGAGGCACAAAGAAACAGTGTGGTGGAGGCAAACTTTGGATGTATGCTGCTGTGGGATTTTCACTGAAATACAATGTCAGCAGTTATAAGTGCATGTACTTCTGCATCTGGGTGTTCTTATAGCATTTCTTTAAAGGTAGTTTATTTCTCTAAACTCCGTTGGAGCCGAGTGTAACTCGGCAGTAAGCTATCTCATCTTAAAGAGATTATGCTACAAGCACTGTTACGCCTCAGATTTTCTCACAAATGTACACAGAATTTCCAATTTTGTCAAAGCCTACAATGAAAATGAAGTCCTAGAACATGTAATCACATTTAGACTTAAAAGTCAGCTTTTTAATAAGATGCTCAATAAAGTAGAGGATTGGATTCTCAGCGTTAGTTAAAAACGACCCAGCTAATCAATACAAGCTTTCAATATGCAACATTGTTTCTGCACACAAAGGTAATGCAAATAGCTCTGGCCTTTGAGAATGTGAAGCTGTGGCTGCAATTTAAGTTAATATACATAAATATGGATAGACATCCCAATGTAAAATTCCCCATTTAATTGCATTAGCACAGAGCGAAGTTGAAGCTTTTTTTAGAAACAGTTCTGTCCTTCCATCTTGTTACAGAATTAGAAATAAATATAGAAGGACATCAAATGAAACAGCCAGACATCTCATTTTAAGAAGGAACAGGCATATTTTACTTTTAATATCCATGTGCCATCAGCCAGTAGGGCCATCTACCCCCGGGAGCTGCTGTCACTGCTTGCACTGAGGCATTTGCCACCATCTCTTGTTCACTAATTGCAAAGAGGCTAAATTACTCCTCAGGGAAGCCAATTTGATAACTGACCATGTGAAAAAAAGGAAATGACATCCCTCTAACAAAGAGGTGGATTACGAGGACCAATTACAGAACCCGTTTAGAGCCACAGTGCATTTTACAGCGCCTGATAAATTAATATATATTTGAGGTTGATTACATGATTGCTGCAGCTCAGACTTTAGGTTCCAAATGAATAACCCGAAGAGCACAATTAAGCAAAACAGTAGAAGCAAAAAAAACATGCTGGTCCCACAAATAAGCATGGAAATTTATTCACATTCCTGGATGAACAAGCATTTTCCAGTATTTCTAAACACATACTTATTGATTTGTTTATCTATTTGTCCTACAGTTTGCAATGTTAATAGTCTCTAAAGATCCTTTTTGTCTGGGAGAATTGTTAAACTAGTAAATAAATTACACTGAGCTGTCCTATTTCTCAGCCTTTTCAGGCTTTTTTATACTATTCAGATTTTTGTTCTGTCTTTTTTATAGCTTCAATAGATGTAGGATGTTCAAATAAAACCCAATTTTGTATAAAACAGAAATGTTGATTTCACCTTTAGTGAGAAATGGCATCTGAAGTTCTCATCTCATACCAGAAACAAACTTCTTGGTTGAATGGAAATTATTTAAATGAGAGAAAAATGTAAAAATCTTAGTCATGTGTGACTGGTTTGGCTCTTGACCTCGAACACTGATGTGAACAGCTGTCATTTCTTACAAGTTTTGCTCTCTTTCCTTTAACTAGTGGCTTGAATAACTTTTTCATACATTTTAAACTCTAATGAGTTCTCTGTCTGATTACACCTGTCTTTTTCATTAATTATCTTATTCATTCTTCACCCAATCATAAAGTCTTGGAAAGGAAACATTCTCATGTCAGTTTAAATTAAAATTCAAAACCAATTGTGAAACTGCTTGGCCAAAAAAAACCATAACAAATAGGCTACTTTATCAAAGTTTTCAAAGTTCTAAGTTTCTTTCTGTATCAGAATAAAATTCCACCATTAGAATCAGTGAATCCTTACAGCACTGATAAAGTATTTTCATTTTGTACTAATTAGTTTATTTAAGATAAGAGATGTATTAATTCTCGTCTTCAAACCTTTGCTCTGAACCATCGCACATGCACCTGCCAAGATTCTATCATTTTTCTTGCATTTTATTTAATAACTGCCCATCCTTATCCCCATAGAGAGGATTGAATTGTGCCTCCAAGAGTGTTTTCAAGAGGCCAGAAGTATCACAGGACCAATTCCTGATGACCATCATTAATCAGTCTGTTGCTTGTGGCATCATGTCTGATTTATATAAAAAAATGAGTTGTTATACTGTAGGGTTTTCCACCACAGTATTTCCACTGTTAGACCGATGTCCATGCTTGAGTCGATTCTTAATTGGCTTAATTACTCATATTGGTTTTCCGGCAAGTTTCCAGTAATGGTTTGATGGTCCCTGTTTTATTAAGTTTTAAAGCATCAAAATGCATAGAAACAGTTTTATTGCACACATCACATTTTTCCTCATTACAGTACTAACAAAAATTATGTTTGAGAACCAGCTTATTTCTGACTGACAGCAGCAGTGCTAACTTTGAAAGCTATACAAAGTTTTTCATGTAAGATTTGAAACATGGTGTGGGCCATATTTCTGCCTTCTATTAAGTAATACAGAAGATTGAAAATGGTTCTTTCCTGTGAACCAGCATTTTGTTGCCAGAGTCAATGCTGGAGGCAATAGAAACAAACATTTTAGAGGACACCTGGATTTGATGGCCTAAACTGAAAAACTTGATCTAGATGAGGTTGTGTTCCTTTCACCGTTTTCCCTTACAGCCATGTTACTAGCGCTTTGAAACCCACGTCATGTGGGTCTAAAAGTGGGAATATATGGGGTATTTGTTTTCTTTCTTTCTGCACATTAACTCCTGGAATGTCTTTGAAGTTTGTACTCTGCTTTTGATGTTCTCATGTTCATCGTGGTGGGTGTATAGAACAGTGGGGTTGAATTCTCAATGTTCTCCCACATTATGACTAGGTATGTTACTTTTTTGTGAACTTATTTTTTGTTATTATTATTATTATTATTATTATTGTGAGAGATGAAAAATTCTATTGTGAAATTTTTTACATAAAAGAAATGGCAGGTAGGGTAATGTGATGATGAAGTCGTGTACCGTACCGTGTTAAAGACAGTTTTATTTTGCTATGGCATTGTGTTTTCCATGTTAGTAAGAGACTGGTAAACAATAGTTTGAGAGAGTTACTCATGCGCTTATCTCTAAGCTACTCCTCATGTCAAAGATTTTACATAAAGTAATCTGTAAACAGCTGCAAATGGAATTGACAGATCAGATGTGTTTAAGTCATGAAATCAGATTGTGAAACTTCTGTTTCACATATTTTAGATTTTGCTGCGATAACGATTCAAAAAACATGCACTTTTTTTTTTGCCTGGATGAAATTTATGATGCTTCAGGAATTGTTTAATCCTCTGTAGTACCTCTGAGTTGTAGCGCCTCAGAAGTATATTTTCTTTCTTAGAAAGAAAACATACTTCACATGCTTCACATATCAGGCAACCTGGTTCAAAAATTTAGAAGAGATTTATCATTTTTATGCCCCTATTAGCTGTTCTTGAGCCCTGGAGACATCTCAGATGTAAGTGTTTTATACTGCTGCTTGACTAATATCAGAACCTGGTTGTGTTTAAATTTTCCTCAGAGAAATTAAATATAAAATGAGTTCTTGTTGGTATGCTTCAGTCTTATTACTCAGTCATATGATAATTAGATGGAATAAAAAAAATGATCAAGTCAATTTTCTTTTTCTTCAACTGCATGTAATGTGAACTGTCTTTTTTTCTCTTACCATCTCCAACTAATTGCAGCAGAGCCAAGTCTAATGGTCGTTTCCAGCGAGAATTCTTGTGCAGGGCGATGCCATAGCCTGTGGTGGCAAACACTTTCCCAGACCCAATGGTCATCACCTTATGGGATCAAGCACATATAGATAAATAAACATTATTACATCCCTTCTGTCACTGCTGCCTCAGTGCGGTTATCTCTGTTTAAATATTTACGTCCCTTAAAATCCCAGCACTGGAGAATGAGAAATGGTTTTGGGGAGGGGGTGCAGCAGTTGTAGTAATTACTGCAGCAGTGGCTGTTGTATGAACCAGCTGGGAGCGTGGGCCTCACACAGACATCATTACAAATTATGACTGAGAGATTTTTATCCGTCCTGCAAGAGCCGCATCAGATGCAACCTTATAAATAAATCAACATCAGTGCTGTCTAAAAATGACATTATTAATTTAGCTAGAGGCCCAAGGGATCAATAAAATGGCGTCTGATGTGTTTGTTTGATTTATTGAAGGCAGATTTGGCCCTTGTAGAAATGTTCATTTAGAAAGCTTACAGGGATTTCCTGCCCATATGTATGAGTGTGTCAGTGTGCAGAGCTGTGAAATGGCAGACCTATTCCTTACCTTGCAGCCCTCATCCTTCCTGGCCATATAGTTCAGCACAGCAGCATCATAAATAAAGGCATCTAGTTTTCTGCAAGGGAAGAATGAAGGTGGAAAATTACATCACAGAATTGGAAATCACTGCCCTGGAGCTAAATGACTATAGAACAAGCACACAAAATGACGGAATTGGAGGAAAAACCAGCACTATAAAAACAACCCTGCACAAAAGAAAACTGATTTTAAAGGAGGCCACTTTCTACACACAATTCTGTACCAACTTTCAAAAATCTTACAAGGAGATATTTATCATGGTGGAGGCAAAGATGTCATTTCTTCTCCTACAATAGCCACAAAAGAACAGAATACAATGCAGCATCAGGGGAGGCTGAGATTCAAGTAAAAGGGAGTGAATGCCGCTTTAGCTCAGCAGGAGAAAGGCTCACAGTTGCTGTAATCTCCATCTGCAGCTGCCCGCAGAAACACAGATTGTTACATAAATGTGCAGACATGTTGATCTTGCCAGCATTCTCCAGCTACAGTTCTGTTGAAGTCACATTCGAAATGTTATCCATTTCCCATTTCTTAACATATATGCAGATAATTTCATGGTCAAAGTTAAAAAGTATCCGGATGACCCAAACACCACAGCTACAATAATTTCAGGTGTAAATTAGCTCTTTTAGTTTACTTTGAAACTTGGAAAATCTCTCATCAAGCTCATGTTAGTTCCAATGATTCCATAATATCCTAAGAGATCTACTCTTTATCTGACTGTATGTCTACTGAAGTGTCTAAAAGTAAAACAGACAACTGAGTCATCACAGATTAGGATTTTCAGCAGCTCTCAATTTAGGCTCCCCAAGCAGTCACAAATAAGGTTACATGTTAATTTGAAAAAAATATGTGTGATATCTCATTAGTCCAGAACTAGCTCTCAGTTCTATTGTTGACTCCGATTACTCGGGAAGCTCCCTTGAAGGACAGGAAACCTCCTCTTCAGGACTCCCTGCAACTCGATGCATTACAAATACCACTGCACCACATTACTTTTCTGTACCTGTTCTTAAACTGCCAGAATGTTGCTTTGCTGAAACAGCTTTGAGAAAGAAACAAAAATTACTTGAGCTTATATGATTAGGGAATTGGTTCAGCCCTATAAACTGGCTTAACCAAAATGTTTTCTGCACATTTTCACTCCTTTCATCCAGGAAAATCTAATTTATTTGAACTTTTAGCTCCAAATTGAACATAATGTAGCAGTTTTGCAAACTGATAAGTAGTGTTTGTTAGCTATTTGAAAGTATTGCAACAAGTGAAGATGAAAATCACATATATTTTTTACAAAACAATAAATAAACACATTTCAGCTGAATCTCAAAGTTGATGCATCACCACAAAAGACCTGAAAGTGTGCAGTGCTGGTGAAGAAGAAAAACAATAATTAAGTATATTACATCTGAATATCATAAAATAAAAAGAAATAAACCAAATAATGATTCCCTCTCCTTGCCATACACACAATGTACTAAAATGTTTACCAAACACTTTTAATCAACTTTAAATGTGAGGTCAAGCAAGACGCACAGCTCTAAAAAGAAACATAACATAGAAATGCTTCACAGGAGTTTCAAATTAGGCAGGCTGTGAAAAATGAATGGAGATAAAAAGTGAATTAAAACCATTCATAATGGAATAATAGACTGAATTTAACAGCTCAGCTCAGACTGATGATGCATATCTGAGCATATGATGATAAATTTGTCAGTACACCTGCTCTTCCACTTCCCATTCATTTATATTCACACTGAGGAAGCAGCATGCTACAACCAGGCCCATCATAGAAGCAGACTGCACTTCAGGATGCAAAACTGGGAAGAGGTGAGGAGGTTATGTCTACAAAGGAGAGAGGAAGCGGAGGAAAGAGGGATGATGAGGAGATGATAGATGAGATTATTTGAGGGATGGGAGAAGTAACTGCGGAGGAACAGCAAAGACATCCATTAGCTGTTAGCAAGGAGTTCATGAGGGAGGAGGGATACACAAAGCAGAATAAATGCTTGTAAGGAAAAAGTGTCAGGGGAAAATTAGGAAATTCAATGTTTGTCAGAAATTCCAAGAATATTCATGACATCTGGCTTTGAAAGCATGAACTTATGTTTCCTTTGTAAATAATATCAAGTTGGGATGAATCCAGGGAGATAAGCAGAGTGAGATAAACAGTGGATAACGAGAGACGGAGTGAGATGAAAAGATAGATAAAGAGAGGTAGTTGCTGATTTCGGAGGCACAAGGAAGATGAGCAGATATGATAAAAGGAATGCATCATCATGGAGCACATCAAAACTTGTTCAGTCGTGTCTCATCTGCATTGCTCCCCCTCAATCTTAACCCCCACACTCCTTGAACAGAATTAACTGAGCAATGTATATTTTACTGTAAGGAGCTTGGTGGTCATGATTTTCCCACCGCACTGCGGTTGTGGTTGGTATGTATTATTAACAAGCTGTTCATTTTCTTTGGCTGTTTGTTTGCCTCTCTCTCCTCCTCCTTCATGCAGCAACAATGATCCTGATGGGACCTCAGAGGTTACAACAGTTAGCTGAAGCTTCTGAGGTAGCACAGATCAATGCGCTCACAGTCACCCAAGAGGATTGTGCTAATGAGCCGAGTGTGGATGAAACAACTGCCTCAAGTAAAGGATAAAATTTGTCAAAAAATAAAGAGTTTACAGGTTTGGTGTAGAGTTTGTACATCTCAAACGTTTCACATCTTGCCTCATCAAATCACAAACTTTATTGATTTAATGAGTTTATGTAAGTGGCCAACACAAAGGACCATACATTGTTTAAAAATCATTTATACTTTTATTTAGCTACCTTTACTTTGACACCCCAAAATAAAATCCAAGGGAATACATTTCTTAGGAAGTAATTTAATTAGTAAATGTAGTTTATCTGTGGTTAATGTCTTATCAGGACAAATCCAGCTGTTCTGTGAAAGCATCCATGGCTTTTTGTAGTTTATTGAAACTGTTGAACATGCCAGACATTTCAGGGATTAATTTTTGAATGGGTTATAAAACATTTTTTTATGAAGGACTGTTCAAGCCATTTTTTGAGAATTAAAAGATTATGGAACAACTGTTAACCTTCAAAAGAATGACCATTTAAATAATCTGTCCTCCCTGGTAACTTGGTAAATAATCAAAGAGGCCATAACTCTGGGGGTTTGTATCCACAATTCCACAATTCAGGTGATAGAATTTATGAACAGGACAACTATTAGCCATCCACTTGACAGATCTAGCCTTTACAGGAAAGTGAGAAAAATGAAGGCATTATTGAAAGATGTCATTTCTTCAGTTTGCTACAAACCAAGCAGGGTGAACTAAATATGTGAAATAATGTGCTCTGGTCAGAGCCAATGAAAACTAAACTGTTTGGCCTACGAAAGAAAAAATGGTACTAAACGTGCACATCACCCTGAATACTCCTTTTCTGCCATTAAGATTGAGGTGGCGGGGTCACCCTGTGTTAAAGAGAGATTTTTAAATGTTACAAAAGACTCCAGGCAAGGGCAGAGTTTCAAATTGCAGCAGGATGACAACATTAACCAAAAAACATGTGTGTAAAAGTACACACAAACACTGGAAAATGTTGATTTCCCACACAAATATACAGTAAAAGAATCAAGGTTTTCAGGCGCCGTACAATGCAATGGACTGCTTTAGTCTAAAGTATATCCATGTGTTAGAAAGGCCTGGGTAAAGTCCAGGCCAAGTTCCGAGGGAAAATCTGTTGCAAAACTTCAAAATTGATTTTCACAGAAGCTCTCTATCCAATTTTACAGAGCTTGAGTTATTTTGAGTTGAACAATGGGGAAAACATCCCTCTGCACATGTGAAAAGCTGCAGCTTCACACTGCAGTAAAAGGTGGTTTTTATAAAGTGTTAATTTAATGGGTCTGCAAAAGAAATGCAAGGATCCTGTTATGTGCTCTACTTTATGCTGTTTTCTCATACAGACTAAAGTAAAATCAGTTAAAGTTTGGAGTTCAAATGAGATAATAGAAACATTTACAGGGTTTAAATAATTTTGCAAACTGTAAATTAGGGGTAAGTAATATTGTAAAAAATTATATCTGCAGCTACAACACTTGATATTTAACACCAAAACAATTTAAAAGTAAAAATCTGCTCAAAAAAATTGTCTTGTGGATGCTATAAATTTGAAAAAAAAAGCAAATGAGACACGAGTTCAATAAAGAGCAAAGCTGTCTGTCTATAGAGTCACAAAATGTACAATTAATACATTGTAAACTACATCCAATCAGAACATAATAATAGCATCATATATCCTGCAGAACAGAATAGCAATTATAAAGTACAACATTGTTAATGTTGCAAGTGGAAGTGTTAAAACTTCAACTGTTTGGTACTGAAAACTTACAGGCTAAAATAAACCAAACAATCTTTTACAAAATGCATTTTTTAGATCCAGCCGTGGGCTCCTCTGTAGTGTTGGAGTGTGTTACATTGAAAAAGTGTGCTTTGTGTTTGACATGGTGTTGGATTAAACCCCTAGAGAAATTAAGCCATTTTGTTTGGTCATTAATTATCTTCCAACTACATTAGCCACCACCTCAGAGTAAAGAATGGGCACCACCGAGTGTATGTTCACAAATTAATGAGATAAACCTATCAGTCAGTGAGAGCTTGACTAAAACTGAAAGTTGTTTCAGAATGTATGTAATTCAGTTTTACATTATCGAGCAACATTGACTTTCTTTTACACTAAATGTGTGATGGACATTTATGCATAAAAGATGTGGATTCCCACATGTAATTGAGTGTTTATTTGAGTTGCTGGTAAATGTGTAATACCATATGCTAAAAAAGCACAACCTGTGAGATCTTTTCAGAATTAAATACAAACTGTTTGGCATTACAGCAGCATCCTTACCTTACTGGTAACTCAATTTGTACAGTGCAACCTTACCACTAACTGTACAGAGTTCACAGATAACTCCATGACAGATAAAGGTCAACAACACTGAAGCACAGGCTAATTGAAAAATGGAACAAATGCAACTTTTACAAAAATATATATCATCAAATAGGTAGGAAAGACAAACACTCGCTATTGTCTTCACACCTTCCCAGTCATACCAGTAGGCAGTCAGTGCTGCAGGGTGTGGTAACTCTAAAGCTATGTAAATGAACAGCCTTTGTTAACGCCCTCTGGTAGCTGATAAGGATTGGAGGCATTTTTTTTATTCTGAAACTCTGAAGGTTGTTTTTTCACTGGTCTTGTTTCCAGAGTGCCAACAATCAGATGTCCATATCTTTTTCTCTTTTTTTATTTTTGTGTTGACATCTTTAGAAAGCTTGGAATCCACATAGTAAATTACTTGAAATGCCCCCAGGGAGACTTATTTCTAATGTTGTCATAGCGAGTGGCATATTTTTATTAAGCTCACATTTCTGTCAGAGAAATATTTTTTAGTGGCCTGATGTAATATTCTATTCCTAAATATGTTGTTTTCATTATGTTGGAATCATCATAAAAGACAGAAGTAGAAGCTTTAAAACACTTTTATGTGAGTAACTAATCTATATAATGTGTTTCACTTAGTGTATTAAGTTACTGAATTAAATTAAGTCAATAACACTCTAATTGATCAAAGATGACTGTATGCATATTTAAGCAGCCCTGCAGCAATTTGTCCCTCCACCACCTTCATTATCTTCTCTCTTTCTTACCCCGACTTTAGGTTGTCAATGGCCTCCTCCACACCTTTCTGGTTGTTGCGGATCATATACTGGTGCATGTTGGGATAGTTGGAGCGGATGTTCTCCTCGGTGCTCCCATTCGGCACTGTACCAAAGCGCAGTGGTGGGTACTGCTCTGTCGGGTGCTGAAACTGCACGAGAGGAACAGGTGGGCAGAGATTAACGTGACAGACGGAAAGTGGGAAGTAAACGCGAGTCACTGGAAAAAATGAGGGAGATGAGTTGATCTCTGCTGCAGCATGAAGTGCAGAGGAGATTCAAAGTCTGCACTTTCAAAGTGAGGCCTGGAAGGTGGAGTTTTCTAAAGAGGTGGGGCAGACTTTAATAAAACACGTGAGGTTTTAAAGTGTCGTAGCAGCAGGATACGGTTTGCGGTTCTATTGACAGGAATGAGACTGAGGAAAGCCTTCACTTTGTTCTCCTAAAGAAAACAAAAATAGCAACCAATTTTGTGTTGACAGTTTTAAATGCTTTATGTTTATCTTGAATGTTTTTTTTAAATTTTCAACTTATGCAAATCCACATAAAACTTGTAGTTTGAAATTCTTATTTGCTCCATCTACTCAAGACCTCACCTTCTTATCAGACAGCCCTGACACCGTGTCAATGTACTCCTCCTGGATCATGAAGGCAGCCAGGTTGGCAGTGTAGGAGGCCAAGAAAATGACAGCAAAGAAGGCCCAAACCAGCACCTGGACATGGAGATGATCAACCAGCCATGAGCATGACAGGAATAGAAAGTATTTTAAGGTTCTGGTGACAATATCAATTTCTGAACCTGCAGCTGAAGGGCTCTTTTGAACAGAGTATCATTTGTCAGTTAGTCACATTTAACTTTCTAAAATGCCACTGAAACCTTGATATGTGTTCTTTCAACTTGTTATATAAAACTATATAGCAACAAGATTAGTCAAAAGACATTGTAACTTTCTTTTTTACAGCATTAATATCCTCAAGCAAACCTTGAAAATCTTATGAAGAAAAACAAGCACTAATGATATTCAACCAGAACAGTTTTTAAGCAATGGTTTAGTTTCAGAATCAGTCTCTAAGTGATCACTAAATTTATAAACATGAATGCTTTAGGCATAAAAATCCGTCTCTATATTTGAGAAACTGATTTTTAAGTAAGAAAGAAAGTAATTCCTGAATTGTGGTCAAAACTCCACTTCTAAATTTTACCAAAATAAGAAGAAATGCTGAGAAAGTAGAAGACAAAGTATATTGATATTTATGGACCATTTGATTAGATCTCTCAGAATGTACAGTACAGACCAAAAGTTTAGACACACTTTTTCATGAGAAAGTGTGTCCAAACTTTTGGTCTGTACTGTATATAGAAAAAAAGTGAAATCAAACAGCACAAAATGTATTGGCTATGCTTCTAGAATGATAATACTTACTCCTTTTTCAATAATAATGGGCAGAATTAATCATGTTAACAAAGCAAGCTTCTTTATTTACTTATTTTTGAAAAAAAAAATCAGAGAATCTGCAGTGGAAATTTACCAATTAGTTGTAAACATTTCTGTAGCTATATGAAAATCTTCAGCTTTTTTTAACAGAAATATATAGTAATAGTTCTGATCATTTAATTAAATTTGGTCTAATCACTGTGGAACAACCTCTTACTAAGATGATTAATGCTATTTCCAACACTCCATAACAGAAGCTGCCCTAAATAAGAGTCTTGCCAATAACAGAATGATGTTACAAAGCACTTGGAATAAATGTAGCAATTTAGATGTGACACTTTAACTGCCCCTCATTGTTCAAGTCTGACTTTTAGCTAGAAAGGAAAGGAAATATATGGACTAGTCTATGCAATAAATACATTCTTGCAGTTAATGATGAATGGGGTTTTATGTTTCTGTTTAAACTACATTTGTCTAAATATTAGTGATCTTTAGGATACATTCTCAGATATTTGGTATGTTTGGATTGACAGATATAGCTGTTAAGAAATAAAAAGGAAACAATGTTTGTAATGTTTATGAGACATGCCTATTGTCGCCAGCAATATTAAGGTCTGAAAATAACGACGTAATTAATTATTTTAAGTCCTTTAAAAATATTTCATGTTAGCTGGTGAGGCCTCTGATTATATCAATCTGCAAGAACATGGTTTTGGTAGAAATAATTATTTCTACAAAAACCAGACCTTTAGGGGGAAAATAAAGAGATGTCAATGCAGGAAAATAAATAATAAAGGGACATATAGGATTTGGTGAAAAATAAAATGTTCCCATTTTGTCATCTCACTATAAAGACACATTTTGTTTAGAAGCAGAAAATACATTTGCAAAGACCGAACTAAAATAACCATCTTCACTTTACCTCATTGACCCCCTTTGTATAGCTAATTGAGCAGCTAATGAGCTCTTGAGATGATCAGGTTTGTTGTCAAAAGCACGTGGGCTGACATTACAAGTAAAAGAAAAATACATTTTGAGCCTGTCACTGTAGGCTGAGCTCACTAGCTTTTAGCGCATTTATTCTGTTATAAGGACACACATTAAATGTAAGTTTCACAAATAAAATAAAGAAAAATAGTCAGTAAGGCAGCTATGCAAAAAGAAGAAAAAGGAAACAAGCAAAAAGCAAATAAGTGAAATTAAACGTGAATTTAGTGAGCAGAATATTCACCATGATCTTGCTGGTTGTTCCTCTGGGATTTTCTACAGGAACAGAGTTGTTAAAAACCAGCGCCCAGAGCAGCCAAACAGATTTACCAATGGTGAACTTGGATCCCCCCGATTCTGGAAATGAGTAAGGAAATTAGAAATAAAGCAGTTTTCATGAAGCAACATTTTAGGGATGCAGTAAATATCTTGTGCTACAAAGTGGAAAATAGTAACATGTCAATCCAAAATGTATCACCATTTCCTGACATATATTCTCTATTTAGATTACTTAATAAAAGAATGTGACAATTTAAGAGAAGGATATAAAACTTTAGGTGTGGTTACCAACGGTAAAGGGTTTATGCATATTTTTCAGTTTCATTCTTCTTGAAACACAACTTGCCATGGGCCTCAAACCTTCACTTTCTGAATCTTAAATCCTAATCTTCAGTATGACTTTAATGGTGATGTTTTTACAGATGAGAAACTGACCTTCCCCCAAAAATCTACAAAAACAGAAGCTAGCAGGAAGAAGGAAGGAATAGAGAAATGACTAAAGGAAAATACGTAAAAATATAGAAGGATACAACTTTTAGATAATGGGACAGGGAATAATGTTAAGAAGGATAAATAATTTATAATACTCTTCTTGTATTTTACTCTGCTTTTTCAGACCTGGAAGCTACTGAAATCAATTTTATACATTTGCAGGCTGGATACAAGCCCTGAGTCTTTAATACAGATTGATTTCCTGACAATGCACCGTATGGAAATATTATTATATCTTTATCAGTTTTGCTAACAAAAACAAATAGGTCAAAGGTTATGTTAAAGAACATGTAGTGTTCAAGGAAAAAAAAACATACATAAACACTCTGTATCCTCTGGTGGTGGAGATGACTTCAGATGACTGTAAAACATGTAATGTTTTGTTTGGCAAAACATTTCATGTTTTGCCAAATATTTCAATATTGAAATATTTCAATAAATATAAATTTCAATATTGGTTCTGGCCAGGATGTTACTCTAATCAATCAATCAATCAATCAATCAATCAATCAATCAATCAATCAATCAATCAATCAATCAATCAATCAATCAATCAATCAATCAATCAATCAAATTTTATTCAATGTAAATGTAAGAATCTGAACACAAAGCATATTGGACTTAACTAATTCAAAGGTTCAACAGTGATATCTAAAGGATATGTGGTTGTACAGAGATGGTAAGTTGAAATTTTTGTCCTTTGCTATTCTACATTTATAGTAATATAGTTCTGGAAGGGCTAATTAAGATCAAAAACAAATCTTAGATGTGAAATAAAATGTTTGGTACTGAAGGTTAAACTCAAGAAGGTTTAATACAGAAGGAGAATCTAAACTGCCTTTGGCCTGTCATGCTGAAATTGTTTTTTACAACGTGTGTCAATCAAATAAAATATAACGAGAAAAATCTCTGGATAATCAAGTAAAATGAATATGGCTGGACAGATTGGCAGCCAGCAAAATGTTGGACTAAATCATAAACTGATAAGTGGTAGAAAAATGTCAAAATCATCCATCACTGCATTGTCAGTGTTTGCTTCATAACATATAAATGAGGCATACTGTGGAGTGATTGCTTTGACTTGTGCAGTCAAATAAATAAATAAAAAAAATTAAGAAAAATAGGACGCTTTGCATAATTTGCAAAACGTCCTCCTCAAATCAGCCCCCCCTCGCTTACTTAACTGACAAATTGACAAGTTGGTAATAATGGTGTGACATGAGCAGTGGCGGTGCCTTGATTGGCATGCTAAAGCTAGAGGGACTCCATCTCTTACTCTTGGCGCTCTGCAGGCTACGGTTGTATCCCACGGGGCTGAAGAACTCAAAGATGAAGACGGTGACAGCCACCACTGACAGGCACATCACAAACATCATCACCCACACCGCCGGGCTGTAGGGCTCTGCAACGCACAGAGAAACACACAGACGCCCATGCAAACATCAGATAAAGTTATAGAAAGGTGTCCGTCATCCACAAAGCCCGACAATATCAAACATGAACTTGAATGGATGGTGGACAAGAAAAGGAAGAAAAAAAAGAGTTCTGAGCCTTCTACTGGCTTTAACTTTAGCAGTATTAGCAGAGAAATTCTTACTTACTTTTTATTAAATGCATAACTGTAGGTGTTGATAATTTTACAAAGACCAGCACAAAGTTAGGAAGCCATACAGTTTACAGTATGAGACAGTACAGGGAGCGTTGGCTCATATAAATATAGGAAGACTTTCTTGGTGAGTAAACAATAAATTGTATCCTTGTCACATTACATCAATGTTACTTTTTTTTGACAAACATATTTATGTAAGGAATATCAAATACATAAGGTTGTGTTTATGTCAAGAATATGTTTAGTGTTATATTTATCTCTATAGAAAGAAATGTAAAACCTGAAAACTATAACACAAAAAATCTCTTTCTTTTCACAAAGCGAGGAACAGCGAAACTGTTGGCAGAGGAAACAAAAAGATCCACCTGAGATTTTCCACTGTGCAACAAAGACTGAGATCAACAGTGCTAGCAGGTGTACTGCTAATCAAACTACACTGGAAAGAAAAGCAGAGCTGCTGGGTTGATTCATCTCCACCTTCCAGGTGAAGATGCTAAATCAAAGTCGACATTGTGCAGGCATACCAAAGAGCTACAAGCTCTGTTTACATACCGGGCTTTTAGCCGAGGCTTCCCTGCAGAGATGTACAGTGAGGGAGCAGGTGGAGACTCTCAGGATTTATCCATTAAACTCGCTGCCTGGCAGGGCTAATATGCTTTTAAGGCTGCATGAGCTGCCAAAATGCGTGCCATGAGGACTGAGGCACAGCTTTATAGTTCTACCAAGATTTTTCATACCGCAAGAGTAGAAACCGTCATTACTTTGCTGCCCATAATTTAATTATACAATAAATAAGAAATTATTTTATTGGATTGTAGGAAAATGCATTGTCAGAAAAAAAAACAAAAAACTGAAAGAGCCTATTTGCTTTGATTTAGTGTTCCTTAACACATACAAATATTTAATTTTAATGTTTCTGGAGGTTGTACTAATAAAGTGAAATCCTAAGCACTTAAAGTTACTGAATTGTTAGTGTATGCACATGAGTCCTGTTTTATTAGCTCGCGACATGAGGAACCTGTTTATAGTTTTGTTTCACAATGTGTAGTTTTCAATCCAGTCACGTGTGCTGTACACCTGTGGATAAATCAAAATTGCTTCGACAGAGGAAGGTTGTAAATAAATCCTTTGTGCCCTGAAAATCTTGAAGGTTTCATGATATTTATTTTCTTATAGTCTGGTGGGTGAAGAGAGTAAAAAGAAACAGCGTTGTTTTGAAAGCGATGTCAGCCTTGAGTTAATATGCGAGTGGCTTTATTGTTTTTGCTCCCATTCAGGGCCAGCTGTCTGTTAGGAAGCCCCACAGTTTGGTCTCCAGCAGATATGTATGCTTTTGGGACAACAGTGATCTAATTTTGTATCCATACTGAAGCAAAGCTCATCAACAGGAGATAAATTCCATGTTTCAAAGCTGCTCTTTGTAATATCTACACCTGGTTGAGGTCAGGTACCAGCCAGTCTGGTTTCAGTGCCACTGAAACACACGTGGTTAAGATTGGGGTTAATGAGGTTTATTTGTCCTACCTCAAGGGCAGGTTGGCAGCAGGTGCTAAAAAAAGCAAAGGCATCATGTATTTGTTTTGCGTGCCAGCATGTTCACAGCAGGTATTGAGGGATTTAGACAGATTACTGTCATTCTCTGAGCCCTGGGAGTAGCAATAGCAACTAGAATTAGCTATTGTTTAAAAAGAAAGGTGACAATAATTTAAACTCAGGAGCTAATATAACTTTTATAAACTGGAACATTGTGAAGAAAAAGGACATGCCAAAAACACATTTCTTCTTTATGCTTCGAAACATATTTCAAGTCATCAGAAAATTGTTTTTCCATGATTATTTCAACTTTCAGTATCTGGCAGTTTTTCCATACTGTGTGTATTGGACTGTGCATTAACAGTTTAGAGAGCAAAACAAACATTTGAGCTGACAGTTGAGAGATAAGAGGATTAAGAGTGACTTCAGCCACAGATAGAGTCTAAATGGCCGGATTTTAATCAACATTTCTGACTCATCCTGGTTTCTGATGACAAAGGCATTAAAATATGTGAATGTTTTAAGAATTGAGCCATTATAAAATGCAATTCATGGGAGCAAAGGCAAGGACACAAAAGAAAGAAGGACATTTACAGGCACTATGTGATAACACAGTTAAAATGCTAACTGATGAAGACTTGTATCGATTTTTTAACCTTTTCTATTTAAACAAAATAGGGCGTCGAACAAGAATGAGATCAGTTTCAACTGAACTAAATTTTGATTTTTTTTTAAGGATTAACTGGCAAAACATTATGTACATTTGTCATAAAACAGATGTAGGTCTGTTGTTACTGACACTTTAAAATATCTGGTATGTTTGATGTCAGAATGAGCAAAAATCCAGCAAAACTAACAGTTTCTAAATAATAGTGGGATGAAAAAAAGATTTAAAAAAATAATATTTTCTGTTTACATAGAGTTCAAGGAAATTGCTCTTGCTTACATTTTTTATCACTTTAAATACTAACAAGGAGATAATTAAGCTGTATTTAACAGAAATTACTTTACTCACTAAACGTCTAAATGCCTTCCTGCGTTTTATGAGTCATTTTCTATCTCCCACTCAATTTGCTAAAGTCGGATCGTTCTTACTGTGCTTTGTTTTTTCTCCCTGGATTGATTCTTTTGCTCCTGACCTCTTGCGTTTCCTTTTGCTCTCGATTCTCTCTGGCCTTGCATACCTGTTATTTTCTGTCAGCACTGCATGCAGTCACAAATTGCATTCAAAACTGCCACCGCACCAATGAGGCCAGAGCTTGGTGTGGCATCACTGCCTGTCCTGCAGCCTGGAGAAAATGAGATAAAAAAGCCTTGGGAGCGCTGCACCTCTGTCCAACCGTGACATGTTTCAGATTGTCTTTTAAATCTCCACTGACAGACGGATTGATGTACTACAGCAGCTGTGAACGTATGAATTAAGGTGACTTAAGGCATAAAGGAAAAGATCAGGTTTATGAGGAGAGAACCTAATTTTTGGGCAGTTCCATGACCTTTGAGAAGTAAATGTTATTACAAATACAAAAAAGCTGAAAATTTTATTGAGTTTTGCAGCAAATTTATGCATTTGGAAGGAGTTATTTCCAACACAAAGCAAATACAACAGCACCCTCCATATTAGCTTACTTGCAAAAAAAATCACATCATCATATTACCATTCAGTAGGCTATGACATAATGAGATTAGGATATGCAGTTTTAGCCTAATTATGTTAAATACTCAGTACTGTACAGATCTGTCTAGCATTGTTTTACAACTCAAAGACATGCGCACTGCTTACTGCAGCAAAATGTGCACCGAATTCACACAAGCACAAATGGAAGGCTTAGAAAGTGATCGCCTGAGACACCGAACTGTGTTAACAAGTCGTTTTTGCTACAGGGCACAGTCTCATCTGGCCCATCCAGAGCTCACACACATATATGAGCAGAAACCAGTCACTGTGTACATTAAAGCATCTGAGAGCATTTAGAACGGCTCAAGTGCTCTAACAAAGGCATTAAACCATGCTCGCTTACTCTTTTGTGTTACATCTATATTGTACCAAGACTCCCTCTTTCTGTGTGTGAAGGCTCATTTCTTTCTATTTAACACTTTCTTCATCTTTCTCTCTGCCCACATTTCTCTCCCTCCATCATCTTACCATCTCTTTATGCCTGGATATGTATGGAATTAATCTAAGAAGATTTGTTAGCCAGCAGGTGTTATCTTAGAAGTGGTCAGCTTATTTTGAGTGCTGCAAAAATCACATTTTAAGTCTGCATCCATCAGCTTTGGCTTGAGAAACAAAAGCACAAATTAGACTCCTCAAGTGGGAGACAAAAGGCATGTCAGAAGTGAAGGCATATTACATATCTGAGGAATTACAGAGAGCACTGTGCAGTATTATGCAAAATGTCTTCATTGGTTTACCTCCTTCATAAATGTACATCCTCTATTAAAGAAAAGCAAATAAATAAATAAAACATTGTTAGTGCATAGCAACTGATTTTCTGAATGTAGTCTGTTTTAATATCGCTACATGTGAAGTATATTCCTGATATTGGATAATACAAAGAGACAGTGTGATATTTGAACAAATTCAGAAATGATTTGTGATCCTTGAGTTGGATCATATTTAAAGTGCTCTAGGATTTGTTTTCTCTGAATTTTGTGGAACAGTTATCCTACTTAGAACTTTGGTCTTGAAATAGTCTTCTACATTAAGATTTAAGAGTTTTTGTCTCTTTGGGAGAGTTCAGATATGTTACTGCAAAGTTCAGTAGATTTTTGCCTAGTACATTTTTGAGTACTATAATGCTACAGAGGTTCTGTCGACTTTTTGTGGACTGATAGTTCTTTGATTCCTATTTATGTTCCTGTTTCATTTTGGATAGTTTGGCCTTTTCTGTTTCGTCTTCTCTTTACTTCCTGATTTCTTACTGTTTCTGAGTTTCCCAGTCTTCTGTTGGTTTTGAGTCTTTGATTCTGTTTTTCTTGTGCACTCACTGTATGTGCTCATTATTTTATGGTTTCTGTTCCCTTGCATATGTTTTTTTTCCACTCATCAATTCTCTTCAGTATTTATTTCACTTTTGTTCTTTAGTAACAGCTGGTTCCTCTGATGGGTACTGCTCAAACCTTGTTCTGTCTGTCCAGTATAACTCTGGCCTCCATTATCGTTTCTCTATGTTACTAGTTTGGTTTTATATTAGATTCATGATCTTCTGTTCAGGTTTTTGGATTTTTAAATTGATTGCTTTTGTAACTTTTATTTCTTTAAACATCTTAATTTGTGCTCTGCTCCTTCTTCCCTTTTAGATCCATTTAAGTTCTACACAACTAACACCCCTAATATGGCACTGAGCCGTGTATTAATATCTTCTCTTTTACCTTTTTGTTTTTATTTTTGTCCATTTAAAAAAATCCCTCCAGTGTAGGCGGACTTTAAAGTGGAAGAGGAAAAAAAAGAGTCTGTTTTATCAGGGAGCAATTATAATAGTGGGTCAATACTCCCAAAGATTCTCTAAATAAGCCCTTTCCAACAGCTACAACTGCATCACAACATCAGATTCCCGTTGAGCTGCAAACTGCCTCTTCTGATTTGATTCCAGCATCGCTGTTTTTATGAAGGTTTAAAAGAGTTTTTTTTTTTTTTTTCTAGAGCAAAGTCTAATGCATGACTAAGAACCCAAATGTGACAACTGTTTCAGTGTAAGTAAAAGAAACATTCATTGGACATATTTCAATGAAAATGTAATTTACTGCCAGTCTTTATCTATGTCAGTAAAATTCTTCAAGAAGAAGACAAATGAACTGGAAAGTAAATGAAAGAAGTAGAGGAATGAAAAATCTGGTTTTGAAGGTGAGCTACACATAAAACAAGTGTATCTTAAAATGACAAAGCTGAAATCTAAAGCAAAATGAAAGGTAAATGAGCACAAAGTAAGTTGGAAATATTGAAACTTGAAATAGTATAAAAGCCATCTGAAAGGTTTTACATCCCAAACTGGCACCACTACAACAAACTTACAAAAATAACATAACAAAATACAAATTTTACACAATATTAGTAAAAAAAAATACCTTACAACATCTAATCATATTTTATTTATTTTATTACAATTAGGTGATCAAAATTTGTATAATTTTTTTTGTGAAATTACAGCTTGGTTTCATACTGGACTGCAGTGAGGTCCTAAAAAAAGAAGCCAGGAATGGCAGTGAATCCCAGACAGGCAGTTAAACCGGCATTCACACAATCAAGAGAAATACACAAAAAGAACCAGAGCTGCCAGGAATATATTCAAGACACATCTTGTGAGTCTGAAAAATAAACATTTTAAACTGTAATACTGTAATACATTCTTTCTATTCCTTATGATTTGATTCAAATGTAGGTTTTGTGAGCAAAGTTTATGTTGTAAATGTTATGTACTGTCTATGAAACCAGTTTATTTGTACCATTAACAATTCAGCCCCAGCTAATTTCTATGGGCTTTAAAAATGTTTCTTCCACTATTTTTTGTGGATGAGCAGGTGAATATCTCTTTAAAATATATGACTTCCCTTCCAACCATATATGTAGTATAAAAGTTATATTTTGGGGAAAACAAAAGCTTGGAAAAAAAGGTTAACTGATCATGTGAAGAAAAGCGAGACTCTCACCTTTGATCCCAATGAAGACCAGAAAAAAAAAAAAAATCCTATATGTAACTTTAAATAAAGTTGGCCACTGGAGTCTTAATTTTACATGTAGATTTTTTAACTTGATGTGGTCAAGTTAACTGAGACTTGCTCTTTTCCTACTAAGGCAAATTACAGTAAAACTTGATTTCCCCAGAGTTGTTTTAAATTCCTGGTTAAGGTGCCATTGTTTTAGGTCTCCAAACCCATTGCCTCACAGGCCAAATATCTTCTGACTTTCTCTTCCTGGTGGAAGAAATACCCACATATGCCTTAGCGTTGTCAGCTTATGTTTGAGACGGACACTGTGCTATCTTTCGAGGCTGTCTTTGTTTTATACCTTGCGCCTGAGTTCAATGTTCTGTGGTAACGTCAATCTTCGGTAACTTTTGGTAGTATTGTCAATTTTCTAAGTTTGTACTTGAAATAAGTATGAACATTGTGAAATACGCAAAAAAAAAGATTGAAAAGTATAGATAGATGCCCTTGAAACATTTGTGAGTGAGGTGATTATATTAGATTTTTTTTTTTTTGACTAGCTTATCATCAGACTTGACTGTTCTTGAATTGATGAGACAAGGGCAGTACAAACTGTGATGTGGGCTCCCAGCATATAAGAGTGCTGGAACAGTATGAGGGGAGAACTGTGAAGCAAAGAGGTGATATGAGTGTCAGTTTTCTACAAGTATCACAAGGTTAAGTTTAACTGCAGAATTTCTATTTTTTCAAGAGAAATAGTACAACATCAGTTGTAGAATTTTTGCTGTTTAATCAAATGTTTCTGTCATCACTCAGGTCTTAAGAATTCAGATATCTGATTTTTGCAAATTTTATATATTTTCAAAAGCATTACTATTACACATTTAATTAAATAAAATTTAAAATAATTAAATTCGACTTATCCAGATACCTGAAGGTAAATCTAAACAACAGCTTACCAAGAAAAGCAGAAGGGGACACGGTGCCGTTACTGCGAGAAACCATGACACTGATGCCGGTTTCCACGAAAGGAACAGAGAACTCCACGACCTCTGACCTCTCCTCATTAATGGTGAGGGAACCTATGGCCATGTCAGCCCTGTTGGATACAACCTAGAACACACAACACCTGAAATTAAAATTACAAGACTTTTGATGAAATAGATCATGTGAAACTGATGAATCAAAACATTTTCACTCACAGATGAAGCCTTAAAACTATAAATGGTGCTAAAATGAACATACAGCTTATAGAATAATACTCCCAATATTTTAGTAAAGTTGTTGTTATGAAGTTGAAATATTATTTGGCTTTAATGTATATAACTAATAATGTTTTCTACATAATTTTCGTTATCAGATCTGAATGCAGAAACATTTGACATCAGTAAACTCATCAATCTTTGATAAAACAATTTGCTGCTTTATGTTTTTTCTCAGAGTACTACAATATAGTCTTTGTTAAAGAACTAAGTCCTGGATTTGAATTTCTCTTTTTTCTTTCAACATAAATCAGAGCTGTGTTCCTCTTCGAAGCTCCTCTGGCAGCAATAATTGTGGCTCAGGTGGTCAGCAGGTGAAGAAATGAGGGAATTCGCAGCTCTGTCATGTTTCACCTGGCAGGGAACAGGGGTTGCATGACGGCAACTGAGGGATTGTGAAGGTTAGAGAAGCTGGATGCTGACCAGGAGTTCATTATTCTGCTGTGGCTTGACACAAAGAATCTGTGAAACAATAAAGGCTTTGCAGTGTCCTGAGCCAACACCACTGAGATGCCTTTAACCATGCTCTTAGGTCCTGAAACTTTTCTTTGCTGTCTACTGACACTGAGACTTCTCTTGTTTCTGTACTTTCTTGAATACTTACAAGTTTACTTTACAGTCTTATTGTTGTAAATGTATATATATATATATATATATATATATATATATATATATATATATATATATATATATATATATATATATATATATATATATATATATATATATATATATATATATATATTTATTTATTTATTTTTTTTTGTTTGTTTTTTTCTACCTATACTGCATGTTCCTTATGAACATCCATCTATATACATACAGTACAGACCAAAGGTTTGGACACACCTTTCTAATTCAATGGGTTTTCTTTATTTTCATGACTATTTATAAGGCAAGAAATCCCACTTATTAACCTGACAGGGCACACCTATGAAGTGAAAACCATTTCAGGTGACTACCTCTTGAAGCTCATCAAGAAAATGCAGAGTGTGTGCAAAGTAGTAATCACAGCAAATTTTGCTACTTTGAAGAAACTAGAATATAAGGGGTATTTTCAGTTGTTTTACACTTTTTTGTTTAGTGCATATTTCCACATGTGTTATTCATAGTTTTGATGCCTTCAGTGTAAATCTACAATGTCAATAGTCATGAAAATAAAGGAAACTCATTGAATTAAAAGGTGTGTCCAAACTTTTGGTCTGTACTGTATATTCTTCCATTTCTCAACCCATAGATCCCTCTCCCCACTGAAACACTCAAACTTCATTTTTTAAGGGACTGAAATACGTTGACAGACCAGAAGGGATATTTAGTCCTCCCTGTGTATTCTGGGTCAGCCCTGAGGTCTTCTCTCAGTAGAACGAGCCTTGAAAACCTCAAAGGTGAGGCACACAGGAGGAATCTGACATCATGATCTAATGCCAGAACTACCTCAACTCACTCTCCTTTTGATGTGGAGGAGCATTTACTCCAAGCTCCCACTGCATGACTGAGCTCTTTACTATTCCCTTAAAAAAGAAAAAAAATGCCAACATTTTTTGGGCCCGGACATTTCCTACTTCATAAGAACTTGAGTGAAGAACTCCTAGGAAGTCGGCATGGATCCGTCCTACTGCAGAATTTGACAGTGTAGTGATTACATCATACTTATCAGACACAATAAAAAAGAAAGTTCTGTCCAGAATAAGAGTAAATAATAAACTGCAAGAAATATCAAAAATTGTAAGAACAGAATGTCATTTTGTTGAGAACTTTGCTTTTTAGCTCAACTCTTTCTTCACAATGAGACTCATGTTAACTTCTTCTTTGTTGCATCTAATATCTGTTAGAATAATCAGTGCAGGTTATATCTGTTGGTGTTGCTGAACTCAGTTGTATAAAATATTTATCACCATCTCACATCTTTCCAGTGAATAAATGTCAAAATATTGAGTGAGGTGTTCATGCACCATCCTATTTTTGCATTTTGGGACATTTTCAATGTTTACTTGTGGCTATATGCATGTAGTCACAGATGTTGGAAACTGTTGTTTGCCTGATGATCATGTTCTTTTATTCCTGATATTAGATTCAGTATTTCAATATGTTTATTCCAGGGTAGTGTTAATTAGAGATATGTTGAATTCAAAATATCAAATATAAAATCCTAATTAAATCTAAAGTGGATTAAGGGGAATCCCTTATGTTGCCGTCACATACAGCTGAGTAATTGCGCAGCAATCGGTGTAAATGGAGATCCAGTACTATACAACCTATATAGCTAAAGAAACATAAGCATTTTTTCTAATATCATAAAAATATTTTTGAAATGTCAAAGCATTACTTTTCAAACTTATAAACTGACCCCTAATAGCCCAATGTCCATTGAATTCTGAATTTAGTATTATGAATTAATTTGTACAGATTGTACAGATTTGTACATTTGGGAACAGATCTGCGGTATCTTTTAACAAGGTCTGTTTGGTCCAATGACCTCTATGATAAATCCAACTTTGATCTACATTTCTCCAGTGACATTCAACAATTTGATCCTTTCTTTCAGTTTTAATTGCATGTCCGTCATTTCAGTGACAAAGAGACTGCAGAGACGCAATGTGCAGAAGAAACAATAGGCACTCAATCAACTTCAGAAAAAAAAGTGCAAGGGATTAAACCTATGAAGTTAATTAAAAAAATCAATTGCTTCTGGCTGAATCATCAGGAGACAGCTAAGAGGAAACTGCTACAGGAATCCCTGGACATATAGGTACCCTACTTTTGATAACATTTCAATAGTTTCATCCTTTCTTGTCAGAATCATTTAAACTTTGTTATTCATCCCGTTTTTCCCAGGCAAGGCATTTTAGATATCTGAATACAGCCATGGCTGAAAGCATCACCTGTGACATTTTTTCTTCAGGAAATGCTTCATTCCAGCAAAGACTTCATACTGGGCACAAAAATGATTCTCTCAGGGTGACTCAGCATGTAAGGTGAGAAAATGTTAAGAATGTTGGAAATTACTGCCTGATTGGAAAGCACTTACACAGGAAGAATAAGTGCAGGGCTCAGGGACACAATGAGAAATAGCAGAACTGTTGGTTTAAAAGGAAGCATTAACTATCTGTAAAAGGACGCTGAGGTCTGGATGAAATAGAAATAAAATACGAAAGGACAGCTTTGAGTGTATTCTTTTAAAAAGGTGTTGCTCATGCAGCAGGAAGTGGCGAAGGAAAGGATGGGATGAGATTTTTTAACACACTTTCTGCCCCTGCTCACATGTGTTTGTGTGATACCGTAATTAAGCAACTTAATGAGTTACAGAGAGTTAATGAGAGTTGCTAGACTGGAGACAGCTGGAGACATGGAGAGAGAAACGGAAACACTGACAGAGGAAAAGAAACCACCTGCATTTCTGACATTTCTGAAACAGTGACAAAAAAACCCAAACAAAAACATATGGACAATACCCTCAGCTAATACGTCTTGACCAAAAGAAAAGTAAAGTCCCATTTCTTCAAAATATGTGCCAGCCTCCATTCACTCCATTTAAAAAAGATTTAAAAGATTCTGACTATCTTTTGAAGTGAAGCTTAATTAAAAGCGCTTCAGACTTTCTCAAGGTCTGCTTTGATGGTAATTTCTTGTATACTTTGTTTACTTGATCATGAAAGCACTCACATAAGATGTGATTGAAATAATGAAACAGAAGATTGGAAACTGGGAAATACAGTCTACAGTAAAAGTATTGTCTAAAAAATACTATCTAGTGTATGAAAATCATGTCTTTAAGAAGCAGATCCCAAACCAAACAGGACCTGGAATGTGATGTGAGAGATACATCATCCTTCAGTTGATCATGTAATATATCCCAAGTTGTCAACTAATCACTTTGTTGATGCTTAAATAGTATTTTCTGCATGTCAGACTGGTTTATCATTAGGATTTTTCATGGAGTCATCAAAAGAGATTGGAAGACGTTATGTCTTTTTGACAGGCTGCTAGTGGAAAAGTGCCTAGAAATTATACATAAAACCATTATTTTGCCTTTAAATGTTTGAATGCTTTTTTGGTTTGTGCTTCAGATGTCAACAAACTGACGAAAGAAAACATACCACAAAATAAAAAGATAATCTATATTTGGATTTTTTGAAGCTGAACAACAAATTTGTGAAAATTTTTACTAAAACCAAAGGCAAGCGTTTAAAGGGGTGTATTATGTATTTCCCAGATACATGGCAATATTTTATAGCACAGTGTAGTAACTATTAGCTCTAATGGTTATGAAAATGGTGTATATATCAAAAATAACTTAGAGGAATTTGACTTCACAATTGACGTGTTGAAAGTGGCCTGTCTCTTTAATAATTTCCCATTCATTCTGACACTGCACCTTCACCACATCGTTACAACTTGCTTCTTTATTATGCTGTTTACAACCATTCTTAGGATCAGTGGACTGAGAATGTGGGCAGTACTGCAGTTTCACAGAACCTGTTGCCTATCAACATATCTTTTTGTAAACCTTTAACTCCTAAACGACAAGCGGGCGACTCAGCCATATTTGCAGTATTGTAATTCTGCCACACTTTGCGCTATCTGAAAAATTTCAATGGTTTCTGAAAGGGGAGACGTTGCACTTTCCAGCCAATATCGGGTTATTATGGTAGTTGCACCCCTGCCGTAGCAGGGAGTGAAATTAATCTAAAGGGCACTCTTTTATTAGACATCAAATTGTAAAAATAATTTATATTATTGATACTGAAAGTTTCAGTTGTTATGGATAAATGGGCAAATATATTTACTCAGAGGACATTTAAAGAACTGAGTACAATTAAAATAAGCAAAAACATCCAGGAGGATATTTTAAATGTAGGACACAGAGTGCAAACTTTGTTGTAGCTTGCTAACAAATTCCAAATGATCAAGATGTCAAGATTTTTACTTAAATGCGTGTCCACCTTAAAATGTCTATGTGGCCATTGTGACGCTGGAAAAGTCCTAGTGTTTGTATAGCATCAAGTGGTAGGTATTTGGCAGCAGAAAATACAAGCTTGGCTAAATGCTTCTAAAAGGTCAATTCACTGAGCTATTAACACAGTCATAGCAGACCACAAAATGCAAAACAATATTCTTTAAAGACAAATCTGGCTTGTTCTAAAGAAAGACCAATACCACTTCAATCAGCCATAAAGGTTTTTGAGTGGCTGTTACAAATGACCCATGGAGGCAGCTCAGTATCAGTTTCTATGGTAGTGAGTTTACTTTAAGACACATGTGGCTACAGGAAAAAAAAGGAGTATGTAAGCAACCAATCTTCAAATTTCAAAGAGTTTTGTTCTCGAGTTAGACACTTGTACAAAACCCAAGGTCAAAAGCGACCTCTTCTCTTAAAGATTTGCTCATCTCTGCCAAAACATATTTAAAAACTTTCTTTTTTCCTCTTTCAAATGTGTTTCCAAGGATTTTGGCATTCCACTGAATGGAACAGTCATTGATCAGCGAGACTTTAATCCTACAATATTCCTGAAGAAAGTGTACATTGCTATCAAAGGTGATGAACATGTCATTTTGAGCATGCTGCAGACATTTAGCTTAAGTCACGATTTATATCTAAAAGACACTGACAGAAATTGTTTCATTCAATGAACAGGAATCATACAACCAAGTCACTGGTTCTCATTCATTAGGTTTTAACTTTGAAACATGAAGCCATGCAACTACCAAGCTATGGTGTGTTTCTATGTAGCCTAATTGAATTCTATGTAATTTAGTGGGTAATCAAAATCAGATCACATTTTAACAGTCACTAAGTTACCCAAGTAATACACTGTCATTTGGTAATTACTAACTAGATAATTATTTGGTAATTAATGGACTGTAAAACAGTGAACAAGAAATAGTTACCAGCCAGATAAATTAATAGTTAAAAATATTACATTTTGTTTTTAAAATGCCATTTTAAATTTTGAAATTATTCTTAGTTTTCTAAAATGTTGTTTTCTTTTTTAAGCAGAAATGCAACCTGTGTAAAATACTGCTGTCTCAATAAAAGTCACATTTTGTTAGATAAAAATCAACATACAGGATTCACTGACAAAGAGATTTCCAGCATTTCCAGAGCATCTAAATTCATGAAGAACTCTACTTTAAAAACAAGACTTTTCAACTTAAATGCCTGAATATGTAAAGTATTGTAAAGTCAAAATCACGGATCTCACCTCTCCAACCATGCCGTTCCACTCCCCATCAATGTTTTTCCCATGTCTGCCATTTGTCACTAGGTAAAGATCATAGGTGAAGCCTACAATCTTAGCCAAGCGCTTTAGAACATCAATGCAAAACCCTTTACAGCAGTGCTTCATGGGTGCAGCTCCGTCCAACACCAAACTAACATAATGGGAGAAAGGACACATATTAGTAAAAACATCATACTTTAACAGTAATAAGATGGTTAAACCTAAGGAGAATGTCCAAACACCTGAGTAAATGAAGACATTTTTAACCATATTAAGGAAGATGGAAGAAAAAGAAGCCAGACTTGTAAATTATTAGTGGGTGACTTTGAGTGGATCAGTACTGGCAATTTGCCAGTGCATTTGGAGAAGGGATGTTTTGATAACTCCAGCAGCTATATATATTTTTTTGAAATGTTCAGTATAATTAAAATAAAATGTGTGTTTTGCTTCTAGGTTTTATTGAAAACACACTAGATTTCTGCAGTGAGACTGCTTTTCAGACTTTAGGCAGCAAACACCTCAGCATGATGTTCAAGCTACACATAGAAGAATTCAAGTACTTTTTGATGACTATCAGTCAAGTGGCTGCAGTGGCCTCCATCAGCTCTCCATAGCAAGAGTGAGTTACATGGCCTCTCAGACATTTAGCTATTGTAACCTCTTGACTGTGTTACCAAGCAACACAGTCTGAACTCTGGGGGAAATTGTTTCAATTAGAAGCTGCAATCACATTGGGGAAGAAGAATGGGACAAATCACCTTCTGAAAGTTGCAAGAATCTTTCAAATGTGTCTGATCTTTGTAGAAACTTAATGAAATACAGACGACTGAGCTGCAGAAGTTTCAATCAGAAATTGCATCATCTCAATTAACATTAATTCAATTTTAACCATTTGCGTATTAAAGAATTTCATATATACTGCAAGCTACAATGTGTGCAGAACCAATGCAGCTTGGGTGTTTAGCAATTAATTGCATGGCTTCGCAAAATAATTTCTCATTACTACAAATGCAGAGAAATATAATTATGTGCCATCAGTTAAGAAATTTGAGACTTTAACTGTCAGTAACAGGGATCAGATATGGGACAGTAATACCTGTGATCCCAATTAAGGCAGTTTTGAATGCCTGGCAATGAAGTCTCTGACTAAACTCATCTCTTGATACCCAATGTTGGTGATTACTATGGATTTTGTGTTAGCTAGTCATTTCACCTTTCAAGCCATTAATTGATGAGGAATAAACTCATTATCTCTTTAACACCTAAAATAAATGCAGGTGGGAAAAAAAGTTTACTAATGAAAGCCCAGGAGGTCAGAACACACACACATACACACCCCCACAAACACAAATGTGGAATATGTTTTTATTTGACAACATTCATATAAAATTAACTATATGAACATGTAAAAATAAGTAACAGCACATACCCCCATATTTACCCTTTTAGAGATGCAGTGTTGTTCACTGGCTGTAATACTCTGGAAAAGTCTTCCTTCTTGTTTATTATTTGCATTGATCAAAAACAGCAGTTATCCTTGGTTGGCGTTATAGTTTCAAGCTTCCTTTGTAGTTTTAATAAATCATTTTAACAGACTGCCTCCTCCATGGGCTGCCACCTTATCGTGGTGGAGGGGTTTGAGTGTCCCAATGATCCTAGGAGCTATGCTGTCTGGGGCTTCATGCCCCTGGTAGGGTCACCCAAGGCAGACAGGTCCTAGGTGAGGGACCAGACAAAGAGCAGCCCAAAGACCCCAATGATGAAGGAAAACTTTGGACTTGGTGTTCCCTCGCCCGGACGCGGGTCACCGGGGCCCCACTCTGGAGCCAGGCCTGGAGGGGGGGCACGATGGCGAGCGTCTGGTGGCCGGGCTTTTACCCATGGAGCCCGGCCGGGCTCAGCCCGAAGAGGAAACATGGGCCCCCCCTCCCATGGGCCCACCACCCGTGGGAGGGGCCAAAGGGGTCGGGTGCAGTGTGGGATGGGTGGCAGCAGAGGGAGGGGACCCTGGCGGTCCGATCCTCGGTTGCAGAAACTGGCTCTTGGGACGTGGAATGTCACCTCTCTGGTGGGGAAGGAGCCGGAGCTAGTGCGTGAGGTCGAGAGGTTCCGGCTAGAAATAGTCGGTCTCACCTCGACGCACGGCTCTGGTTCTGGAACCAGTCTCCTTGAGAGGGGCTGGACATACTTCCACTCTGGAGTTGCCCAGGGTGAGAGGCGTCGGGCAGGAGTGGGCATACTTGTTGCTCCCCATCTCGGCGCCTGTACGTTGGGGTTTACCCCGGTGAACGAGAGGGTAGCATCCCTCCGCCTACGGGTGGGGGGACGGGTTCTGACTGTCGTTTGTGCTTACGGGCCGAACGACAGTTCAGATTACCCACCCTTTTTGGAGTCCTTAGAGGGGGTACTGGAGAGTGCTCCTCCTGGGGACTCCCTTGTTCTGCTGGGGGACTTCAACGCTCACGTGGGCAATGACAGTGAGACCTGGAGGGGCGTGGTTGGGAGGAACGGCCCGCCCGACCTGAACTCGAGCGGTGTTCTGTTGCTGGACTTCTGTGCTCGCCATGGATTGTCCATAACGAACACCATGTTCAAGCATAAGGGTGTCCATATGTGCACTTGGCACCAGGACACCCTAGGCCGCAGTTCGATGATCGACTTTGTCATCGTTTCATCGGATCTGCGGCCGTATGTCTTGGACACTCGGGTGAAGAGAGGTGCGGAGCTGTCCACTGACCACTACCTGGTGGTGAGTTGGCTCCGGTGGTGGGGGCGAAAGCCGGTCAGACCTGGCAGGCCCAAACGTGTTGTGAGGGTCTGCTGGGAACGTCTGGCGGAATCCCCTGTGAGACGGAGCTTTAACTCCCATCTCCGGCAAAACTTCGAACACGTCCCGGGGGAGGTGGGGGACATGGAGTCTGAGTGGACCGTGTTCCGTGCCTCCATTGTCGAGGCGGCCGATCGGAGCTGTGGCCGCAAGGTTGTCGGTGCCTGTCGCGGCGGCAACCCTCGAACCCGCTGGTGGACACCTTCGGTGAGGGATGCCGTCAGGCTGAAGAAGGAGTCCTATCGGGCCTTTTTGGCCTGTGGGACTCCGGAAGCAGCTGATGGGTACCGGCGGGCGAAGCGGCATGCGGCTCGGGCGGTTGCTGAGGCAAAAACCCGGGCGTGGGAGGAGTTTGGAGAGGCCATGGAGAAAGACTTCCGTACGGCTTCGAGGCGATTCTGGTCCACCATCCGGCGTCTCAGGGGGGGGAAGCGGTGCAGCACCAACACTGTTTATAGTGGGGATGGTGTGCTGCTGACCTCTACTCGGGACGTTGTGGGCCGGTGGGCAGAGTACTTCGAAGACCTCCTCAATCCCACCAACATGCCTTCCACTGAGGAAGCGGAGCCTGGGGACTCTGGGTTGGGCTCTCCAATCTCTGGGGACGAGGTCGCCGAGGTGGTTAAAAAGCTCCTCGGTGGCAGGGCCCCGGGGGTGGATGAGATCCGCCCGGAGTTCCTTAAGGCTCTGGATGTTGTAGGGTTGTGTTGGTTGACGCGACTCTGCAATGTCGCATGGACATCGGGGGCAGTTCCCCTGGATTGGCAGACTGGGGTGGTGGTCCCCCTGTTCAAAAAGGGGGACCGGAGGGTGTGCTCCAATTATAGAGGGGTCACACTCTTAAGCCTCCCTGGCAAGGTCTATTCAGGGGTCCTGGAGAGGAGGGTCCGTCGGATAGTCGAACCTCGGATTCAGGAAGAGCAGTGTGGTTTTCGTCCTGGTCGTGGAACGCTGGACCAGCTCTACACCCTCGGCAGGGTCCTGGAGGGTGCATGGGAGTTCGCCCAACCAGTCTACATGTGTTTTGTGGACCTGGAGAAGGCGTTCGACCGTGTCCCTCGGGGAGCCCTGTGGGGGGTTCTCCGGGAGTATGGGGTACCGGGCCCTTTGATACGGGCTGTCAGGTCCCTGTATGACCGGTGTCAGAGTCTGGTCCGCATTGCCGGCAGTAAGTCGGGCTCGTTTCCGGTGAGAGTTGGACTCCGCCAGGGCTGCCCTTTGTCACCGATTCTGTTCATCACTTTCATGGACAGAATTTCTAGGCGCAGCCAAGGTGTTGAGGGGATCCGATTTGGTGGCCTTAGGATCTCATCTCTGCTTTTTGCAGACGATGTGGTCCTTTTGGCTTCATCAGATCGTGATCTGCAGCTCTCGCTGGAGCGGTTCGCAGCCGAGTGTGACGCGGCCGGGATGAGGATCAGTGCCTCCAAATCCGAGGCCATGGTCTTGAGCCGGAAAAGGGTAGAGTGCCTTCTCCGGGTCAGGGGGGGTGTCCTGCCCCAAGTGGAGGAGTTTAAGTATCTCGGGATCTTGTTCACGAATGGGGGAAGAAGGGAGCGGGAGATCGACAGGCGGATTGGCGCAGCGTCTGCTGTCAAGCGGGCGCTGTACCGGTCCGTCGTGGTGAAGAGAGAGCTGAGCCAAAAAGCGAAGCTCTCGATTTACCGGTCGATCTACGTTCCCACCCTCATCTATGGTCATGAGCTTTGGGTCATGACCGAAAGAACGAGATCGCGGATACAAGCGGCCGAAATGGGTTTTCTCCGTAGGGTGGCTGGGCTCTCCCTTAGAGATAGGGTGAGAAGCTCAGTCATCCGGGAGGGACTCAGAGTAGAGCCGCTGCTCCTTCACATCGAGAGGAGCCAGTTGAGGTGGCTCGGGCATCTGGTCAGGATGCCTCCTAGACGCCTCCCTGGTGAGGTGTTCCGGGCACGTCCCACCGGGAGGAGGCCCCGGGGAAGACCCAGGACACGCTGGAGGGACTATGTCTCTCGGCTGGCCTGGGAACGCCTCGGGATTCCCCCGGAGGAGCTAGAAGAAGTGGCTGGGGAGAGGGAAGTCTGGGCCTCCCTTCTGAAGCTGCTACCCCCGCGACCCGACCTCGGATAAGCGGAAGAAGATGGATGGATGGATGGATGGATTTTAACAGACTATTGTTCCCATAAATGTTTGCCTTGATCTGTTGACGTCCTTTTATTGTTTACGTAAATGCTGGGAAGAAAATGATCTAATCCCCCAGGACAATTAAAAATCTGTTTATATATCCGTATCAATGACTTTGAGTGGAAAAATATTTCATTAAATATTCTCTGTTTATACAGTTCATCTTAGGATGATGTAGACGGTGGCCATAAAGTTTAATAACTGCTTCAGGAATGTCAGCTTGAGAATTGGAGGAAGATGTTTAATGAGATGTTGAACCTTTTTCTTTTTATGAAGCTGGTTGTTAGAAAAAAACATTACGTCACGGTTGGCAATTGACCAATTATAGTCAATTCATAATGCCAGAAACTTTACCATACTTTCTTATTACCTCTGTTTATAGTCACAAGAACATATTATTTTCAAGCGCACCTAAAAAGTCAAATTTGAAATTATTTTATGCATTTTGTTTTACTACCTGGAATTAATAGGCAAGCGACAGGGAAC
The DNA here is from genome assembly GCF_003331165.1 of Xiphophorus hellerii. NCBI lineage: Eukaryota > Metazoa > Chordata > Actinopteri > Cyprinodontiformes > Poeciliidae > Xiphophorus > Xiphophorus hellerii. The sequence continues at coordinate 4,211,894 of NC_045684.1, read as the reverse complement.
AGAGTCCCGGATGCAGGAGCTGGTTCCAGGGTCAGCAGGCTCCACGATGACAAAGGGCCTCTCCTCCAGGGTGACCACTCTGAGGTGCTGAGCATCGTCCAGAGGCTTCAGGAAGGAGCCGTAGCGAGACCAAGGATGGTAACGCAGGCGCAGGTGTCCGTTCTCCCACCAGCCAACCTGAAACGTAAAAAACAAAAATAGATCCTTCATTGTGACATCTTTAGTAAATTCAAAACCTCCTATGAACCTTTTTCTTGTATTAATTGTTATTATTTCAAAACTATTTGTAGCATTAACATTTTATGGGATTCTTTTAAAAGGATTTTTCTAATTTTTAGCCAGCACTTCATCTTGAGATTCTTTTAGTTATTCACCTTCTAATTTCAAAATTGTTATCCATTACTCAGAAAATAAATATTGCTGACTTCCTCATAAATTCTGTTGTCCAATATTTGAGTAAAAATACATATTAAGTTGGACAAAATCACTGATCAGTAACATTTAGTTTGTATAGTGATCAACTATTCTGTGTACCTAAGCTTAGTTTTGTATTATTTTTAGGTTGACTGTCAGTGTAGCGATTACCACAGTAATTTTAAAAGACAAAAAAAATCTGGTCTGAATATAGCTATAGCATAAAACAAACTTCACAGAGCACAAACAGAAATAAAATAATTGTTTCTAGTATTTTAACACCTTCTTTCTTACTTTCTTTTAAATGCACAGCAGCTGAAATATGAATATGATGCAACCCGATCTAGACAATTTCTAATCTCAAGTTCTAGTGAATCCCTTGGTTTCAAATAAAACTTAAAATTGTTCCTTGCATTTAGATTCTGCAGTTTTTCAGTCTGTAACAGGTTTTCTTCCAAGATTGCCCTGTAAGTAGATAAATCCATAATCCCATCAACTCTGGTGGAGAAAAGCATTCCAATAGCATAATGGTGCCTCCAGCATGTAGTGTGTTCATGGTAAAGTGCAGTTAGTTTTCCACCACAAAGCATAAGGTTCAGCTGTAGTTTCTCCTGTCTAGAGGACCAATATTTTTGCTTTATCCCCTACATGCATTGTAGTAAACTGCAGATAAGAATTATTTAGATTTTCTTGTAATTTTCCCTCTGACATGTCTGCTGTGTTCTTTGGACTTTATCATGCTGTTTATTCAGTGATGCTCTCTGAAAAATTTTCAGTGAGCTTTATACATATACTCTTAGTATATGCATATACTAAGATTATCTTTATTACAGGTAAACTCCATTTAACAATTAAGCAACTTCAAAATGTAGTTTGTTGTAATGAGTTTTAGACACCTGAGTACAGGTAACTGAATAAAATGCAAAGCACAATTTTCAGATTCATATCGCGCTCTGAAAAATATAAGAAAACCATTGTTATTTTTCCACCTAATAGTTACACACTCTTGGTCTTAAAATACATTGAATTTTGAGGTTTTGATGTCACAAAGCGTGAACAAAGTGAACAAATTCTGAATATTTTTGCAGATCACTGTAAATGAAAGCTATGAAATTGGGATGAACTGCAAAAACAGGGCACTGCCAGTCTCTGAAGGGGGAGATATTTGGTTGTTGGTGGTTTCTGGTTACCTTAAAGCAAAATGAAGAAAAATTGGTCATGACTCACATGTTCATAATCAACACATGTCGCTAATCAATGAAGGAACTGGCCTAAGGCAAAGAGAGTTTTAGTTCTGCCTTATCTACTTTTTTCTTTCCTTTCTCTAATTTACACATCAGTCACCTTTTTGATGACAATACTCCCTGAATCAGAAATTACAATTTAGAGTGATTACTGATGGAGTCCTTACTGCCAGAGAGAAAATAATATAAATTCCTAAATTTACCCATACGGGTTTGTTGCTTTATTTTATTTTGGAGAAATTTGTTAATCTAAAAAGAAAACATTTCACAGCAATGTCAAAATAACTTTATCTTGTATTTTAATTTTACCATGTATGTTACAAAAGTTAACTCTAGTTCAAAGGGGAGATAAATTATCGGTGGTGCACCAAAGGAAAAAAAAAATACTCCTGCCACTCATTTTTCATAGTCAGTGGGTATGCAATCATCCATGAGACTCCTGCTTGCAGTGGATTTATTGTTTTCCTTTTCTGTCTAGGCTCTGCTGGCCAAATGTCTGTGCATGGAAAAATAAGTAAAATTTGCAAAAAGTAAAAAAAGCAAATCATTACAATAAAAAACAGAAGATGTACAGATTCTACAAAATGCTTATCCTTCTTTTCTTATAATCCCAAATAATGATGAGGAATTCTAAGGAATTCCATAAAACTCCAAGGGACTTCTAGCCTAATGCAAATCTAAGTCCATTCTTACTATTTCAATAGAAATCCAGAGTAAGTAAGCACTAAAATGTTGATTAATTAATTATCCTTAACTGGGGGTGCCTTTGTTAAAACACAATTCACAGTATGATTGTTTAATAACCTAATTTCAAGAAACAAAGGTGCTGTGCACTTATCAGCTCATTCTCAAACAAGCACACTTGTATCATGTTGGAAAAATTAGCTTTCATCATAGCTAAATATTCAGTCTTTCAGTCCCCCAAGACTCTGTGACCCAGCAAGTTAACTCTTATTTTACTTTCTTGTTTTTCCTCTCAGTTCTCTAAACAGTCAAACAGCTGCTTGGATGAAAGTTAAAATGTTTTCAAGGAACAGGAAAAGAGGTCTAGTTGCCCTCTGCTTAAGAACTTAGGATGTCACATTATGTTGTGGATGATGCACAACCCACACTAGTGTTATTTTGTATTGAGCATGTTTATATTTGCAGCAGAATTTCTGTTAAAAAACTCCAAAAAACATTAAAAACATATTTCAATTCATTTCATTGCGCCCAGTTACATTTTAATACAACACAGCTTCAAGTCAAATCTATTTCAAACTAATACACTCACTGTAACAGCACATAAAGTGGCGCTTACTGCTGAGAGAGACCTTTAGAAAGACTTAGAGCTACCTTGACAACATAATTTGTATGTCAGGACATAAAATGTTAAAATGAAAATCTATAAAGCTTTATATTCTAGGACAACTTGTCTCTTTTATAAAAAATCAGACGCGCTCAAAGGAAAGACTTAGAAAGAAAATTGTTCAACTTGGTCATTGCATAGAAAATAAAAGCCTTATTATAAGCTACAAGACTGGGGAAGAGAACAGGACATTACAATGTTTTACATCATCACTTTACAAAAACACTGGTGTTGGCTCATTACTAATTTTGACCAAGAAGGGTTGAGAGTACCAGAGTGTGTCTGGCTTGTGTGTGAAACTGGAGCTTGTAATTCTGTTTAACTGAATTAATTAAATCAAAGAGTAAATAGTAAATCCCTGATGCTGAGTTTTATTGCGGTTAACAAGCAGCGATGCAGTGCATATCCAAGGTCAGAGTAAAAGCACATGGAAAGCAAATTTTATTGCACATTCTGCATCATGTGTGATATTTTATCAGTTTAAAATGTGTTGTTGGAAAAAAAAAAAGATTCTACAAATCAGCAGGTTCTCATTCGTCATTCTGAATTGCTTTTAGTAATTGAAAGCTAACCTTGAAATATAGTCTGACCATGATGACTTAGCCTGTGAGGTTTGATTGTAGCTTTACCAAAATTACACTTTGGTCTGTATCATTTAGGATTCTAACTTTACTGAATATATTTAAATACTAAAAAAATACTGTATATAAAACAAAACATTATTTTCTGCTTCAGGTCTTTTGACATGTAGTGACTCTTTTTACATCCCTTTGTTTTTGTCACAGCTACAAGAACATCTATTTTAATTTGATACACTACTGAATCATATAGATCCTAAGTAACCCTCTATGGGCATTGCATAGATGGTCTGAGAAAAAAAGACTGTAACAAACAACAAAATGTCCACTATTATAAGTCACTTTGAGTTCTGAGAGATGTGCATTGGTGCACATGTTACAAAGTAACTTTATTTGGTTTATCTTTTGTAAAATACATTTATGGAAAAAAAAATGACATAAAATATTGACATTACCTAGGGGGGCTAAACAGAGTACATTTGTAAATAGAGTCACTTGTTATCTTCAAATCTAGCCCATTGGGAAAAAAATCATATTTTCTGCTGCATTGGATCTTAAAGAAATCTTTCAATTCATGACCTATGAAAAAAGAGAAAAGATCTTGTAAAAAATACATAAATACTTGGACTTTTCTATGAGCTAGGTTTCTAGACATTACGATTATGCCCAAAATTCTTTATCCCTTTGGGAGATTAGGGCTTAACATATTCTATTAATTTTGCCAACATGTTGTCTATGACTAAAAGAAATAGGGGGTCCATTATGAATCTTATGGAGAATCTGTGGGGCTAAGTATTACAGAGATGGTGAGCAGACCTACCAACCTCAAATATTTGGAGGTAATCACCAAACAAAAGTTCTAAAATAGTAATGGAAGTACAGCAGAAATATCTTTTTTTTTCTTTGCTAAAATGTCAGTAAGGATTTTTGTTCTTGTTTTTTTTTTATTGTCTTTATTTTGAAAGACACTTGTCTTAGTTCCCAACACAAACACACTTCCTGGTAAATGAAAGTAATTAAAAAATGTAAATTTGAAAGGGGTTTGAATAATTTTGACCTAACTGTATATGTTATTATACAAATTTTGTAACATTTGTACAATGACCACATGAAAACAGGATTTTTTTTTATTTTGCAGTGAATGTAAAGTAACTACAATGTTTACATTCTAATTGCATGTTAAATAAATCAAAAGATCCACAAAGTACAGTCTGTGCATGAAGAAAAATTCTTTTTCCGTGGGTATTGCCATATTTTTTGAGTTTTCTTTTTTCTTTTCTTTTTCTGTCTGGCTGTTTAGTTTCTTACACTGTGCTGCTGGCAGACCGCATGTTTGGATTGAAGAGTAAGGTCAGAGGTGGCACAGTGAACAAATCAAAAGCTCTAGCAGCTCTTGTACGTTACTCAGGTCTGGCTTTTAAGGAAGCTTGGAGATTTGTGCTAAAACGTTTCACATTCTGTTTGGTTTGAACTATGATTTTTTTATTTTTTTTTTACAGCAGCCTCTGGACTGAGCTGCAATAGCGTCTCTAAACCTGTGTTGTTAAAGGCAGACAAATGCAAATGAAAATGCATTTTATGATACAGTTTATATTTGACTGGATACAGAATAGTTAGATAAAGAAAATATATATGAGAAAAAGGTCCAATTACCCTTTAAGAATAAAAGCATCTTTAAAAATGTACATATAATTCTCAAATATAATGGAAAGCTCTAGAAAGGTGAGTCAAAGGTGTAACCCAGTGTTGAAACAAAAAAAAAGATCAACCGATTAAAGCAACTGATGGAGTTTGATTTTACCTTGTCTTTGAAAGAAGACTATGTGGTGATTTGGAAGATCTGTTATAGATTTTCAATGCCAGGGAGCACATTATAACTGTGGATATCTGTGGATTTTGTTTTATTTTAGGATTACCATGCTATGTATTTAAGGTAAATCATGAAAACATATATTTTTTAAATGCTGTTGAAAACCTTGTAAAATTCTTTCAATTTTAACTTTGGCTTTGCATAGTTTCTTTGTATCCGTCTTTCTCAGTATCCACTGAATGCAAATTATGAATCATATTTTAATTGCAAATAATTATTTCACCTAAATTCCAATAAAGAAATCTGTGATGCATCAGAAAATAATGCAGGTGATTTACTTCTGTCTGTACTGAATGCTTTTGCTCTACTGTGAAGTAAAACCTTACACAATGAAAACAGTTAAAAATTTCCCTTTTAAAAATGGTCTCCCTCATTGAGTTCTTTTTGTTTTCAGCTTTTTGTTTCCAACTTTTAACCCCTGGTCCGGTTAGTTTTATGAAGTTGCAGTCGCTAAAACAACTGCAATTTTTTGCCTTTTTTATGTGTTTGTACTTGTTGTTTGTCAACTTTGGCATTCTAAGATGTAAAAACCATCTTAGAATGAAAACAACAAAATGTCATGACATCTTATCACTGTTTTATAAGAATGTACCTTCCTATATATTGTTTTCTCTACAATAGTTTATTAACCTGAAACCATGTGCTGAACTCATTAAACTCAGAGAGAACGATGCACTGCATCAGGTTTTAGCTGTTTCCAACTAATTTCCCACTCAGGCAAAGTGCCATACATTTACCACTAATGTCTGCTAAGGCAAATTGAATGCATACAATGAACTGGTGAAGCACTTTGCTGCTTTCTCCTGGTTGATTTTATACCCAATGCCCTCATTACCTAAATTGGATACTAAATACCTAGATTTAAATGCAGTATGCTATTTTCAAATAATAATCTCCACTTAGTTAAAAACTGTTTGGCAAATAAAAAAGGGTATACATATATATCTTTAAAACACTCAGGCAGTGAGAAATTGTGAGGAAAAGATTACATAAAGTGCCAGTTTTGTGACAAAACAAACATTGCAGACCTCATTTTACAGTGGACCCCCTCCAGTTCATTATTAAATTATTCACCTATTTTTTTTTTTTTTTCTGTGATTTTTCTTTTGAAATACCAAGGTGCAACGCTATGCAGAACACTATTGACTGCAAATCAGCCAATCTATAAGTGGTATGTTATTTTCCTTGGTGCTGATATTTTTATGCCCCGAAGACATTAGGGGCAAAAAAGACATTACCTTCTGGTGTAATACTAGGATGGTTTCCATGTATATTGAGGTGAATATCTGAATTATTAAAATATACAGTATTAAGCAGTCTTAGAGGGGGTCTCAAATGTTAACTGAGTTTAGAAAGGGGGCAGCTGTGGTCATTAACCCTTGAGAATACCAAGGGTCCATTGTATTTTGCCTATGGCAAGGTATAAGAAAACTTTAAATGCATAATATTGAATCCAAAATATATGCAGCTTGATGTTCATGCAACTTCATTCAAATAATTTATTGCTTAACCCTCCTGTTATTTAATTTTTTTGCATGAAACTTTTTCTACAGTATTTCTCTTAATACGTGCACTCTACATATAAATTGAACATTTATTCATTTTACTCATTTGCAACTCCCCCTGCATCTATTTTTTACATAGATACTGTTCGGGGCAATTTGACCTGGCTGTCAAGTTAAAGTGCAAAAAGCGATAAAAAAATGTCCAATGCTATATGTTTCCTTGCAGCTATGAACCATATTTCACCACACACACAAACAGAACACACCACACACATACATGCACCTGCAGACACACACAAGTCCACTTTCTCACTATTCCCTTTACTTCACTAGGAAACTGCGAGAAAGCAGGTGTTCATACAACTTTTGAAGGGAATCTTTTCTGTTCCTGTGGAAAAACTCCACTCACACTGAGTGGACACAGCAGAAGTGGAGGAAAACATAAATACTCTCTGCATGACTCATTTGTCTTGATTTTAATCAGCGGGTCACTTTGACCCTGAACAGTATGTGTGTCTCAAGTTCAATTATAAAGATCACCCTTTGCAAAAAAAAAAAGTGTAATATAAAAAAAATTACCAAAGATCAATTTCAAGGAAATTATAGTTTTTTTGTGTCTAGGTTTTTTCAGTGGACATAAATAAAATGTAAATTCCATTTTTTATGTCCAAATGAGTAAATGAGTAGGTTGTCGTTATTGATCCTTAATTTCTGAACGCCATAAAAAAACACCATTGCGCAAACATTGATTGAAATGGTTAGTATTGGAGTTAATAATCAGATACAAAAACGTTTTGGAGGATTTTTTTGGTTTCTGACAGTACTGCATGATTAAACACTGAGTTTAGGGTCAGTTTAGGGTGAGTTTAGGGTTCGTGGGTCAATTTGACCCACGAACATTATTGCTGTACCTCAGAAACGAACATAATAGGAGGGTTAATTTGTTTGTGTTTGTGTTTGGAGGAGTGGAGATATTCTATTTTACAGAAATGTGGGTCAGAAACATTACAGTTAAGTAAGCCCAAAGTTTTCTTCAAACATTTGTGGAGTATAACCCTAACACCTGACCCACAGCTTCCACATAAGCCAAGTGAAGAGACATTTAACTGTGCATTTAGATCACCGGGGCCTGATGAACATGGCCTGTTACTGTAATTTTTAATATTTTGCCCTAAATATGCTCCCAGACTAGAGGAATCTGATTGCAGGCATGTCCTTCAATTCATCCTTATTACTGAGCTTTATTAAGGCTGCACAGCATGATAATGATGATGTGGATGTCTAGGATCTGTGTAGGTCAGCCAAGTTCCTTCTGCTAAATAGAATGAAATGTCACAATGGGACAGGGCCAACCACTCACTGTCACACAAAATTGGAAAGTTGCTAATGTTTATTTTAGTAGTGTGTAGGCCAAAAATGATAAAACAGCAGTGTAAACCTGATAAGGAAAAAGCAGTTTGTGGGTAATGTTATGACTCAAAGACTCAATGCAAAGAAACCGTTAGTGAGAGATAGAAATACACCACCTTCATAGTTTAGGGGTTTTATGTATTTTGCGCAGATCTAAGGTCACCTAACACGATAAACTTCTCTCTCATGACAAATCTCTCTCACTCATGCTCTGAATTAATAGAAAGGTGAAAAGTAACCTCTTACCTATTTGGAAATCTAAATCTCACAATGCTACACTTCACACTTGAGTCCGCCCTCACTGATAAACATATAGAGTCTTAAAGGTCAGCAGCAAATGGAGCAGAGGGAAACAAAAGCAAAGAGGTTTTCTTGTTTCTTTCTGGTCGAAGGAGGACTGGGGAGTTGAAAAGTTTCCAGGGAGGGCAGACCTTGAATTTGGTGGTATTGCTGTGCAATTGTTAAACAGGCTTCTGATGGACAGGATATTGGACTGTGAGTTAGCAGTGGGTAACAAGGCTGACAAAGCTAGACAAGAGCAGGAAAGGAAAGGAGGGGAAGATCTAATGAGATATGGGAGTAAAAGAAGCTGTGCGACAGCAGAGAGGTGAAAATATACAGTGATGAGTTAGCATGTCTGATGGAGTGTGAAACTGCAGTTAGCTTATCTTGTTGCTGCATTGTGATATTTAGCAGGAGTGTGCATTGTCGTGTACTGACCTCCTCCCAGCCTCTGCCGTTGGTGTAGGAAATGACATCGATCAGGGGATTGGACAGGTAGCCATCGCTGTTGAAGGAATAATCTCGTCCACTGAGGGAAATGTTGGTGAAATACCTGTAATGGAATTGGGAGAGCAGAAAGGGAGACATGCGGTTTTATTAGTTACAATATGGAATTTATTTGGTATAATGGCATATACAAAAGTCACCACACAAAATTTAAAAAGATCCGACTTTTAATTTGAGCACATTATTTATTCTGAAAAATTCAGATGTAGTTTTTCTCACTAAAATCATTTGTGACAAACTGTACTTATTGATCCTCTGCTGACTATACTTCGCGCAGATGACTTTAGTCAATAAAATAGCTAATTGCTTTTTAATATACCATTTCAGAGAATACAGAAATAGATCTTTGCTCATTCCTTTTTGAACAGTATCTTTGTTCGGAGTCCTCTCCTAGGCTTTTCTCTCTTCCAGTACACCCAGGGGTTTCCAATAGTATTTACATCTAGATTTAGATCTAAGATAGCCATGAAGGAAAGATCATTTTGTGTCTGGTGAACCATTTCTGTATTAATTTGGTCAATTATTTTTGATAAGATTTGGTTTCAAAAAATGAGCAATTTTCACTTCACTGGTAGAGTCCATAAGGTTTTCCTCTAAACATTCCAGCATTTCAGATGTAACGGACTGCAATGTGGTTCATCATGCCATCACCTGATAATCTGTAATTGTCCATGTTTTCTTCCTTTATTTGACACCAAATCAATCTGTTGTGTTTGTTGTCAAAGGTACAACTGTCTATATTTGTGATAGTCAGACAGAAAAGGCGTTTTCTTATTGCAATCATTCAAAACAAATTGCTGGTATAAAAATAGCATGTAATGGTAGTGAGGAAAACTTGCTGACGATGCCATTCTGCTACAAAGATTAACCATAACCTTTACTTAGTTTACTTGCAGGATTTCCCACGCAGAACAGGGATACTTTTTATATTTACTCACGTTTCTAAAATAAATAAACAAATAAATAAATACTAGTTTCGATAGGCATCTCATAGAGATGCATCAGTTGGTTTATACTATGATGAAAATGTTATAGGGGAAAAAAACAAGAAAAGAGCCAAAGATATCAAAGGTTTAGGTGCAGAGATAAAACCTTCCCTGCACTTCAAGGAGACACACTCTGGTGTATATAATAGGAAATTTCACTGCTGTGAAGTAGAGATCATAAGGTGAAAGAAAAAAACACAAGCAAAGGCAAGACAGAAAGCAAGAGGCAAGATACTGAGAACTTCCAAAACATTTCTCCACCTTCAGCTGTGTATCTGTGCAGGCTTACAGAGCAGAAAATAACAAGTCAGATGAAATCAAAGGACGCAAACATTGCAGGAAAAATTAGGACTTAAACTTATATTACCAAAAGGGCAAATCCAAAGAGAATATTAACCATGAACAGATAGCAGCGGAGAGAAAGCAAAGGGTTTATCTTTGATCTTTTCAGTAATAAAATCTAACATAAAACAGACCTGAAAGAAGCTAATCAAAACAATCTAATTAAATCATCCTAAAAGCTCACAAACACAGGCTAAATTAATACATTTTGTACTAAAATACAAAAAGAAAACCTTAAGCAACCCAAAAACACGAACCTTCCTAAACTGAAGGGGAAATTGAAAAACCTCACACATCAAGAAATGGTTGATTAAAGACACACTGCATGGCATAATAATTAGACAGTCAAGTATTCCTCTTTGTAAAACTGTCTCTTCTGTAGTTTCATTGGTCCTGAGACTTTTGACCCTTCCTCATTTCCGAAAGTCCATTAAAATTCAGTGTTCATAATACATTTATAACAAGTCATTAAATATGCAAAGCTGGTATGTAGAAATTTTGTGCACACGAGTAAACACAAGTGTCAATAAGAAACAACATTTTGTGCAGCTTTCCTTTAAGTCTCTCCTTCCTGAATGTACTACTGCAAATGTGTGGGAATTTAACTGTGAGCACATGTTCATGTTCTTTTCATGTTACAGTTTCTGAGACTGATCACTGGAATCTAAGATTTGTTACAGATAAATCTTCTATTGATGATCAACCCCAACTAAACCCCCCAAAGTCTCATGGACATTTCGGCTGACTTATTCTCATCACAGGAGGGTCTCTTTCTTTTCTTTTGAAAAGCAGAAATCACATCACTGGCTTATCTGTAAAATAAATGCCCACACACATTATAAAACCATAACAAGAAAAACATTGTTGTGTCTGCCATTTGCACAGTTTCCGTCCCATCTGCTTTGTGGCAAGCCTGACGTAGGAAGAATCACAGGAAGACAAAGTGTTCAGCTCAAAAGTTTTTTTTTTCTTTTTCTACCCCAGGAGGGTTTCTTACTGATAGAAATGTCCCAGAAATATCTGTCAGCCATGATAAGAGCTTATTTCTGTGCTACCTTTATTATCTGTAAAAGCCCTGGATACAATGGGCCATTCTTTATGGCACGGAACAAGATAATGTCATTGCAGACTTCCATAAGGCCAAAAAAGTTGAAGCCATGGTTGACTATTGTGGGAATGTCATCCCATCAGATGAAATATGATGAACAGCTATTCATATTAGCTCTATTAGTGACAAAAACATATTTTACTTGACATTTTATTATTTTTTTACACTCATCATGACTTTTTTTAAGACCAGTTTTGGTCAAACATTTGCTTAACTTAATGGAGCAGAATGTACAAAGCATCTCCTAAAAAAATTAAACCTGGGGGATTCTTGCTTGTGTGGTGAAGGGGTTCTGTGCTGATGGGCTTAGGGTACATGGTTGAATCTGGGGTGTGTTGCATCCAAAATAATAATAATAATAATAAAAATAACATCCCACTGTGAGGAGATTCAGTAAAAATGCATGAGTTTTGAGTTTGATATATGTTTTTGCCAATATAAGTATCAGTGCCATGCAGCTGAAAAATGATTGTGAAATTGAACTTCCACTCTCGTGAAAAAAAGCAAAAGGATGCATTCACTTTAATCTGAAAGGATAGGGGTGGCTGCTGGCTAAATTACTCTCAGGTTGCTGTAAAATACAATTTTACCACACCCCATAATCACAACATCCATCACACATTTGTCGGGTAAGCAACGGAATGATAAACACTGCAACCATTATATCAACAGAATATTAGAATATGACTGTGTAAGTAATCATGTCAGCCTGCAGTAGCTGATGTAAATCTTCAGCCAGAACACATTCAGCACAGCTGCTGCAGACACAGCTACGCCCACCAGGAAAGCGCAATTCAAAAAAAGACGCTGACGAATGTGATGCTGAATTAATCTTCCACTAATGTGTGACAGTTTGTACTTCATTTCTGGAGTTTAAAAAGAGGAGGCCTAAGACCTGCCGCCGTGCCCATGAGCATCTGCTGTAGACTGACATCTCAAAGCCTCTGTGGAGTTCCTCTTTTAACAGCTTCTACCTGAGAAAAAAATGACTGCCTTCAGGCTCAGAGTGGCACAAGTCAAAATTGTTCTCCTCACTTTAGCCAGCTACTGTTAGTCTGAGGATGATTTTAAGCTCCTTTCTTTCCTTTTCACCTTTTCTTTCATCTGCTTGTGCGGTCTTTATGTCTATCTAACTTCACCCTTACTATATGAAATTTTCTTCTTTTTTTTCCCCTTGATGCTGACAGGGGAGTACAACGCTGAGAAGCAGAGAATTAAAGGTGAAAACCATGACGAAATGTCATGAAGCAGCAGGAGGGCCAAAAACAAAAGAAAGTGACAAGCAGGAGGATCTGTTGAATAAGAAACAAAAAGACAGAAAGGCTAAAAGAAAGAGAGAGGGACACAGAGAGAAAAAATACAATCAAGAAAGTTAAAGATTTTCAGTGTTCTGGATGACAAGTAGCATCAAACACAGTACAGAATAGAAAAAAAAAACAAGCTGTCAAGCTTCCCAAGACAAATATCCAACAAAATTTCAAAATTATTAAGATACTACCACAAAGCAGTGCATAATTATACAACTCCTGTGTCCTCAGGCATCAGTAAATGTAACTTCCTACACATGAATCTGAAGAGGAGAAGTGACTATGAAGGAAAGAGGATCCAAAAGAATGAAGACTGCCTCACAGGTAAACGTGATTCACAGTCAGAATGATACTCACAGAGCAGCAGACTTGAGATGAAGCATAATTTAATCAACAGATTCATGACAAAGACACATGACAGCTGTGCTTCAAACAACAAAAGAATGATTCCCTGTGGAATTAATATGACTTTCTCCCTAATATAATGATAGAGAACATGAGGCCAGAAATGTACGTCAGGAGATTTTGAACAGATGAAAACCTAAGTAAAAAAGGAGAAGTACAAGACAGAGAAAACAAGTCAGTGATTGAAAGGCAGTGACTCAGGGATACAACTGTGGTTCTTTATTTCTTATTTCTTTATTTCTCCATTTATTCAGCCAGTTAAGCCATAAAAAGAGACCTTTGAAATAAATAAAGCTCACTTAGGGCTACAAAATGTTGAAATTGGTAAGAGAACAACCTAAAACTATCTACTGAATGAGTGATCTACCAAAACCTTGACTAAAGAGCCCCATTGCTCATGTTAGATATTTTGTGGCATTAAAGGTATGCCGAGTCCCTGTTTCTAGCCTCAGTGTGGTTCATAATCCGTCACTTGGTGACAAAAGAGTTACCTTCAGCTTGCTGCTCTTCTATTGGCCTACTGTCAGCTCTGCTTTGTTTGCTTTAACCAATCATGCCGAAGGCCATCTCCTGTTGAGCCGCTATCACTGCAGAAGCTTTGGATTGCAAAAAAAAAAGTTAAAAGCCTGTTATGCAAGCATTCAGTTATCAGAGTACTTTTGGTGAAAATAAAGTATCTAGAACAATCTGCACTGATTATTTGTGGTGTAACTATTTCTGATGACCAATTAAAAGCAGAAGGCAGCAATCATCTTCTGAAATCTTTATATGAACAAATATTCAATGATACTACTGACAATATTACAAATGTAAATCATATATTAATAGAAACATTACCTAAATTTAATGGATAAATGGTAACTTTTGCAGTAAAGAAAGATTCTGTGGCTTCATCACAGGATGTCACACATAAAATGTCACAACAGACATAATATGATTTATCCAGGCAGAAGGATGATCAAAACAGTGCCAAAGTTATATGCCTGCCTGTGTGATTTACAGTGTGGAATAATGGTTTAGACTTCTGCCTGAACATAAACCAATAATGGCAGCCATGTATGAAGTTGAGCGATTTTCCATCAGTGGAAACATTCTGCCTCTTTGTTGCCTGTTACACGAAAGCTTTCTTTGTAACCATGGCAACCTCTTCAGAAGTAAGAAGCAAAGAAAGCAAACAAAGAGAGATGAAGCTTTAAAACAGAGAGAAGATAAAAACAAGAAGCGGGAAAGACTGTTGTGTAAGGCAGAATGATCAAGAGCCATTGCTTGCTTCACTTAATTAAAATACAGGATTGTTCAGCATTTATTATTGATGGTTTGCTAGACTCTGGTCTGCAGTTCTCAATATTTTAAGTAGTAATAAAATCACTGAATACACTTCTTGCATGAAAATGTAATTTGAAAATAATTTTTCAAATAATTTTTTACTGTAAATTCAGACTTAACATAAGAAACTGAAGCTAAAAGGTTAAAATTTTAAATATATACAATTCAAATACATTTAACAAGAGCAGTCAACAATACCTGGAAATAGTGAGCATAAAAAAAAATTCAATTCGACTGAAAATTGATGCAGATCTTAGGTAACATTTAACAGCTTATATATATATATATATACATATATATATATATATATATATATATATATATATATATATATATATATATATATATATATGTATGTGCTCAGTGAATATCTCAGACAACAGGGAACGGAGGTTGAGGTGCCAGAGATACCATCATGGCAGGACAAGCCCCTACATGGGATGTACCACCAGCAAATAACCCAAGTGGCTGATATCAGTAAATCCTACCAATGGCTGGAAAAAGCTGGACTCAAGGACAGCACAGAGGCCCTCATCCTGGCCGCCCAGGAACAGGCCCTAAACACCAGAGCAATAGAGGCCCAGATATACCACACCAGACAAGACCCAAGGTGTAGGTTGTGCAAGGAGGCCCCTGAGACAGTCCAGCACATAACAGCAGGGTGCAAGATACTGGCAGGGAAAGCGTACATGGAACGACATAACCAAGTTACAGGCATAGTGTACAGAAACATCTGTGCAGAATATGGACTGGAAACCCCGAGATCAAAGTGGGAAACACCCCCAAAGGTGGCGGAGAACGCCAGAGCTAAGATCCTGTGGGACTTCCAGATCCAGACAGACAAAATGGTAATGGCGAACCAACCAGACATTGTCGTAGTGGATAAACAACAGAGGAAAGCCGTTGTGATAGATGTAGCAATACCAAGCGACTACAACATCAGGAAAAAGGAGCACGAGAAACTAGAGAAATACCAGGGCCTCAAGGAGGAACTGGAGAGGGCCTGGAAGGTGAAGACCACAGTGGTGCCTGTGGTCATCGGGGCCCTCGGGGCAGTCACCCCCAAACTGGACCAATGGCTACAACAGATCCCAGGAACAACATCAGACATCTCAGTCCAGAAATGTGCAATCCTTGGCACAGCCAAGATACTGCGCAGAACCCTCAAGCTCCCAGGCCTCTGGTAGAGGACCCGAGCTCAGAGGATAAGAACCACCCGCGGTGGGTGAGAAGGGAATTTATTTTTTTTTTTTATTTTATATATATATATATATATATATATATATATATATATATATATATATATATATATATATATATATTCATTAGCACAAAGCAGACCATCGCTGTGACTACTTCTAATTTGTGAAACAAACTGTCTGTTTACATCAGGTGCTTATAAAACCACTTTTCCTTTTTTGGTCTTTAATCAGAACGAGTTCTGACTATTGGAATTGTGTTGTTTATTGCTCCTGTGTCTTGTTTCATGCTTTTCTTAAATTTTCTCATGCCTTAATTGTTTGCATTTTATTGAATGTTTAATTGTGCAGTGTTTTGCACAATTGTTGTTTTTTGTTGTTTAATCAAACTAGACTTTAACATTACTGAATAGAAGATAACCCCTGGAAGTACTAAAAAACCGTAAACTAAAGAAGAAAAAAAAACTCTCTTAAATCAGGTAACAACTCACAGATGGTCAGTATAAAGTGTTCAGTAGATGGCCCTTGGTACCTTAAAAAATGTTTTCTGAAACAACCAAAACTGTGAAAGAATCAATTGGTAAAAGGACAAAGGCGTGGTCACAAGAAGTTAGCAATGAAAATAATCAACACATATGCACAGGGTTTTCCTGTAAGTATCCTTGGTACGGGTATCCTGAGGGACTTCATTGTTTTAAAACGGCAGTTTATTTAAAGAAGTACTAGTCTGTCTATTTAATAATATAATTTAGATTGCAGCTGATCATAATGTCCCCAGAACGCGATGTAAATCTACAGAAACATAATAGAAAAAGATTATACAGTATCACTGTAAGAACTGTCATTACTTTTGGTATTAAAACTGGATGGTGAACAACATCTTCAAAGTGCCTTCGAAAGCTATAGGCAGATGAATTATACCGGGGATTCCAGAGCTTGTGGTAATGTTTAGCTGTGACTTGTGTTTTGAGAGAAAGAGGATTACTCAAATGTAATATTCAGACGGATATTGGCTTTGTCAACAGCTTTTAGTGTAAAGTGAAATGACACAGTATATCCTCCTAGTGAGGCGGCTTGCATATCTGCTTTGTTTGATGGTCAGGCTTTGTCCACCATGCAGGATTATAAAAAACATTAGTTTTGCTGCAGGAATATTTTTCGCTAAAACAAAGGGTCCAATTCTTTGTTTGTTTCCGCTGTAAATGGTTTAATGTTAAAATAACAGTAACATACTCATAATGATAATCCAGCAGCTTTTGTAGTTTCATTTCTAGTAAATGTGTTAATTTGATGCACAGAAGAGCATCAGTACAGTAAAATTAGCAATGGACGGTTACTAGGGCCCTAATGACCTGAAAACTGAGAAATTGCAAATAAAAGCAGAGTACATAACAGATAAAGCCCTAGAGCTAAAGAGAAAAGTTCTAGACCAAGTCAAGTCCACTAACTTAATTTATTTAAAGGAGTACTAGTCTGTCTATTTAATAATATAATTTAGATTGCAGCTGATCATAATGTCCCCAGAACGCGATGTAAATCTACAGAAACATAATAGAAACAGATTATACAGTACAGAACTGTTGATAATAGCTTTTCTGTGCAAATGCCCAACTCCACACTGTTAATTGCTTCAATGGTAAACAAAACTGGTGCGAATACTAATATGCATAATACATTTCTGCTTATGTGATGCTATCCAGCATTTGCAGCAAATTATTACATTAGTGTTACACCCCCTCTAACATCTCTTTATGCATCACATGTACTTGCTTAAGCTTTTAAAACAGCCATTTTTACCTTCTCTTTCCCTTGCTACACCTCTCCTCTTATACCACTGCTATTTCTCTCCCCAATGTTCTCCCAGTGAAAAATATGATTCATAGTTCATCATATTTCATGATAGAACTGCTGTGGGGCCAAGTCCCGTCCTGTGGAACGCTCTAATATTGTGGAGACTAATGCTTGTATTATATGCAATTGCACACATAGGCTCAGCATATAAAGGGAAGAACAAGGCCTATGCATGAATCACACCATACAAATGAAAGGCTTGTGGCCATGAAAACCACAGCAAGGGACAGTTTTACAGAGAGGTAAAGATAAACATGCATCCTGTGTGACTCAGATTCTGCAGATGTACACAAGCACGCCACACAGTCTGCTACGTGTCATTTAACTGGGTTCAACTGCGTTCCTTAAAACTCACAAGTCATCAGAAGCGTCAGTTATTTCACTCAAAATAAATAAAATAAAGAGTAATGTTTACACAACTTGTCAGTCACCTGTCTCACATTGCCTCATCTCTCCCTACAAATGCTGTGTCCTCATTAAAGGGGTGCATTGCTTCTCCATTGAAAGTCTTAACCAAGTGAACTCATCAAACATGCACAGAAATGTCTGTTGATGCAAATTCTAATAGTATTACTGATACTATTATAAATATCTGGCCACCATCGGGAGGTTAGAACTATGGCAGACTGCACCTATGTTAGCTAATCTTCATGCTAAATAGCTACAATTATTCTGTTTGCAAATCTTGCTTAATTTAGGATCTTTTTAACAGCAAAAACATAACCATTTTTAATATGTAATTCCAAATAAATTCCGACAAGGGTTTAGTTTGGGAAAAGATTGTCCTATTATGTGATTCAAGGATGTTGTCTTTCACCAACATCCTTGAAACACTTTTATTTTGTCCCTCTTCCAATAGAAGACTGTACCAGTCTGCTTCTTTAAAAGACATACCACGTAAGGGTACACATGCACCGTAGATTTCATCAATGAGACAAATGAATAATGTAGTGTAAAATACATATTGAGACAAAGACAGATGGTTTTGTGCATGACAGTTAAAAGAAACTTCAGATTTTTTTAAAGCATAATCTTTTCATCTATCCCTTTCAGAACAGAAACTCTTAAATTACACCAGTCTACATCAGTAACTGTCATGAATGCAGTGAACTTTAACCCCTTAACTGTCACCACCAAAGTGCTTATATAATAGTCAATGGGTCCATGAGGACAGTGGTGTTGTTATGATAGAGAAGGGGTTTGAAAACACTGTACATTATTGAATATTAGACTATTGTCCCTGTACATTTGGTAAATAGCTGTTCCCATGGTTTTATGTACAATATACATCTATAAAATGAGCTTTTTTCCAAATGTAGTCTATTTGAGAAAAATATGTTTTTGAGCATGTATATATAAGTTTCACAGCTTCCAACAGTCATTGGGAGGTTCAGCAAAAATGGTTGTTGGTTTCAAGGTCCAGTATCCACTTCCAGTTCATAAGTATGGATCTTCAATCATTTAACAACTGTCACTTGTGGACAGAAGTGAGAGAGGAAGCCATGTATAAATGAGAGACAGAAGGATGACTGATGGAGGGCAAACCTAAGATTTCAAGGCTATGCTATGTCACATGGGATTCAGCACAACTGGTGTGTGAAACACGAGTTTGTGTCGATAACATGTGATTTCTGAAATAATGATGAATGGATGACTCAAGAGCTCATGAGAGCCAAGCACTGATGGTGTGAGACAATGAAATAAAATCAATAATGTCTAAGGTGCACAGCTCAGGACTGGAGTTGTCACATGGGAAAGAGGAGTTGTGGAAAGGAAATGGCACTCAACAAATTTAATGGGGAGGACACAGAGCAAGCCAGGAGACAAAAATATTAAAAATGAGATGTGTGAAAGAAATGCCTTTCCTCTCTGGTCTAAAGAAGAATAATTGCTTCATGCTTTGGAATCTAGATGGACTGGGTTTAAAAAAAAACAACTTGCTGACACATATGACATTATTTATGTGGCTGGAGTTTTGATTTCTCAAAGGCAAAGGTTTTAAGAAAAAAGGAGAGTACCATGCAACAAAACATTCATTTTTGAAGACATTGTTTATCTCTTTTCCACTTATTTTACTTTTAAAAAAAGAAACATTTTTATCCTTGTTGATGTGCTTAAATCATTGTTTTTACATTTGGCCTTGTCCTTAGGTCTTACTTTTGTCAACCTGTTTTTTTGCCTTACTGATAAAAAATAAATAATTGTTCTTTTGTACTTTCTATGTCAACTGAGCTTTCATTTTTACTTTGTTGAAAATGTATTCAATTTAAACACAAAACCCAATTATCAAGACTCAACTAGAAGCATTTAATTATGAATAAACTAAATTGATTTTCATTGAATTATGTTAATCAGTTTCTAGAATTCTGTTATAAAAACATGTAATTGCAAATAAATGTATTCAGACTCATTATTTCTGTGCAACTAAGGAAAATAAACTACATAAAAAACTATGTGTTGACATGTTCTCTTACAAATTTTAATTCCTCTCCATCTTCTAACTCTGTGTTTTGGGGGGTTGTCAAGACGATGTGCAAAGCTCGACATTACATGTGTTTGCTAATGCCTGCCATGGCTAAGGCTCAACTGAAACAAAGCTGCAGAGCCTGAGCTTGTTTGACTAGAGAAGAGTACCAGCAGGAAGATACACAAATAAGATGGTTGAGACAGAATAAGAAGAAATATGTGCCAATTTTAAGTATCAGCAAAACTGCAATGAAAGAAAGAAAGACGTGTCAGAATCTGATCATGTCTTTTCTCTTTTAAATGCATTTGAACAAATGTCACTTAAAAAAATTTATTTAGAAGGCCAACTCACTACCAGGTTGTGGTGAATTGACAACGCTCCTCCTTTCTTCACCGAGGTGTTCAAGACGTGAACGCAGATCAGATGAAATGACAACAAAGTCAATAAACCCCTAAGGGATGCTGGTGGTTAAAGCCCATATGGACACCTTTGTGCTTTAACATGGGGTTTGTTAGGAACTATCCATGATGAAGAAGGAAATCTAATAATGAAACATTTCAGAAAACAAAAAGTAGTGGCGAGACAGAGCGAGCAAACAGACAAATAATAAGGCAGACAAAGGTGGAAAAGAAGTGAGTGGGAGGAACTGGTGTAATAGCTGAGGGAGAGGAGCAGCTATTTAAACATCAAATAGTGTCGGGAAGAATTTAAGGTGCCTTTTACATTCTCATTTTCATGATTATAAGCAGGAATGGCAGTTCTTATGTTAGACTCCTGCACAAACCAGCAACCACACATTCACCCCAGCACTTCCCTTCGATCATCATACTGATGTGGCTGCCTTTATTACCACTGATGGGACAAGTCGCAGCGAGGATATCAGGGGAGTGTCTTCATGTGCCGGAGTACATCTGCGTGAGCTCCACAAAGCCGACGGCTCCCACAGTGGTGGCAGAGGAAGTCACAGAGCCAGAGGAGATCCGCTCATACCCACTGACAACGAGTAATTTACCATGAAGCAAATGTGACAAGTCAACTGCATATCAGCAGCACCTATTCTGTGTTCTTCACCTGCGGGGATCAGGTGAACATTTGCAAGCTCCCACACTGATTAAATAAGGTCTCACGTAATGCGATTGTTTTCCGGCTTCTTGTGGAGAACGTGACTTCTTGTTGGCCTTTCACCACAGGGAGGTGAGTGTTAGCTGCAAGCTGAGTTGGTCATCTGCATTTTATGATATGCTCATACTTCATAAAAGTAAAACATGTCAAGTGAGAAAAAGAAAAAAAGTGTTATGCCGTGAACTGTCTGAAATGCAGTCTTATAGATTTAGGTTGGTTTGGAAAGCTTTGTCCCCTTAGTATGTGAAACCATTATTTATTGACTTGAAATTTTAAGTGTGATAAAAGAGCAAAAACAAGTACAGAAGACGTGATGGTGTAAAATTTGTTGTTGAATTAAGTGTGAATAAAAACATTTTGGAAATCATTTGTTTAGCTAACATCAAAAGTACCTTTATGCTCAGAGGATTGGAAAGAAACAGGTGAAGCTGCTTAACAGAGATAGTTCACAGTGTCTTTCTCCCATCCTGTGCCCAGGGTGACATTGGTAGAGAACTTCTGAGTTGCGTAAAGGCTGGTGGCAGCGTCCACTACTTCCAATACTGCATTGGATTTTAAGTCGCATGTGTACTACACCATCACGATAACAGTTTCACAGCAGTCCCATCACTGCATTAGGAGAATGGCGGTTGCAACGCCACAAGTACAATCAGTTGGATTCAGACACTTTGTATTTTCTAATTTGTGAGTGAATGTGCTATATGTGTACATGAAGCTGCAAATAATCAATCTTGTTATCCAAAGGATGGGAATTAGAAAGATAATTTCAGAGTTGCTTACACAAACAAATCCAGACAGGCAGTCAGAAAGCAGAGTTGATAAGACAACAAAAAGACTCAATGAGGGAACACAGAACCTTCTCAGAAAGATGAACCAGAGAACTGGAACAAGAAATAAATGAACTGAAAACAGCTTAGTGAGAGACCAGAAGATGGACATAATTTAGGGAATACTAAGTCAAGGAACAGAAAGCAGAAGCTGAATGAAAACAAATACAGAATTCATGTTACAAACCAATCAGCAGAACATATCTTAATAGAGAAATTATTTGAAATACAAATCAAAAGGGTGATAAAGAAACTAAGAAACAGAAATATTAGGAAATCATAAAGTAGATAGAATATTGTAAACAAAAGGAAGCGAGCTAAATAAAAATAGAAGAAAAAAAGATATTATAGATATAAAAACATTGCAATGAGTACATGGGCTGTCTCAAGCTGCAAACTCCATGCCATGTTCTCTCACTCAGTCACCTGCCGCAATCAGCTGGTGTCCATACCACTTATAGGAAATGATGTGATAGCTCCCATACATCATCTAAGGTTATGTCTGTCTTTACAAAACCGCTGTAAACCTACAAAGACAAAATATTCATAATTATAATGTGCAGCTGTTAAATTGATCTACTCTGTAGGTATTTTGCACCATTGCATTTTTGATGCAAATACATTTTCCAACTCTCCTGTTTATCTTCTCTTTACTACCATCTATGCTGCACCTTATCTCCTTCTCTTTTTCCAACATTGTGTTCCCGTCCCCTGTCCTCTCTTCCTGTTTGGCAGCAGACCCAGTGCTTCCCAATCCAATTATCCTTTTTGAATCCAAGATGATGCATCAGAAGTCTTTGAGGCCACTTTTCCAAGAGGGGATAGGATGGGAGAGAAAGATGGGCAAGGAAAAAGAGCAGACATGATGATTGATGGAATGTGATTGGGCAGGAGTGAGGCAGAAAAACAGAGTAAACAATGAGTGAGAGAGGAACTTCAAAGACGGTGGAAGATTTACACAGATATCACTTTTACACTTTTAAAAAAAACAAAGATGAGTTATCCCAATGTTTTTGTTTTTTTTTTCTAAATTACAATGATGTTTTATATTGTGTAAAAACATTGCTCTTTGCAGAATAAATTCCTACAACAGAGAGGAAGATGACTATCATGGCTAATGTATGCTCCAAAAAGGGTGATATCATCAAATCTTTTTCCGATTTCATCTCATCTACTGGGAATTTATTGATTAAAAAAATGACTCTAATTCTTAATAGCATAACATAATACAAACTTATTTTTTTGTAATTAAGCTTTGAATTTGTCTAGATATTCTGCTGTGGGCATAATTGTGCACAGTTCATGTTTTTTAACCATAGGTGGCATGGACTTTAATTTAATCCAGACATGTTTTAAAACGAATGGAGATGTAAAAATTCTGTACAGGAAAAAAATCAAAAATGCAAAACCTTGAATGTATATTTGTTTAAAAATGTATGTAGACTAAAAGGAATGCTATTTAGGTGAGCCTCCTGATTAGTGACTATCATGGCAATGAATAAGGAAAAGTACTGAAAAACTTTTTTCAACTCATAAAAATGCTCTTGAAAGTAACGGCAATGAATCCTTTTTATGTAAATTGAGGCTCATTTGACCAGTTATTAATAATTCCTGGCAATTTTATTTGAAAAGGTCTCAACTGGGTTTCAGAAAAATGTATAAGGGTGTGACGAGTGGCTCGCTTTAGTCTGGCATGAGTGGAGCTTTTCTTTGTGAATTCCCATTTAAGACCTGAAGCTTGACCTTTTCTGTCTTGATAAATGATGGGGACTACTAAGGACATAATTATAGAAGTTTCAACAAGTTTTTCTTTGGAGTTGGACGGTTGTTTTACTAAATTTCACTGACCATTGTCAGAGAACATAGCTGAATCTTATGCACCTGAATGTTAGGTGCATACGATTCAGCACCTATCGTTCAGTGGAAGGTGCTAAAATGATAAGCAACAGGAACTGTGGGATGGGAATTTTTCTTACACAATCCTCTCACATACATTATTAAATTTTAAAGCACACAAATTGTACAATAAGTTGCCATGTTTATGATTGGTCACAAAATGAGAAAAATCAATTCCAATAATCCAAACCAAAGTTTGAGACATCTATAGAAAGCTTATGGTTCAAGTCTGCTTGAAAACCTCAAAAGAATGTTGAGCTTGAAGCCAACAAAGTAAACAAAAAACTAAAATAAATGGCAGAGGAAAAGCATTTTCATATAAACGCTTCTTTAAACTCAGAGTTGACAGACAAGAAAGAGGAGGCAGTTGAGTGATTCATCTGAAAATGGAAGTACATAATTTATAAAAAGCTGTCTGTCATATTAAGACTGGAAAAGATCATGTGCATTTGTCAAGATTTGGAGCAGATACTACAGAAAAGACTGAGTGGTTACAAAATCTTCAAATAAAATTTGCCAGCTTGATAGAAGATTTGAAGCTGAGGAACAGAAAAGATCTAAACACTTTCCCATATGTGTTTTTATTTAAGCTGACTGATTTCTTCATAAAGTATTTTAACAAATGGGTATACAGAATGATATTTCAAGGCAAAAAAAAAGCTTGATGCTGTATATGTAGAAGGAATTCATGAAACATTCAAGTGATTTTTAAAAAGACAAACCTCTTGATACACCCTTCAGTGTTTTAGGTGTCCATTTTCCTGTGCTTCGATGTTCAGAAGAACGCCATCATTGTTTTTAGCACAGTGTGCAAAGCTGAATCTCAATAACCGTAATTCTGCCTCGTATTTACATGCTGGAGGTTTTATGTTGCACTGTGCAGTGGTAAACTGCAAGCCAGTATTTCTGCACACAGAGTATAATACGAATGTGGTCATGGAGTGCCTAACAGAGTGGGAAAAGGACCACTGATAATGAGCATAGACTGTACGAGTGGCTTAAAAACAAGCTGCATAAACGAGATTAACAAAAGTTCATGAATATCATTTTCCAACTGAACAAAAGAAACCAAATAGATGAGTTGCAATTCATCAAGGTGACTAGAGTCCAGAAGCATAAATTTTTATTTAAAAGAACACAATGTTTCTACTTGGTCTAAATTTGGGTACAGTTTAAAACATTTTGTTGAGTTATACTGTTCTTGAAGCAAAAACATTGAAAATATAATTTCTCTGTGTTATGGACAAATTCTGCTCATGCAGCTCTGGTGAAAGTTTAACACAAGCTTTTCATAGTTATTCGTCACCATCTGGCATATTTATTTTTTTAAAAAGCGCAAATTAAGGAGACAGAGTGGAAATTAGTGGAATTGATAGAGTGCAAGGTGCACATAAATCTGTCAAACTTTTCCCTTTTACAATGCAAAAAAAAATAAAAATATCAGTGGCATGTGAGTTGTTGTTGGTTTTTGTTCCATTCTTAACAGATAGAAACTGCCTGAATGTTAAACTCCATAGTCCAAACATTCTCTGATGAGTTGCCAGAATCTCTGCTGAGTCTAACATCCTTGATTTATTATGAAAATTTCTGATTCCAATGATAAGAGAGCATTTACTGTATGTGTAACACAGCAACGTAATGTAGCTGTAAAACAAACGGGCAAAAAAACAGCAAAAATAAAAAACATATCTGAGTTAGAGGAAGAAGCCCTAAGTATGTTTGAGTGCAATTTTACTCAAAGATTCTCATCAACAAAATTTCATGCAATGTTTGTGCAGATAAAAGTAAGATAAAAGTTTAAAAGCAAGATAAAAACAGTATGAGCTCATTTAGTTGCTGATCTGAGTTTCCTGAAAATATACAATTTAGGTTCAGCTAAATTAGCTAAAATATGTTTCACCAGTTCACTCCAGTTATCTCTCTTTTATTTTGCTTCATTTTCTATCTCATAAGTGTCCATTTATTTTCTTAGTCCGCACTTCTTTTTTCTGTTTCCAAGTCACATTTCTTTAAAATTAATTTTTACTGTACTGTTTTTGGGGGTGTTTTTTTTTTTTTTTTACATCTGGATGAAGTTTCCTTACATCACACATTTTGTACTTCTCCCTGCATGTCTTACATTCTTCTTTTTTGTTTGAATATTTGAACTTTTGCCCAAGCATGACAAAATGTAATTTAAAAACACTAAATAGAACATTAAAACATACTTTTTCTGTTGCCATAAAGGAATGCACAGACCATTCTACTTCATGTTGCTGCATCTTATTGTTTTGATTCTTTATCTGACATTCTCTTCTTCAGCTAACATATCCCCATTTTACATATTCTCGTACAATACACTGCATGATTATCTGTCGGAAAGGATTAAGTCCTTTTCAAACTCATTTTTAAACCTTCTTGACTTTGGGGTGGTTGAATAAAATCCCTCTATTGGTTCCATTTAAGAATGACTGGGGTTTTTATCTGGTTTAATCTGACGAGTGTCTCAATCTGTCAAGAGACTATCATGTTGTAAAAGGGAACTAACACTCAGGTGCTGAGGTAAAATGACATCTACAAATTTAAAAGGTGTGACAGACCCAGCTGTGTGGAGTTTCAAGGCTCATCAGATACAAAGAATCCTACTAAGAATAACTGAGGCAGTATGTCACGGCTTACCGAAATATTAATGCCAAGCATTACTTTTTTTCACATTTGCTGAATAGGTAAAACAAACTTTCAATTTATGCAAGGAGTCTTTCCCTAAATCTAATTGTAGCCTGTAAATTATTAATTTCATTTTTTTAAAAGCTCAAAAATGACCAAAAATAATGTTAAATAGATAAGTAACAACAGAAAACAATGTTGAAGGGATTTCAAAGCACAAAGCTTGTGTTCTGAACAAAAAATTACCATTATTTCTAGCTGACAATGAATGTTTGTGGGTGATGCTTTACAAATTAATCCTTGTTCATTTTCTTTCTCATAAACAAACAATAAAATCAAGGTGAGAAAATATAGAAAGGATGCACAAGGACGGAACCCGTTTCCCACCTATGAAGCATATATTTTTAGATTTAAAGAGAAATACCACAAATTCCTCCTCACCAGGTATGGAGGTGTAAGTATTCTATTTATATTGAACAATAACATTTCTGTAACAATTTTTTTTAAAATTCTACTTCAGATCCTAGCAAAGACATACTATAAACTTTTAGACTGATAATATTTTCCAAAGAGGATTCAATGCAAGGTATGTTGCATGACTCCGAAGAAACAGTCTCACATATCATTCTGAATAACATTTCTTTTATTTCATTATCCAAATAAATTATCCCACACTGGGGATTGAAAAAGCATTCTCTGTTTAACTTGTTTAAACTGTGGACCCATGTATCTTTGACCAGATGACAGCAGTGTGGTCAGGGTCAAAGACAATGTATTTAGCTAATCTCAAAATATTACTATGACAAGATGAGTCATACAGTTTTTCAGCTGGGTGGTCCTCAATCTTAGAGCTATTTTTCACTTGATGAAAAAGCTCATAATTTTTAACACAAGAAAATCTTTCATATCGGTTTTGCAGAAATGCAGAACACTCATGATCACTGAGAAACAAAACACAAGAATTTCTTTACTTGCTCAAAAGGACCTCAGGTGTCGAAGGAAATATATTGTTTGTTTTGTTTTTTCAATACAGAAGTTGGTCAATCGTGACTCCTAAATATTTACACAACAGTACAATAAGGATTTGATTATCGATCCTGTCTTTATATGTGCTGTACAGGTAAACATGCATAATTGTCCTAATGAGATGTATTGCTACCTTCTAAAGGACTGGTGACTTAGTCAGGATGGGCCTGACATTTACATATCAAATGGTAAATGTCTTGTACTTGTATTGTGCTTTATCAAGCCGGTGGATCCCAAACCGCTTCCCACTATATTCAGTCATTCACCCATTCACACACGGATAACAGATGGAGCCAGGATTTGAACCAGCAACCCAGCATTTACAGTACAAACTCCTACCACCATCAGCACCATCGCCCGAAGTTGTGAACAGTTGTGCTCTGTCCTGTAAGAAAAGCTTATTACCTCAAAGTTTAATCAATTCTCTGATGCTACCCACAAAAATGAATGATTTTTAAAAATATTTGTCAAAAATAAATAATGCTTTAGCATTTCTTCATATGGAACAGCTTGGTCTCAAAAAAACAGAAAGACTTGCCCCTTCAGTGTGACTTCGATCTTCAAAAAACCTCTGTAGCAGGATAATCTACTTCTCAGCCTTTAACATTTCTGTCCTGTGTTACAGAAACATTGTGCAATCGGGCAGAGGTCAGAATGCAGATTTTGCTGTTAATTTAGAATCAAGTGACATTTTGTTTTTCTTTTGTTAATAGCAGCATGAAAATTGTTTGGCACTTGATTTTTATGTATTCGCAGTCTTCAATCAGCATAGATGGTATTTAGATAATGTTAATAACCATCTCGCAGCTGGGGGAAAAAAAGCATTTACAATAAAGATAATATAAACGTCAAGTTTCCAGTCACTATTTCCAATAGATTTATAACTTTAGTTGTTCTGCCAGATTAGCTATAGGCACTAGGCTATTAGATTTCCCCATTGTGTTTCAGTGAGTTCCAGTGAGCTGCAAATTGTTCTTTTGCACATATTTTAAATGTCATATTCTGACTGTTCTCTGTGGTTTGTCATGCATTCATTTATCTAATTGCACAAGTTTGCATTCTGGCTCACTGCCGTTAGTTGTAATTGTATAGCTTGAAGTTGCAAAATGATTTCCGAGTAGACAGCCACATCACCACCACCGTTATCACTGCCTCTGTCTCCTGTCATCTCTGTCTTCCATTTACTCCCTCTCCTCCCTCATCCATCCTTCCCCTCGACACGTCTCAAGCTCTGCCTGCCAAACTTGCATGACACACATTTCCTGCCTTTCAAGTCTTCTCACACATCTCTTTTTTTCCCTCTGTGTGCATGTCCTGATATTTGTGCAGCCTTCTGTGCAGATTGTACTGCGGAGAATTTCTGACTTTTTGGTGAATGATTAGGGTCACGAGGCTGTGACAGTAATGCCTTTTTTCTTAAATACACATTGGTTTTAGCTGTTAGCACACACAAAAAGCCAACAGACTTGTCGATAGAGACTTTTAGGAAGGACAACAGCAAAATGTGTGGAGGTTGTTTTCAAACGCCTCTCATTAAAAGATAAAGCACAATGTTGATGAGGCTATTTAACCACACTTTGCAACCTCGTGTAAATGATTTATGAGGTATGGTGTGAAACTATGTCTGGAGAAGCAACAATTTAAACTCTGATCTCATTACTTTTGAAACTAAGTTAATAAATCTCTATAACAACATCAGCTTCAAATGAACTTAAGTTTTAAGTGGTTTCATATTTCCAGAGTCGTTTATTATACTTAATTTTATTTTATTGTGCTTTGCTTCCAAACCACCTGAGCCAACTGTCAGGGGGGGTTTGTTGTGAATAAAAACACTATTGTTCAGTAGTCAGCAAGAGGAATGGTTGTTTTCGTTTAATGTTGGTTTCTTAAAAACAAAATACAGAAACTATTTTTTTTAAATAGAAAAGCTTCACAACAGATATCACTGCTCAGTATGTCTGTGAACTCAGACAGTAGACTTTGATCTTTTAAAAAGGGAAGCACAAGTAAAGATTTAGAGTTAGAAAGTTAAATATGTTTTATCTGTCTGCCCCCCTACTTTTTCACAGACTGCAGCACATACAGACAACAAAACACTATGAAGGAAGAGGAACTGTTACTAAAGAGTTGTTAGAATAGCCACCAAATGGTATAAGGAGGTTTTATCAGGCAAATCCCAGAGGATCCTATAGTGAATCAATACAGTAAGTGAATGTCACAAAATTCAAAGGATGCCAATGAAAGAAAGTAACTCCAGTCTTTGAGATTAATGGAGGTCATGTGGATTTGCAAGGGGACAGGTTTTTGTGCCATGAAACTATTACCCATATAGGATTTAGCATTATGGGCACCCACACAATAGGTGAAAGTTCTTGTCACCCAACATAGACCAAACCACAGAGGTAATTGTACATTTGGAGCCAAGCAGTACAGAATGCTGTAAAATTCATATCTGCTTTCCAAACACAGGTTTTACACTCATTATGAAACGGAATGAACCTGTTTATTTAGTAATGTAGATATATCACTTGTCTAGATTTGGGCAATAACAAGGCTGAGCCCTCTTAGCCAAATGTCTTAAGATTAATTAAATATAAAATGTTGAAGAATTATAAATATGAGTCATAATCCGGTTAAGACATAGCTAATAGTCACCTTTATGTCTTATACTAAAGCATATTAAAACTAGTCTTCTACCAGCCCTGAACCGGAACTGGTTTGCTTATCAAGTGAATACATCAATCAATGATGCTATTCTTACCAATCAACCCCAGCCAGAAAAGATTGGTAATCATATGTCCTCTACTTTTACTTTCAGCACCAGCTCCTTGCATGGCTGTGTTTTGACTCCACAACTATAATCACAGGACACTCATAAATGCACTGATTGCCATCCCAGTAACACCATATCATAACCATAACCATCACCCTCACACTCACTGACTCATTTCAGGAGACAATAAGAAAGCCCATAAAGCTGAGACACACGGACTGGGCATATGGTGGACAGATAATAACTGGGCTCTCAACACTGGGAAAAGCAAATAACTAATTTTGAAACTAAGGGGAAGTGGTGCTGACCCATCTTTCCACCAATAGTGATTGTGTAGAGGGTAAACAGCTTTAAATGTTGGCCAGACTCAGATGGACGCACAACAAAATTGATGCGGTGAAGAAGACAAAGCAGTGCCTACATTTCGGATCTGTGGGAAAAACTGTTGCATGTTTTCTAGCTGGAAATTCATACTATACTTTGAATTTGTATGAACCAAAGATGACAATATCAAGGTTTATTGTACACTCTATAAAAGACAGTCTGGTTTAAAGAAAAATTACAAATTAGAAGAAGCATTTAGAGATTTACTGTCTACAAGTGCCAGTTCAATCTGGAGAGACTCAGATGGAGATGAGAAGACAATTAGAAGAGTTTATTGACAAACAGAATTTAAAGTCTTTGGCGCTCGGGCCCCGGCTGGGGATAACGGTTATCGCAGCGTTAGCGATAGGCTTCAGATGAGCATCCCCGATGCTGTTAAGAACGTCATCCCCCGGGGCCCGGCACTGGTGGTGGAGGTTGAAGAAGGGTGCGGGCCTCAGGACCGGGCGAATGGAGGAGAAGGGGTGGTGGTGGGTTGAGCTCGGCTGGAGAGCGAAGGACACCATGGATGAAGGTCCTTATCAGCTGGGACTTGGTCGGTGATTGGACGTGACGTGGCTTGGTCCGGCGTTGATAGGTCGACGATTGTGGGCAGGTCGCTTCAATTAACGGGTCCCGGTGGGGATAAAAGAGTCTTCCAGTTTGAATTTGCGCCTAGGCTTCATTTGTCCAAGTATGAGTTCTCATAGATTCAAGAATACCTTTTTTCCAAAAGTGGTTTTAGTTTTAAATGCAGCTAATTTTCTTTTTATTTATTATTTCATACTAAATAAAAAAAATGGTGTCAGTCATAGACAGCTGATACCAACATAAACGGCTTCCTATCTATATTTTCAATATATCTGACTATCAAACACAGTGAAGGGGTTGGTTGTTTTGCTAAACTGAAAGGAACTTTAAATTAGCATGTTTTTTTTTTTTCTAATTCCTGTGACGCTTGAGTTATTTAAAGACCTTAGACTGAAAAATTTATTTGTGGCCCTTTAAGATTTGTTTGAGCATGTTTGCTATGAACCTATATTTATGGTGATCAGTTGTGTTGTTTTTATGTTTTATGATATGCATGCAGTAGTAGGTTGATCTGTGAAACAAATATATATTTTTTATGTGTGTGGCTGATACAGATGTGAGTATGGAATCTTGCTGTGTGCAAAATATTCAAAAACATGAGATTATTCAAAGTACAGTAATTTCCTAGAATGCACGCTTCCAATAAATTGTTGGAAAAAAACAGTCAATGCAGCAATTCTTTCAAGATGAAAAACTCAAACTTTCCAATGACAGATTTAGATTTTTACTGAGT
This sequence comes from Xiphophorus hellerii, assembly GCF_003331165.1. Lineage (NCBI taxonomy): Eukaryota > Metazoa > Chordata > Actinopteri > Cyprinodontiformes > Poeciliidae > Xiphophorus > Xiphophorus hellerii. The sequence continues at coordinate 4,179,768 of NC_045684.1, read as the reverse complement.
CTGGTGATTATGACAAAAACCATTGAAATGCTACTTGATTCGACATTTCAGGCTCATAAAACAAGCCTACAGAAAGCTGCAATTTCACACTTGAAGGGAGCAAAGCTTTTGTCACATTTTTATTATCTCTGATCAGTGGATTGATGAATATGAGATCATATAGGAGAGCCAACCTTTAATATCAAGTGCACAGATTATGGAGATACTGTAGATACAGTTCCAAGTGGATACTGCCATAAGATCTTGCAATCTTCTGATATTTCTCATATGTCCAGGTGCCATGAGCTTTTAGGGGACTTAGGTATGGAGTTGTGTGCTGTTAGCTTAACCATTATTACATGTGTTTGAGACTCTTATTTCAAAGCAAGAAAGGAAGTAGCTTTTGAGCTGTGTTGTCATATTGTGTTACACACATGCTACAATAAATGCACAAACCTGGAATGGATTACCCTACTGTGATTGCAGGTTTTTAAGGCACAATTTGCAGATTATAAAACCTTTACTTCATTTGAAAAAACAAAACATGGCCATTCATAGTTTCTCTAAAAATCTTAAGAAAATTTCCTCCTTTTCCTGTAAACTCTACTATTTCTCATCTTCTTGCATGCTTACAGCTGCGGTTACAAGTAAAGAGAAACAGTAAACTGCAGTGAGACTGTTGGTTCATTCACAAACACTTCAAACTGGGATTGAGATAGCTTGTGGCAATCGGGTTGTGATTTCTGAAAGGGCTAAGATGACATAACCTAACCTATTGTTAGGTTTCCAGGCCACCAGGTTTAGGTAATGATCAAACTGCAGATGTGTCAAATCTAAAGAGTAAGGCAGTTTAGAGTTCATTAGCCATGAGAGTGATGTAGCCAATGATTTATGAATGACCGGCGGCAGGAGGGGCTCATATGCAGCCATATTGCAAAGCTGTTTTGCAAACACAGTATTTTATTTATTTATTTTTTTTATTCAAACAAAGTGAGAAATTCTTTGTGTCCTAAATTCTTACATATTTACATATGAATGTAGCTTCACAATTGTACCAGCTTTGACTTGACTTTTGTCAAAACAGAAACATTTTAGAGAAAGGGTGCATTACCTGAGAATAAAATCCTCCTTGTATTACAAGTGTCATTCATGCAGCAGTACGGGGGACTATCTCTGCTTTTCAACAAGACTGCCTTGAGCCACAATACCTGTCAACATGACAGACAACCCTGTCGCTGATTGAGAGAATATAAAAGCAAGACTGTGATGGGCATAGAACGTTTCACCGATTTTTGAAGTGAAACTGCTAACTTTATAAAAAAGAACAGGAATGCAACCTGTGGTGTCTATTCATCTGGCTTCTGAAATCTTGTTTGTGTTAGAAAGATGTTATACCATCATCAATCTACTGTCTCTGAAAAATTCATTTTTGTAAGTGTTGTTGGTTTTGTGTTGTGGGTCAGAAGTAAGTCCATTTAACACTCTGAATCAATAATTACATTTCAGAAAATGAGTTAGGCCTCCGCCTCAGGAATTGCACTTGATTAAAAGAAAAAAAAAAAGTTCCTCATAAATATATACATTTTAGTACATTTTGGAATATTCCACCACTCAATTGTCTAACAGTGGCATTTGTAAATTTGAATTCAAATCTCCAGAGTCAGAGTGGCAGCAGGTTAACAGACAGTTCCTGTAACGCAGTCAGCTGAAAACATGAAAATCGGACTCCTCCAAACAGTTCCCTGAGGGCATCGGGCCAGAGAGCAGCAGCCAATCAAGCATGCAGTTAAAACCTGGAACATGTCCCTTCCTCATATCGGCATTCCCTCTGGACAGGAAAATTAAATTGTCTAAAATATGGATGTTTGAAGATGGTGCAGAAGTTTGCATCACCTAAATAAATAAAAAATGCAAAGCTTGTATTGCATCTTTGTTTTATGTATTATTTTTTTCCCTTTGGAAATTAAAATTTCAAAATAGCTTTTTTTAGTTAATGTGGTTATTTTTAATAATAAAACTTGTATTAATTGTGTACCCTGTTTAATATATTTTGTTTGTAGTTTAAAGAGAAAATCAGCAACACATCTATTGTTGATTCTGAATGAATTAGGTGTTTAAAAAAAGGCTAGAAACGACTTCCCAGGATGATTACTGCCAACAGCTTATTTCTAAATAATAGATTTATAGTTGTTTTTTTCTGGTTGCAGCAAAGAACTTTTAATGTCTTGTTTTTCTTTGTTCTCCTCTTTTATATTCCTTAAAATGATACTGACAAAAATCATTCAATATTACTGGAAAATAAACAGTGGAAAAAAATAATCCAGCTCCAAAAGCATCACACTCAGAGACACTCAATCGGCATAGAGTGTTAGTCTATAGGTCAGTACAAAACATGTACAAAATTCAAAACACAGAACAATGTTAAGCTACCTTCACCTTGAAACTTTCACTGAGATTTGTGAGATCTAAGCAATCTTGATCTCACAAGATCTCACAAGATTGGATGCCCCATCAAATGTATGGAACAACATTCACTCCTTCAAGCTGAAGCTTTATATTGCAATAATAATCAAAGGCATCCCCTCAGCTCCATTTGCCTCCTCTCACCTGATCCTGTCTGGCACTCGGTGGGTCTGGTTTCCATCACTCTGGCAGTTCCCTGCATACTGGGCTCGACTGTTGGCCCCCTGGTCCCTCCGTAGAGCCATCGCCCCATGAGTGAGCACTGAAACTCCCTTGGCAATACGTCTGCAAGATAGCCAAGAGAAGAATGTGAGCCAGGGATAATAGGACATTTTAAAGGGCTTTCGCTGACACTGCTGAGGTCCAAGGGAAATTTATGAAAGGACATAGACTGACTGGGCAAGAGTCATGGAAGCCCAAAAGCTTGCTTGTACACCTGAAGATGTGGAAATCTTCATACTGCAGAAAGAAATCAAATATACCTCTCAGCTCTATAAATTAAATGGTGAAAATCCTTTAATCCTTTTCTAATTTAACAAAATATCAAGGACTTTTGAATCTGAATACAAAATACAATCCAACATTTATGAGCTTATCTCTTTGTTATGTAACTTATCCTAGATAAGCCAATTTTTAAGATAAGGATGGGTTAAAGAAAACACGTTGGTAACAACAAATTAAGCCTGGAGGGTGAAAGGAGCCTCATTAAATAATCGCTTCACACAGAATTACTGCCGCAATAATTGCTAAAAAATTTTTAGGTTATTTTTAGAGCTTCTGAAATCATGTATGCTGATAATGATAGAATATTAACATTTATTGCTTGATTTATTTTTGTAGCAAAAAAAACAGTATTTATAGGCAGAGGGCTGTATTACCTTCAAATTGCCCCTTCAAAACCCTTTTTGTTTGATCGACAATGGCGTCAGTTGTGAGAACAGGCATCACGTAGCAGATCTCTGATGGTGTGGTGGATGTGTGAAAGTGGGTAATGTCGGCCAAAATTTCAATATGTTTCCACAGACTTTCTCTGCTATCTGTGGTTGAAAACAAGGTGTAGCTTCTATGTTAATGTAAATGGACAGCAACAATTCCCATTTTGCAAAAAGAAATGTAATTTATACCACAGAATAATTCTCAACATCAGAAGAATAATCAACAATCCATTAGGGACCATAAATTATAGGTTCCAATGTACAAGTTTTGACAAGACTTCTTAAGAGGAGAATAATAAATTTGCTTTACATGATGGCTCTGTCTATCTATCAATCAATCAATCAATCAAATTTTATTTGTATAGCACATTTCAGCAGCAAGGCATTTCAAAGTGCTTTACATCATTACAAACACAGAAACACAATGCAACATGGAATCAATAATCAAAACACAGCATTAAGTCAAGTTCCATCAATAAATTTGCAATTGATTACGTTTCAAATACAATTCTAAACAGGTGGGTTTTTAGTTGAGATTTAAAAGAAGTCAGTGTTTCAGCTGTTTTACAGTTTTCTGGAAGTTTGTTCCAAATTTGTGGTGCATAGATGCTGAAAGCTGCTTCTCCTCGTTTGGTTCTGGTTCTGGGGATGCAGAGCAGACCAGAACCGGAAGACCTGAGAGGTCTGGAAGGTTGATATAACAACAACAAATCTTGAATGTATTGTGGTGCTAAGCCGTTCAGTGATTTGTAAACTAACAGCAGTATTTTAAAGTCTATTCTTTGAGCTACAGGGAGCCAGTGTAGGGACTTTAAAACTGGTGTTATGTCTATTGTTATGCTTTCTTGTATATGTAATTCACATGCAAGATGGCATTTTTACCACTTTAAAATGGAAAATTTTAAGGAATTCCATGTTTAATGTTTCAATCCTTTATGGTGACTTGCAGACTTGAGCCAGAGAACTTCCAATCTTTAAATCCAGAAGATCTGATCTGGCACGTAATCAGAGGCCAATAATGATTTTATCTACATTTTCTACATTTACATTTATCTTTTAATTTGATTGGCAAATCAAATTAAAAGGTACTTGGAATCAACTAATTACTTACTTCATTCAAAATTTGATTTCTGTTGCTAATAATCTACCAAGCCTGCTGATTGTATCTGCATTAAACAGGCCAAATCTTTATTCGATCAGGTCAAAGTAGGTGCAGTGATTTTGGAGGATTTAGTAAAGGAAGTTGACACTTTAAACCCAGGATTCTTCTTAGGAATGTTCATGTCTTAGAAACTGCGTATGTTTTGACAAGTAATGTGTCACACTGCATATCAGCAAAACTGTGTAAGTTTGTTTTTCCTTTTAAGTATTTAAATATAAAGATCAATTATCAAACAAGTCCCAAAAGTAAAATAGCTATCATTTAAAACATGTCAAAATGTTATATAATACATATAAAACATATAGGTGAGAGAATAACAAAGAAGAACAATAAGTTTAATAAGTTATTTTCTCTTCTTTCTCTTCACTTTATTCTCTTCTCCATCAAGCCATTTTCAGGAACACATTCACATTAGTTTTCTACGGAAAGAAAATAAAATCTAAGGATGCAGCACCTTCTCATGGGCGCAGTGGAGGTGTGTGAAAATGCTGTGTGTAGCTGTACTTAAAACTATTTAAAAAATACACAGCAGTTCTGTTTTCTTGCTTCTACTTTAATCTGCTTACGTAGTTGGCTTTTCAACATCTTAACTGCAACTGTGGAAAAGATGGGATGAATTTTAAATGAAATATAGATTTACAAACAGCCATTATGCTGCTTTTATGACTGCAAGCAGATGCACTTGTTGGAAGTGATAATAGATGTCACACAGGATCAAATATCGTAAGAAGAGGGATGGACACTGAAGGGGTGATCAACTTAAAACAAGTGGAAGAGGCAAAGAAAACAAGCCTTATGTGGTATTTAATATTTTAAAGGGTGAAGATGCCAAAAAAGAAAAAAAGAACCAGTCTCTTAATGCACTACCTGGCACCCAATCTTTGTTACACTCATTTGGCATCATAACATTTCTGTGATAGATCAGGTCGTGGTTAAAGTAGCAGTTTCCTTTGGCCCTTTGACTGAAATATTTAGACTTTAATAGTGCATTTGAAAAATTGTTTGTACCCTTGAAAATCATCACGGTTGTTGTGTCATAGCCACAGTCTTCAAAATGTTGTCCCTGTTCCCTTTGCAGTGGTGGTGATTTTTAAACAGCTTTCTCATGGTCTTTTCCTTTATACCCTTCCATAAAAAACAGATTTGTTAAGTGCACCATTAATAGGTGTCCTGCTAAAAGATTCTACCACCTCATGGGAGCTGTTGAGAGTAGCTTGGGCAATAGACCTCAGCAGCACCTCCATAGTTATACCCTAAGTAAGACTTTTTCCTCATTGTGTTTTTATCCATGATGGGTTGAACAGAGCTCTATGAAATCTTCTCAGCTTAGGACATTGTTTATAGAATAACCCTGAGTAAACTGCACCACCTTTATCCCTGACCTGTCTGCTGTGTTTCTTGGTCTTGATTTGTATTAGCTAAGGCATATAGAAAACTACATATTGCTAAGCTTATAGTTGCAATCTGTCAAAGCAAAAAGGTGCACGGGATATAAATACATATGCACCACACCATAGATGAAAGCACAGTATATCTAAAAAAATTTGCTTGATTAAAAAAAATGCTAAAACATAATGAATGAATTGAATAGAGGACAATAATTCCATAAGAAGGAAAGGGGAGGTGTTAAGGCTATGAAGAATATAAGACTGTATAAATGTTGTTCTGTCAGTTGGAATTATCGGTTTACCTGAATAATTGTACTGCTGATGACTGCTTAAATGAAGAAAAATAAAGGAAATTATGTTAATAGATCTAAATCTAACAATACGTGTCACAAACATGCATCAAAGTCAAAGTTCTAAATTTATTCAGGTGCTCAGTAAATAAAAATATCTTGCTGTCTGTCTTAGGGAAATATTAATAGATCAGTCATTGATCTGTGGAAAGCTTGAAAGAAATGCAGGACTCTTTGTGAAGGCACTACTTTTTTATTTAACCGTTGACTCGACTCTGCTTTTTTTTTAACAAAACCTATCAGTTATTTCTTGGATTCCATTTGACATGATGATAAAAAAAAAGCAAAACAAAGCAACCAAAGAAAACAACATTAAATTTATTTTCTGAGTCACATTTTTAACTCAGACATTGAAAATGCTCACAGAACAGCTGAAAAAGCAGGAGTTCAAAAGTTCAAAAGGATATAAATTTGAAGTGTCACATGCCATCATGTCAGCTGACATGTTTTCTGGGTGTTTCAATGTAACTTCAAATGCTGTAATGTGTCAGTAGATTGATTACAGCCAAGAATACAACTATATGCCAAAGAGTCCTCAGACCCTGATTCAGAGCCGTTTCTTGGAGGAAAGTCAACCAAAATTAAACAACCAAAACAAATTGAAAAAGAAATAATAAGAGAAGTAAAACCACTTAAACTAAGAGGCCAAGAAATAGATGCAAATCCCACTAAGAATCAAAGAGAAGCTAAACCAACAATACACTGAGAACACAATTAAGCATAAAAATTCTGCGAACACAAAAACTATCCAGATGAGAGTAAAACAATTTTACCAGCATTAAAAAGGACACATACATAAACATCCACAATAATGAGCAAAAAGTAGCTTGAGGAGTGGAAACAACCACTCAGCTTTTTCTTCTTACTTTCATTTCAAACGGGGAGATAATTTATTTCTTACATGTTCTTCTAGAATGCTTCCTGATTATACTGGAAGGAAAAGTGATGAAGTTGTGATAAATGAAAATCTTATCTTGCAGGGTTTGATGTTTTGAATCAGCTTATGAAGCAATGACAATTTAATTTTACATATGACTTGAAAGAACGGTTTGGCTGCGGGTGAAATTCCAAACTCTGCAAAAGGGGACACTTTTTTTTGTTATGTTCACAAAACTACTGATCCATGTCACAATTATCACTTCTTTTCAGTGAAGGAAAGTTCTCCAAAGATTCTCCAGCAACCACAAAATGCTGTGGCAGAAATACTAATCCAGCTGAAATAGGCACTTTACTTTAAGGCCAAAACTGACTCTGATTAATGTGAACCCTTAAACTGTGAAAATTTATTTTTTATTTATTTATTTTTTTAATGTCAAATAAATGAATAAAGTACAAACCTAATAAAACACGGCTGTTTTGTCTTTTGTTATTATGTCTTCCTATTCCATTGTATATTCTGAAACTGACATAAAAGTCAAAGCAGTGTTCCAGGAAACATAAATCAGACCATACTATTAAAATACACTGCGCATATAAAACTAAGATAAGGGGTTAGTGCCATTGTTCCTCATCTTGTAACTCGGCAGTTTCTGTATTTATTACAGATTTATGAACCTACAAAAAACAGCAATTTTAACCATATTTACCCATCTTTAGTCATGATGAAAACCCCTTCATCATAAAAGAAATTTACTTTGACAATGAATATATTATCCACCTCTAGATATTTCATACCAACCATCATTTTGGTTGACGCATAGTTTACATGAAGGAAATGTGACTCCAGTAAACAACAAACTACCAGCCGGAGGTTGTAGTTGTTGCAGTGTTTTTGTTTTTTTTTCTGGTCTGGTAAGGAATCATAATCTGCCAAATATAATATGATTTGATGTTGTACTTCACATTGTCTTCATATTCAATCCCTGAATATATCACTATGGATTTTGTTTGAAACAGATATAAAGTTGAAAATAACTAATCCTCAAGAACAAATGGTAAATGGCCTCTACTTGAATAGCACTTTATCAAGTCCAGTATCACCAGCTCCTAAAATTACCAACATTAATTTCAAATCCAGTAAAGTCACTTTTAAGATACCAATAAACATTGTATTAATAAATTTTTTGCTAGTTATTCATGATACATTAATATAGCACGTTATTCCGGCTGCAGTAACAATGGTCTATTTTTTTTTTACACATACATCAAAAACATCAGGTTATACATGATTCAGTAAACCATAACATAATTGTAAAATTATGGTACTTTTGATCTTCATATTTAAAGAATTTCATATCAGCCAATGTCAAGTTTTTAACAAGCAAAATGTGAAATGTCTTTGAGATGTATAATGGACTAAAATACTGAACTGAAAAAAATAAAAGGCAAATTTATTTTAAAAATCTTCATAATGATTTATACACCAACTTGTGGTAAAAGGGTGGATTTTAATTCAAGGAGAATTGTGTTTTCTTTTCAGAAAGGTTAAACACTGAATAAACCTTTTCACCTGGAAAAGAGGTGCTGGGCTTCATTAAATATTTAAAAGAACATGTGTCTGTTTATCACATCCCTTTAAGTATGCTGCCCCTGTCTTGTTATATCTGTGTTTTCGAATGAACTACAACAATATGCATGTTAGTGACAACTCTGCTGCTCTCTTGGGCTTTCTATGTGCAAAACATTTTTTCTGGAAGTCTGATGTAGGCAAAATGCTGCTTGTTGAGATGAAAACATCTGCATCTCAGTGGATTCAAGATGGATGGTAAGGTTTAAAAAGCTTGTATTTTGACATGTCATTGATGGAAAACTAAACATAAAAGACTCAATAGTAATTCATTATTTACAAATGTTTATTTTTTTATATCTTTTCAATTTCATAATTTAGCTACTTGTAATGTAGGAATACAGAACAAAATTAATTTTGAATTTTATATTTTTTCTGTATTATGAAGCTTATTTAAAATCATTTTTATTTTTTGTTTTTTGTTTTTTCTTTCTTTGAAAATAAAAAGAGAAGAAATTATGGCACTTCTCACCTTGATCCACCTAGTCAATCCATTTAGAAAAAGCAAGGAGAAAAGTTGAGCTGTAAAATGAGGTCATGGAGGATGGAACATGCATGGAGCGGTGTTGTCTTAAAACGGTTTTGAGTACCTCTGTGTGTTGCAAAGCCAAAAGAACGTGGATTTGCAAAAAGTGTTTATCAGGGATAAAGAAGAGAATGTTTATTTTCCCACTGATCCTCATGCATTTTTCAGATCACCTGGTTGGGTTTTTGCTGCCTAAAGGCTCAGAAGTGCAGAACTCTCCTAATCCTTTTAAATTCTTCATTCAGCTAAGAAAAAAAAACTAACTAGTAAACTAGGAATAAAAAAAACTTTCTGAAATAGGAGAAGTCAGGCATTACAACAAATCCATTTTGGTAAATTGTAATCAATTAACTGTGCAGACGCATACAATGGCGAGTGTTAAGTGACATTTTGTTGTGTTGAAGGTTTAACTGAAGAGAATCCAGTGGTTCACCGACTATGTCTAGAGTAATTAGATATTTGCTTAAGCTGCTTTCACAGTGCCCTGTCTTTCCTACTAAATATATGCGTTGCATGGGTACTAACATGAGGAAATTAAAGGGAAATTAAAAGGAACATTGTGTGTAATATCATATATTTAATGTATATGTTGTGCTTTTAATGCAATCTTATTCTGAAAAATTATTTTAGACTTTTGCTAAGAGTGGAATAGGCTTTGTGATAGAGTGGAAGGAAGAGCGGATTTGCCGGAATGAATTTGTCATTAATTTTATTGGAAAAACTAAAAATCTATTGCAACATAAAACCCAAATAGACCAGTAGGGAACCATCAGCTTGGCGCGTACCTTCGTGGCTCGTCCCTCCAGCCCTGAGGCCTGATGGCAAACAAGGCTTTTGGCAGTCCCTCCAATCCCAGTCCAGACAGGGCGGGTCCAACGACAAACCACATGTGACTGGGCCCAGCCTGACCTGCTGCCCAGGCTGCCCGAAAAATCAGCTCAGCCTCTTCCAGGGAGGAGTACAGCAGACGGACCTGGAGGTGAATGATAAGACAGAGGGGTTCAGGTGGTGGCCATAACCAGTAGGGTAATAGAGCATAGCATCAATTAAAATGAAGCATGGTGATAGATGCAGGTTGAGCGACTGGATCCCATTTTAATGATCAGTGTTTCTTTCTTTTTCTTTTTTACTTGGTTCCATGACCTTTTATATATTTCTCTCACAGTTATACATTTTCTTCATTTATACATCAGTGTTACATGGCATCTAACAGATTTCTGCCCTTTGTTAAGTTTATTTTTAGCTAAATTAGCTGTACTTGAAAAATTAGGAATCTTGTTCTGATTGCATTTTTATTTTCCATTCATACGTTATTAAAAAAAAAAAGGAGGCTAAATGAATCTGTGCGAATCTGACGGGGGGCGTGGGCGTGTGTGTGTGTGTGTGTTTAGGGGTGGGGGGGTTTATGAGAGTCCTTCAGATGATTGCTCAGAGGAAGCACTTGAGGAAAATGTGTGCCACCATTTCGGAAGACAATGAGTGAGGGTATAAAAACTCAAGTCAGTCAACACTGGAATATGGAATACCAGCAGTAATAGCAGCAGGCGTGTGGCGTTTGAATCACATGCTGCGTGTTTACTGCTGTGACTCGCGTCAGAGAAGATGGCCGGATGACGCCGATCCTCCTACTCAGCTGACAGCGGATGGGATCAAGGTTGGCATGAGGTCTACATAGACATTCAATAGCTATCACAAACCTCCAGCAGTCAACATACATTCAAAGTCTTTTACATAGAAAATCTTTATCTCATGAGGTAAAAATTATCTGTTTTTTCCTCTTGTAAATTGTAGTCTTGCTCTAATATTTGAAGAAAGATGTACGCTGCTACCTTTACAAACAACCCACAAATACTTTTTTTTTCTTTAAAATTACATAGCATGTTAATCACTTTGTCAGAAAAGGCATCCATTTTTTTAAAGCCTGGGTATCCCATTATGGATTTCTTTAGACAATTGTGAGTCTTCATATTGTACTTTGACAAAGCTTAACTGTCTTAGTCACATTAGAAATCTTGTTCCAGGCAAAATAAATCTGCATCCACACATAGAGAAGACATTGTGCTGATTTCACTACAGCTTTGATTTAAATCTGTGCTGTTGAAATTTGGATTTTGTTATTTAAAAGTTATTGATGAGATAGTGACAAAGCTCCAAACCTTTTTTAAGTCTATACATCCATTGTGTGGTTTTCTCCAATGGAGACAGTCTAGTTAATAGCTTGATTTTGCCTTGGTTATCTCTAGGCTTGCTTAGCATTAGCACCCACATTCCATACTTTAGCTAGTTTGTTTTTGTTGCTTAACTTATCTTAATAAAAATGTTATGTTTTTGGGACCAAGTAAGTGCTTCTCTTTAGCATTTTCATCATGTCTATAAAAAGTCATAATAACTTGGTAAACAACATCGTGTGTGCTACTGTCTTGTAAAAGTTGGTCGTAGGTTATATAATCAATATATATGAGGCTGTTTTTCTTTCCTTCTTCAGTTATCGACATAATTTACATATTGTTTTATTATAAGTTATTATACAGAGGTGTTGTTCTTCTTTAATCAGTTCATCTTTCATCATTTATTCATCATGCAGTCAGTACATTTTCTCCTTTTTCTGCTCTGTATCCTGTCTGATTCCATTACACAAAGACAAAATGAGAAAAGAAATAGTCCAAAAGCCTGTAATAATCTCAAATCTCTTTTGAAATATATCTAATTCCATTCCTTGGCTCAGAGAATTTGGGTTGGTATGAACTTATGATGATTTAAGAATCTTTCAGGATGTGTCACTTGAATAACTTTAGACTATGGTTAGAAGTAAACTTCTAAGCAATCAAATTAAAGTGCAAAACAAAGGAACAAATAAGCTTTCTGCAGCTGGTTCCTTTTTACAATATGTGTTTTGTCATTCATTTCGTGTTCTGGTTCTGTAATGATAACCTTAAGTGAGGCATGCAGAGGAAAACCAGCATGCCTGCTGCCTTGCTTACCAGTCACAGTACTGAGATACAAATCATCAAGCAATGCCTGCCGTATGCTAATTAGCAACAGCAAGTTCTGAAGTAAAATAAATGACCCATGCAGTGCTGCACCCTCCTGAGTGCTTTAGATTATGCGCATAACACGTCCCATCAACACATTCATATTAAAAGGGTTTTCAGAGGTTATAGGTCTATGTTTTTCAGGAGAAGGAAATGTTTTGGGTGAATCAAGGCAAGATATTTTTAATTTGAGGTGTATATAAGAAATGCAGTCTTCAAATATCAATTTAAATACACTAATGTGTAAAGAAAGAATCAAGTACAGTAATAAAGTAGTATAAAAGTGACAAGAAACATTTGTTCTAAGGAGAAAAGTCAAAAAGTTTCTGCAAGACACAAATCTTTTTATTGTCACATCAGAGCAGAGGAACCAAATGAAATCAATAATTCTAGTACTGACTGGGTTACAGAGCGTATGTGAAGAGAATTTAATACTTTCTTATTGCAGAGCTTTTAGAAGACACCTGAAAAATTCACAGATTAAATTTCATGAGAACAAGCTACCCATTTCACAATTGAAAGATAGAAAACCAATATATGTTTTTGCAAAACTCTTATGAGCTGCATTTCAAATGAAAAGAAATATTTAAAAATAGTAGAGTGGACAGTGAATTTTTCTAAACATAAAAAAACAACATTTGGTGGTAAAACCTAATTTGACATCTTAGCTAGTCTGTCAGATGAAGGCAACACAAAGGCAGGGCAAGAGAAAAAACAACTTTTGACAGAGCAATGTTTTCTTAAAGATAAATTCTTATCATTTGTGCATAGCTCAGTCAAAGGAACTCACAAGCTACAGTCACTTTAACCTCTTTATTTTTCACACATTTATGAACATATTCCTTAATCTGCTTATTTTATGTACTGTTATCACAATGCAGATTGCATAACATGTATGCAGAGGCAAACAGATTGCAGTTGCCACCAATACACCAAGAAACATAAAACCTTCACAGGGAGAAAAAGTATTTTTTTCACTAAGAGTTACGTAAATAAATCAAGGTACTTAAAACAGTAGGAGAAAATCAGGATCAAAAACATTCTGAATGTGTTTCTAAATCAATAGATGATCTGGGTCATGTTAATGCAGCACTATTATGAAAGCAAGTGGATTGACTCATCCCTTAAAGTATTTCACTCAAAAATAAAAATGCAGTTTGCGACGTTCCTTAGCTGTGTGTTCAGGACTATTGTCTTGCGTGGCATTCCACACTCATTTCATCTCTGTATTTTTATCAAGAAACTCTGAGTACATTTTTCTATTGATCTTTAATTCAGTTATAAAATCAAAATATTTTATAACTATGATCTTGCCACCTACAAATGTAACTGTAGGAATTTTTGTTTCTGGTGTAAAGTCCAGAACTATTCTTCCTCCTAACGTGGTGTAAGAAATGTCATCAAAAGATTTGAGCTTTAGTCTCATCTTAAGAGGTTATATTCTCTAAGTGTCTTGCTGGTTTGTCCATATCTTTGGCATCAAAATATAAACAAGCCTGATCATGTTTTTTTCTTTTTCTTTAGCAGTGGAGTCTTGCACAGTAAGTGGTCTGAGAGCCATTGCATTTCATGGGCGGAAAACTGTACGTACTAGCCCTAGTATTGACTGATATTGACTTGCACATACAAGTAAAGCGTTTAGATACTCTTCTTTTATACTTCAATGGAACCATGTGTCTTTACTTCCAATTGAGGGATGCTGGCAATGTGCAAGCTCATCAAGAACTGTATTTACTTTTCTTAGACAGATAAAGAAACTTTTATTTTCACAAATTTAACATCAGCAGTTGGTAAAAATAGATTGGTGACTTTCCCTAAGAATAGCTTACAGTTGTTAACTTTTTCTGTCATGGCCAAACATGTTCTACTTCATATAGTATTCATCAACAAAAGCTGCCTCCAAAACTTCAAGGTAAACACAGGAAATTGATATTTTTTCCAAGGACATGCACATTCATACAGTTGTTGAAAATACCAAATTCAAATTGATGATGCTGACACAGGAAACAGGAAGACAAAAGCCTGAGAGCAAAGGAGGTCAGAAAGGCAAAAACAGGCATGTTTTTGGAGAACTTCCAAAAACACGACCCATCCATCATGGTCAGATTTTTATTTAGTCTTGTTATTGAGAAGGTGGGTCTCTGAGGGGGAAATAGCAACGAATAATTCAGCTGCCAGAGAACTTGCTTAAGCAGGTATTTAGAAGAACGCCAGTAGAATGTCAGCTGCTGACGTTTTTTTAAATAATGTCTAATTTTGACTCTTGGATTCAATATTCTGAATATTGTGACAATAACAAAAAATAAGGAAACATATTTTAAATGGAATAACATGTCTGAAGAGTCAAAGAGCTGTAGAGTCAAAAATAATCTGACACATCAAAATCACTTTTATGTCCCCCATTTAACATGTCACATTACTTTCAGTATAATTACATAATGTTCTCCCTTTGCTCCAGCTGCCCTTGCTGTCTTTCTTTCATTTTTTTTCAGACTTATCTTTACGAAGGTCATTTACTGTAATATCAGCCAAAAAAAAGTCAGAGTAAGGATTGAATATAAATTAAACTGGTAAAACATTAAAGAGAGGTCATCTCAGGTAACTTTGACTCATGCAGAGATGAGAATTAGAAAAGAGAAGGGTGGGGAAAAAAACTGCAAGGCGATTCCTTTCTTCCCTCCTTCCATGAATAAGACAACGGTAAGGTCAGGCAAAATGTTGCTTGATGTTTATTCAACCATTACTTCTCACAAGTAGGCGCATTCTGTGCATTTACTTTAAACATTAGTCTTTTTATGTAACCTGCCATAATCTTTTAAAGGTAAGAAAAAGTCTTTGGGTAGGGATAGAGAAACAGTCTGATGGCAAATTTATGTTATATTCCATTTTTGGAACGAACCACAAAACTGCAGAACAAGAATGATTCTAAATCTAAGTTTAAATATTTACAATACTACACATTCATGGAAGCCCTGAAAAATCTTCCAATAAATATTAGACATATGTCCATAGAAGCAGTTGGTGCATGGTGACAATCTGCAATATGTTTTGTTTAAAAGAGACATAAATCTATAGCTTTGCAAAATCCCAGCCAAACTTTAGACTTATGACTTGTTCCAGTTGTGACTGTGAAATTAGAATGATCTAAAATTAACACAACTATACTCCAAGTCAAAAAATATAAATTGGATTCCAAGCTTCTTTTGGGAAATAACAAGTGACGTACAAAGCTGAACTGCATTACACTTAGTACACAAGTTTGTAATACCTATCCATTAGGGTTAAATGAATGAGAGACGTGAACAGTCTTAACAGATCCCCACTTACATTTGCATAATGATTTGATAAATTAATGGGTTAGTTAGAAAATTAGGTCTCGTTTTACTGACATTTAGACCAATTCTCAGTCGGGCCATTAAGGACATAAACAATCAGGCATGGTAACCACACTCTTCTGATTTGTCAGACGAGGTCAAATTGATCAACTTCAGGTTAATTCTCTTTGAATGCTACATCTACAATACTGTCAAAATATAACAAGTCTGTAACAGCTGGTACATATATCACAACAATGGACAGTTGTATGAAATATCAAGTAACTTTTAGTTAGAAAATAACTTATCTTTATTATTTCGCCAGTAAAGAAATTATATATTTGTCAGGTTTACCTTTTGGAGTTTGCGCATGCATTTTATGATTTTTATGTACAAGTGTGCATGCACATGTGTGCATATGAGTTCAACAACAGGGAAACGAGTGAGTTTTATTTGGAGATAAGAGGGGGCTCAAAAGAAAAAAAAGGTTAGGAGATGCTGGTACACATGAGAAAGATGGGGACATTTAATTCTTAAATACTTACTTCTACTGTTGCTTCACAGAAATTAGATTTTTTTTAATCCACTTTCTTTTCAAGGGCTTTTAGGCAAACTCAGGTAAGTGGCAGGTGTTGTTGGAACCCCATTTTGTTCAATTGATTTGAGCTAAGATGAACCATTTTGTCCCTGACTTACATCTCCATCAAAAGTGGCATTTGTGTTTCCCATCACTCACCTGGGCTTCATTGTCTTTGAGGAGTCGTTTGGTGCGAGACCCGCCGGGGTCGTCTGTCACGTTAAGAACCACCACGCTCTTCCTTTCCCAGCCAATGAAGGAGCCATCTGTCATACCTTCCACCATGGCCAGGAAGTCCTCGTAGCCATGGTGACGGGTGGTGACAACAGAGAACGAAGTCCAGTCATATTCTTCAAGGACTTCGAAGATCACCTCAAGTTGGAGCATTGTAGAGCAAGTGAACTGAAGGTAGATTGAGCCGCTCTCCTGCAAGCAGAGAGAATGAATTCATGACGCACAAATAAAATGTGTGCATTTCACATATAACTTCAGTTTATTAAATACCAGAAAAGTTATTGCTTTCCATTAAACTCTCTATAAACTGTTAATTAGAGTGGTGTGTCATTCAGCTGTACTGAATATGTGTCTTATAAGATTGAGCATATTTATTCAGTGGATCTGCAGGCATCATCACACTGTTCCCATTCATTCCAGCTCTTTCTGCGTTGTGTCTGACTGGTTTAAATCTAAGAGGGGCAGGCTCAGAGGAATGACGCAGTCTGTCAAAACAAGCTTTGGCTTTTAAAAGAAAGCTTTCAAGCATGGATGAAAGAAACAGTGATGGCCTTCCTCTCTGCCACTGCAGTCATATTTAATGTTAGTAGATGAGCTGCTCACTGTGTGAAAAAGAAATTCATTTTTATTGGCTTTTCTGCCACTGTATTCTTGTCGAAACAAGAGCAAAGTTTTAAGATGTCAAAATACATATTCGCAGATGGTCGGAGTGAATGTAAGTTTATGCAGAAAATAAAATAAGTTTCTTTTTTTGCAAGCATTGCACTTTCAAATACTGTATGAATTATAATTTTTTTGTTGGGAGTTGAGAGAATATCTGTAAATTAGTAATCAGGGCTCTGCATCTGTGCGTACATGTGGATGATCAAAGGGAATGACGCCAGGGAATAACATTCCATCGTCTCATGCTGTCAGGGCTCACCTCCAGTTATGATGCACTGAAGTATATCAGCTATCAAACCAGCAGACTGACTCCCAGTGTAAGTGTGTTTGCTTTTCTTAACCTACCATAGAAAAGGTTTTATAGGAAACTTGCTAGGAGTGAATTCTGCAGCTGAAGAATAAAGACTGTTTTAGAGTTCTTTTGTAAGATGAAGCTAAAATAAAATCACTGGCACCCTTGAGTACTCACCAGAAACAATGAATGACTAATGTTGCGTCCCAAGTCATCGTTTTAGAAAACGTACTTCTACAAGGTCTACTTATTCTTGATATGCTTCAAAATAGAAAACAAAATGGCGATTCATCATCCCAACATTGTTATCACTGATGTACTTTTGTTACATTATAGCAACAATATGCCTATTCCTTAAGCCTTTCCACATTTTGTCACATTACTATCCTTAGCGTACTTTAATTTAATTTTATGTGACCTACCAACAAAAGGAATCATAGTGTTATAAGAGAAAAGAATTTCATGTAAGATTTTTCAAATTGAATTCTATGCTGTGTGCAATGCCCCTTATTTTGAAATTCCTGAATAAAATCCAGTGCAACTAACTGGCATGAAAAGGACCAACTAGTTAACAGTGTGGCTATGTATTTGAAGAAAAATGTTCCACTTTGCAATTTTGCACTGCTTTTCAGTGGTCTGTTTCAGAAAATCCCAATGAAATAACTTTAAATTTGTAGTTGAACTGGGACAAAGTAAAGGGGCTGAATACATTTGCAAGGCACTGAAAAATGATCTAGATGCTTTCCTAATGTCAAAGTGAAAGGACGTTTGTATGTGCATTGTTATTCTTTAAAGAAAAAGTTAGGTCTTAGTGAAAAATAGGAAACTGGCAGCCTGGAGCAAGAGGGACTGAAAATGAAATGACTTTTATTCATGAATTCTAATAGCGTATTCATATTTTGTTGTTTTAAAAATAGTTTCCAATGGTGTGTTCAACAGATTATGTAGAAAAGCATGGTTCATAGATGCATCTTTTCTTTCATATTTTGCTTCTTCTCAGTTTTTGTCATTCCTTTATAGAGTCTGTATCATTTGCCCAGGAGAGCTTGTTGTGTAATCATGCTGATTCAGTTCAGATTTGACCACTTATAGTTAAACCAGAAAACAAAATGCAAGATATTATTCCACTGCACACCAACCTCAAGTATTGCCTGATTTTTGATTCCTCGTTTGACTCATTTTTAAACTTTTATTTACTTGGGAAGATATGACTCTCGAGAGTTTAAGCCTTTAAAAAAAATCCAGGTCATGAGATTCTGAAAGTAGAAGCAAAAGGAAAGAAAATCTAAAAGCCAGAGGATACGAGCTAAATGTCTCCATGCTGCCTACAGCAGGTTTCTCAGCTATTTTTCTAAGACAGTTCATTACACCACATCCCAAATGATGGTTGCTCTGATGCTCGGTGAGGCCAGTAACCATTTAGAAATATGACCCCAAATTAAAATATCTATGAATGACTTCAAAATATCAATAATCTCCAAGTCAAGTTTATTTCAAAAAGTACTTCAAAACAAGCAAGCACTGACCAAAGAGCTAAACACATTATCAAAAATATTGGGTTGAAAGCCAAACCAAAGCGGTAGGTCTTGAGAGAGGATTGAGCACTGGCTAGATAAGAGGCCTTTGTAATCTCCAACAGCAACTACCCCATGATCTGGAGCCACCTCAGCAAAAGCCCAATCCTCTCTGAGCTTCCTGTGTGTCCTCAGCATTTCTAGCTACAGATAGTCGGCTGATCTGAGTGACTGAGACGTGAAGGCACATGTGAGAGGTCAGAGAGGGACTCTAAAATGTCAGGTGGTGTGTGCAAAGAGGATGCTCATCTAACAACACATAATCTCTGTAGTTTTCAGTAGACAATAAGTAGAGTGCAGGGTATTACTTTACATCACTGATTGTAAAAACAGGTACACAACTTCCTGAAGGTGGGAACCAGTTGATGCTTCACAAGCACAAAACATTTTGTGTTCATTTCACACCTGAACATGTCAGGAATAAAGCAGCAAAAAATTCAAATATGAAGTAGGTGAAATGAATAACACCCATTTCAAATCATCAGCCTTGTTTGTGTTCATTTCAGTGTACAAATACATATTCAGTAAAAGAGTTAGCAAAACAATTTCCACCTAATTTTTTTTTAGGTTAAAGTGCAATATGTTAAAAGGTTAATGATACCTGCATGACATAATGTCTCGTGCCACTTTAAAGTATCTTCACCTCCTGCTGTAAACAAATCTGCTTAATCAATGAATATTTTAAGATGCTGTTAGCTTGGTGCCAGGTTTATTGTATTAACAATAACAGCAACCAAGTCATGAAAGAATTATAACCCATCATGCTGTGAAGATGATCTGTTTAAAACAGTCTGGCACACTCACTGAATATCACACCTGCCATTGCTGTACTGCTTTGTTATCTGGATCTCTGATTGTGGCCTATCCTTAACACTTAAGCAATCAATTTATAAACAATTGTTTTGATTTATTTTTTAAATTCTCAAACAGGTTGAATATTATGAATAGTCATACCAATGTCTCTTCCTACTTGGTGATTTTTATGCTGACCTGTTAACAAATAGCAACAACTGAAACTAAAGCCATACTGAGAAAGATATTGCAATGCCCCTCTTCTCCATCGCACATTCCTGATAAGATCAAAGCCGTATGTCTTCCTAAAAGAAGTTGACATTGTAGATTTTAATCTGAGATAAATTAGAGATTGCTCACTGAGCTTCAATTTCTGCTGTCAGAAGATATAGAGAGGATTTAATATCCATAACACTGCAGGCCTAAGGAATTTGTCATCCCTCAAGCTGAAATGTGCATTTTTGCAATAAGCAGAAACTGTGATTGCGTAATGAAAAGCTTTGTAACAAGATACCTCAGCATTAAAGGTCTCACTGAGTCACTCTTTGTAATTAATTCAATACAAATTTGTGCTTCTTTGGATTTGGATTTGGATTTTCCTTTTCCATTTCCCATTCCGATTGGATTTTCCCATGGTTACTTCCTAAATGAACCATGATGCTCTACCTGCTCCTGTCAAACAGCAAACAAACAAACTTGTAGGTTAGGCATAACATGAGGTACATATTCCTCCAAAGATACATTTTTTAAAACTATTTTTGGTCAAAAAATTTATGATCAGAAGTGAGACTAAAAATCATAATAAATAAAGTTAACAAAAAAGCTGGCTATGTTAACTATTATTGTAATTATTGGATTGTAGTTATAGATTTTCTAGCCTGAGTTGGCTGCAAAAAAAATAAAAAATCAGAATATTTTGACTGTTCAAACCACTAATATTTTTTTCATTCAGTATGTGGTAAAACATTTGTACTTGTTGAAGCATGATTACAATTTTTACTTTTTATAAACAATTACACCAGGTGTGGATGCCATGCTGGCTCTAAAAGCATGTCCCTTTAGTTTGACATTTCTGCCTGATGCAGGTTTTAATAAGAATAGAAGGGAAGCAACAATTTCTGTTCTTCCCACTTTTACACCAAAGTTAAAAGTTAGAGGCTGATTAATACTTCTTAGATTACTTAGATTACATTATCTACATAATACACCATGTCTTCTTTTACATTTATTTTGTGCTCCTCAAACAAAATAATGTATAGATTTTTAGACTGCATGTATCTAGATTTAATGCTGCTGTACACAGAGTAGATTGATAGAAAATAAGATTTCTACTGGTTTGAAAGGTAATATTATTCCACCCTCAAGAATGACATTGTTTTATTGAAATTACTGTGCATTTTCTCTTCATTAAATTTCCCATTTACATGTAGACCACAACTTCAAAGTGTTATGTAACTGAAATCTGCTCAAGAAGGCAGAATACGTGTTCATATCTTTTAATTGTTACATTCTATCTTGTGTTTCACAGACACTTCTTTCTTTGGTTGAGATGAAAGAAACGGGGACGATGATGATGCAATAACAAGTAACTCATTTTTACCTGTGGCTCTCGGCCTAGACTGGCTCCTCCCCCGACAGCAACAACAGGAACTCCAGTCTGAGCGGAGACAAACTCCAGCATTGGGGCTAGAGGAGCACGGTTTGGCGGGGGTGGTCTCTCCTCCTCAAACACCAAACCCTGAGTTAAACAAAGGTTGCAAAAGGTGAAATATCAGGTGAAACATCTTTCAGTAACTCAAAATGCATATCTATTTAGAATCAAACATAATGTAAGGTGTAAAAATGTGTGTTTTGTGTCCTGTGCCTACCTGTAGAGGTGTAGTGGCCAGCAGCTCACACAGCTGCAGCAGCAATGTGCCTGGACTGCTCTCATTCACTGCCAGGTAGATGACGTTTGCTTGACCTGATGGTGTCATCACCGTCTCCGTGGAAAGTGCTGCCAGCGACAGGTATGTTGAGGAGGACAAAGAGGCCATGGCCACAACTCCTGCAAGTGAGGCTGTATCTGTCACCCCCCTTCCTCCTCCGCCGCCTCCTCCTCCTGGACCGTTTCCCAGACCGGACCCGAGACCCGGCTCGCCAACCCCCGCGCCTCCCACCACCGCCGTCTCCGGGAGCAGGGAGGAGCCAGAGTGGACTACGGCTATGTTGATACCACCCGAGTCCCTCTCTCTCTCCCGGGGCCGGAGCAGCAGGGGGGGCGAGGGGCGTGCGGGCCCCGTGCAGGCCAGGATAGCCAGTAGCAATGAGAGGGTGGGCCTTGGGGCCACCATGGGGTAAAGGGAGGGCCAGTGGTGGTTGTCTGATGGGGTTTTGCCAGATGAGGCCAGGTGGGGTGGAGGGATTCTGTGTAAAGGATGACGTCTCTTGAGGAGGAGGGAAGGTAATGGTGGCAGGGGCCTGGCAGCCTACAGTGCTTCACCTGATATGGAGCGGAGACCCTGCAGAGGAAGAATGAAGCAGAATGATTAAAACTGTGACTAGCTATGTTTCAATCTAATTGTCATGTGAATTTTGAGCAAACTTTTACAATGTCACAAAAAAGAAATTACAAATTGGGGGTGTTTCCATCTGTTTTGGAGCAATTTAACCTCCAAAACAGAGGTAAACAGGCTAAACAAAGCATAATTTCATCAGATGTTGAGGTGCATGGCTGTGATAAACATGATGCAGAGTTTGCAAACTAGCATGCACCACTCATTTAAAAAAAAAAAAAAGAATCATCCCCTCCATGTGGGAAGTTCAGACATGATAATTTTTTTGACAAATGTGTTTCTACCTCAAATGAGTGTAAAAAAGAAACTTTTTTGTGAAATTGGGGAAGTTATTTTTGAGCTTTACCATTCCGTCAACCTTTTCTAATGTGATACTTCAAAATGCACATAAAAAAAACTTTGATGGAAACACAACTACTCTCTGAAGGCAATTTATCTTCATGCACCACAAAAACAGTTTCTAATTGCCACTTCTAAAAATGCAGGAACTCTTGTGTTATTCCTAGACAGACAAATGATTTATGTGGGTGTAATAAAGTTATTTTTTTAGTAAACAGTGTAATAGGTGACACAGACTAAAACCCATTCATCTATGTGTTTGTATTTTGACACCACTTACTTTATAAACAAAGAATGTTTCAATCAGCAAGAAAACATACTTTTCAGGAACATTTTTGAATTTTGTTCAAGCAAATATCTGCCAGCAAATATTATAACTGGAAACATAATTAGGAAAAAAAAAAAAAAAAACTTTTTACTTTATTCCTTAGGATGCTATCTAAATCAAAATGAAGATACTTTGGGTCATTTCTATACACTGAAGTTTAAACCATTAGCCTGATTACATACAGAGACTATTGGTAATTCTTATTCAATATACATTTAATTTTGGATAAGAGTTATGAAATGTCTTGTTTTCACAATCTGGAAGACCTATGAATTGTAATCTCTATGGGTGTACGTATCAGCTTTTTTTATTCACAGTGAAAATCTTCCCAAAAACAATATTTTATTTGCCCTCTCAATCCAGCAGAGACTGGATCTGTGCTGCTTTATGTCAGCACAGGCATGGTTTCAGAGGAACAATGACAATAAACACTGAAGACACACAGAGCAGAGACACAGAGGAAGACCTACAGCAAGAAAGGTAGAGCAGATAAACAGCGAGTGCAGGAAAGAGAGATTAGAAGAACAGAGAGTAGGTGCAGTCGCACTTAACCAGCAAAGATCTGCTTTTGTATAAGGAAAAATAAAACACAAAAAAAGCAGTGAAAATATCAAGAACTGCAAAATGTATGAAGGTGCACTTACAGTATGTCTTACAAATGCAACAGAGACACAAAAAAACAACAATAAAAAACAAGCACTACATTTACAATGAGACTCCAAAGATGTCCCTTCTCTTCAGTATAAGGATTCCTGGCCATGAGAGGCCATGCTTGGCGTAATGTTTGGTCATTACGCTTAAAAGTGCACAAAGTTCAAATCTTCCTACTGGGCTCAAACACTAAACAAAATTACAACTACAAACAGAGAACTGCTTAAGTAAATTTCCTCCAACACAGACACACAATGTGAATAACTACTCCAGTATTGTTTTTGCATTTTTTCCAAACTGAAGAAAGGGCTGATTGTAAAATATGAAGACTATAAGTACTGTAGCATCTAATTTAGATAGATTATATATAATCTAATCACAGCTCTAAGCACCTTTACTCATGTGTACCAATAATTTTCCCAGTGAGGTGATAGAACAGCCAAATCTATAGACCTTTGTCATTCAGTGTTTAGAAAGGTGTGCTATTTAAAGATATACAGAAAAATCAGCCAAAACTGAATTTTTATTGTCATCAGTCTTGACTGCTTATCCGACAGTGAGAAAGTCAAAAATCTGATCTCTGTGGAAGTATGTCAGCTCTACCAGCAAGCACTGGTGTGGAAGTAAAGGCAAAAAGAGACTTCAGTGAGTTAAGAAGTCAGAAAGTTGGCAATTTTAACAGTCAGTTGCATTTTTTAATATGAAGTCAGAAAAAGACATGAGATGTAAGAAGCAATTTAAAAGAATACCACTTTCAACATGTCAACGCATGTCAGCAGTTTCTTCAGACTGCAAGACAGAAAAATACTTTCAGCTGATAACAGAAGGGACTTTTGAGTCCTGTCTGACATGGAGCATGCTAACCTTGGAAAACATTTCAATATCTCAGAATTATGTAAAGACCTCTTGAAAATATAAACACAAAGTGTTCAACTTTAGTAATAAACGTGGCGTATCAGATGCTTATATAGATTGTATGTAATGCTGCAAACTTATCAGACATTTGCTTATAGAACAGAGAAGGACTTCATGTAATACTCATATCACAAAAGACTGTTAGGGGTGTAATAATTGTTGACCAAAATATTTCAAGTGTTCTGAACCTGTATTTTTCCATGTGAAAGTAATATTAGGCAGGTGCACAGAGTCTCATACCAGCAGATGCTCACACCGGACACTGATGCTCAAAATGCTAAAGGTCATAGAATAATGGAAGCACAGTAAAAAAAGAGAGGAAAAAAACATGGATATATAGCAATTTAAATTGTCATTAAAATATTTACTATTACCACCATTGCAAAATATTTCTAAAATATTTGTGACTTTCACAAAAAGGAGGAAATTGTCAACAAGATGGCAGGGATGCAGCATAACTTAGGGAGATATTCAAGTTATCGATTCAAAATTCCTGGGTTCTTTTCATATCACAAAATATATCACAAGGCTAGAGAAAATCGCAATCTCAGTTTTTTCTAATATCATGCAAACCTAGAACAGAGCATAATGCAGTGAAAAACATCAAGGCCATGACTGGAACAATACTGAAAACTGTTAAGATTTTTTTAGGCGATGACATTACAGTTTTTGAACAGTTTAAAATTTGTTCCCATCACAGACTAGATAAAATAGTTGTTTTATGGAAGGCTTTGTTGAGCAAGAAAGTTCATCAAACTTGATGGATTACAGCAAAGAATGCAAATTAATCAAAGCTTGACTAATCTTCAGATTAAAAATGAGCAGCTTCTTTATTTTTGGCATCAGTGTCACAAAATGAAAAATGTATTGAAGATTGCAAGGAAAGCCTCTGTAATGTGAGTCATACCTGTTAGTATTATTACCAGTGATTAGTCATGTTGTTGGCCTAAGCTGCCCTGTCTGTGCAAGCTCAAGCTGCTGACTCTCACATATATTGGATATAACAATGATGTGATGCCTTCTGGGACAGTCATGCCAGCTGGGACGGTACTGGCATGACTGTAGTCATTTCTGCTTGCATGTTCATTTGGAAAATGTTGCAGCTAAAACACAAGTAATCATTTTTATGCCTGTTTGTTTAAATCCTGCAGGGGGAATACATCTAAAGCTGATTTATGAATTTATTAAAAATGCAATCGATGTTCTCAATGTGACAAGAATGTATTATTTGAAATATGTGAGTTTTTATGGATAATACAAATGTGAAAATAGAAAATAAATGTTGCTTTTTTTTAATATCTGAGTCTAGTTGCTATATTGTCTTTCTCTCCATGTGCACTGACCTACTTTCCAAAAATCATTTTTAAAATCTCAGCTCCTTTTATGTTTTCTTATCTTTTCAGAGGACAAGATTATCTTCTGTGTATTGATTAAAGTTAACAAGTGTGCTGCTGACAGTTTGAAGCGCAGCACTTCTCTCTGCTGCTTCTTCTTCAAACATAAATTACACTTTACAGAGCTGAACACATCCTTGAAGAATAATTGTTTTCCTCATCTTACAATGTGTACAAATAAAATAAAATAAAATAAAGCAAAATAAATGTATTCAAATACACAATTGTGAAGATGTTTCTTTCATCTTATTAGTTTTCAGTGAAAAGTTATGAGAAACTGAAGTTCTTTTGTTTGTTTTTTTTGCTCATTAAGGAGACAGACGTTAGAGAATAGATTTAATCTACCAGACAAGCTAGAATTACACTTGCAGAGAGTTCTTGGGAAAAAAAACATTTAGACTTCGGAAATGTGAGAAACGTCCTGAAAAAAGAGACAGAACAACCATTTCAGCCAAATTAACAAAACAATCTTAGGTAAGTTTTACAGTTTTTTTAAAAATGCATTCATTTTACTGGGTCTAAGATATTCTCCATTTCCCCCCCCCCCCCCCCCACATCATTAGTTAAACTACATTTAAGATCTGCCATTAGTATGGACAATATGACAACTTCAAAACCTTATGAAATGTTTTTCTGAAATGTTTTAAATTACTAACTGTAGCTTGTAGCAGTACAAGCTACCACTGTATTAGTGATAGCTTGTTAGTGAGCCACCGTGTTGTGTAACAGTTTTAAGACATTTAATGTTTCTTTACACTTTGCTTCCAATGATGCGTCATCACTGTCTGACTGTTTCTGAAAGTCTTCCAGTTTTTTTCTACAGATTGTGACTCAGCTCAGTACAGTATGTTAGTATTTTGCAAGAATTGTTATCCCACTCAACTCTGGAAAATTAATCATCCAGCCATAAAAGGCTCCTAAGCTCCAGGTGAACCAGTGTTATGACACATAAGAGACAACCAATTTTAAATAAACTCCTTTGTTAGTAGCAGCCTGTCAAACTGACAATAGCAACGACTAAGGAAAAACAAAGAGATTCCAATTGAAAAGATGGCATATAAACCATTAAGTTCAAAATTATTCACACTGCTGTCAGATTTAGATGTCAAATTATTTTCATTATAAAAAATTATTTATTATAGTGACATGTATTGACAGATCAAAAGGAAATAGCGCAATGTAAGGGGCATGTTAATTATTCCTTTTTTTAAATAAGTATGTATTTTAATTTTTATAAAAATGACATGAAACGTTTGGGTCACTCCATCATGTCCAAACTGCATCCAGTCAGGAAGGTCATCCATCCTGATAAAACTAAGATTACTTCAAACCTAAATCTATCAGGGGTTTGAATAATTTAAATTCTTACTATTGATGATCAGCTGAAGGGTTATTAAACTTTCAGCTTCTATGTCATATGTTTCTGTATTTTTCTTGCTGTTTTTTAAAGCCTTACTTTTGTTTTTAACTTCTTTTTTTAAGTGGCACGTCCTTTGGTCTCTACTTATCCATTTTGCTCTTTTTGAAACATGCCAACATGCTTCCATGGTAAGCATCGATAGAAAATGAGTAAAAACGAGGTTGCCCAGTAATCTCCTATGTCTTGACCCACTTCAGTTAAAAAAAAAAGGTACCGCCTGATGAGTGTAAACCGATGAGATCCAATGCAGTACTCACAATGTGCTCTCCCCTTTAAAGAAGAACTTTGAAAAAGTTTCAGAATGCCTGAGGAATTATTGATCAAAACCTCTTAAAAATGTTTTAAAGAAAGTTCTGCTTCTTGCAAGTAAAATAAAGTGAGTACAATTTTGGGTGGTTCAAAAACATTTGAACTGAAATATATTACCTTACATTAATAAACTGAGGATACGTAATGCTGTTGTTTTATAAGTTTTAAATGTTCAAATTAAAGTCCTTTTGCTGATATTGACATAGAACAAGTAATGTTCTACCCAGCATACTCTTCAAACTCTGCTGTCGAATGCCACCATCCTGTCCATAGATTCAGATGCTGATTTAATTTTTTTCTTTCTTGGAAGCCACTACACGTGTGTGTAGGTATGCTATATAAAAATGTTGCTGTTTGCATTTTTTAGACATGACCACAGCGAATTTAACAGACTTTTAAAGCTGTATGACATGCAGAGCATTGCCGCTAAATTATTTTCAAAGGTTTCTTATTTATTAAAAAAATATGATTTTGCCAATTATCTTTTTTAATAGTAATGAAAAAGACAACTCTACCTGTTACATTTATACACTTTAATACATGATTTCATAAAAGAAAGAGTTGAAATTGCAAAATTTCTTGTAAGTAAATATTCTGAAATTAGAAGTATTTTGACAATATTTTGAATAAAAAAATCTGGTTAGTAGCAGCATGTCACAGTGAGATCTTTGTAATGCCTACATGTACAGCAACATTATATGTAGATTGTCATTCACTTGCATATTTTTGTGGTTTATATATTTGTGGTTTCTGGAGCCGATCCCACCTCATTAAAATTCCATATAAGACAAACAATCACAGAAACCCATTCATCACATTGATTAGCTGAGATTCCAAACATTGTTCTTAATTCAACGTCCAGTCTAATGAAGCAACAACCAGGTTAGTCACACTATAATGAGCCAGAATGTGAGAGGTTAGTTGGTGTTTACCTCAGTAATGAGTCATGTTAATGCAAGTGGGTAATGCAGTACAATGGACTTTCACTACAGGATTTCACAAAATATACATTGAGTAACAACCAAGCAACATATTGGTTTTTTTTAAGCCATGCCATCTCCATGCATTTGTAAAATGTAAAACTGTCTCAAGTGTATGATGTGACAATACAGACAGTGCAGCCAACTGGCTGGAGGACTCAGGACAAAAATACAGAAATCACCTATCTTTGCTGAATATGAGATGTACAAAATTTCTTGCCATCAACATCCATTTGGATTAGACACCAATGAAGAATGCCAAGACAGAATGCTTTGCCATATTAAAGCTCACATTTATGAATGATCGTAGCTTTTAAAAGAGGATATAGAATCACTCTGGTAGACTCGGGCTCATTACAAGTCTGTCGACCTGGGGATCCTTTTTGGCAAACATAGTGGGTGATGTAGCAGTTCTGCAGAAAACACAGTTGGCACTCGAAAGATAATTTTAATGGAATGCCACATGGTTTTTACAAGAACTTGGCTCAAAATCATCACAGAAGAAATCTTGCTATTTCAGCCTGTTCTGATCATCTTTACAAATAGATTTGATGAGTTTATTTTATTATTACCAAATTTTCTTGAATTTATTGTTGTTTCTCATTCAGCTGAGAAAACAGACATTGGATGGAGAAATTTGAATTAAAAAATCAACTGCAAACAGTCAAAAGGTCTCTAATGAGATGTTTTATGTGATGTATGAGATGTGTTTGCATTCAGGCTTCTTTTTGAGATTGTAAGATTTAATCTTCATAAAATTATTGCACTATTGTAAAACTTAGCATGACGTTCATTAGCACAACGTCATGCTATTGAAGATATTTGATTTCACAGAAAGGTCTAACTGTTCAAATTCAAAACATTACTTTGTATAACCTGCATTAGAAAAGCATCTGTCACTATTTATGTCAGTATCACTATTGTAAGACTTCAGAAAATTCAGCGTGGAAAATCTACAACAAACAGCCTTGTTGGTTTTGAATTTATTAAAACCCACATGTGAATTAAACCATCGTTAGAAAAACAAACACATCCTACACAACCAGCCTCAGGGGGATTGAGAATAAGAAACTCTGTCAAAGCTGCTGCTTGTTAGGTTGATCTCTAGCATATTGCGCATTTAATGTAGCAGTGTTCATTTTGTTTGCTCTTGTTGTCGAGCTGTTAATGTATCATTGATCGTCAGTCAGTTTGCGTTTGACTGAGAAGCGGGTGCATGCACCTAACCTGCAGGCAAATCTGCAACTGAGAGCAAATCTCTTGAAAGCCAGTCAAACTGCATAAAACTGATTTTTTTTAAACTCACAGGACAACTGTTCTGCAAAAACACAGCTTTCAAATACTAACTCAGTTCATGCACATTTTTTTTTCTTTTTCATGTCTGCTCTGGTGCTTTGTATGCATGTGTGTGGGGGTGTGTGACCAAAGAACACATTGTGTTTAACACAGCTGGAATGGGAACACATTGTTTCTGGTATTGTGTGCTAGCATGATTTTAAATGGTAAGACAAAATGGCCACCATGCATACTTTTTCTCCAGCACTTTTAAAGAATGAAAAAGAAAAAAAAATCACAATAATGCAACAAAGAATGCAAGAAAGCTGTTAGACAGACTGCATTTATGGTGATCAATATTTTAATATTCTGTTCTGTTTTATTACTCATTTATTTCCACTAAGCATTTCAAGTATATGACTTCATTTTCTGTTTATCTATGTAAGCAACCATTTAAAGCATAAAACTTGTTTTGGAAATGTGTATTTTATTTATTTAGTAAAAGAAACATATCTTTGATAACCAAGATGCTACTTTGGGGCATAGATCTCTTAAGCTCCCGGTGGTTTACATTTTGCAAACTTAGAAAGAATAAATATATAATTTATATATATATATATATATATATATTTCCCTTTTGAAATAATAAATTGCAAATGGATCGATCAAACTTACAAGTGCTTAGAGTACAGTACACTGTCTTATTGTTTTTATCCTTATCTAATTCTAACATGGTTCTATCAAAAATATTTTTAACACTCAAACATATCTTTTTCTGTTTCATATTCAGCACATGAGCCATGTTATTGAAAATATTATTATTAAGCCGCAGTGTCATATGAGTTGTTTCATTGTTCTGCCTGCAGACATATTTGACTTTATATAAACAAATGATTGCGAGCTTGGATCAATATAAAATGATACAGAGCAAGAAAAGCTGACAAAGCCATTCAATAATGTCTTGTTTGCTTGCTTTCTACTTGTGAATTATATTTAAAGACTGACGATGTGTGCAACAAAAAAAAAACGAGGTGGTATACAGAAGCTATTAAAGTTTATGATTAGGGTTTTGATTGAATCTGAAAGAGCAGGTCATGTTAGAAACAACCGGAGAGGATCTTCAGATTGGGTCACACCAGCTGTGACAGCAAAGAATTCTCAGATGCCACATCTTCATGAACCATATCTTCTAAGTTTTCTAATTAACAGTTTATCCACAACATAAGCACATTTCACAGAATGTCACAAAAACATCCCTAATATACAGTATACTCCACTAAGTTACAAAAGATCTCTGGGGTCAAACACCCAAAGCGAGTGAAGAAGAGTTCAAACTGGGGTGCTATTTAAAGTCAGGGAGAGACAAGAACTGGTGACAGTGAAGTATGACAACATGTAATCAGTTACACAAAGTCCAATACCAGTTTGTCTGAGGAAAACAAAAGTAGCCTCCAATAAGTCTGGTTTGTATATATGACAATATACCATAGCTGTTTAAAATGGAGGTTGCTTTCTTAAAGGGTGAGGTAAAGAGAATTCCTGTATTTTACTTTTCACCAGAAAACAGGAAAATCTAATCTTTTCCCAATCTGTGAATGCACCATAATAAGCACTTCCAGGTAGTGTTGACGACAGTCCTCTAAACTGTGCACGCTGTTCCTGACAGAATGTACTGTAACGGACTCAAATTTAGCAAATGTCAAAGTCAGTAAGATGGTTAAATGAATCAGAGAAAGCGCATTGATGTTAAAAGCTTCTAAATCAAAATGTATTTTGAACATCATGTCAAGACCTGCCTGCTGTTCATCCAGGCTGTAAAGGAGCAAAAGAGAGCAAGACATCAAAGATGCTGTTTAAGCCAAACCTACCCATTCTGCATCACACATGTTTAAGATTCTTTAAAAAATACAGTGTGAGCTTCTTATTACTTCTATGCAATTAGGAAAACAATGGGATATTTAAAAGACAGATCAAATTTGACCTGTATTATAGTACACTGCTTACATATTTTATGAACCTCACATTAGATAACTTTACTTGAATAAAAACAGTTTACTCTTAGTTTTTTTTGATCTAGAACAGCATATTTTTGCCAACATAATTTTCTAAAAGCTACCCACTGCAGCTTTAATACTGACAGAATTTGCCAGCTATTTACCATTACTGTTAAGAAAGTGAATGTTATTTCTAGTTGGAAAGAAAATGTACTTGAAGGTATAATTAAGAGAGACTACTAAAACTGATATAATGATAAGACTAAGTTTAGGTATTTGGTTGTGTTAATTTGTCAAAAACTGGGATATGAGTGGAACGTCTAAATGTTCTCTGTGATGATTTTTCCCCACTGAAGCTACCAGTATTTGCAGATCAGCCTATTAAAGAATGAAAGCCACAAGGCATTGAAAATGCATTCAGATAATGTAAAACTCCATTTAGAAGTTTGCTTTTCATAAAACACAAAGAAACTCAGTTTTTAATAAAGAACCTCCTGAATTAGATTAGTCCTTATTTAACTTTAGGCAAATAAGTTACAAACTGCATATAATGGTTTCTCTGGAAACAGTAATAATGACAAAGAATTCAGCTGTTTTCAGTTAAAAAGAGAGCAGTGGGAGACTGGACTGAATTATTATTATTATTATTTTTTTGTGATCAATCAATGAACCCATGCAGCTTCACCCCATTTGTTCCCTCCCTCGTTATTCCCTTTTATTATTTTCCTTCATTTTTCCAACCATTCTCCTCTCGGCCCCTGCCTCATCTCCTCAGCCACGGCTTTGCTACTGCTCCTACTCTTTCTTCTGCTCCTCCTTTCCCTGCTCCCATCTTCCTCCCCTCTGTCTTCCATGGGCCATCGGAATTCATTACAGGCTGAGCTGATTCATGGCTCCGTCTCACATCATTGAAGAGCATGGAGGCATGCCTTTAAATTTGCAGTTATATAGTATTGCACACACACACCCATACACGTCTACACATACGATACCATAAAGCACATACTGTATCAATAAACATCAGCATATCAAAAACATGGATAGATGAACATGAGAGAGCATGAAGGTAGATACACAGTATTACCATTCTAATTTGCAGAGCACAGTGACATCCACACACCACACTGGGGCATGTAAAACACCAGTAGTCATGAGCACAACCGTCACCAAGCAGATCATCATTAGAGGCAGCAACCTGCTGTGTGTCCTGTTTTATATGTTTGCAGCCAGCGACTCCTGGCTTCATAACAAGCAGGGGGCTCATGGGTCATGACACTGAACAGACACTCAGCAAATAATGACTTTCCTGTTTGTGTGTGTGGTCATGTTTGTGTGAATGAGACAATGAGAGGAAACAAGATGAAGGGTAATGCAGCACAGCGAACAGTAGCCACAGGTTTGTGATTGTGGAAGTTGCGACGGTAGCGGTCTTTGAGATAGAATGTATCGAGAGAACGCTTTGCATACAGAAAGAAACAGTGCCTCACATTTGTTTTTATTATTGTTCCATTCACAGACATAAACTATTTATTAAAGCCGAGGAAGTTTTCCTTCACAGACATTCAGAAAGAGACTTGAATTTACGTAAGGATTAGCAACAAAACACCGATCGCCTCTAGGCATACAACTGGTGCATAATGCATCCAATTTATAACACAAGGCAATAATGGGTTCACAAGGATTAGATTGTAGCAATACTTTTTATTTATTTATTTTTTACTTTTAGCAATTTCTCTTTTTTGCAGTTTACGAAAATATATCTCACGAATCACAAACTTAACCCTTAATATATTCTAGAGACAATTTGTGCCAGATGTTTTGTTTGTTTTTTTTCAAGCCCTCTTGGTGGTTTTAAATGACAAAGCGCAAATTTGATTTGAAGAAGATATTTATTTTTATTTCTCTTTACAATTGTCTCATTGCCTTAAATGAGCTTAAAATTGCCTAGCTACACAAAACCTGACACATTTGCTCCTCAGGATAAAATGTTCAAGTGAAACACATTAAAAATACCATTATGATCCCACAATTATCTGGACTGCTAACAATCAGTTTTCATTTTTGTTTGTTGCCCGAAGTACACTGCTGAACTTTGCTGCTGTTATAATGAAAATAAGACAGTATGCAAGGGGTATCAATTTTTGGGGAACATTTTTTGACCTTTACACGAACGAATTAAAACCGTCTTAGAATTATGAATTAACTTTTGTATGTTTCTACTGGAATTTTCGACAAACTTGGACCTCTCAGGCTCGGATTCGGGCTGGACCTCTCCAAAATTGCAACATTGCTTCCACTGCAAAGAAACAAGTTGCTAAAATTCAAAGACTAGATTAAACATAAATCTGCCTGGGGTAAAACTAATTTTAACAGGCATGTAAACACACTGACCTTAAATTGCTTAAATCTCTCCAAAAAATAAATTAAATATCATATTACATTTTTATGTAATGTAAAACATAATAATTGGTCAAACATAAGAAAAATGACTTGGATTTTTTTTCAAAAGTGTATTGCCTTGTATCCTCACCCAGTGGCAGGCTATCAAGGTTAAACAGGGTGAGACCTAAATATGAGCTTTGCGGAACACTGTAGTATAAATTACAAATTGACACTAAGCTTATTAAAATACTGTAATGTCATCGCAAAGTGTAGATAATAGATGTCTAAAAATATAATTGTATTTCGGATATAATCCAAAGTATGTCTTTAAGGAAAACATCAGAGGAAAAGAAAGACCTGACAGTTACAACAGTGTACACAGGCAGATGCCTGAAATTATAGTAATTTTAGTAACTTATGTGTGTACTTAAAAATAAGCTTGTGTATGTTTGTCTCTGCGTTAGTCTCCCTGAATAAAATATGTGCCAGTACGTAGTCAAAGTGATGGTTCGACTGGGAGTACTAGAACTTACGAACCAATGCATCATCCTCAAGTCAGTGAGCTCACCGCACGTCTTAAACAACTCCTACACACATCCTTTGTCTCTTCTCTTTCTTGCCTTCATTAGCCCCAGTACACAGCACCTTATTCCATTCACTTTCTATAATTATCACCCTCCTTCCAACTTCTCCCCTCAGGCTCACAATAATCCACGCCAAGGCACAGAAACACACATTTTCCTCTCTAGTGAGCACACACAACACAATTTTAGCTTTCCAATATTACTTTGAACACGTTTAGATTCTTTTTTAGAATGAACCATTGCACTACAAAATGAGCAGTTCCAAGAAACAGTGTCCTATTCTAGGAAGAGGACCTGAAGTCATACATATGGATGCTTGTAGGCTGCAGCCCCTGTTGAGCTCTGACAGACAGAGAGCTGAGAGAGGACGGTTGTGAAAGCAGCAGGTGAGTTGTTTATCATGTTATTCCACCATGCATGGACCCTGATTAAAAAGGAGAAAAGCTGATTGACTATATAAAACATTTTTTGAGATACAGTGCAAAAAAGCAAACAATAATCAATATGGACAAAACAAAAAGACTACTACTTTTTAAACACATTAAATTCAATTTTTTTATGAACCAATGGAAGCGGAAATATTTTTTTAATACATAAAAATCTGCAGTATATGTATATATACTGTTTTCAGTTGTTATATTTCTCCATCATGCACTACATTTTGTTGATCTATAAAATCCTTACAACTTATAAAGGCCTTTGGAACAAAATATGAAAAATAATAAAATAAATTATTTTGCAAGATTTTTAAAATCTCATTAAATAAAATAAATCAAATATTTTCTCATTAGCTCTTCCTGTTTATGTGCAAGGAACATAGCTAGAAATATGGCAGTACTCTTCTTAATAAAAAAGACGGAATAATTTAACGGAAACACTAAAACAAATTGTTCTTATCCAGCCTTTCTTAATAACTGCTTCTCTAATTCAGAGAATTCAAAAGTGTTACACAAATCTGAAAATAATTTTCCACCCACTCCTGGACTAATTTGCCTAGTTCTTTCCTTCTTGGCAATTTGTTTACACACATCCTCATGCTCTAGAGCAGCAAACTGATAGTTGGTGGTGTTACAAAGTTACTCTCTCCTGCTGATGTTCATTTAATATTGAGGTCTATTTGGTTAACAGCAACTGGCTGCTGTTTTCTTCCTTAAATCCAAAAGAAACTTCAGTGGTGTACTTACTTTTCACACAGCTTAAAAGCCTGTTTAAAAAACACTACTAATGTGTCACCTACTGTGATTGAACACTTGACAAAGAGGAGAATATTTCTACTATGAAACGATATGTACAACATTTAACAAAAAAAAAGGGCGTACTTTCTTTTTTTTTTTACCTCACTATGTTGGTAATGTGCATTAAAAAGGCCATGGAGAGTCATGGTAAAAAGTAAAAAATAAAGACAATCGGATGCAAGTATTCAGATCTTTCCAGATCTTTAAGTAAACACCTGCAAATGAACAAAAAACATAATTGCATTTTATAATGTGTCATCAACCAACTATGGAAATAAAGTGTGTTAAATACTACACTATATTTCTTGTTTTCACAGGAGTAGCAATCAGCTAATGTGATTAGTGTGCAATCAGTTATCTGATAACCTGAGATTGAACAATGCTTCCTCTGCTGTGGCCTTTGTCAAGAAAGAGTTCTGTGCCTTCCAAGACATGCATGTACCCGGGCATCAGCCAATACACCATTTATTTCCTACACACGCTCATATTTAAGTTTCGCATTACTAAATTTGCCTAAATAGAGAAAAAAATATTATCTTCCATAATGTACTTTTGTTAATTGTCCAGACGTATAATGAACCTCTGTATAGTGAACCTA
Organism: Xiphophorus hellerii; assembly: GCF_003331165.1. Taxonomy (NCBI): domain Eukaryota; kingdom Metazoa; phylum Chordata; class Actinopteri; order Cyprinodontiformes; family Poeciliidae; genus Xiphophorus; species Xiphophorus hellerii. Next base: position 4,143,022 of record NC_045684.1, on the reverse strand, counting down.
ATCCAATCTCTCCGGATTTACAAAGAAATCCACCAGTCAGAATGGATTCACTCAAACACTCTCCTTTGCGCTACTACCATGCCTGTAAACACACAATCCATAACTGTCACACTCCTCTGAGATTGGCTTTTTTCCCAACATCACTTACTAATAAACCAGAAGGATGCCTGACGTAATACAAGCTCTCCCTCCCACCTCATCAGTCCTTTTCTGACTCAACCACCCGTTTCCTTCCAAACTCTCCTGGGCTTTCAGTCTGTTAGGATTCTCAAAGTATAGGGGAACTAAATTGAAAATGAAGATTAAGATGATAAAAACTTTTCATTTCAGGGGTGAAGCAGAATATGTGCACAGGTGCATGGTAACTCTGAGGAAAACATACTTCAGAGAAAAAAAGAAAAAAGAAAAGAAAAAGAAGGTGACAGAGATGTAAGTGCACATGATCACATTTTATTCTGTCTATATTTTTGCTGGAGAGATGGCGCTGTAAGAACCAAAGAGAAAGCTGTCAGAGCAATAAATTACAGTAAGTGCACTACATAATGAGTAGAGCATCAAGGGGAGAAGTGTGAGATACTGAAAATGTGGTGCATGGAGGGGAAATGGGGAGAAAATCATTATTAAGGAAAAGCGAAAAGAAGAAATATTCTGGCTATCTTCTGCTCAGGGTGTGCTGGGCAGTGGGGGTGCAATGAGGGAACGAACAACCTCTGATTTGTGAAAAGACTTTTGCATTATTCAGGCACATAATAACGGCCTCATACAGCCACCGGCCATGATGGGAGGTGATAGAGAAGTGTGTGCGCGTGTGACCAAACTGTATGCGTGGAAGGAGATGATATTCCACACAGGATACCGATGAAGTTGTCTCTAAGCTGAATCAATTCCCAAAGAGGATTTCTTTGACTCTTGCCAAAGTGAGACAACATCATTACTGCTCGGAAAGCGGAGTTGATCTTTGTTACAAAAGCAATTTCATTAGATCCAACTATAATGGCTGATATACAGTATCCTCAGTTCGACCTATTCCAGTAAATGAACTTAACCTAATTTTCATTCTTGCAGCTACTTGAAGTTTATTTGAATGGAAAGAGACAAAATGCTAACCAATAATATAGGAAAAAAAAACCCACATGAAAATTAAACATTGATTTGGATGACACTCAGGAAAATAAATACCTTATTCCCTGCAAGCCAAGAGGCACATGGCTCAATCAATCCATTACAGATTAGACTTAGGTCGGTATGAGATTCCCACAGCATTATAAACTTAAGCAAAATTATTAAAGTTTCACAGTATTATGCTGCTGGTACAAAGATTACATGAGGTAATTAGTTCTATTTAAAATAGCTTATCAATTAGTTTATAGATTGTCACTATTAAAGCAGTTAAAACTTAATAGGCTTGGCAGGTGAATTTTCAAAACCTCAAATGTTCATGTTTTTGTGATCAGAAATATTTCCTTGGTTTTTATTTTAAGTGTGACAGCTGCTGATGGTGCTATTTAGAATTATAAGAAGCCTAAAATGACCATCAGTTGTCCTCAATTTGGATCTCCAAGCAAAATCTGGCCTAATATAATGAGGATGATCATGAGACAGGCGAGGGAGCCGGCCATGACTTTGGATTTCAGTCTGGCAGCCTCCTGCTACTACTCATCCTGCATTCCCAGTGACTTTCTAAAACATTTAAATAGTTAGCAGAAAGTGCAAAGTTTAGATAAGACCAAAACAGATTTCTCTGACATTGACTCAACCCACTATGTTATGAACCATCATTAGATTCAGGTGTGTTGAACCAGAAAATGCCCAAAATATGTAGTACAGTGTCCCAAGAGGACTAGTTATAGTCATTATGGAGTTACAGAATGTCTGCAGAAGAGTGGACCAAAATGCTTCCTAAGATATCAACAAACCTGCTAGACAGATAGAAGAAACGGATTACTACTGTGCTTGTCAGTAAAGGTTTCTCCACTAAGTTCTAAATCAAGTTTTGCTTGCGGTTTAAATACATAATTCATTGAGAAGCATAAAAAATCTATTTTATGTTGATGTAATGTGGGTTTTTTTCTGAATAAGTTACATTTCTGACACGCTAAACCATCAAAAACAAAATCCTGATCATTTTTGTGTAACTGAACAAACTTAGAATTTCAAAAGGGGGGGGGGATCATTATTCCCACTTCTGTATTCATAATTTAACTGCCTACAAGCACTAACCAACCCAGACTTTCATGTTGCTAACATGCTGTAGTCACTGAGAGGCCAGGAGAAGAGACGCTTCACTGTAGTGTAAATATTTCACTCAGCAACTGCTATTGACCAAACTTGGTGGATGTAGTCAACCATATAAACAAGTATCAAGAAAGTGGTCAGATATCACCATATATATATATTTTTAGAATAAACTCCTTATTGCTTAAATATGATGCGTTTCAATCAAAAGACATGTAGAAATTAGTTTAAATGCAGCACAATTTCTGAAAAATGCAAACACTTTCCAAATGAAGAATTTCCAGCACCTTATTGTGATGATGAACAATAAAGATAACAATTGAATCTAATCAAAGCTGCTTCCCACAGTGATGTCACACCTGCCAAACAGCACAAAAACAATGAGTCTGTAGAAGAGCAGAGCAAGACAAACCAAAGTGCTGCCTTGACACAAATCAAAGCCTAGAGTTAGGACAGCAGTTTAGCTGCAATGATACTGACTCTAAAGTTCTGGAGGTGCTTCAGTTTTCCTCCAGAGTTTGGTTCCTTTTCCATACCAGTGTTTGTTTATGTATTAGCAAACAAACAACAACTTTGCTGAGTGTCGCTTAATAGTATTAAATAGTGTTAATGTTTTGAATTATTATTGTTTTAATTGTAAAAGGGGTTTGGTAAGTATTGTCTCTGTGCCTTATATTGCCTATAGTGATGGAAAAAGAAAGAGACTTTAAAATAACTTGCACCCGATATTCTCTCTCCTCAGCAAATTTTTAAGAATTCTGTGCAGATATGGGAAACACTAAGCACAAAAAAAACCCTTATAACTAAGGCTGAGGTGGATGGCTGTGTAGGGAGACATTTTATCACTTCATTGCTCCTGGAATGTGTTTAATGCGTCTTTAAAACAAAGTCAGCGGTGGAAATCATCTATGGATCTTTGACCTTCCTTTTCAATCTACCAGCTGACCACACATGCTGATTCACTTTGCAATTCTCCCTTTCCTGTCGCTGTGCAGTGCTCCATAACACTCCCTTCTCTAACCCCCCAGAAAGCAAAAACAGCCAACAGTTATGCTCTCCTGCTGGCTGTCAAGTGCTATCCATCGCACTTTTACTGTGAGGTTACTCCACGACTTGCTGGCGTTATGAGAAACTGTAAGCGAAAGTGTGTGTGCTTGTGAGAAAGTGCATTGCTGCTGCCAGGCTTGTTTTTGTGTACAAGCGTGGAAGTGAAAAGTTTCTGCCCAACAGGCTGTGGGTTGGGAGCTGTGAAGCTCAGCAAGAGTTGAGCTTTGTGCTCGCTATAATTGCTGTGTGCATGATGTGCGCTCATGACTTGAAAGCTTCTTGTGTTTTTGCTGGAAGGCGAAAGGTCAACAACTTCACAGCAAGCACACATTCACACAAAACTCCATATTTGTTCTTAAATGCTTGTTGAAAACATAATTAAGTGCATCCATCACCACAGTAATGCCCAACTAAACCACAGCGCTTTCACGGTTACCAATCATTTCCCATCAGGCAACTGGATTAAGGTTTAAAACTTAATAGCATTTAACTAGCGGTGCTTGTAATTTAATTGTTTTAGAACAAGACCATAGCAATATTCAGTCCTAAAGTATTACTGTAATCTGGATTTCAGTTTCATGTGACTCCAAGGGTCCAAGTTCAGTGAAGCATGCACTGTTCAATGTGGAACTGTGGTGATAGTTACTGGGATGAACATCGACCAAGATTGATGTTCCTCCAGTCACAGTCATTATCACCACCGTTCCTCTTTGAGCAGAACTGTAGACGCTTCACTGGACTTGGAGCCTTACTGTGTTTCTGCCATTTTAACATTCAGTTACTGTAAAATATCATTTCCAACAAGGTAATGTCACATGACTCAGAAATTTTCTATGGAAATCCTGAAAATGTCTGTCAGATCCCTTTCCAGCAAAACCTTTTTTTAATTTGTTTTTATTCATGATATCATTTGACAAAAATTGATAGCATGTTTTTAACAGAAACTTAGGTTGACATAAATTAACCTGCTGCTCTAACTCATGTTTCACCTAAAATATAAATATACTTTTTTTTGTCACAAAAGGGACTTCAAGGAGGAGATGCAGCAACTTGCTTTAAAGAACACTACTCATGAAAATTACACTTCATTTAAGTATTACAGTTTTACTTTTTGCAGTAATCTTATTAGGTCGAAGATCACCCAGTTACTGTCTCATTTTTACTTACAACTTTTAAGTTACAGAATCATTAATATAGGTCGTTTTAACTTCAGTCTGGTCATTTTTCATTTGATTTTTTAACTTTGTTAGATTTGATGCACTTTAGTCAACATGTTTGTTAACCTGCACACAACAGAGGCTTAATCACAGATCTGAACATGTTTTGGCTAAAAGGAAAATTAAAGCTTTTTATTTGACTAGAATATTATAAATTCAGATAGATAGCAGACCTCCAAGCTCAGGTAAACTGTATGCTTCATCCTTAACTCTGTGTTAAAACTGTAACAATTTGACATCTAAACAAATATTTAAAATAATTAATGGACTAATGAAGTCAAAAACAAAGTTTCTGCATGTTGTACTTAATTTTTAGGGAAAAGTCAATCCACTCTTAGCTGGACTCTTTCATCCAGATATTTATTTTATTTAGAGAGCAGATATTCACAACAGAGAGACTCTATAGGCACCCTTCTGTCAAAATTTAATCGGAGTTTGATGGATGAGTGATTTATGACCCTAATCATTAATTGCTATTAATATCCACCCCTCCCCCACCTTTCCCACCCATCCCCCACACACACCTGTTACGACAACTGTTATTCCCGCTATGTGTTTTAAAAATAGTACAATTAAAGAACTGAGTTTGATGGATGAGTGATTTATGACCCTAATCATTAATTGCTATTAATATCCGCCCCTCCCCCACTCCATCTGTTACGACACCTGTTATTCCTTCACCTTCTGACCTCTAGGGTTTGAATTAGCCAATAGAAACAGAGACAAGGGGTTCGGCTTTTAGTGTTTCTGCTATAAGTAATGTCGGAAAAAATCAAGCACTCTACTTGTAAGAGTTGTTCAAGAACTTTACAATGAATGGAACTAAACGAGTTCGTCCTGCTGCTGAGAAAAATGGACCTACCTCCTCTGCATCAGCTGATACGGATTCGAAGCTACCTAGCCCTAAGACATTCGCTAAGATGATGAAGTCAACACCGTTAACGAACAAATACTTGCTTGCTGAACAAGAAGAAGAAGAACGTGCTGTTGTATATGAGATCCCAATAGCAGTGAAACCGGATTTGGGCCCAGTGTTGGATAATCCTGTAAGCTCACCTTCATCGCCTGATGCATCTGCCTCAAAAACTGTGGATAAAAGAGAAATAGTGACAGGCGGAACGTCTCTTCTATGCGAGACCCCGATATCCATCTATGACAACTCCAGGCCTAGAGCGGATGCCCCAAAGAAATCGAAATTTTATCTGTGCCGCGTGCAGAGCCCGGTACTTGGATCCCTCAAGGCAGACTGGTCTTTAAAACCTCATGGTCTATGGGGGTCATGGGGTTATGTTTTCCGTTATGAGACCGGAGAGCTTTACCTGTACCAGCTGGACAAGGATGAGGAGCTTTCACCGATATCGGATACATGCAGCCTCACCTATAATGACTGGGCAGTGCTAAGGCTCGCAATTCCTCGCGCCAATGAAGATATGGAATTGGCCTTAGAGCAAAATACAAGAGAAGATGAACCTGACCCTCGATCTGCAAAGAAAACCAGAAGACAGTGTTTCCCAACCGATACTGAAATTGGAAAGGGACACATTCTTTTCAGCGCAGTGTGGGAATCGAAAACTACTGAATCTGGGCGCTGGTCCTTAAGGGCGAGCAGACGGAGGGGCGAGAGCCTGAATTCCCCAGACCTGTTTGTGTTGGAGGCTTTCAATGTGGACTGTGGTGTATTCAGAACCATGCTGGCTCTCCCATTTGAGGCCTGGTCTGAGAAAATTACGGAAGTCGGGGATCGGATTTCAGAACTGTTCCGAAAATCTCGCTGCTGGCTCGATATTTTGGCAGTGAAGAAAACTCTGACATTTCCTGTCCTGCCATCCTCTTCTGGCCCGACCCTCTTCTGAGGACCCGCCCCTCTACCTTATATAATGAGAGCGCTGCGAGGACTTCTGACACCAGACCTTTAGAATGGAAGAAGTAAGGAGCTATGGACTATGGGGATCAAACTGGGGCGAGCCCAGTTATTCTACAGAGAGCCTCTTCACTCCTCCGTCTCCTGGAAGCTACAACATGGGTCCATATTACCCGCCTTCTCCTGTTTTATACTCTTCCTCATCGGCATCATCTCCAGCACTCTCTCCTACAAAATTTCTGATACCGAGTACTCTAGCTGAAGAGGGTATCCCTCCGACAGCAGCAGCAGCAGAGGACTCTGAGGAACCTTCTACCACCTACACCCAACCTCCAGCACTGGCAGCAGAGGATTCTGGAGAGCCTGCAACCGATTACTCCGAACCTACACCTTCTCCAATTCAACAAGAAGATGAAATTGATGGATGGATACCGAGCACGCTGATTGGTGGTGTAAAAACAGCCTTACTGCATCTATTCAGTTTAATTTGTGCCAAGTATGTCAAGGAAACCTGCTACGGCTGCAAAACAGATCACCCAAGCCAGCGACAGCATCAGTGCCTGGAAATACCGGAGGAGGAATATTACCAACTCCACTTTCATCGCATCACACAACGACTCCTGACTCCACGATTCATTCCGGCTGTCCAGAAATTGCTGAAGCAGCGTTACATACAGGTTGAGGATGCAAAAGTGAAGATGATTGCAGAAACGGTTTTACACGAACTGAAATCGGCATTCGGAATCCAGACTGCAATTAACGACATGTATCTGAGCATGTCCACTGATGAAAAACTCAACCAGCTTCGTTCTGTTTCAGAGTGTTACACTCAGAATGAAAAGTAATCTCTCTTCTGTTCTGACTTGTATTTTTCTAGTTCTATAGATTTAGTTTAAGTATTATCCTTTTCTTCATCTTATTTAGCATGTTTAAGTATTTTAGTCATTATCCTTTACTTGTGTTTTATGACTGATTGACTAGCATTAAATATATCTTTATACACATATTATCAGTAAAACATTTAATTGTAATTTCTAGTAAATAATTGTACTGTTTGTGATTTCTTACTATTAAAGGAAGAATAAATCCTTTGTACTATGATCTGGTTTTGTCATTATTTATCATCCGTCCATCAAAGCAGGTGACACTAGGATGGCTGGGAAAAGGTTAATGAAAACGGTATATTACACTCCGTCACATCCCGGTAGTTTAGGAGGAATAGAGAGATTGAGAAGAGGTTTGGAGGATGAAACGGGAAAGAAGGTTAAGGTGGAAAAAGTACAAGGTTTTTTATCGGAACAAGACACTTATACTTTGCATAAACCTGCACGCATAAATTTCCCAAGAAACAGAGTTTTTGTCACGAGGCCTTTAAAACAGTTTCAAGCAGACCTTTGTGACATGCAAGCTTTGGCTGAGGAAAATGATGGTTATAATTACTTATTAACAGTCATTGACATATTTTCTAAAAGAGCATACGTACGGATTTTAAAGAGGAAGACTGCGGATGAAGTGGTAAAAGCCTTTGCATCCATTTTCAAAGATAGTCAGACTCCTAAAAAATTGCAAACAGATGCGGGTAAAGAATTTTTTAACAAAAAATTTAAAGCTTTAATGAAAAAGCACGGCATTGAGCATTTTGCCACTGCAAGCGAAACAAAAGCCTCAGTGATTGAAAGGTTTAATCGTACGTTAAAAACAAGAATGTGGAGATATTTCACCGCTAATAATACCCGTCGTTACGTCGATGTTGTGCAAGACTTGGTGAAAAGCTACAACCACAGCTACCATGCAAGTATTAAAACTACCCCTATGGAAGTGAATTCAAAAAATGCCTTTCAAATCTTTCAGAACCTGTATGGTACGTCCTCGAGCACACGTCGCAAGAATGCCAAACCTAAGCTTAAACCCGGGGATCTGGTTCGATTATCTAAATTACGCGGCGTTTTTGATAAAAAATATGAGCAGAGTTTTACGGATGAAGTGTTTACAGTGACCGATACCATACTTCGATCTCCTCCTGTGTATAAACTCAAAGATCTTGATAACGAACCTATTCAAGGTTCTTTTTACGAGGAGGAGCTTCAGAAAGTGAAACTGTGTAAAGATAAAATGTACCAAGTGGAAAAGATATTAAACCGACGCACCCTAAGGGGGGTTAAACAGGTTTTTGTGCAGTGGAAAAATTGGCCTCAGAAATTTAACAGTTGGATCAGACTGGCTGACCTTCAAGATGTATAAAAGACACCTGCAGTAAATCTTACACCTGACACAACATCATGGAGCGCTCGGTAGAGGATGAAGGGTTCTACGTTACTTTACCCTCAAACGCGGGTTTAAATGTTTTTAAGGATAATACCATTTCAAGTTTTCGTGTGAATTTAGCACAGCATATTAATTTAGAAGGTTCCTGGCAAGTTGCCTTGACAGAGATTTCTTATCCTCACACCTGGTATAATATCCCGGAAGAATTAGCTTACTTTGAATGGAGGGATAGAAAAGTGAAAAAGGTGTTTCGGGAAAGTATTACTCACGGATACTACAAAAACGCGACACATCTGGTTGGAGAAATCGAAACTGTCCTTAGAGCAATAAAATCTGACATTTACTTTGAACCGATTTACGCGTTTGTAAATAAAGTATTCTTTCAAGTAGGAGGACAATATCAAATACGTTTTCATGCTCCGATTGCTTACATGCTCGGCATGGAACCTGGAAAATGGTTAACTTTTGATAGAAAAGCTTCTCAACCAATGGACATGCAAGCAGGATTTTACATGATTTATTGTTACAGCGACGTGGTCGAACAGCAAATAGTGGGGGATAGTTATGCTCCTTTGCTGCGTACGGTTAAAGTGGACGGTAAATTTGGTGATATGATCACTCAAACCTTTAATCCCCCCGATTATCTTCCTGTGGCGCGGAAACATATCGAATCTATTCAAATAGAACTGAAATCAGACCAGAACGTTCCGATAGATTTTACCTATGGAAAGGCAATCGTGAAATTGCATTTTCGACCTGTGAGGTCACGAGGAAGCCTGAGATAATAACTGTATGAACTTCGATGAGAAACATTCGTATAAAATACCGCTGATGATAAGGTGATCATTCATACGGGCTCACCCTCGCAGCGTGAAAGAGAGTATTTACCTTAAGAGAAGAACTGTATAAATCAGGGGTAACATGAGTCAAATAAATCTGAGAGATGATCCTCACCGGTTTGTACATTATTACCATAACCAGGTAGGGGGCGCGTTACCTGGTTTCTATGGGGCGCCGGTGATGTACGGCAGAGGTATAGGGGCGGTATTCTCAAGATTATTCAGATTTGTGTCTCCCCTAGTCAAATCAGGTTTCGCCCTGGCTAAACCTCACTTAAAAAGAGCAGCCGCTAATATTGCCACGGATGTTCTAGGCAAAGCTATGAATAAAATATCTGGTTCTAAAGAGGGTCAAGAAGGGTCAGGAATTATGGTTCTGTCAAGAAGAGCAAGGACGCGCCCACCGGGAGAGCGTGCGTATAACTTACAAATACGTAGAGCACTGAAGCGAAAGAAATCAAACGGGAGAAGGAAGGCTAAAGCGAGGAACTCTGTTCCTAGCAAAGATATATTTCAATAAAACATGGCTCTTTTGCATCACAAATCACCGGAATGCACTTTAGCCGAGTTAGACTTATTTTCAGCCCCTATGACTCAGCTATCTATAGAAGATAAGACCTACACTGAAATTTTGCCGCTGTCGGCTCTTACGGACAACGGTCCTATCGAATTTATGATCCCGGGAGGAGAGAAATATCTGGACTTAAACGACACCCTGCTTCATCTACGCATCAAGATCACCAACGCCGATGGTAGCAACCTGGCTAATGATGCTGCTGTGGGATTAATTAATTATCCTCTTAACACAATATTTTCCCAATGCGACATCACGTTGGGAGACCGTCTGATATCTCAGTCGAGTTCCACCCACCCTTACAGGGCAGTGATTGAAACTTTACTTAATTTCTCTCAAGATACGCTGAGAAGCCAATTTAGCGCAGGTCTTTTTTACAAAGATACAGCGGGAGCCATAGACTCTATAGTTGTAAATAATGGTCCAAACCAGGGTTTAAATAAAAGGGCCTCATTCACCGCTGAATCCAGAGAAGTGCACCTGTTGGGGGCACTCCATGCTGATATATTTTTCTGTGAGAGGGTGCTGCTTAATTCTGTGGATTTAAGGATTAAATTAACAAGAGCCAGCGATGCATTTTGTCTGATGGGAGCCCGTGACTCAACTTTTCGATTGAAAATTTTAGGGGCTTCTCTTTTTGTGAAAAAAGTATCGGTTTCTCCCGCGGTCCGTTTAGGACACGCTTCTGCTTTAATGCGGGGAAATGCGTTGTACCCACTTTCCAGAGTTAATGTTAAAACATATTCTATCCCTGAAAACTCAAGAATATGTACTCAGGAGAACCTATTTTTGGGGGCTATACCAAAGTATATAGTTCTGGGAATGGTTCATCACGAGGCCTTCACAGGAAGAAGGGACTTGTCACCTTTTCATTTTAAACATATGGACGTTGAGTACTTGGCTCTGTGCCAGGAGGGCAAACAGATCCCCGGCAAAGCTTTCCAGCCCCAATTCAACCAAGGAATATCGGTCAGAGAATTTTACAACATATTCTCTGCATCAGGCCGTCATCTTAAAGACCTTCCGCTGAGCATAGACCGAACTGATTTTAACCAGGGATACTCACTGTTTGTCTTTAATCTCAACCCTGGAGAGGACGCAGACGCATTATCACCGGTTTCTAACGGAAACTTGAGGTTAGAGATCCGGTTCAGAGTCCCATTACCACACACGACCACGCTAATCGTATATACGTGTTACGATTCTATTCTGGAGATCAATTCTAAAAGAGAGGTTTTGGTGGATTATTATTAATCATGAATAATCATCAACTTGAGAGTCTGCTACACCAGCTGTTGGGGAAAGTATTTTGTGGAGTTTGGGCATGCGATGAACTGTCTTTGCTCTCACACGAGTACGCAGGACCCGCATATTTTATTGTGAACACGCATCCTGCTCACATGCCCGGAGAACACTGGCTAGCTCTTACTTTGGAAGGGAACGGGATTGCCACGTTTTTTGACTCCTACGGCTTTCGGCCAGACTTTGATTTCTATCCAACAAGCATCGTAAAATTTTTGAAAGACAGGTCTTCAAAAATAATATATCATAATAATCAACTTCAAGATACTCTGTCTGTTGTCTGCGGTCATCATTGTGTTTATTACTTATGTAATAGAGCATGTGGTTTATCAATGCAACAAGTGCTTGATTCATACCCCGGGGATGTGAAAAAAAACGATGTCATGGTTTCAGATTTTGTGAGAAAATATCAACGCTGTGTAAAAAACCAAAAGTTTTGTTCTTTTCACCACGGAACATGTTCTATGCAAATGTTTAAAGATTGTCACAAATTGTTAACGTGATTTTCTAATATTATTGTATTAAAACAAGAGACTGTACACCTGAAAAATTCTTTAATAAAATATTTTATTGAAAAAAAAGAATTGTTGTCAGAGAGTTTATGGAGTAAAAGCAATCCAACGTGATGGTTTTGTTCTTTTACGCGTACTTTGTCTGTTTCTGATCTTATTCGGTAGATCAAATTTAGGGGATGAGATAAATTTCTTTTTACGCGTACTTTTTACATCCGTCACCTCATCCCCGAAATCAAATTTAGGGGATAGGATAATCTTCTTTTTTTCTCTTCTGGAAGGGATTTTGACACCGTCTGTCTTGACACGCAAATATTGTTCACGAGCTTGTGGATTATTAACAGACGATACCGGGAAATTTAATTCATCCAGTGTGGAAAGGAAATCGGTCCATCCTGCAGGCAGGAGGCTTTGGGATTTTCTTTTAAACGGAAGCAGAAGGTTTTTGAGTAAATCAACCAAATGAGAACCTTTCGTGACATTTCCTTTATAAACAAATTCTGCTTTAGACGTCCAACCGCTGTTACTTTTGGACAGCTTTTTCAAAATGTATTCAGCATTTTTACGATCTCTTTCAGGAAGCGCTTTCACAACTTCATTAGCAGTTTCATCCAATTCGGTAGTTTTTTGAATAGAATCATCTTCACGGTTTCTAAGTTCAGGATCATCCTTGGTACGCTGCACAGTCACAGATAACTGTGGCTCTTCTAGTTGACCTTGCTTGATTAAAGATAGAGATCTTTGTAGCAAAGCATCATATTTCTTAATTTTCTCGTATGCAGTGAGCCCTGATTCATTCAAAATGGCTCTCATTTGAGAATCCAGATCCTCCTCCGCCGCATCTCTGATTGAAGTCTTTGAGGAGTTCAAATGTTTAAACTGATGAGGTGAGATGAGAAACATCTTTTGAGATGTTTTAAGAGCCATTGCTTTTGTTCTATCTGCTGAGGATTCCGCCCACTAAGTTTCCTATTAACGGAGTCAGAGCAGCTAGCAGGGGGAGAATAAATCCTCCTCCTTGACTTTTAAGAGCCAGCTGTTTACGCTTTAATCCGGTTCTTTTATCCGCCAACAGTCTGATAATTTTTCGCTGCTTTTTCAATTTCCGGTGTTGAGAAGGTGTTAGTTTAATATTTCCTTTTAGAATGTTCAGAGCAATCTCACATAAAGTTTTAAGAAAATCCGGTGAGCAATGAGCTAAAATATCTTTACGCTTCTGAGGGGTGGCCTGGTAAAGAGCCCTGAGCATCGGAGCATTCCTTTTTATGCGTGCAGACATTCTGACTTACTTTGATTTAGGTACATACACCACTGGGCATTCGCCGGGTAATATCCCCGTCCTTAACCTGTAACGTTCTGGGCAGCTAGGAGTAAGATCTACGATTAAATATCCGTGAGCTTCTTTGGTTGCGTCTTCAAAACTCTCCAGGAAACTTGCTTTAGCTGATGGGAAGACTTGACGCGCAAGTATATCCACCTGTAATTTATCTCGAGGGTTCTTAAAGAGCACCATATAATTACTGTTGAGACTAATGGTGCGGCTGTATTTTCCCTGCTGAAATACATTCTGGGTGAGATATAGAACAGACATATTTCTATGATGTCGATATTGGGTGAACAATTTGGCTACTTCAGGGTGGTTAGAAGCCTGGAAAATGACATCATCCAAAATGACCAAGTGACTTTGATTCACGGGGAATAAATCTTCATCGTCGAAAGAATCAGGCAGTCCTTCCACAAATTTAATATTTTTATTCAGTTTTTGCAATTCAGCATATAATGGTTGAAAAGAAGTAAAAATCCAAACAATATTATCCGGTACAACATTCATGACATGCTCAAGATTTTGCAACATTTTCCCTACAAAGTATGATTTTCCACTTCCACTTGCCCCGACGATCATACATGAGAAAGGTGAATTGAATCTGGGGTCAAAGTATACCTCTTGAACATCGTTGGAATAAGACATTTTTATTTTTTTATTTTTTTCCTTGTCTCTTAAACTCTAATAACCAAAAGGTAGAGTTGAACCATCAGGAAAAAGCCTGCGTTTGTCATACACAACCTGAAACCTTTTAAGAAATGTCGCGTTTCTTAAAACGAACCCTTTTTTATCGCGTTTTATGGTGTGTTGCGGTGTTTTGATAACACCGTGTCGGGACCCCTCTAAGTACCCTCCCACCAGCTCTCTGATGCTGTCAAAATTGACTCTCTCGCTGCACTCATAAGTCTGAGTGATGCCTTTCACCCGGATCACCACTTTCTTTTGATTTTTTGTCTGGTAAGCATAACTTTTAGGCCCCGCTGCTACAAATTCCTGAATGGTGTCACCTCCTAATTCGTCGGTTAAATCACCGAGATAATTTCCCAGTTCTAGAGGACTCTCACCATCTTTTACCACATAGATCAGGCTGTCTGTGTCTATGTAGAGAATCTTATCCTGCACACGCTCCAGACAGCTGAAAAGTTTTAAACGAGCATAAGCTGTGGTAAATGCTGCGATGAAAATATTATTTGATTTGTTAGGACGAACGATGCAACGTTTGCTGTAATTCCACTGGATCAGACAGGTTTCAGGGTTGATAAAGTGAAAGTACTTCACCACGTATTTACCTGAGAAAAAAAAATTGAAATATTCATCAGGATCATTTACAAAGCTGGTCTGAGAGAGATCATTTCTTTGCGCAAACTTTCCCCAGAAGCTATTGAGACACAGTTTAGCTACTTGTCTTTTAGCAGGGTTCACCTCAATTTTCCCAGCATCTAGTTGAATACCTTGATTAATTTGATAATCTCTCACATATTTCAACCTGCTCTCCTGATCCAACGCTTCAGGGGGATAACCGCTGGCTTCCTGTTTCCCCTTCAAAAAGGTGTGAATGTAGCCTTTAAAGATCGAGCTACTGCTTCTCTCAAAATGCCAGACCTCAGTGATTTTTCCAAGACGATAACCACATTGCAATGCTTTTTGAAACTCCGCACTCACCCAAACACCTGTCAGAGATCGAGCATCGTCCTCATGGGTGCAGATCCCTGTTTGATTGTTAATATCTGCACATGTGCGGCAAAGAGTGAAAACTAGCTTACCCCTAGATGTCTTGTAGGGTAGAACTGGAAAAAACAGGCCTCGTGGAGGATAAACGGTAGCTCTGATAAAACCAAAATAGTTGAAGGGATCATCGAAATCTTTGTAAATGAGGGTGGGGTGACCTAGCGGATATTCACACGTAGCATTTACATAAGGGTAGAGAGATGTGAAGTCCACATAATGCACAGACTCACCCGGTCCAGCGGTGTACCTGAGCTTTAGAGCACAAGTTCGACCTCCGTACAGAGCGTTCCGTGGGACCAAAGGTTCTGGCGCATCAAATTTTTCCAGGAATCTGATTACCCCTGGATCAGACTTTTTCATTTCATCCCACTCATGTTCCCACACAGTCTCGACTCGAACACCATAAACGGCTTGCAGAATCTTAGATCTTTCAATCGTAGCTGCATAAATTTGTTCAAACGGTACTTTTCTCAAAGGACACATTTCAGTCTGCTTGAAACACCGAGGGCAGGCATGATAAAGACACCCGTTGAAAGAGAATACGGTGGCTAAACCTGAGATTACTGCGAATCCGTCGACAAAATAGGGTCCGATTTTGCGTTCGCCCGAGTTTAGCGCGTGCTCAATTTGTAAGTTCTCACTGTCCATCTTCCACTCTAGCCACTGAATTGAAGCATTGGAGAAAGTTTTGGACCCACGCCTGTAATCTACAGCGGATGGGATCGCCAAGGATTTCTCTGGAAGAAAATTGGTCACAAAAACCTGCATGCATGCAGAAGCAATTGTGATGTTCTTAAAGGGATCCACATTTGTCTCCTTAAAAAACTCCTCTCTGAATTTAACACAACCTTGAAAAAGAATGTCCACATCATTTTTGCAATAATGCAGGGATTCTTTCTCAAAGTCAAAAATGCCTTTGGATGCTTCACCGTACCAATCAGTAATTTTCTGCCTCTCATCAGGATTCATAAGTTTGACGCCGTACGAATCTAAAGGAGGAAACACACCCACATACTTGAGATGCTCTTCAGCGGAAAATTCGTGGGGAAAATATCCTTTCGAGCGGTCATGGAAGCCCAGTGCTTTCGGCATGGCACTCAGTTTCATAGTCAGAAATGACAGGCTATCAATGAATTTCAATTTGTAATCGGGGTCTGTAAAACAAAGAACTTTTCCTCCTTGCATGATTAGAAAAGGCTTGATACCTAACTGCACCATAGAGTTAAGCAATAAATAACTATCAAACCCACGTGCATTATGTGCGATGAAGGTGTGTCCCTTAAACATTGGTCTTCGAAAATGAAGAAGGAATTGCTGTGCACAATCCAGGCCATAAGCGTGCCATTCAACACCTTTCACAGTTTTTGAACAGACTAGAAAGGGTTTATGTACGCCGCTCTGATCTACAAAGGTTTCAAAATCGTAAAACACAAGTTTGTCATGAAGTTTGTCATCAGTAGTACTGGTTTGAATGTAGCATTGATGATCGTTAAGAGTTACATCTGTACCAGGAGGTAGATTTTTTTCACCGCAGATGACACATTTTGATTCACATATGTGTAAAGTTTTCTCTTTGTTCATAGGAACGCGATACAACCTTTTACACGTAGAACAAAATTTGATCGTCTCGCAATCACTTACAAGCATTTCAGCATGAGGTCTGTTGCGAGGTTCTTTGTGCCTATCGAAGCATGTAGAGTTTCGACATATTCTGTTACAGTCATCGCAATGTACTGGATTGTACTGCAGTTGTGTGCAACTGTAACAACTGCAGACACCACAGTAACCTTGGCAATGATGGGTGTTAGAATTATTATGACCGCCGTAACAAAATCTGCAAATATATCTCGACCCGGTAAAACCTGCAAGATTCCTAATGCCATAGAAGTGATTATTATGGAGGAGGAGAAAGCAGGGATTTGAACGATTTTGGAAATCTGTTTCAAATTTAGATAAAGCCCTATCTTTTGAGGTTCGATGAAACACTACAATTTTTCTTTGTAGAATGTTTTCAAACTTTGCGACGTCGCTGAATGTAACCGCTGTCTGATCAGTTAGACCTGCCTGATGCTGCCACTTTCTTCCCTGTTCAAGAGCTTGTTTATCTGTAAATTCAGGGTGAGCTATATGTGCCAGGCTGGTAGCAAAACACAATTTATTTCCTGTATTTTCTACAATATACAGGTGACGCCTCTTCTTATTAATCAATTCACATTCCAATGTTCTTTCAGCCTTGCGTTTTGAACCTCCTGTAGGATTCTTGACTATCTGAAGAATCAGCTCCAAATTACTTTCTGAGGGCAGCTCTGCATTAGATTGAACGAGCTCATCTAAAAATTCTTCAAATGCAGGCAGGATTGCGTCGTTATCAGTAACAGAGATATTTATGTGATGAGAAATATCACCCCACACTAATTCTAACTGTACAAAGTCATTACGTTCAGCTATTGATCTTGCATCAATTGCCAGATCAGTTAAAACATTCATAACTGCGGTGTAGAATTCAGCAATGTCAGGTACAGCTTGGGTTGGAGGCCCGATTGATAACGATCTCCTTATTTCAATGTTATTGAAACGCTGACGTTCAATTCTCTGATTTTGATCTAGATTACCTCCTCGCTGCTGTTGCTGCCGTGCTTGATCATTTGCTGCAGAAACTGTTTCAGATGGTAACACACATTCTGTATTTTGAAAACCTTCATCTAATGAAATGCTAGACGAAGTAGCCGGTGAACCAACGGGTGAGTTTTGCGGAGATATGTAGTCATTTAAACCACGGACTGCATCGTTAATTTGTCTGAAATAGTCTGAGACTTCAGATGCGTTTAAAATATCAGAGATTGGTGATCTAGCAGGGCTAAGAGCAGGGCTCTGTGAAAAGTTATTTTCCCCGGTATTCAAAGCTGAAGCGATTGTTTGTAGAATCTGGATGGAATTAATAATTTGTTGGGAATAATCTGATTGAGATTCTGTATTTTGAAAAGTTTCATCCAACACAGATGAGGCAGCCGGTGAGTTTTGCGGAGATATGTAGTCATTTAAACCGCGGACTGCATCGTTAATTTGTCTTAAATAGTCTGAGACTTCAGATGCGTTTAAAATATCAGAGATTGGTGATCTAGCAGGGCTAAGAGCAGGGCTCTGTGAAAAGTCATTTCCCCCAGTATTCAATGCTAATGCAAGTGTTTGCAGAGTTTGGATGGAATTAGAAATTTGTTGGGAATAATCTGATTGAGATGATTCAACTCTAGCTTGTTGGTCTTCCATTCTTTACTGAGTTATAAGAGACAAATCATACATGATTCATTTCACAATCACCTTTGCATCGGAGGAAAGATTATGCAACACTGTTCTGCTGGCTTGTAGCAGGATTTTAACTTGTTCTCGGTTGCGAGCCAGAGCTTGTCGTCGTCGTCCTCTGTCCGTAGGAGGTCTGTCCAGCAGCATGAAAGATTCTGCAATAAATAATTAGGAATAAACTTCTAGCAGCTATGAAATGTGATTTTACTAGATAAATTCAAATAAAATACCTGTAATCAATCCATCTAATAAAACGGTTCTGAATTGGAGATTATGTGCTCTCCTCTTCCTCTCCCAGCCCCTGAGTCCGGAAGCTGTGGAATATATTTAATATGATTACAATCAGTTAGGTAAGGCCGAATTAAAGCATTACTGAAAAAGCATTTAAAAAATAAATAAAGTAGATTAGGATAAAGTAAATACAAAAATAACATAGAATAAATTAATAAATAATTTTTTTAAAAAAAGCATGTAGCATGTTAGAGGGGGTAGTGAACAAACATTGCACTTTAATTTTACAATAAGACAAACTGGAGTCTCCAACTTGACAAGAACGTAGCTCTTGGCGACTTGTAAGGTTTTTTAAATTTTTATTATTTATTTATTTTTATAGTGGTATGTGGGGAAATAAATACACACAAACTCCTTTTTATTACGTCTGCTTTCATGTCCAGCTTTATGTCAACGAGACATACACACGCACGCAGAGAGAGCAAGGGATCTTCTGCGGGTGGGGGGATCGCTCACCCACCCCTGGCCATCGGCTGTTATTTCCTGGAGACAAAAAAGCGCATGCACACACACACACACACACACACACACACACCCAGCCCTACACACACACACACCCCTCCCCTCTGCTGTCTCTGTCTCTGTGTGTCGGGGTGGGTTGAGTAAAGTTTTCAGTGAAATGTTCCCAGTGTAGAAAAATATTCACACCCCTCCCCATGTTTCGTATTTTGAGGTGTTATAAAGAGAAACTTTATTAGAGTTTATGTTACGGATATATATCTTTCTTTTAATTTAAAATAACAGTTTGAAAATTGGGACTTGCATTGGAATCAGACATGAGAAGCATTAAAGGTATATATCTTTATTATCTAAAACAAATAATTAAACTTACATGGGTGGTGAGAATTAGTAGGCCTCTCAGGTAGCGCTTCTGGTTCCGGTTCCGCTTCAGGTTCTGGTTCCGGTTCCGCTTCAGGTTCTGGTTCTGCTCTCTGTTCGATGTCTGGCCTTGCCCTGGCAGCCTGCCGTGGTGTGGGAGGAGGCGTGACGGAGATGAAATCAAATCTCTGCCCTGAAGGCAGGTCTGCCACAGGTTCGTCTTCCGATTCAGACGAGATGAGAATTACGTCTTCATCACGGGTTATGCCTGTAAAATGACGAAAAAATAAATAATAAAAAAAAAAAACAAACAGTTTCTTGATTGGTTAAGATAGTTGTTTTAAAAAAAGAAAAAAAACTTACTGTGTACTCCTGTCTGAACAGAACCGGATGGTGTCAGAGCCGTATTCACCAGCTGTGATGATCTGATAGCTTCAGAGTCAGTTCTTTTTTTATTCAATGACAAGCGGTTCTTCCTAGGATTCTCCCGGTTATCTGTAAATATTAGAGTAAAATTAGAGTAAATGTTTTATTTTCTCGCTTTTAGAATCCTGGTTACAGAGATATTAAATTACCAATTGTATTGTTTAATGCTGTGTGGTTCTGGTATGTCTCCTGAGTATTGGCAAGATCTGTAAGCAAATAATATTTTAAATTATGTTACAACTCTGGTTAAAGAAGAAAAAAAGGTATGCTGAAAACAAACTTACCGCTTATAAATTCCGACTCTAAGACAATGTTTGGATCTTCTGAGACTGCCCCTAAAAATAAGAAAATCATTATTAAGCATGATGCATTTCTGTATATACATATATATATTCAGTATATGACTAGAGAAAGAGAATTTGAGAATTGTATTTACTTACGATCGAACAACGTGGACAGAACCTGAGAACTTATAGCTGCAGGTCTTCCTGTAAAGTCGGACATGATTCAAAATAATACTTGTTTAAAGAAAATTATCAAGTTTGGAAATACAGCTGGATTTGTAACAAAAGTGAGTCGAAATTCTGGAGAGCTGTGATTCTTACCCCGAGATGACGTCTGCTTTTAAAAGAACGCGTGAGGTATATGTCCAGCTTTAAGTCTTGTCACACACGCACGCAGAGAGCAAGGGGGGGGGGGGGTCCTCTGCGTGGGAGGGGTCACCACTGACCCTCAGCTCTTATGTCCTTTGCCACATACACGCACCCACCCTGGCACACAGATGGCCTCACGCTCAGATTCTGAGAGTTGCATCATTAGAGCCACCTAGGCTTGTTTAGTCCCTGTCAGATATTCTTCATAAATAAATTTACAGATGAGGAACATTTCCTGACATGTTTCACACTAGCAAGTGTTACAGAAAAAAAATCTATGAGTTTCAAATGTATTTAAACCAAGATTTACTATTTTGGAGAAAACATGAAGCAGTGGGAAGATCAGCGTTGATTCAACAGTAAGAAAAAAAAACTGAACAAAATCATTCACATTGATGCCGGACCAAATTCTGGAAAAGTCTGGACAAATTCTTTAACTGCGGAAAGATAAAAGTTAAATTTGAGCAGCCTCACGTAGGCCTGTTTACTGTCTGTCACATATTCTTCAGAAGTACGTGTACAGACGAGGAACATTTACTGACATGTTTCACACTAGCAAGTGTTACAGAAAAAGAAAATCTATAAGAGTTTAAAATTTAAGCGATGAAGGAAATCACAAACTCATAGTCAGCACTGACTAATCGTGCTACCATAAAATAAAGTGGTAAAACAGTTATACCTGATAATTGATGAGAATCACCCTGAAAGACACGGACAGATGGCAGGAACCCTTTTCCCGCGCAGATCCCGAGCTGATAATCGATGACGGTTTGAAAATCTGTTTTCCGGAGACATAGAGTTTCCTTGCAGGCCCTCTGTGATGACCCTCAGGTCAAGAGAATCGCCTACCTAGGGGTTTTTTTTTTTAGCCTAACACACACAGATGACAGGTGAGGCCTGTCCGGTATTATATCACAAACTCATAGTCAGCACGAGAGAGCCGGACAGATGGCAGGAACCCTTTTCCCGCGCAGATCCCGAGCTGATAATCGATGACGGTTTGAAAATCTGTTTTCCGGAGACATAGAGTTTCCTTGCAGGCGGTGTGTGTGATGACCCTCAGGTCAAGAGAATCGCCTACCTAGGGTTTTTTTTTAGCCCGCCTCACACAGATGACAGGTGAGGCCTGTCCGGTATTCTGTCACAAACTCATAGTCAGCACGAGAGAGCCGGACACACACGCACAAACACCAAATGGCTTAGTGAGAAAAACCGGAGGTAACTACAACATTCTATTTAAATATACTATATTGTATATTATTCTCAATTATCTAACACTTATTGTTTTTCATACTTTCATTGTACTATTTTTAAAACACATAGTGGGAATAACAGTTGGCGTAACAGTTGTTTTTTTTTGGTTTTTTTTTAGGGGGGGGGGGGGTGGATATTAATAGCAATTAATGATTAGGGTCATAAATCACTCATCCATCAAACTCCGATTAAATTTTGACAGAAGGGTGCCTATAGAGTCTCTCTCACAACATTAACAAAAACAAGACATTGGATAAGTTATGGTAGTCTTAGTAATAAGTTCACGATAGAACAATGTTATTAATGCTGTATGGAAAAGCCTTTTGTTGTTACCTTTGATGAAGCATTAATGGCAATAAAAAATATTAATGTATTTTGAAGAAGATTTTTGTTGATTTTATAAATTGTTGTATTTTATTAAATGTCAGGAAAAATACAACATCATACTTGCATCAAACAACTGATGTTATCATTCAGGTTTTCTTTGTGATATGTAATGGTAAGAGTCAAACATCCATATCCATTTGATTGCTACTTTCCCATCAAGGTCTATGAATTATTTCTGATCTAAATCTCTAAGAGAATATATGTTCTGCATATAAACGTGGCTAATTCTCGAGGTCAAAAAGTTGTTACTTTTGAGAAGATGTGTAAATCTGGAAGGTAGAATTAACATTCTCAGGTAGACATAATAAAGAAAAAATCTAATGACCTTTGGGATGCCATGGTTTTGACTTTTTGGGGTCTATTCCAGGTCTGATTTTGAGTATTTTGCACACATTTTCTTCTTCTTTCATGCCAACCCTAAATTACTGCTGAACTGTAAAGTAATTTGCAGCAAAATGACTGTGACGCTACATGCAGAGTTCTTGATTTGTAGCTTGCCATAATGGCTTCTCGTGTGAGTTGGAGGCTACAGACGCAGTTCATTAGGTGATTCTACTCTTTGCGTGCCTGTGGTGCATGTTGGGATGGGGACAATAGCAGCCAAGAGCAGCAGAGTGATGCTGCTGATCCAGGAACAGTGCATATACATATTACTGGACAGCAACTGTGACACCACCTGCTCAGATTTCACAAAGCACTAAAACATATAGATAGTTGGAATGTTGGTATATGGGAGAAAAAATGCTAATAGTAAAATTAATTTAAAGATACTTATGGAAAAGCTTGTTTGCAGTGTGAATCTGTTTATTCATTATGCTACTTCTCCATAGAAGTGTCAGCACTGTGCATGTATAAATCATAAAAATAGTTAAAATACAATGCTGCAGCTCTCACAACCAACCAAAATGAATTAACATCCTCGTTATAGCCTGACTGCATTGTTCCTGAAACCCACACCTGTTCTCATTAGGAAGCGTACATGGCCACAACACCTGCAGTTTTAGATATTCCAGTAACCCCTTTGGTTATGACATTCACTATCTCCTTACCCGTCCACTGCAGCCAGTGTCAGCAGAGACATCTTCCCAATATATTGCCAGCTGTCTGGCTCTCAGCCTTGGCAGCCCTAATCCCAAGATTACAAATACATACTGGACTGATGAGCACCAACATTAAATATTCCATTTGTCACAGAGCTGAACAACTGAGTCTAAAAAGACCTCTGGGATAGTTTTTTTTTTGTTTTTTTTAAAGTTAAATTAAATGAAAACTATGCCTGCCTGAAACGTCAAATACACTGCCTGGCCAAAAAAAAAGTTGCCACCTGGATTTAACTAAGCAAATAGGTACAAGCCTCCTATTGGATAAGTACTGCATAGGCGATTATCTTTCAGCTGGCAACAAGTTATTTAACCCCAGCTGATGCAATGAGTAACTCCTCATTTCTTAAACAACCATGGCAAAAGACACATCCTGTGGTCGTGGAAAAGACGTTAGTCTGTTTAAGAAGGGTCAAATCATTGGCATGTATCAAGCAGAGAAAACATCTAAGGAGATTGCAGAAACTACTAGAATTGGGTTAAGAACTGTCCAACGCATCATTAAAAACTGGAAGGATGGTGGGGAACCATCGTCTTCCAGGAAGAAATGTGGTCGGAAAACAATCCTGAATGATCGTGATCGGCGATTACTTAAAGGTTTGGTCAAATCAAATTGAAGAAAAACAACAGCAGAACTCAGGAGTATGTTTAATTGTGAACGCAAAGGCATTTCCACATGCACAATGCGAAGGGAACTCAAGGGGTTGGGATTGAACAGCTGTGTAGCCGTAAGAAAACCTCTAATCAGTAAGGCTAACCAGAAAAAAAGGCTTCAGTTTGCTAGAGAGCATAAAGATTGGACTCTGGAGGAATGGAAGAGGGTCATGTGGTCTGATGAGTCCAGATTTACCCTGTTCCAGAGTGATGGGCGCATCAGGGTAAGAAGAGAGGCAGGTGAAGTGATGCACCCATCATGCCTAGTGCCTACTGTACAAGCCTGTGGGGGCAGTGCTATGATCTGGGGTTGCTGCAGTTGGTCAGGTCTAGGTTCAGCAACATTGTGTGCCCAAAGAATGAGGTCAGCTGACTACCTGAATATACTGAATGACCAGGTTATTCCATCAATGGATTTTGTCTTCCCAAATGGAATGGGCATATTCCAAGATGACAATGCCAGGATTCATCGGGCTCACATTGTGAAAGAGTGGTTCAGGGACCATGAGACATCTTTTTCACACATGGATTGGCCACCACAGAGTCCAGACCTTAACCCCATTGAGAATCTTTGGGATGTGCTGGAGAAGGCTTTGCGCAGTGGTCAGACTCTCCCATCATCAATACAAGATCTTGGTGAAAGATTAATGCAACACTGGGTGGAAATAAATCTTGTGACACTGCAGAAGCTTATTGAAACAATGCCACAGCGAATGCTGGCTGTAATCAAAGCTAAAGGCGGTCCAACAAAATATTAGAGAGTGTGACCATTTTTTGGTGGCGACTTTTTTTTTGGCCAGGCAGTGTATAATCAATGTGGACTCCCCATCTAGTGTAAAATAAAAAGAGAGAAGATGTTAAGGTAAGCTAGGATAATTTACTCATACAAATAATTAGAGTTAATACCAGTGATCAACATCATTTGCAGTTCTGTAAAAGTGCAGCTTGAGACTGTTTATCCAATAATCATGTGTTCCTTCCTGAAGCGATCACTACAAAAACCAGATGGTGATTTGTCAGTTTATCAGAAAAGGACCTTCTGAATATTTTACTCTCATTTATCCTGAGCAGCTTCAAGTCCTGAGTTGGTGCAACTGAAATATTCAATTCTAATAAAAAAACAAACAAAAAAAAAACACCATCTGTTATTTCTATCTCTTTGAGAATATAATGTCAATTGTAAATTGATGTTAATTTTCTATCACTATACTTATTAATATGGTTCCTCATGTTATCTTTCAATAACATAAATAGTAAATGGATCACACTTGCATGGAGTTTTATCAAGTCTATGGACTCCAAAGCACTTTACACTACAACCAGTCATCCACTCATTCTTACACACATTCACACACTGATGATGGGATTGTAGCCACAGCTGCCCTGGAACAGACAGACAGACAGAAGCGAGGTTGCTATTCAGTCAGCACCACTGCTATTAGCTATCAGAGTTTCAAATTCAGGCAACAGAATATTCTCTCTCTTGATATCTGAGAATTAAACAGATACTTGATCTAGAGTTTTAATCAGATTTATTTTATAGAAGTATATCACCTGTTTCTTTTTCTCCATCAACATGCAACTTATGGTGCAATTATTTGCCTTGTTCATTGTTCACTTTGCGTCTTAGTTAACTATAGGTTCTCTTTGTATCTTTAGTTTAGTCCATTATTAATCAATAGAAAGTATTAGATTAAGAAATACTTTCCTTATTTGTAAGTTTTAGTCATTTCTTAAAACTATCCTGAAACATTGTTAAAAGTTTCTTTTCTTTTTGAGTGCAGTTTTTAACTCTTTTTAAGGGCTAATTTCCAGATAGCACTTGTATTGATGAGTGATTAGATTTTTGATACCCAGTCAGACTGGTTGTTTTCTAGACATCAATGCCATTTAAAGTAGTGATAAAGCATTGTTTACTTCATTTAAAGCATCTGATGCATACAGTCCCTGTTTTACACTCTTTACCCTTATTATTGGACACCAAGGCTTGCCAATGGCCTTTTCCACCTCTAACCATTCCTCTGGCTCCATCTGCACTGACCTTAAATCTCAGCAGCACATTAGAGGTGTAGTAGCCCGCTTTTACTTCGGAAAGACTGGAAAGTTCAGGCTATTCAGCCCTCCAGAGGCCACTGAAAGACCACTCCATGCTTTTATAGCTACGAGGCTGAATTATTGGATTGTGAAAACACACAGTCACTCACATCAACTCATTTAGGAGGAGGCTGCTAAAAGGTGTCTTAAATTGCTAAGGCAATGCAAAGCGGTCATGACTAATGTTAGAGGGCTTTACCAATAAGGTGTACTTATCTGCTGAGCTCCGGTGGAGTACGCTTGGGTATAACGTGTCTGTTTTGTAGGTTTGCTATTCCTGGAATACATTTGAAATACTTTTTTTTTCTTTCGTCTCTCTAATGTTTACACTCATTCATGGCCAAGAACTGGAGTGGAAATCATGGATGCATTCATATGTGCCTACAATTTCAGAATGAATAACATTCATTTAATGGAACCAGGCATGTGTGGATCCTGCACGTCTCCTTTCCCATAAAAATGAGGAATTTTTTTTATTTTCTTGCAGAATCATTATTTCATACACAAAAATGGGGAAAAAAAAGATTTTGAATCATGTGCATGTATTGGGTCAGAAAATATATATCATGTAATAAATATCCTATACTTTTTTAACAAATTAACTAAGCTGTAATTATTGGTAAGCCTGACTTTCCCTATATTTTTTATGTAACCTTTACTTTTTTTCAAACTTAGAGTTTAACTGGTAATCTGTTACTTTGCGCCTCACTTGCATATTAATGTGGTATGACAAATAGATTCATTTCTCTCATTTATCAAAATAGAGAATCTCTATTTTGAACACCTGCAGTTGAACCCCTGTTTTTTTGTTTTTTTTTCCAGATACTTGCATATTTTTAGAAAGGGTTTTAATAAAGGCAGAGGGAGCTATGGTTTCATAAATACAAAAAAGAACCCCTGAATTAAGGCTTCTGGCTTCTTCATAAACTATTTCTACAGACTCTGTGTATTTCCTTCTTGTCAAGAGCAATGGAGATCTTTAACTGGCACAACACTAATCAAAACACTGAAATTATATATATACAGTACAGACCAAAAGTTTGGACACACTTTCTCATTGAATTCAATGAGAAAGTGTGTCCAAACTTTTGGTCTGTACTGTATATGTATTTTAACTTTCAAAAAGTCTTCCCAAGCAATGCATTTAGGCTTTACAAAGCCTCGCTGTATACCATCCACTGTTGCACTCACTGTGTGGATTCAGCTGGCATTTCCAAACCAACTGAACATTTTACTTTTTTCAGGTTTTTCACTTTGAGCCAGAACAACTCGAATGTTTTCCTGTTCAGGGTTTTGCTCAATCAGCTGTTTCCATCTCTATGCATTTGTAGCTATTTCCCTAGATATGCAGATTATTTTTTATAAAGGCCACTAAAATTCAAAGTTTAATTAGATTTTAAGGCAGGTTCATAAAGAGTTTAAGTTGTCACTTTTTTCACTTGGAATCATATGGGGATTTGCTGAGTTTTGCTTTGAGCCTTTTTGCAGTCATTATTTTTTTCTGAGGAAATGAACATTTTTCCTTTTTTTTTACATGAACTGATTTGTATTGGAAACAATATTTTGGAATCCACCGCATTAGTTGCTTTCACTTGCAACATCTTTACTTGAACCAACATGTGTGTTAAAAAAACAAGAGGATCTAGGAAACAGTAAACACCAGTCTACACATTGCAACAAAACAAAAAGATGGATGCAGCAAAGTACAGATCCTGTTAAAGGAGGCGGTTTATTGGTAAAATGTAATAGTTTTAAGTGAAGCATATTCATTTGTTAGAATGGACAGACCTAAATCAAATCAAGAATCTGCTGCAGGACTTGAAAATTACTGTTCACACTGTACATCTAATTGCACTTAGTTTGACCTATTTTGCAGAGAATGGGGCAAGCTTCCACTTCCTAAATATGCAAAGATGGTGGAGACATATAGAAAGACCTACAAAGATAATTGCAGTATTGACTCAGAGTATTGGAGGCTATGCACTTAACATGCATCACTCCCCCTGTTTTGTGTTGTGCATAACATCAAATCCTACATAAAATGCACTAAAGTTTCTCACTGTAATGCCACAAAAAATAAAAAAAATGTAAAAGTCTGAGTACTTAAATGAGGCATTAGAAGCTAAATTTGCATGCAATGTGCATGGATTTTTACACACAAACACTCCTATTTCCCCTCATCCTCCAAAAACAAACATGTCAGCTTAATTGGCAACTCTAAATCACCCTTAGAGGTGTATACATGCACGGCTGTTATTCTAATTTGTCTCTGTGTTGTCCCTTTGGGCGACTGTTGAGTTTTCAACCGTTTACAAGAACAAGATTAAGCAGGTGCAAAAAAGTGAGTGAGCAAGAGTGTTTTTTGTTGTTGCCTTGATTCAAGGTGCGGAGAACTTGAGATAAAAAAATAAATGAAAGTTTATAAATGCTCATCAGACAAGATTTGGTCACTCTGCTTTAGATTAGATTTTTTTTAATGATAAAAAATCATTACCCTTATACTGGACAATAATATATGTATGTATATAATATATGTCCAGTAGTCATTTGGCTAGAGGAAGGATACAACATAGACAATTCATGAGATATAACTAAGCAGCTGTTTAGTCAGCAATGACAACACTGGTTTTTGCAAAAGCTCAATCATATTGCACAATGTGCAAATTACCTTTATGTATAAGATAAAGAAGGTCCACCAAGGTTTCTGAAGTATAGCTTTGACTTTCTGCCTGTTTTGGAAACTCAGCCCATGTTGCTCTGGTTAGAGGAACATCTCTGCGCCCACTGGGCCATGCTACTGCCCAAATATTGACCGCTGCATGGTTATGCTCAAGGGAACTTTGTGTGACCCGAGTTAATCTGCTCAGTATCAGCCTGCTGTTTGCGTTTGAGCTTCAGCAGCTTGGCAGGGACAAAAACTAAGTAAACAGAACAGCCATGTCATCATCTGATCTGTAACATGGGCAAGATACTCTACAAGAACACAGGAACAACCCAAACTGCAAAGTTCACATGAAGCATTCACACTCGATGTGCGCTAAAACCTCACAGCTGCTTTTCACTTTAACAATATGCGGCAAGTTCACACCTCAGTTCATCACTTTGGTGGTTAAAATGCTCCCAAATGCACACACAAGCAACCAAACAGGCAAATCTGACAGTCTGCGGCTCCCTGAAAGGCCACTCCCCAGCCATAAAGTGAACACCCGCTGCAGCAGCAGAATAGATTACGGCTAAACAAGCAGTGCTGCCCGCACCATACGCTGAGCCAGCTGTTTCTAGATCTGCTTGCACAAGTGTATGTGGAAGTGTGAGGATCTATGCATGACAGTTAAAAATCTATGTGTGGTTTTATGTTATTGACAAAGCAATAAGATGTGGTTGTGAGTGTGTGTGTGTGTGTGTGTGGGTGTGTGGGGGTGTGTGTGTGTGTGTGTGTGTGTAAGTGAAAATGTTAAAGGCCAGCATAGGGGTGATACTCTTGTTTGGAGTAATCCAGAAGAAATCAA
This sequence comes from Xiphophorus hellerii, assembly GCF_003331165.1. Classification (NCBI taxonomy): domain Eukaryota; kingdom Metazoa; phylum Chordata; class Actinopteri; order Cyprinodontiformes; family Poeciliidae; genus Xiphophorus; species Xiphophorus hellerii. Next base: position 4,113,631 of record NC_045684.1, on the reverse strand, counting down.
TAGCTCCCAACTCCCTTGACCCCAATTACCTGGTGTCAGTTCAAATTACCCCTGCAGGAGATGTGTAGATTTAAACAAGTAATGACCATAATAATAATTGTTTTCTTTTGTTTTACACTTGTGCATATGTATTAATTAGTTTTATTTTGTAACCAGGTTGCTGTGTATTGCAGACTTCTGTCCAGGTCCCTTTTGAAAATGAGATCAAGATCTCAATGGGGTTTACCTGGTTAAATAAAATAAAGGAAAGGAAAGGAATACTAATGCAACTAATGCATGAAGACAGCTGAAAACATTAAGTCAAAGTATCTGAAGGATATCTGAATTATGATTCTTTAATTCTTGATACAGCTGAAACAGGACTTGGCTTCTGTGACTCTTGATGCTCTGAACAAGCCTCCCTAATTTTCATTCACATCACCTTCCTTCATTGTTTCACTTGAATTGCAGCCAAAAATGATAGAAACTAGCTTCCAGGCCTGAACAGATTTATCATTATCCATATTTGTTTATTAGCGAGCGAGGAGGATCGGCTGTTGTTTGAGAAATTGATCTTGCATGACAGTCCAAAATTATACCATCTGAAAGACAAATTATTGTCATAATTTTAGTGACTCTGGAAGTGATGAAGTAAAAAAAAATCGAGTTCTTTGTGGAAAATAAGGATAAAGATATCTTTACTTTGGGAGTTAAATGAAGTGAAGAGAGGTTATTTTTTTCAGATCAGTCTAAAAGCACTTCTGACTCACACAGCTCTGTGGCTAAAGTCTTTAGAAAGCAGATGTTTTATTTGATATCTAAAGTAGTTTTTTTTACGTTAACAGTGCTTCAAGTAAACTTCCAATAGAGACCAAAAGTCATGAAGACTGTCATCGCACTGTGGAACAATCAAACTTGAGCTCATCCTCTTCAACTCTTGTCAAGTACAATTATTGATCCATTGTGATTGAAGGCAGTTGCAGTGTTTTAAATCAGAAAGTAGTTTGTCCAATTTTAACTGGATTCAAATTCCCATTTCTTCCTATTATATAGCTCTGTAGATTTGCCTGAGTGTGTGTGCTTTCTGGAGGAATTATTCACATTAAGTCTCAGAAAGAACGCGGTTAATGTAAAACTTTTGCCACAGATTGCTTGATGTGGGAACTGGGAACAGGCCTTACCGCAAAATTTGGTTGGTGTTACATGTTTGGTTGATGTTTGTTAAAAAAATATCTAATCAAGGGAGCCCAGCCAATTGCCTTTGATCATTCATGTTGCAGCAATCCCTCATCCTGAGCAAGTATGTGGCGACAGTGGATTAACCAGAAAAAAAATATATATATTCAGCAGAGTTTAGCTTTGTATGGATAGTCACTGGCCCCAACAGGCTGAGGATTGAGAGGACAGGAAGAAGACACTGAAAAACCCAGCAAGACTGAACCTGGAATCCTTTCTATGACAAACATAAAGACAATTAAAATTAGAAAGGATACATTTCTATAAGAGTGCACCACATTTATTGAAGCAGTACCTCTGTCAATGGCTTCATTCAGGAGAGAGAGTTAAACACAAAACCACTGGGTAAGAGGTAAGTTAATACTTTGTTTTTAAAGTATGAAAAGAAGGTTAACAGTGACTCCATGTTTTATCCACTGATTGGAAAAGTTATTGATATTCCCACTTTTCAGCTGTACACAACCATCCTCCTCTGTCTCTTCTAGCAGCAACATTACCTTACAGTCACTAGTCAGTACAGCTAAAACATTTGGCTCATATGTCCATATCAGACACAGATCACCCAAATAAAAATCTATAATATACACAACACATAATGAATAAAACATTTATCACAGTCACGTTTATTTTGGGACGAAAACATCCCTGAGGGGGAGTGTGGGATGTGTTCATCCTAAAACTGCTGTCTAATGGACACTGACTAGTGCACTTAGACAGACAGAATCAGAGACATGATGTCAAGGCCTGAACCAGCATACCCTGACACTGAGATCGTACCCAGTATTTCTTCCAGTGAGCTTGTTGACACGTTGGCAGACAGTCTGCTTGCATTCAAAAGAGCAATAGCTGTCTGCCTTGTATCCCTGCATGCCTTACTACTGAAACTCTGACACACAGATACAAGCCCATTGCCTGGCATAACCAGTAGATCCCAGCAAAGATGAATAACATGTGTACACATTCAGTTTTATATCTATCATAAAAGAACATGCAGTTAAAATCATGCAGATATACGAAGTTGTCATGGATCACTCTTTACGAATTCAAACAGGAGCAGGACATAATCTATCAAACTGCCTCTGGGCCAATAAACTTAACAACCTCCTCCAGCCCCTATTCCTTTCTATTGTGACAACAGCCATCCACATCCACCCTCAGAGACACAATCACACATAATATAACACACAGGAGGTCACACAGTGATTTAAACACTCAACATGAGACACCCATCTTCCGGCTGAATTTTTAATGTCGAACACAGAGGAGCACACAATTCAATTTAGAAACTGCTAACTGCTTTTCACGGATGCTCGCAGGAGTGAGCATCTGCCTCAAATGGAAATTTCATGCACTAAAGCAGGTTTTCCTCAAGACATAACAAACGCATAACTTTATTTCTGAATTCCTCAGACTGTAAAGCCCAGACCGGGGACAGACGCGGCATCTCGTCAACAAACGTATAATGAACAAAGACAAAAAAGGTTTTGTGCTGTGCTCAAGGACACCTCGGGAGATTCTACCTAACGGAGAAAAAGCTATTTTCTTTAACGACGACCACCCAATTTTATGCTCAGCAGCTGGCTCTTTGCTAGTTGACAAGTCTTCATGTCCATCCCTGCGGCTGTCGCTTGTTTTATTGTAGTGTCTGGATCGTAACGAGCATTGTCAGCTGAAATTTAGGATTTTACAGGCCAAACTCAATGGAGGACCACTTTAAGCAATTTCTTTTAAGCAGACTTATCCTGAATCTAACATTTTCGTTTAGAACATGATTGAACCATCATTGTTAGTAATTTCCTTCCCAAACTCATGGGATGTATGTTTCTGGATAGAAAAACTGTTTTCATGTTGTCAACATAAAAACAGTTTTGAGTATTTTCATTGCCCTCTTTTTAAACCTAAGAAAACCCCATTCTGTACATTCTGTTCATGCACTTCCAGCCATTTTTTTTTCTTAAAGAGAATAACTCATGGACAGTAATGACAATGAATGAATACATTTTTTTGTTTGGAAGTGAACTTTAGGTTCTGGAAAGCTTTTACACATTAACCACAAATAAGTAGAGAATAATTACATTGTTATCAGTCCAAGGTGAAAGGACTAAACCCTTGAAAACATTTTTTGGTTAACAAATTTATTATTGTATTTTCAATTAAAAAAAACTCTGAGATTGATTTTATAAAAAAATCTGGAATTAGGTTGTCATATGTCTAATGTTTGAGTATGAATCAGCTAGAGTGATAATCATTGTTATTTCTTAATATGTCATAATTTGTTACTGATTTTGTCAGAGCTGGTTATGTTTTTAGAGCTGGGAAAAGAAAAGATCCACTGGGTGAAGTTTATTTAGAAACAAAGTTCTTAGAAAGGTTACGTTTTTAACTCAATTTTAAATCATATAAGCTATAGAACATTCATTTGTTTGTTTGGGAAGTCTTTCTAAGTTAATACATGCAGAAAATGCATAAAAGAGCAGAACAATAAAAATATTATTTTCTCATAAAGATTATTGGTGATGTGCAATCTGGTGACTCAATGACTCAGTTGCCTGAAGCTTAAGTGGTATTAAAAAGACAACGAAGTGTCACGCAGCTCATCTAATGACATTTCTGTGTGTGAACATAAAAAAACAGATGTCAATTATGAGGCAAAACTCTTCACTTTCACATTGTGTACAAGAAAAGTAATAGATTTGAAAAGAAGAATTTGATCACACATTTTTAACTGCAACCTGTTAGAGCTCCTTACACAGTTACAACCTTTATTCAAGTCCCTCAATACATTATAGCCCAGTTTGTGTCAATATTTAGACTAATCGCATTCAGACTTAATGTCTGAAACCTGATGATTCCTCACTTTAACATTCTTCTTTTTATTGCAATGAAAACTTTATAATGTATTCTTTTAGAGTAAAACCACTGTCAGCACTTTCAGTGAGATTTTTTTAACAAATCTTTCTACAAATAATTTATAAATTCTTTACAATGCAATTTTTATTAAAATAAACCAGTTCATTTTATTAACATAAGTTAATTTCATTTAAATTAAATTACTACTAAGAGGTAAATGATTTTCACAAGTTCATGTTTTTTAAGAGAGAAAGGTAAAAATAGTCACTTTTACTGAACACTGAAAGCCATGCCCAAGCGGTCTTTTTTCCCTCTAAATGTGATTTGTGGATATGCATTTATGAATGATTTATTTTCTTCAGGCAACTATGTGCACTCCAGTTTTTGTGAGCCCCCCTCTCCCTCTCCTCCACAAAACTGTGAGAGTTGACAGTGAGAATAAATCTCCCACGCTGCATGCCTGCCTAGCATTTCAAGAGCATAAGAAGATGTGCAGCTTTAAGTACATAACACTTGAGGACTGTTTTTCTATCCATCTAATACTATGCAGTTTGAACATCAGCCAAGCCAGGCTTCTGAAACATTCCATGGCACGTTTTGCAACTTTGAGAGGCCAAATATATTCTAAGATGCTTGACTGCACAATTTACGCAAACCCCGTTGCAGTAAAATCTGACAAACACAACAAACAAAGAAGAGTTTGAGTCAAAACATGAGTAGAATGAGTGTAATAACTTATCAAGCTATTACACAGGGATAATGAGGTCTTACAATTTACTTGATTTTGCACATGTAAAAACAGGGACAAAAAAGTATGCCCCATGTTCTATATGACAGTAATGCTCCATATATGACAAGCAAACTAGATGTTTGTTCTAAAAGTTGAACTTTTTCATAAGATGACAGTTCATCTCCCACTCACAGCCCAGTAACTAAACATTGTTCATGCACTTGTTGAAATCAGTGGGTTGATATTATATTATGCATGCAGGAAAGTGTTTCCAGAAAATGAGTGAAAATGTACAGTATCCTGCATGATGATAATGTGAAATGGAAGTTCACAAATGATAATTGCTATCCCTGTCCAGCTTTAAACATTTTAATGTTTTTACTTTATAACAAAACAGAAGATGCAGCACAAACTCCAGCTCAAACATATCCAATCATGTAAAATTAATACAATTTATATTTATCATTTCACGCAAAGCATTTGGAAGTATTACTTGTTGCTGCCTACATAACCTCTAGCTTTAGAAATACAGTATGTTCATCCCTTGAGTCCTTACGCAAACAGCAAAACTGATTTAGTTTCACTTGTCATGCTATGATTACTAAGAGGTTGAGTAAGGCATAACATGGAATTATTGTTTCTCAAGAGGCAAAACATGGTTTATCATTGTTCGTTTATTCATGACAAGTTAAAATCCCCAATTACCAGCCAACACCTTCTCTTGTCTCTGTTACCTGCTCTGTTGTCCTGTGAAGGTTGCACACAGACATCGTCTGCTCGTTACTACTTTCCCTCGCAGCAGTTTCACCAGCAAATTGCATGAGCAGCCAGCCTGAACTGCAAGTGCAGGGACAAGTTATGACATCTCTTTTTATTCCAGCAAGTTACAGAAGTTAAAAAAGCTGACAACCCTAAAGGATCCCACTGTTTGAACTTCTTCCTCTGAGTCTCTTTTTACATGCTCAACTTGTCTGCTTTTGTCACATTTTTGGAGAAGCGGAAAGCAACACCGTGGAAGTCTTGTAGAAGAAATCCAACAATGTGTAGCCTGAATCCATATTTTACCATTCATGGCTTCAAGAAAGCACAAATTCAGAAAATAAGGGATTCCTGGAGTTTCAGGATTGCAAGCTTATAAAATTCAATAGAAACAGCTCAGTGTGTTCATTGCTGAATGCTGGAGGATGGCATTATGTGGACTTTGGAGGCAGTTTTAGACCGGACATAGATATTTGAGATTTTCCCCCAGGTTGTGTGATCATTAAGTACATTTAAAAATATAGTTATTACAAAAGCAACATATTGGCTCCCTATCAGTTACATTATGTAACTTTTACACCATTTATCCCAAAACACAAGCATCGTATCAAACAGGGGTGCATCATATTGTAAGAGACACACACATCACAAACTTGATGTGTCACAATATTACCCTAAACCCTATCACCGCAGGTTTGCTAACATATGTATTGGCATAAAAACTGTTGTGACATCAACTCTAGTAGATTGTGTTTAGAAATGAAAGCTGAATGTGTTATGATGCCTTTCATCAAAGTTTAGTCAAAGCTATTAAAATGATTTGTTTGTATTACACTGAGGAACACTCTGCTCAAAGGTGGCATACTCTGTTAAATGCATGTGATGTTACTATGCTGATGTTTACAATTACATCAGGAGAGATAATGTCAGATGCTAATTGCTTAAAAAGATGTCAGAAAGTGAAGCAAAACTTGACAAGGTGATATTTACTCTGTCTTAAACAAATTGAACAGATGTTTCCCTGCCACTCTTACATCTACACCACTTGCAGCTAAGTTCTCTTCTGCCTTTGCAAAAGCTGCTGACAAAGTCTAAAACCTTAGTGTCTTCAAGGCATGAAAAGGCTCTTACCAATGCAAAAACTTATCACCTTCAATTTATTGTCCACTCAGAACCCTAATTGCTTGCTGATATGCAGTTTCTCTCTCTGAAACATTTGTCTAAGAAAAAAATCAGCTTGAACATAAAAGCTTTAGGCTTTTCTTTGTTTGAGGAACACCTCTCAGTTAACTCAGATGAAACTTTAACACAGATTCCCACATAAAAAAGCTGCTTTGGATCTCAAATGCCTGCTAACGATATGTTAGCTCTAATCTAATCAGCCAAAAATTCAGATTCAGTACAAACTACTGTGATAAATGTATAGCTATCAAAAATTCAAAATGCAGTTTAAAAAAATAAATATGTATATATTATTTAATAAAACTATGCTATAAATACAGAACCAAAAAATCATAAAACATAAAAAGTAAAGACAGAGATTTTTGTTTTTTTTTCAGTTATTCTACATTGTAGCCATAATACGAATGGAAATCTTTCATTATTTACCCCACAATAAAAAAAGCCTTCTTTCAATGACACTTTCAAAAATTCTAATAGCCTGTGAGAGAAATTATTTCAATAATTACCACAAAGCATTACTATAATTCTGCCTGCTGTTTACTTTCATCTTACCAAGCCTGCTTTTCTCTTTGGACTTATCCACATCAAATGTGGTCCGCAGGGGAGACCAAGAAATATGAAGGAAGAGGGAGGTTTGAGAGCCAAAAGAAAAGAGGACCAGGCCAGACGTTTTCAATCCCAAACTGAAGGCAAATCCAATTTATAATTTGCCATGCAGAACAAAGCCAGTGGTTGTTAATCAGACATTGAAGGAGCAGATGCTTTTCAATAATGTATTAAGAGATGATTTTATCAAGTCAGAGCAGTCCACTGCCATTTTTTCATCCGAAAGTTACATTTATCCTAATATAGTTTGTGCGCTTACTGATATCTCGTTCCATTAATTTTTAAATATTGTTATGCGTGAATGGTTGACTGACTGAATATAGTATAAAGCGCTTTGGAGTCCTCTGGACTAGATAAAGTTCTATACACATAGAGGCCATTCACCATTATGTATTATGTACTTTAATGAAAAAATGTTAATAAAGCATTACATATTGCCGTTAAAGAATATAACTTGCTATGCTATGCTGTCCATGTTGTAAATATCTACTTAAGCACATTGTACATTTAACGTCCAGCAGAATGTTGCACCTGTTTATGAAATTGGCAGCTGATCTGGTTTCTCATAGGAGTTTAGAATATGTTATAATATTTAACATTCCATTTTACTACAATGTTTTGAAATATTGCCCCAATAACTTTTTATGTTGCTTATAATTGTTCTCTCGACTCCTTTATTGATAGCAAGTATTCAACAGAATTTATAATCTCTTGAGACTCATTGACTGATTTACAAGAGAGACTTGTTTTATGCATCACAAAAACATAAAACAATAATACTTTTTTGTGTTGCTCAGAAAAGTTGGATATAATATACACTCTACAAGTCAGAATCTGACTATATGACAAAATTTAACTGAAATGCACTTGGTTATTTTTTATTGAATTTGGACCAAAATAAAATTCTAGATAAACTGATATGAATAAGACTCTAACTCGCTTTGAATTTAGGGCCTGAAGATCATCTAGGAAATATGAGTCAGAAATAGATGCTGGATAATGTTCAGCGTAACTCAGAAGTAATCCCAAAATGAAAAAGAAAAAGTTGCACTGCGTCTTTTTCAATTGTCCTTTTGTACTTCATCTGTATTTGGTTCCATACACAGCTAAAACTCATGACATAAAATAAGAAAGATAAAAAGTTATATCAGTATGCTAACTGAAAAATCTTGTAAACAATGCTGGACCGGTTGCAGAAATGTTTTGTGTGAGCATTTATAATCTGTGAGATACGTTTTCTTACCATGTTCCCAAAGTTATGTTATTTGGTAAAGAAAATAAATAAAAATATATTTGGCATTTCCTAGGAAAACAAAACAATACCTCACATCATTTTATTATTATTATTATTATTATTATTATTATTATTATTATTATTATTTTGTGGTTTTTATGGTAAACTGCTGACGGTTTAGAAAAATAAAAGATTTCTTGAAAAACAGGGCACCTCAGGACAACCTTCTGCAGCAACAGAAACTGATTATGAAACATGAGTTCGCTTACTGTTGCGGACCATAGCTTACATTATTAAATAACTGGTGAATATTTAACACTGAAGATTTGCCGCAGGTAAGTTAGGAATCTGCAGTAGCAGTAGTATTACCTCAAAAGGAATGACTTTTGCTTAAATGCTCTGTTTAAGCTAACATGATGATCCTGATGTTTTACACACCACTTTCGAATACAAATTTTATTTTTAATGTTGTTGTTCTGTGAATAATCCTTTGTGCTACATCCAAGTCGCCGGTCATATGTTTCTTTAAATTCTCACTCCAAATTTTCCTTCAAAAACTGTATCCTGGACCCTTGAATGAAAGGAAAGTACAACAAAATCCGACAAAACTGAGAAGATGAAATTTATAAACCTTGTATTCACTCGGCAGTGGTTTTTATTCATGTTCCTTAATAAGGGCATTAAAAGTGAAGTGGTGCTTGCAATCTACAGTCATCAAGATAGATTTGAGTGGCATTTATATTTGAATGTCTTACATTCAAACATAAATGCCAGCTTAATTTGTCATGATGACATTAAACAGTTTAAACTATGGACTGTAAATCCCTTTGGGCACATTGAGTATTGTAACATAATCAATTTAGCATTTTCCACAAGAGGAGTTATGTTTACAGAGATAGGAAGCTATAAATTATCTGGGTGTACCTGTCATTGTGAAAGCTGAGGTTTCCTTAAATAAGGATTTAGGAATTCAGTGCTGTATGACATCAGCAATAAACTTAAACCGTAATCGTTCCAGCTATGATTTTGGTGGGGTTACAAGGTGATTTCAAAGCAATCTTGAGTGCATCCTTTTGAAGAGAGGAAGTGAAAAATGTTAAGGACACTTGTCAATCTTCCTTGATTCAATGTCCCTGCAAATCCACTCCAAGGTCAGATTAAAGCTTTGGGAGACTGCAGTAAAAGGTTGTGCAAAGGATGGCAGAAGAAAAAGCTATATCTAAAGCTTTACAGGTCTTAGTTGGTATTTAACTCTAATCAACTGCATCTTGTTTGGGAACTGTCCCTTTAGGAAAAAATGTAAAATTACTAAATTGGAAAAAAAAATCACAACATACACAAATAGATTAAAGCCAATGAAAAAGAATATTAACGACAGGAGGAATAAAATAGAGATTTTTTTTAACTCAGTGACTCTGGCATATCATTTAGAAAATAAGTTATTATTATTGAGTGAATGGTGTGTGTGGACATTTTTTTTATTTTGTTTTGCTATATTAATGAGCTGAACTAATACATCATTCAATGTGGAATTTGACAAAATGTGAAAGGCCAATCAAACCAATGCTGAGGTCGCTGGTCTAGATGCAAGGCATTTTAGAATGTTTTAATTTATTGAGTGTTTCCAAGTTCAAATAATTTCCTTCAGTTAAATTTAACTGTTTGCAGTCAGATAATGTGGTTTATTTTTAACTGTAAGATATGCTTTAGATAGTTTTGTGAACAAGTCCACATATGTTATTATTTTATCTAATCAGACAATCATTTTTATTAGGAAAGCTGCAGAAAATTGCTAAAAAGACTGGAAGAAGGCACACAATTGCAAAAGTGCCTAGACTGGAAAAACATGCACAAGACCTGAGTGTCTTCAAAGTAATTACCAAGAGGTTCATTTGTGACCTAACAGGTGCTGATGGAATTGGTCGTTACGATAATTGTATTTTAAAAGGAATTGCTGCAGATGGTAGACAAGGAAGGTGGGGGAGATGAAAGCAAAGTCACAGCTGGTAAATACAATTCACTTTACTAATGGCATAAGAAGACAGAACAAGAGAGAAGTTTGCTTAATGACTTTGTGTTTATGTGGCCGACGATGCCAAACTTTGACCTCAAGAGATCTGAGATTACATGCCTGAGGGGCGGGAGGAGGGTCTTCCCAACCCTCTGTGTGTTTGAACCTTGTGAATGTGTTTGTTTGTGGTCTACTTTTAAATTAGTTTGACTGTCCACTATCTCCAGAGGGCAAAGCATTAATGAAGTCTACTGGATTCATTAAACAGTTGCTGCAGCTATAAGAGCTAATTATTTCACTATTAGAATGTTTTATTACTGTGACCAGGCTGCAGTAATAAGCCAAATACAAACATGTATTTGTTTACAATTAAACACACAAAGATAAATCATGTTTTAAAAAAATAGCACTAAAACCTAATTGACATTCACATTTTGTAGCCTTTTGAACATGAATGTGATTTGTTTTTCTACAAAATAAATCAAGATTTAGGAAAAAATGTACATGGCTTTGTTAAAACAAATGTTGGGTTTAAGATTGAATAATCAAGTAAAAGGTTATGTTCAGTTAATGTGGACAAATAATCATTTACCAATAAAAGTAAATGAAAACCCACTAAATTTTTCAACAGCAAAAATGTAGAAAGGTATCAGTGTGTCCTTTTGATAATGAATTCTTTCTGCTTTGTTTAGACATGTGCCAGAGAATCAGGAAGGAGCTAGTTAAGTATGTTTGAGCTGATGTGAGATTGAAATGATGTGAGATAGAAAGAAAATTGAAATCCCTCTTATTTAGATCCAACACACCATCAAAAGTGTTTAAAAATAAAAATATTTTCCATCAAACATAAGACCAACATCCCTTGCCTAAATTAGGGAGGGAGATAGCATTAGGCATAAATGGAAGATCTCCACATTTATACCTATTGCTACGAAGAAGAGAGACCCTAAAGCTGGATCCAAACCGTAAAAGTGGAAATTTCACTGACCCTCTTTAACACATAAATATCAGAAAAAATCATCAGTCTTTGCTGTTTAAGTGCATTTTATATGTATTTATAAAATCACCTGAGTAATAAGCAATAATACTATCCTAATAAAATATATATTGCAATCTAGTCTGTAAACCAGTCAGTATGGACAAACTGCCTGGTTTATTTCCTCCAAATCCTAAAAAGAGTTAGGTTCTTGAGCGGTAGGGTTTAAATATTCACAACAGTCCCTCTTCTAATCCTTCAACAATATTATACCACAATGATAGATCATGCACCTGTTGAATTGCAATGAGAACATCCCTGTGAGCAGTGAATAAGATGCCACATCGTGCCAGCATCAGCTCCCCTTCTCATTCAAAAATAGCCACTTTTGTGTGTTTCAGGCCAGAAATCTGAATTGCAAATCCCACCTCATGTCGAATTGGAGAACGTGAAGTAAGATGATGTGTGCAGGGTCGGGCAGGTTTGTGCAGGTTCATGTCAAGAGTGCTGCATGGAGGAGGCACAAACACACACAATATACTGTATATGCATATAGTTACATGCATTGTTTATAATCTGTATAAACAATGTATGTTCATACAGACTTGTCACTTACAGACTTGTCACTTGTCCAGTTTTGTGCATCAAAAGGTGGTACTTCATTAGACAATGATGAAGAAAATAACTAAAAGAAAAATATTTATCACCTAGAATCAGACTCTGGTATTCAAAATACAAGCACCCAACAAGTCTTCTTTTTCTCTTTGGAAATAACCAGTTGATCAGCTAAAACTTTGCTTTGCAGAAGGACCTGCAAATACAACAGAACCCTAAGAAACTTGAACTGATCCCATTCAGGACTATAAACATTCAGTGTTTAAATAGCGAAATGTCACAGAGAAAGGTCTGTATAGGTTTGGTGACAGTGCTGCGGGAGATAATGGGAGGACTCTTTCACTGTTGCTCCCTTTGGCTGAAAACTTTGATCAATGCTCAGATAAACAATTTAGAGTCCTCACTTAAAACTCACAGTTCAAATGAAAGAGAGAAGCCATCTGTTCACCACTCATCAGCCCTCTTATGCTCACACATGTCAGAGAACAAGCCCATTAGAGGCCATGTGCAGCCAATCTCCGGCACATATCAACAACTCAAGGCTGAACATTTGAATGGGAGCAGTTGGTGACTATCTGCAGCCTTTGGTTGCTATGAGAGGAGTGGATTTCCATTATAAAACTCCCGCAGTTTTCAATCTCCAGATAAATCCATAGAACAAAAAAAAACCACTATGGATCTCTTACGCAAGATTAGAAACGTAAGTATAGTGCAATGAAGGATGTGAAAGACTTCTCTTATCTGGTGTCTGGCATGCAGGAAGCATTTAACCATCACATTCCAGTTTGAACTCAGCAGCAGGCTGAAGTTGAATCGAACGCTGAATATTCTGAGCGTGAAATGGCAGGAGGTTTATTCTTGTTTGTGTTAAAAATAAAAAAAAACAAAACACGGTGCCTCGCTGTGGCAACAAACAGTACTAAAAGGGAAAGCCAGCTCTTCTGGTCCCATGTGGGCAGTGGTGGTACTGGCTGCATCTACTGCTGGGGGATTTCAACCTCACTCCTCCCTGAGGGGTGCAACTGCAAAAACCACCGAGCACATCCTTGAAGTTGGTCCAGGCTCCACGTTGGCAGATGTCTGGCTCACCATCACAGCTGAGCCAGATGGTAAAGGTGACAGCACGTGCCAAAGTGGATTGTTCTTCTAAAGTGTGTGTTTGTGTCCTGGATGGTGATGAAGGCATAGTTTTACAATACGTTCCCCCTCACCCCTGTTATCTTTTTCTTCAGTAAGAGCCACATGCTTTTCTTGCAGCAACAAAAATATTGATTCTCCTTGTAATCCGTTTCTCCATTTGTGATGAGAGTAATTCCATTTTGTCACACAGTCCTCACCACAGGTTACGCAAAGCTGCTAATGTGAAGTACTTTGAGAAACACAGGCACAAAGCAACCAGAAACAGCCTCAGCAGCAAGGATGTGAAATTAACAAGAGGCAGGAAGCTAATATTCTGCAGCTGTGCTCTGCAGTAAATGCAGATGATCTACTGGCCACTTTATCACATCACTATCCATCTCTTCTTCCTCTGTTTCAACAATAAAGAGGCAAAATAGCAAACATCTCAGTCTCATGAAGATACTTTAGTTTGAATTGGAAATGGCAAATAGATGAAGTCACAATTTCAAGTTAGTATTCATTTCTCCCATAAAACAGAAATTGACAGGGCCATACAAAAGTGTCCATAATCTTAAATGTCTCAGAATTTATCACCATAAAGCTAAAAATGTCTAAGTATGTCATAAGTTGTGCGTAGTTGTATGGATGTATGACTTTAAAATGTTCCTATTTCAAATCTGAAATGTGTTGAGTGAAACAGTTGTGGAAATTTTTAAAGCAGCATTAAATTATATAAATTTCTCAATCCTTTAACATTTAATAGAAAAGTTCACTTTATTGTCTGAAAAATAAAAAATATATAGCAGAGCTACAAACCTACATCAACCGCAGAAGCAGCACAAAGACACATGGTAACCCAGGAGGAATTGCAGAGTCACAACTCAGCTGAGAGAATCTGTTGACATGACAACTATTAGTCATGCACTAAGCAAATCTGGCCTTTATGGAAGAGTGGCATGAAGAAAACCATTGGTTTGGTGTGTGCCATATATGAGACACAACAAACATGTGAAAGAAGGGGTTTTTGTCAGATAAGACCAAAACGCAATGTAAGGCAAAAAGTTTAAGTTCAAAATGAATAAAAAATTTCTGTTGATCACACTGAACTCAACATTCCCAGACATGGTGATAACAGTATCCCACTGTGTGGATGCATCTTTCCTCCGATACAGAGGAGCTTCTCAGATCAGTGGAGAAATACTGGGTATACCTTAAGGAAAATATTTTAGATGCTGCAAAAACCTGTGTCTGATTGAATTTACCATCCAGCAGGAGAACTCTAAGCACACAGCCAGTGTTTCAATGGAATGATTTTGGTCCAAGCATACTTATGTACAAGACTGGTTAACTCAAAACCCAGACCTAAATATATTTTATCAGTGGCAACACTGATGTTCACAGGCTCCCTCGACCCAATTTGACAGAGCTTGAGCTATTGTGTTAAGACAAATGGACAAATATTCCAGTCTCTAGGTAGAGCCTTACTATTAAAAACTTCAATTGCAGCAAATTGCATTTCTACAAAGTATTGATTCAAGGCAAGTGACAATGAAGCCGTGGCCCACTTTTCAGAATTGTATTTTGCCCTTCTTCTTTTACTTCACATATACTGTATGTTTCAAATTGTTTTGATGCATCCCATAAAATCTCAATAAAATGCATTGACGTCTGCTGGTGTAATATGTCAAAATATGAAAAAGTTCACAAGGCTTGAATATTTTAGCACTCACTCTTACCATGTCAAGAAATAATTAATATTTGGAAGTCAAGATTGAAGAGACAAGATTGGACACAGTCTACATTGCTTTGAAAACTTGTGAAAACTTGGCAGATGAATTCAAATCACAATATATTTTTAGAGATGTGATCTCAGGTGCACAGACTGTTGCTCGCAGGTTTTCCTAAATATATATTTTATATTCTTAACTGTTTATGGAAACAGTGTTCTTACTTGTTTGACCCAAGGGAGACAAATCACTGTAATATCCTTTAGATACATTTACAATATGTGTTGTCCATGCATCTCCAGATAAGATCTCTTCCATAGTCTGCACACTTATTTCCTCTGTCTGGGCTTTTTGAGCACAAAACTTACTGCACCCTAAATGTAAACAGGGCTTTTATGGCCAGAAACGCATAAAAAGTTTTGAACAATTCTTTATTTTTCCGACTTGTTCTGGCTGTTCACCAAGCTATAACTAAGCAGATGGTTCATATAAAATGTTGCCTGGTTATTTGGGAACCTTTTTAAATAAATCATGTCCAACCTATTTGTCTTTGTTTAACAAACATTATGAAACTAGTCAGACCTTGGAAAAGAACCCTGTACATTTACTGTGCAGGGTTCAGGTACATAGAACTGTACATTTACATTCTGTGACTTTTATGTTGTGTTGTGGTTTCTGATGTTATCTTCTGTTTGAGTCGTTTGGTTTAATTTGGTTAGGCTTTGTTTATTATGGCTCTTAATGCAGACTTGTTTCTATTTTCTTTTAAGTTAACTTAATTTATTTAATTGAGTTATGGTTTCTGACTCTTAGATCCCTCACTCTTCAACTGTTTATAGTTTCCTTTTTTCAGAGCACATTTTTCTTTTTTTTTTTACTTTAGACCCAATGTTTGGTTAGGTGGCTGCCAGTTATAAAACATCCTGCAGGGAGATGACAGATTGTTTAGGTTCGGAACATCACAATCTATGATTATTGTGCAAACATGGAGAGCAATGTGAACTATAAATAAAACACCTTAAATTGGAACTAAAATAGAAAAAGACGTTACACAGAATGAATTTAAGCACAGCTGAATGCACCATGTTCCTGGAGCCTGAGAAAGTGTTATGGAGAGGAATATTAAAGGGAGAATGTGTTTTGCCTCTAGGGTGCTCAACTTTGCAGAGTCCTGGTGTATTATTTACAGGCCTGCCAAAGGATGTAGAAAGAGGATAAGACGACACTGAAAAGAAAATTTGAATGAGGTACTTGCAGTGCATTTCCAGATATAATGTTTTGACCACTTTTCAGTGTAAATGAAGATTAACTGACGTCCCTCAGCTGATTGCACAGAGAAGCAGGCTGAGATGCAACCATCCCAAAGAGTCCTGAATCTTGTTACAAAGACATTAAGTCAGAAATTTTAAATCAAATAAATGTACTTATTTTTTTCCTAACACATTTACTTTCTAATGTTTTTAACATGACTTGATTTTATGTTGTGACAATTTTTCAAAACAGTATTGAAGAGAATCATCTCTTCTCCATGCTAAGTTTGTGATGTATGAGGTTGAAAAACAGTCAGTGAGCTGAATTCATGAATTCCATTTATTATACCAAAATACAGCTGGTCCATTCTGACATGCTACCTTTAAGAGCTAACAGTCAAATGGCAACAAGCAACAGTTGGTAACTTCTTTTGTTAGCCTCTGTCTAAGCTACGCCCCAAAGAGGGCGTCCCCTACTGTGTCATTTCCTCTAAGCAGAGCTCTCCTTTGCATGTCATTTCCTGTTGGTTTAGCATAGCAACTAGCTATAAGAGATAGAAGGAAAACACAGAATTGATTTATTCTTAACAGTGTCAATGACAGAAGAAACACTAGAACTAAATCTCTAGAATAACTTTAACAGCTTTCCGCTTTCCAATAATCCACATTTGACATAATATAATATAGTACCAACTTGCAGTTGATCAATAAAACTTTAAAGTTGCTAAAAAAAAATCATCTTCCTATGTTCTCTAAAACTAGAGTTGCAACCACTCCCCTGCCATTAAAGGTTTGCAAAGGCATGTAGACCATCCAAAATGACAAAAGTTTGGAAAAATATTAGTTTTAAAAAATCCTTGAATTCTTGCACACAAAAATGTACTACAAAAAATGCCAGTCATTCAACTTACGCTTCTCTACTTTTTGGTTAAATACATTTTCCCCTGTCTTCAGTTCCAAAAGAGAACAATCAAAATAATGCAGAAACAGAGGCATTAATAAGATCCCAGCATAAAATCGGGACGATGGAGGTTTTTTAGGCCACTTTTCAAGGCTGACTTCCCTGAATTCCAAAATGATAATATTCCGTTCTAACCTCTTACCTAATTTTTGCAGTAGAAGCATTCACTGAGCCACTTGTGTTCTGTATAATATCCCCTCACAATGCTAAGGCACTATCAATGCAGCTCAAAATTGAGGGACAGACAGCTGAGAAAGCTTTTAAAACGGGACTGTTGGAGCAGGGACACAGCAAAACCTGAAGAAATTCTGACCCTTGCCCTATTTTTTTGACACTATAAAAGAAGGAGTGTTAAGGAGAATGAAATCAGTATTACCTTTGACCAAAAACAAACAAAAGAAAAAGAACAAAATTAAAGCTCTGAACTCTGTTTTTACACTTAAACTGATGCTAGATTGTGTGTTCAGGTAAAAAGAGTTTTTGACAGCATGGCAGACAAACTTGTTCTTGGACAACTTGGCCCAGGTCATTGTGATAGTATGTGTGAAAAATTAATCAGATGTCAGAGAGTTAGAGAAAACAGCTTGGGAAAAAAAGACAAATGCAGCATTAAAATTTAAAGGTCTGTCCATTCATGACAAAAAGCTGTCAGCTGTTTTGATATTACAGCCACAATATGCAGCGCAGTGAACGGTCGGACTGTTTGAAATAAACTTTTACCTCGACTCGGTACTGTGTGTGAAAACAAGTTGCTACTAGTTCCCTTGAGGAAAAGCTGAGATCTAGTGAAAGTTTGTAGAAGAGTATTGAATTCATTCTGAGAACACTTACATTGTTGTTTTCCATCAATTCTTGAGCAGTTTATGTATGTAGACAAGTTCAAGACTTTTATTTTACATAATATTTTAGCCTGGTGTGTAATACTCTTTTTCATGGAACTGAGCATCATTTCATGAGTGATGAAAAATCAGCTAAAGAGACTAAACAGAAGATAGTCAAAGAATAATAGTTTGACAGAACTGTGTTGCAGTTACAATCAGACACACAGATCATTCTTCCTGATAGAACTGGTGTAACTGAGTTTGGTTCATAAGATGCCTTACATTCTCGCAGCTTTTCTGCTCTTCTCTCAAATTCTCTATAGGATGGACAACACATCTTTGTGCAGTACAAAGCATTAACTTTGTTGTCCTTAAGGCCATTTGTAACTTATTTGGTATGCTCAAGGTTATTGATCAGTCAGACCCATTACCAATGGATCTTCTAAAAAATGAACTTCCTTGTTGACGTCTGGAGATTTTTCTTCAATATGTCCACATAATGTTCTTTCCTAATGAAAAGCCGTAATATTACCATTCAGAGTAATCACTGTGCATGTCAACACAAGAGGTGCATCGATTTATCTGTGCCAGTTTCCTTAATTTTGGGAGATTGGTGATGGGCTGATACTTACATGTGAATTTGAAGCTGACCTTTTCCAATTATCTACCTCTGCAAAAGTCTTCTGCTCTCCCATGACAGAGTCACCCACTCAGCAAATTTCCTGCTATATATAGCAACATTTCACAAAAAAGAAAATAGCATCGGCCAAAATCAGAATCAGCAGGTCAGGCTTTTTAAAAATTGATAATCGGCGATTGGTCAAAAGACTGCAATCAGTGTACCGCTAATGTCGACTTCTGAATTTCATGAAAAACTAAAACATACTCTAATTATTCTGGCAATGATCTAATTTATATATCTTTTTAATTCTCACAAACAGGAAAACTATTGTCTGATTTAATGTCGAACAATGTGAAAATTGGTTTATTACAGTAAAAATACTGGGGAAACTGAACCAAAGATTTATAGATAATTTTGAATATTTTGTTCTACTGCAAGACTGTTTTTACACCACAGTATTACACATTGAAAAAACCCCAAAAAACTAAGCAACTCAGCAAAGCCACATGCTAAACTCCAATCAGTTATTGCTTTGTCATTAACTTTCACATTGCAGCTCCCTTAATGCTGTGGCAAAACAAACAGGAAAACAAAAGTGTCAATTATCTTTTGTTTGACATAAACTCAATTGTTTTCAATAACACTTGTTTAATTCTCTCCTGATATTCTCCTATAGAAAAAATGTTTTTCTGTGTCTAAAGACATTTATTCAGTCACAGTTCAACTCCATTAATCAGAAAACTGAATCTAGTATGACTTATGCTTGATGCTCAAAAAGCTGTGAGTGGGAGCCAAGGCAATTAACAAGTAATTATAAAAACCTTCAAACATGTGTGATTAAAAAGTGCATGAATGCATATTACATGACAGTTCATAATGTAGCAGAGCTAACAGCTGAAAGGCTAACTTTAACATCACCAGTGTTTACAACAACTCAAGATACAAAATTGTAATGCTGCTGAGAATATGACTTTGTTGTAATTTTGGTGGGTTTGTTGAGAAAAAATTCAAAAGTAAAAAAGTCGACATTTTTCCTAATGAGAAAACCACCAAGCATCCTCTGTATTTAGGAGCCATATAAACCGAATTTTATCCCTTTGAGGTATTATTCTCTTCATTTTTTGAAGAGTGGTAATAAATCTATGGGATGGTGATAAATAAGTATGCTATATTATTATGTTTTTAATGTCTTTGTGACTTTCTATTGCTCAAACACTTTATTTAATGTGGTTTTAAATAGGCCTACATTTTATTTGCTCAGGCTGCCACTGTCTGCCATTTATTCAGATCAACTAAAAATTTTATTTTCACTCTTAAAAAAACTGTATTCTGGGAAAACATTTTAATCTGGTTTATTCTTGTTGCCTCAATGTTTTTTATTTGTTAGATCTTGTGAAATAACAGATTATTAGGTGAGCTCAGTCTTTTCAATCTTCCTTTATTTTTTGCGATAATTATGTTTGGTGTATTTATTTATTTATTTGCCTTTGACACTGATAAGTTATTTTGTTTGGAACAAACGTTCTCCTGCAGAAATTAATCACCTTATATTTGAGTCTTTTTTGATGTCTTATAATTTCTCCAAAATATTTAAAGCAAGCAGAGAATTGAGCGTTTTGACTATCATTTTTTTATATATCAAAAACATTTTCACTGGTCACATTAATTTCTTAGCTTGTTAATTCGTTGTGCACATTACAGTAAAAACCTAATATGTGTATGTATGTACTGTATATGTTTTTGAGGGATTAGCATTTAAATTTTAGAGTTTTACCCCATGCACTGCCACCTACTGACTAACCAGGGTAAGTGGATAAAAATGTATTCAAACCAACATAGTTGACTGTCAGCCAGAGACTCCATTCATCTGGAAAATATTTTTCTACAATACAGGACCTTTGCAGATACACTAATAACTTGATCTTTGAACATTTTTATTTTACTTTGGGAAAAAAAGGCTAACCCTAACCCCTTCTGTAAAATCATATTTATCCAAAACAACATTTAACAGCTTTGTGGAGCCGAAGTGAGTGCACAACATAAAGACGTATGGGAAGGTAATGGAGCTAATATCTGAGTCAAATAAGGATAATGGCACTGACAGAGCCTGTAAAAGCCTCGCAGAAAAGGAAGGGCTGGCACTGGGTAAATGTAGTGACTGTAGAGCAGAGCTGAAGATCCCGAGGGACGTCAGGATGCTTAAGATGCTGAAATAACTAAAAAGGGAGATGATTTCCCACCTGACAGAGCAAAATATCAGATGGAAGTGAAAAACTCTTTGAAACGTTAAAAAAAAGAAAAAAGAAAAACTTTGTGGTATTCATTGTGAAATTATAAGTATGCATGAAAGGATAAACTTATTATCCCATCCAAAGAATTACATAGCGATCAATTGAAAGGTAACTGATTGTAAGGTGACTGTTAAGGATTTTGAGGATATTTTTTCTAGCCAGTACCTCACAGAATCCCACTAGATTTGACTGGAATTTAAAAAGCAGGTTTTCATCCCTGAACTGAAAAACTACTTGAGACGCATTCTCTTCAGAAAGCTGCTGCTACACTGATGTGCCGTTGAGCAATGCGGGAACCCCTGGGCCCCTCATAGAGAGCAGCTCTGTGCCCGGCAGAGGAGGTCCGGAGGCCCCCTTGCTGCTGTATACAAGCATGCTCTCTGCAAAATGCTTTCAACACCTAAACAAACGGACTGCAATTATCGTTAAACATATTTCATTGCTGTTCTGCTGCGACCTAAGGCTGACACATACTGCTGATTAAAATTTACTGAATGCTCATTTGCAGTTCATACAGTGGGTAAAACCAGAACACATGTCGGCCGCTTTAACAAGCCCACACCACAACACCTACTGCTTCAATTAAATGTGAATTTTGTGTCCTCGAGTCAAGCATGCACCAGGAAGCAGATCATTAGCTGACTAAGACACAGTTTGACCGTTTCCAAATAGAATTTATTTATCATGGACAGTAACTCTCCGGTGGATTTCTGGAAAGCCGAAGTTAAGCTTATGAAGGGCATTCCCCAGGCAGGCCAACAATATAAAATTAACAGTCCAGTGATGTAATTAGAGATCACTTCCCCTAAAGCAAATACAGGCTCTGTTCATAATGAATGTTTTCATTATTCTAAAATTTAAATGAAAAACAAAATCAACACTACAACCTGTGTAGCTGGAGATCCACTTTGAAACAGACACCAAAAAGCCCCATCAATGTCTGGACTGCCGCATACAAATACAAAACCGACACTGTTTTTATGTAATTACAAGTCTCCAGACATCAGGTAGTCTGAAGAAGTCATTGTTTACCTCAGTTCGGGGAAGTTAAGGTCAAGGTTTGAGTAGGTTACAAAGACAAGAGCCAGGAAAATTACTCTGTCGCTGGCAATCAAGTTATGTTGTCTTTCTCCTGTGACCTTGCCGCCGGGGGTTGCAAACCTCAGACCAACGCTTAAGGTGGATCAAGATGATTTACTGCTGCACTCCTTGTCCTTAGGTTTATCTGTGAAAGTAGGATGAGCAGACTTCCTGAAAAGTGCTTCATATTTCTTATTTATCATTGTTTAAAGCTGTAAGATGATGTTTCATGATGAACCATTTCATAAAGCCAAAATTGGTTTAAGATTAAAGCAATACTTTTCAGGAAGTATCCCCCCTTATATCAAGTCTTTAATACCACTTTAATAAGTTATCTCACCATTATTAAATCCAAATTACCTAAGTTTTGTGATGATTTCACAAGAACTTCCTAAGGCCTTCACAATAAATTTATATTACGCCTTTTGGAACATCCTTTTATTTCTTTTTGTGACCTATTTTAATGGTTCTTTTTCCTGGGTGGAATTATTAGATAACATGAAACTTTAATGATTTTCTTCATAAGAATTACATTATATTTTTTGTGGACTGTTTTTAATGCATGCAGGGTAAAAATTATATTTACAGATTCATATATGTAGATGGACTCTCTCTGATATTTGATTGAATTTCCCTTTGCAATGTGCACCTTTTCTGGCATAACTGCAGCTGAAAAAGGCTTTTTTGTAGAACTGCTAGTTCTTTAAGCTAGTAGGCATCCTGCTGCTGACCTGGGTTTTAAGCAAAGTGGATACATTTTCAGAAGGTTTAGGTCGGGACCATGCCAGAGACCTAATATCAACCTGCTTTATCCACTTCAGAATCAGGCTGGATGTCTGTTAGGGAACATTGTACTGCTGGAATACCCAACCCACTTCAATAATTCAATTGTTGATTTAAAGTGAAGTTGGAGACAAAGAATTGAAAAACTTTGTAGACCTCCCACTTTTTGAAAATAAATATGAGGCTGGCAGTGAAGCGGGCCCTTGACATGACCTTAACGTCATGCCTTACAGCTTTTCACTCTTTTTAAGTTTGAAAGCCTAACCTTGATTCCTCTGAACATACTTATTCTCATTGTGAATAAATAGCTCAAATCTTTGTATCTTCTGACAAAGACATTCTCCGCAAAGGCATTTTTTGGCTTGTCTTTGTGGGCTGCTGCAAATTTCAGTCAAGCGATGATTTTAAAGTGGGTTTATACTTTGTTGGTGCTCTCTTACTCCAAGTTGATGCTAAACTGGCTTCAGTAAGGGAAGAAAGTGAAGCTTCAGCAGCTTCCACTTCATACCCCAGCTGGTGGTTTTTATTTAACATCTTGACCCATTTCTTTTTATCTGAGGATGACACTTTAGATTAGATGGTTGAAACCTGATGACTGTTGGGTCTTACAAGAGGACACAGATCCTGGTCAAACATTATATTGAACATTAAGCTTATTCCTATTGAACAAGCTTAATGTTCAATGATGTTTCATGATGAACCATTTCATAAATCAATTTTGCAAAGGCTTCAGCTTTGCATCTGAGTAAGAAGCAAAGCTGAAGCCAATCTAATTAAATGAATACCATACATTCTGACAGGAGGAGTGGTTAAATATTGAGTCAGGCTTGTGAAATCTAGCTATAATGGGTTTGTGTGAAAATATTTATGTAAAATGTCAGTCATGTGTGGATTAGAAAATATACACAAAAAAACAAGTTGTTGATGAATCATTGCACTCAGGAAAATAATGGTTTAAATAAATCAACAAAAGCCTATATGAACAGATTCATGACAAAAATGAATACATTTATCCTTCTAATCAGAGCAACTTTAACCTAACATGAGTGGGTTTGGAAATTGGGAGAAAGAAACCACATTGATTTAAACAGAATACCCAAATGATACATGCAAAACACAACACAGGATTGTGTTGACCTTGATTCTATTGAAAACAGAATCAAGGCCAATGCAAGGCAGGACTATTACAAAATAATTAACTGAGGAAATATGGCAAAAATTAAAGTGAACCTTAATAAACAATCCAGCCAAAACCACAACCCTGACTGAGAACCAGAGACTCTGTTTCCTGAAGGAAACTTAACAAACAGCAGGAGGCAAAACCCAAAATTAGGTGTAAAAACAAGTGTAAAAATTGATTCATGGAATCAAAAACGAGCACCAACCCCACAACTAAAGCAACCACAGAAAAACATATACCACCTAAAGAAAAGCTTAAGATCAAATTTACTGAGCTTTTTTTCCCTGTAAGCCTACTCTGCATGACTTGCATCAAAAAGTAATCATTTTCCAATAATCACATGGCAATCATGAATCGTGTGATATTCACCAGCCGGATGTATCAGATGATTTATAATATAGATCCATCTGGGGTGTTGTCGATCTAACACAGCCAATCAGTTCAGATCAACCGAGTGGAACCAGCTGGTAAATTCAAACTCTTAGCAAAACCATTCAAGAAGAAAAGCATCTGTTCCACAGAGAGAGAGAAAATCAGCTTTTTTTAATGAAGAAAGTTCTAATATACTGATAGTATACCAACATCTAAGTTATCATCACTAAAGGTACATTGCACATTACTGACTAAAAATCAATTAAATAGTTTTATAGTAAAACAAAATGGATTCCTTTAAAATCTGATGTTGACACAAGTGTCAAATTCCTTGAACCTACAACATAGAAGACAACTATCTTGCACATAATTATATTTTTTAAAGGTTCCAATATCTAAACAAAAAACAATCAAAGTAGTCTTCCAACAAAGATAAGCAAAAGTAGTCTAAAAGAGCACTCCAAGGATAAATTGTGATTCAGTGATGCTGCAAATAGACCTTTGAATGTTGACCCGCTAACAGCTTATCAAACTCAAGATTAGTTTACCCTTCTCATGAGAAAACAAATCAGGCTTTTTTGTGATTAAAAAAACTCCAAACCAAATGTTTGACCTGGTAGCAGAGACTACATCTGTAGTTCAAGGTTGGCTCCATCAAAATGAAATGAAACAGTGAATTTCTTTAGGGAAATAAATGTGATACCACCTGATTTGCTCAGAATGTAGCCAGTGCAGTTTTGACCTCAGCATCAGTAAAATGTCCTTACTTTCTTATTCAAGACTTTTCTCACCTTTGCAATCTGTGTTGAAAAAAATATGTTGTTGATTTCATAGAGTTTGTCTCTTGACATTTAGGTTTCAGTTCCATTTGTGTGCAAATTTCGAAGATTAGCTTTAATGTCCGGTGGGAGCTTCCTCCTTCAAAGATTTCTGGGATGTTTTTGATGAATAATTTTGGCACAAGATGTGTTTGGTTTGTATAGATCACACTCAAAGTAATGGGTCTGTTTGAACTGCATCTATGAAATTTAGAGTATAGCAGTAAATGCCTTAAACATGGAGTGAAAGATGATTCTACCAATCTTCCTTGCTTTACTTAATAGCTCTTCTGTGTTCTATTTTGTATGGTTCTTTATTGCATACATTTAATATTTTATTTTGTGGTATAAAAAATTATATATGAATAAAATTATTTAATGGCAGTAAACCGCAACTTTACTCCCAGTTATTTGCTAAAAGCGTTAAAAACCTACAATCATTTTCCTTCCACTTCCAAATTAGGGACTTCTTTGCATTATGTTAAAATCAAAAATTAAAGAAATGTGAATAATTTAGCAAGGCAAAGCAAATATCAAATCTAATTTCATTTCATCTGTTGATAGGGACAACGACACAGAGATATATTCACTTTTATTAAGACTAAACAAGGTTAAAATAGCTTATATTTGAAAAACAAAAGAAAATTTTAAGCAAGAAAAACTGTTTAGTGAGAAGAAAATCCTCATTAGTCACAGTGTAAATTGTTGGTCTGTTTAAGAGCCAAACAATTAAAAAGTTTCTCTGCAGCATCCCAGGAGAAATTTTAATTACTTTAGGCCATGGAACTACAACAGAAAGACAGAGGGGAGTTTCTGATTGGACAACATTATCCAAAGATATTCATGATCAGTTTTACAGCAACAAGCAGTTATTCAGAACAGTATGATTTCTCTGCAGTAATTGTGGGTTCCTTCACAAAAATCTAATTACTGAACTTAAATTTAAAAGGAAACCCTTACAAATAAATGCATATTCATCCAAATAGAAGTCATGGGGATCAAAATACTGCTGACAAGAAAAAATCCCCCAAAAATGCAGAGTTGCAGTGAAACAGAGAAGACTGAAGCAACATTCAGAAGAGCATTTCTAAAGAAAGAAGGGGGCTTGAGAAAAGGACGAGGGGGGTGTCAATCAGCTCCAGTGCAAGAGTACGCCAAAGAGATCATAGAAATTTCACATAGGTTGCTTTCATCTGCTTGAAATTCAAACTTCAACTCACTTGGGGTTCTCTCCAAAATCACTAAACCTACAACCAGCATTCCCACTCCTAACACTCACTGGTGCCAATTAGCTGCAGCTGCGGCATGACTGATTTTCTACGGCTGTTCACCAGTTTCCTGTCGAGTGCATATAATAAAAGTCAGAGTAATGCAGTGGTGACGAAGTGAGCTTGTGTGCCATACAATAAATTCACTTCATCAGTAACTGATTGAAACTTTTTTAAGCTTTTTAAAAATTAGGTCACTGTTACACATAAAACTGAAAACATCAGTGTATCAGTGTACCAACTCACAAAACTGCTACCTTTATTTCAAAGAACTGGAGAATACTTGAATCTCTTAGATTATTGATATATTCCCCCTGTGGCAGTGTTTTAGTTGCAGGTCTATGTGGAGTGTTATCCTCATGCTTTAAGATGTTAAGATATTTCGTCATAGTTTATGATCCTCCAACAATGTTTACAAATAAAATCTGAAAATACAGGAAATTGAAAGTACAGTCCTGGCAAGGAGAGAACAAAAAATGATTCACAAAAGCAAGATATTCCTCTAAGCTGCATAAAGGTGAACAAACCAAAGAGGGCACATACGTAGTGTTTAAATCCAAATTAGGTACATGACCACAAACTTCAATGCTTTTATTGTGATTTTATGTGACTGACTCAGAACATAATTGTGAAGTGGAAAGAAAAAGATTCATGGCTTTCAAACATTTATATCACACAGTTTCATACTGATTCATCTCAGTAAAAAGTAGTGCAACCTATCAGCCTATTAGTAAGTGGAGTTCACCTGTGTGTAGCCTATATCATAACATAAATATAAGCCAAGAACAATGCAAACCAGTGAGGTTATTTGTTCAGGGAAAGAGTGTGCAAAAAGAGCAAGCAGGCAAACTGAAGAACACAAGCAAAGCAAAAGTACAGGTTTGAACACTTATAAAGAGAAGGCAAACTGAAAGATTCACAAAGAGGTCATCAAAATGTGACAAATATCTGCTCTACGCTGTCAGCTGCTGCCATGGTGTTGTGGCGTTGCATGCTGCCAGAAGAGAGGAGTAGTACAGAGCAAACGAAGGTAGTGGGACAGGTATAAAGCTCCAAAAAAGTTGAATCCGGAAACACACAACAAAGTACCCTGCATGTGGACAGCAAGGATTAGGGATCTTAACAGCCAGTTTGAGAGCTTTAAGTGCCACTATCTATGATAACAGTTTAATGAGACCTTTAGTGCACGCAGATTCACATTTTCATTCAATCAGGCTTTAGTATGGCCTACCTGCTTTCTTAAGCAAAATGTTCTGGTTCCAAAAGCAAGCAGTATATTTTCAGGAATTGCTTAGAAAACATTAAAATGTGACCAGGGGATTATTGTTTCCAAACAAAACAGTAATTAAAATGAGTATAGCATCTGTGGGACCTTCAGAGCTGATATTAGCAATGAAAACCCTGCAGGCCAACAGACATAACCTAAACACCCAGGATTCACCTGTGAACACCTCACCACAAGACTAACAAAATCCATCCTGTGTAGCTCAGAGCCTTTTGTTGGCACAAGGTGGAGCTAAAGAACATTAAGCAGATGGTTTAAAAATGATGTCCCTTTTCACACTGTGGTTCTGTGATATGCATGCAAAGATAATCCCCTCTGTAAGTAGTCTTTGGCACTTCACACATGAACCAATCAAGCTAGCCAAGTCCCCTGACTGCGTGCTACCACGCAGAAGGCCAGCACCACTGAAACAGTTGAGTGACAGCACTGTTGGTTAGAATGGGGTGCTGCTTACGTCACACTCTCAGACATCCAATTCCACCTGGCACATTTTGTATCCCAGGGCCAGCTGGGAGATATAATGTAACAATGGGACTTCTTTCTGATCGGTGCAGAATTTTGAGATCATATTGTACTCAGAGGTCTAAGATGAGAAAAACCAGGGACACGTGCAGATTTTCAAACCTCCGTCTGCTTTGTATCCATGTGGACTTAACATTTGGAGATCATTGAAACAATGACCTATGACTCATAGATCTTCCCTCTGGTCTATTGTCAAGAGTTATGATAATAGATTTAATTGAAAGAAATATTTGCAAATTGGAAAACCAATGGATTTTCCTATTTGTTATGGTTTTAAGTGATGGGTTTTTCAAATCAGGCAAGGACAATCTTGTTTTTCCTAGATAAACTATTATATAGCTATAGCTGAGCTACTCTTTTCATATCATCCTGCATGTTGCCATTGAGGTTCAAATATAATCATAAAGTTAATGAACATGAGGAAATGGTCAACAGTATCAAGTTACAATGGGTTTAGTAAATCTTAATCCGACCACTGCTTTAGTCATGCTAAGGTGTCCTTTAATTTCAATGGTGTTAATGTTGACATTATCATCTCCTACTAGCATGGTCCAGTTTTTAGTTGGAATATCTGTCAGTGATGGTGAGGCTCTGCCTCACCTGTCATCATGGAAGAATAATATAATAAGATCATTTATATTGCTATTTCATCCTGTGTTTTAAATACTATAAAGTATTTATTTTTCATTTAGCTTTACCAATTTTTATTATTTTTTCTTCAAAATCGCTGAATTTTCGCATTTTCCAATTCAAATGCTCGGAAGCGCAGCCATTGAGGCAGCAGTGAGCTGAGCCTCACCTGGGATTGATCAACCTCTCGCTAACTACATTGTCTGCCATTCTGAGAGCATGCTCCTCCTGTCTGTATGTTGCCAATAAAATGGTTAAAAACCATTTAATATACTGATTTCCCATAATTTAGTTTATCTATATAATGTACAGTGTTTGTTGTCACCAACTGTGTGTGTAACATGTTTCGTGTGCTGAGGAACGATCAGAAATGGCAGAGAACAGGGCGTGCCGTGGTGGCGTAGCGGTTAGCGCGACCCGTATTTGGAGGCCTTGAGTCCTCGACGCGGCCGTCGCGGGTTCGACTCCCGGACCCGGTGACATTTGCTGCATGTCTTCCCTCCTCTCCTTCCCCGTTTCCTGTCAGCCTACTATCATATAAGGGACACTAGAGCCCACAAAAAGACCCCCTGGAGGGGTAAAAAAAAAATGGCAGAGAACAGACTCGAGGTGAGGCAGGCAGTTCTCTTGCCTCATGGCAGGGGGCGCTCATGATCCCAGACATTGTGACTCCACAACAGCAGAGTAAGAGACAGTAACAATGAGCTAGCCATACAGTAAATAAGTGAAGCTACATGCAACGAGTCTACATGTAGCTTGGCCGATACAGAGAGCGAGAAAAAGGTGATTTTGAGTTGTACTTCAATGGGTTTCCCTTTGCTGTGCAGCATAGAACTAAATTAATAATATCTATATTTCCAAGCATCATTGAGTTAACAGAATTATTCTACCATGGCAGCACGGCTATGGATGTGAAAGTATAGTCCATTTGCCTTTCAATGTGTCCGCATGAGCAAAATTTCCGTATGTAAACAATAACATGCAGGGGATCTTATGATTTTGATCAAGTCAGTGCCTCACCAGCCACGAACCTCTCAGCACGTCACTGAATACTATGTAAACACTGTTTTTTGGGGGGGAGTGTTTTCAAAAACATTAAAAATCAAAGATCCTGATAACTTTAGCTAAGGCCTGGAATTAGTTAATATCCGACAAGTAAACTGTCAATTTTGATGTTGATCATGTTTCTTGAGGCTTTGGTTGAGTTTTATTTCAGGTTACTTTTCTTGTCTTTTTCCTTTGAATTTTTAAGGAGACTGTCTTGCGGTTAGTTGTTTCTTGACCCAAACTATTAAAGTTCCATTTTAACCTGAGAGCTGAGCTTTTCCTATTACTCTAAGTGAATTTACCATACCATACCAACTTTATTTATAAAGCACTTTAAAACAACCACAGCTGGAGAGAAGAGAATTTATGTCCTCTTCTCTCCAGGAGTTCTTTTTCATGGTTTTAACTCTGCTTGTTTGCTCCAGTGATTTAATGGTTTTATTGTTTCCTCTTGTCTCTTGTCTATACGGTTCAGTTTTTCCTTTAGTCTTTAGTTAGAGAGGCTGTTCATTCACCCTGACTTCACCCTGAATCTTCACTTGGCTGCTGTTCATTGACCCTGTCAGATCCTGGAGCTCTCTGCTGATTTACCTGCCTTCTCACCTGGATTTATGTTAGGATCTACTCCAGCTGAGCACTGTGTCTATTTGTCTGCTTCAGTCTAGTTCCCAAACTCAGTTGTTATTTGAATTTGACCTACTTGGATTTATTACTTGTCTAGTTCAGGAGTCTGTTTGATTATCATCTGTTTTTTTTCTCCTGCTCCTCAGTCTTGGCTGTTTTGTTTTCCCACTAAACACCTGATGCAACACCTTCAACAGTTTTTCTCTTCTGTAACTTATTTATTTTAAATATTTATGTATTTTCCTTTATTTTACTTTCACCTAGAATTACCTCCAGTGGTTAAAGGATAAAAATATTATTACTAAGCTTTTCAGACATAATTAAATTCTCAGAAAAGTGTTGCCTTCCAGCAGGAGATGCCCAAGAGCCACCAAGGTTCTCCGTAGGACTGAAAACATGTGAATTATTTACCTCAGACTCTAGATAATCACAGTCTTTCCTGAGCTATCAGGACACAGGACACGTCGTGATGCACACAAAATCACAAGGTCAGTTTTATCTGAGGTTAGAGAAAAGGGGCTTTCAACTGAGGAACCTTGAAAACAAACACCGAGGGGGGAGGGAAAGACAATAACTTTGATTTCCATTTTAGAATTTACTGCAGCAAAATGTTGTTATGCCATAAAGAGTGTATGTTGGCTTTCTTCTGGTTGTTCTGGTGTTTTTTTCCTCACTGAACATCACCAGTGGTTCTCCACAGGTTCGAAGATCTCTCTCAATAAACAACCCATTTTTCATTCATTTCAAAGATTTCCTCTTACTCTATGGCTTTCTGAGCCAACTTTAGCTCCTTAAGCATCTGTCTATCTAGCGACTACTAAACAACAACTTTCACTCAAGAGCAGGTTATTGCAGATTTATCTCAGCCAAGCTGTTCGGTAAATCTCCAGATTTATTTAGGGAGTAATAAGACATTAAAATATAATAAATATTGGGTTCGGCACATGCTTGGCCATAAAATATATGCATTTTGAAAGGATGTTTTATTTTATATAATTTATTATACATATTATTTATTATCTAAGGAGCTTCCATCGCTACTTGGGAATGCTCTGAACTTGATGTCTTTGCCAAAATGCATATTTAATCAATGAGTTTTATTAGCTGTAAGTGAGTTGCCTTGAAGGCAACATCATTCTGTCCATAATGCAGCTATGTTCATATATCATAGTATGAAGCACTAATAAGTGTATTTTAAGCAAATTAGAGGCAAAGTTGATTTGTTGGTGGGAGACATAAGAATGAAAAAAGGCTCAACATGAGTCCTTTAAGATGCTTTAAGTATTTAATTTAAACTTTAAAAATGTGTGTCTATTATTTTAATTATTTAGAATAATTAATGTGCATATTAACAAATGCAACTGAATTATATTCTGTACATATAAACCCAACCAATGCAGAAAACGAGAATTCATGAACATTTAACCCAATAATTTAACACTAAAAGAATTATGTCAATTTTTTTTATTTTTCATTTTCTTAAAATGCAAATTGTTAGGTCAAATTTCTAGTATGTTTTATCAAATGTATCCAATCACAAACTCAAAAGAAGTCTTTACTTAACTTAGTTACATTTACCAAGCATTTCCGAAGAAGAAGTGACTAATAGCTCAAGAAATTGGAATTTGGTGAAAAAGTTCAATACCATTTGTTACTCATCTTACTTGTATTCATGTTTTCTGATATTTTTTCCCCTACTGAGATGCAGCAGCTCAGTTCACCTAATGAGAGAGATGTTGAGTGGAAATTGCATACCGTCTTAAATTTGTGAGATTTGTTAGCATGATTGAACATTGCTTAAACACCTGGCACATGGTAGCAGTAGATCAATAGAGATATCGCTCAGCTGGCATTCATTTCTTATTTCTCTGCACAAAATACTATAATCCTGATTGCTGTTTCTTTTATGGCACCACTATCATCACCATGTAGTGTATTATAGGGTTCCACTTAACACTGAGGTAGAAACAGGTTGCATCCTGTGCAGGTCTTCAATTTATTGCAGCAAACAAATATACTTGGCTTCACCAACAAATCCCTACAGTCATTTTTGACAAAGCACTGACAATGTTTCATAGGATGTGCCAATTTTTGAAGTGAATGTGAAACGATTGTTAGTTTCCCGTGGTGTTGAATAAAGTCAACATGTAAACCTGCAGTTAAAACTGGCTCCATTGTTCTCTTATGTCACATTATTCCAGGATTGTACACTACCTGGTTCTGCAGGTGGCATCACACCTTTCTTTTGCAACTACTGCCAAGGTGAGCAACAAACAGATCACTGATATGGCTCAGTGGCACAGAGTAAACTCTGGAAACTGTAAGATTCCAGGCTTTACCTGAAATCAATGCGTTGTGCAAAGCCTTCAAGATTTTTTCATTAGAGAAGAAATGGTGCCACAAACAGAGCAAGCACTAAATATTACAGCAACCTTTTTATTTCAATAATTTAGCTGACACCCTTATCTGAAATCCTCACAATATTACAATGATAGGAAAGGAATAACGAACAGATGTTTCTATCCAGGACAATAATGCAAAACAAACCCATCAAAAGCTATTTTCCATGCAAGAATAAGGATCCATGTAAGTTCAAAGAGTAAGAGGCAGACAGTTCTCTCCCTGACTGTAATAATCACTCGTACATAGCTGATTGATTATGTAATAGCATTTTTATCTCTGCATACAATGAACAATGGATGTCAGGAAAATTGGCTAATTAGAAGAGATTTAGGTAGAACTAAAGAGATCTTCTGAAGCAAATGGTCCTTATTATCCTATTAACCTAGTGGACTGTGAGAAGATGGGGCGGATCTGCAGAGCAAAAGTCTTTGGTGTCAAAGGAGAAGAGATTAAGAGAAAATATTTATAGCTTTAAACCAAGCAAGCTTGACAAAGATTTTTGTTTGTTTAAAAAAAAATAATAAAAACTTCAATAAAGTATTACATTGTGTCGGCATCATCATTATCTCTTCAGCAAATTTATGACTCATTTACTGTGTGGGAGTCATGAACTCAAACACACATTATGGTAATGACATTTCTGTATTCCGATATTGTGAATTATATGTTTATATTTACTGTTGCACCGCAGCTATTCATTTCTTTAAAATGTTGAAATAATTTTCCACAAACATGCCACTATAATGCTGCAAAAGTACTATGGATACCTGTCTGTCTTTCTATCAATCTGCCTATATATATATATATATATATATATATATATATATATATATATGTATGTATATATACACATATATATACATATATATATATATATATATACATATATATATATATATATGTATGTATATACACATATATATACATATATATATATATATATATATATATATATATATATATATATATACATACAGAGCTATCAGGCGATCCCCAAATCCCTATCGTCCCAGTGCTGAAACTATATATCTGATATGAGAAGTTTGTTGTAAAGTTTTAAAGTCTCTGGAGCCGAACCACTATCATCAGTCATATCTGTGTAGTGCACAGAGAATAACTCGCAGTTCAATGTCAAAAGAACCAAGGAGTTCATTATTGATTTCAGCAGAAAGGAGGCAAAGATAAACACACCTGTCTACAGCAGGAAAGGATCAATATCACAGAAAACATGTCATGGTCATAACCCAGTTTTACTCTAATTAAGAAAGGCACAAACATCTTTACTTCTTGAAAAAGAGAAATTGGCTAAATATCAACAATGGAGACAGAAAAATCTTAATAACAACAAATATGCCATGGACTCTTAATGATTCAAGACAGAATAACTCTTCCAGTGTGCATGAACAACTTAAAACAACAGTGGTACCATCAGTGATGTTAATGAAGTGTCGGCTTTAGGCTCAAAAGCTACTCAGAGGAAAATACTATATGCTCTCCCAACTGTGATTGGTTAAAGTATCTTCAGCACAATTATATTGTAGTTGTGAGGCTGCTGATTTTAAAATCTATTCAATAATTTTAATTATTTCCTCGGGGTTGATTACTTATTGATTTATTATTATCTACATTAGTAATTAACAATGATTAAACTAGATCCAATTATGCTGTATAGTAGCAGATCTTTCAGTATGTGGTAATTAAAAGGAGTCTTGATAGTTGCATATTGAACTCTTACCAGCAATGTTGTGAATTAAAGCAAAATCTGGACTCAGCTATCCTATCTGACACAGCACCAACCTAAAAACTTAAGTTCAGCTTTCATTTTTTCCATCTGATGTTACTGTTATTAATTCTAATAAAGGAGACCTGTTATGCCTCCTTGAAGAAGTTAGGGTAGGTCTACAGCAGTGGTTTTCAGTTCCGGCCCTCACGGACCACTGCCCTACATAATTTAGGTGTTTCCCTTCTGCTACACACCTGACTTGAACAAATGGGTGATTAACAGGCTTCTGCAGCACTTGACATGCACAGGAGGCCATGCAGTCATGTAAGTCAGGTGTTCTGGAACAAAGACACATCTAAAACATGCAGGGCAGTAGTCCCTGAGGACCGGAATTGAGAAACACTGATCTGCAGGCTACAAAGAGCATGTTCATTACATTTTATTGCACAAAATCTCAGCAAATGAGATTTTAAAGTGGTCAGTTTTTGAGCATCTTTCAGAATGAGCTGTTTTTGGGCCTCTTGTCACTTTAAATCTAAATACCCTGCTGGCTCCGAACCCTAACTTAACATTAACATTTGTACGTGAATATGGCTGCAAAGACATGTGCAACGTACAACTGTACATTTATGACCCTAAGTCAGAAGCAGAAGAAGTGAAGCCTCTTGAGCATCAAGGATGCAGCAGTGATGTCTGGATGGTAATTTAACAACAAAGCACTTCTTTTTTTCAGAGTGCAGAGCATATACTGTAACTGTGAAATCAGCTGAACAATCCGGCTTGATCTCGACTTAATAATTGGTAAGTTTTTAAAACAACTCATTTTCCAAACACCAAAAGACATTAACTTATTGCCAGGAAACTGATGGGTATTTTTTAAGTGCTTGGACTATCTCTAGAAGCAATAGAGACCCAGATGGAAGAGCATAACATTTATTTTGCATAATAGGTCCTCTTTAAAGACAGTTTAAGTTCCAATATCTGATGAGTTTGTATCAGTGGTTTCATTGTCTGACATGAGTGATCAGTGATTGGATTCTGTAACTGAGCAGGCATCACAATACCATCAGCAGTTACAAAGATCTAACACAGCAAAGCTTATAAAGTAGAGATTCAAGACTGTGGCCCACGAACAGATGGATAAGAAGTGTGTCTCTGGGATTATGCTGATAATGCAAGTCATATAAAATAAGGTAATGGATCATATCGGAGTTCCAAGTTAGTATCAGCACTGTGTTTTAAAACAGCTGACGCAGAGTCATTGATTTTAATCATTCTAATGTACTCATAATGTCCATGCATTTGTTAGTGTCGGTACATCATTAATCTTAAATGAGTCACACTAACATCAAGGGACAAAAACATTTACTGGGATATCCGTTATTAACTGCAACTACAAAAGCACAATTCAGTCAGTGAATTCAGACATGTTTGTGTAATCTATGTGGGTTGATGCTGCGCAATCAAACATTTTTTTTTCAGTGCACATGAGATCAAAGCATAGATTTTCTTTTCAAGCATAAAAACCATGCATCTGAAAATTGACAGTTACAGTAACACATTTTAATGTGTCGGTGTGAAATAAACATAAAATATGCTAAATCAACATAAACCCCAGCCAAATGTTTTAAAATGTTCTTTTCTTCACCTACTCTATAAATAAGCAATGCTTACTTATGGAATTTCTAATGTGAAATGGAAAATAAGTGGCTTAGAAAATATATTTTTAATAAAAATTAAAAAAAACTATATGGGCAAATGAAAGTATGTATTTGGGAACACAGATTTTATTACAAATAAAATAGATAAAAAGAAAATAAATAGAAAAAAATGACAGTGGGATTTGATTTGTGAGTTTGATTGTGTTGGGCTGTAAGTAACTGGAACACCTCCACCTCCACTTTATCCTGACTAATAAATTTATACTGATTCTAATTTTGCAGAAACCATTAACCCTGGGAACTTCAACACATAATTAGCAGTTTTGTAAAAAGATAAATATTCCGTCATACTCTTTTTAAAACAGCGTTATTATTTTTATCAGTGATTAAACATTTAACTGCCATTCTAGAAGTCAGTGATCTTAAGATGTGTCGCAGTGTGATACAATGAGCTGTTTTACTCATCTACAGCGTCACTATAATCCTATCACTTCAGTTCTGTATAACCACAGCAGTTCATTTGTTCAAAGGGAAGCTTGGGACACAGTGCTGTGTAGTCCTCCACCTTGGCAGCAGTCTTAAAACAAAGGGAACGTCTTACTCAGATCCCCCAGCGGTCTGCGCAGTGATTCGAACCCTGCCTAAGTGACTACATTGCATTCACTGCACTACCCACTGAAACCCTGAGAGGCAGAATCCTGTCTAACTTGAGCACTATGCTTCAGACCGAAGGGTCATGCAGGCAGTTTCTGAACAGCATGTCTCCCTCCAAAGCTCCTCTAAGAATATTCAGCTCAAATTTTAGCTGGAAAGGGCATTCACATTGGCTGGAGGCTAATAGGCAACAAAGTCAGAAATGTACAGTGGCTGGAGGGTAAAAGGAAGACAAACCTGAGCTGAGCTGTCTATCGGATTGAAGCAAATAAAAAAAAGAGAGAAGGGGTGAGCAAAGAACAGGGGCATATAACAACTCACTGGGGAGCATCTGAGCAAAAACAAG
The DNA here is from genome assembly GCF_003331165.1 of Xiphophorus hellerii. Lineage (NCBI taxonomy): Eukaryota > Metazoa > Chordata > Actinopteri > Cyprinodontiformes > Poeciliidae > Xiphophorus > Xiphophorus hellerii. Next base: position 4,076,266 of record NC_045684.1, on the reverse strand, counting down.
AGGATAGATAGAAGTGTCTCCAGGTGAAAATATGCAACGGGTACAGCCTGCTTGTCCATCTCGCTTTTCTTCACCTCCTTCTTTTTCCTGCCATCCTTTTTCTCACCACTCACCCACTGTTATTCCACTGTGCCCCTGACTTCGAGAGCTACATCAGTTAGGGTTACAGGTGAACTGAACAAATCCCTTATTCCCCTCTACTTGTTTCCTCCTTCAGTCGGGTAAAGCCACATTAATCTGCTGATGTAGATTTGCGGCGACAGAAGGGCCCGGTGAGCCCCTGGTTAGTTCACTTCAATTCCAGAATGTTCTGCTGAATGTCCTTTTTTATCCTCCTCTCTCTCATCTTCTCCAGCTTCCACTCTCATTCCACAAACTGTTGTGCCTTTGATCCCAGAGATCTTTTACTTTAAATATCTGATGTACCTGCTTGGATAATCACAAGCGAGGGATTAGCAAGGTATGTAGCACAAACGGAAGGAGCAACCAGAGATCGAGATAAGCTCAGCCAAACACACTAAGACCAGAAACCCTTAATCTTTACACACAATTGGTGATACTGTTATCTTATGTTGGGAAGCAAGTAAGGCTAAATGTGTTAGTACAGATCAACTCAGAACCCAGAGTGAGGCATCTGCAGTAAAAATGGAGGGAAAATGCAGCAGCGTGGTTGGGTTGCGGCTAGCAGGGCTGCAGTTGACTTTAAGTTGTGTAGTGTCAAGAAAACTGGCATAAGGGTATGAGATCTTTCCAGGCACACGCAGAAAAAGATGCATAATGGCTTGGAAGAAATAAAGTAATCCTGTAGTTTGATTAAAAGTTAATTAAGTTGAATAAGGCTGAATAACATGAATACAAGTACTCTGATTAATGATCTGTAATGAGTTAAATATGTAATGATTGTGTTAATGATTAACAACATGGAAAAGATGTGATTTATTGTCAATGAATATGAAGTTATAATCATCTGAAATCAATTTAATAACAGGTTGAATGTGTTTATTGAGTTTTAATAGATAAAGTGAGTTATAGAATATAGAAAAGACGAATGTGCAGTACAACCCTGACAACAGGAAATGTCGCAAGCAGTTCTGAACAGATGGCCAAGAAGCACAGGAAGAATGGAGAAGTACGGGAAATTCCACTGTGGTCAGCAAGCAGGTTGAGAAATGGAGGGACTTTTTCATGAGAGACAGCAGATGTGAAGCAAGTCACGTAGACCAAACCTCCCCATACACACACATGGTGAGGAGAGGCATAAAAAGGGGCTGAAAAGAGGAACCAGCTGTTCCCAGTCCGGCGGCGCAGAAGGAGAGACAACTCACAGAGGAGCAGATTGAGCTACGGACCGCACTTCAGAACCACGGGGAAGCTCGGACTTCACACCGCTAAGAAAGGACTGGGTCCCATCGCCCCATCTCTGGTTCTTTATTTGACCGTTGGTCTCGTCTCAACCCAGCACTTTCAAACTCTGCAACAAGACTTGGAGGAAGGACAAAGGTCCCTCAGGGATGAGGAACTGGGTTTTGCAAAAAGATTCGGACCCGTTCTGCTTTGTTACCTTTCTATGGAGGATTTTTCCACACGAGATAAAGACCTCAACCAAGGAGGCTAGAAATTCCTGTTGCCAAAAGATCCACCATCATCTGGGTATGAGTTGAATCTGCTCATTGAAATTCCATTTCAGAACTTGCGACTTAACTCTTAGGGAAAGGAGACAGAGTAGTATGATTGTACATGTAAATTTTATTACACTGTTTTTGATCTATATACGATTGATTATTGATTTGTATGTCGCATATCCCTGCTTAAGCTTGCTTAATAAATTTATACTACAAAATTCTAATGAGGTTGGTGGACATTGGAATTAACAGAGTCATTTAATCTTTGTCCAGTTATTCTAATTAAGGTAAAACTAATGTACATGATTCCAGGTATTAGGAGGCTTCATAATTTCCTTTGGTGAGAGTAAATAATGACCCTGGGACTTACATCTAAGTCACTAAACATAATCTAGCCGGTTCCAAGTGCAAGTTATGATTTAGAAAGTGGGCTACCGTTAACAGAAGTGGTTATTGGAATTATGCAGCTGCGAGGGCTACTCAGCTGATTGTTTCTTAACTGTAAAGGGTCATAACTTCTGGATTGGAGGTAGTTAGAGCTAGACGAATCACTTTCGCCACCAGTTTAAATAGATTATCTCTCATAGAGTACTCTTAGGGTAATACCCAGGACTCAGAGATTTTCCGGACCCGTTAGACGGAGAACTGGTCAGTAGGCAGCCCTGGGGAGTAGTGAGGAGTGGGCGGGGCTGACTATTGCAGGATAACCTTCATGGCGCCCAACGTGGGGCGTGCATGAGGCCCTTGGACATGCAGGCGTGCGACCTACCCGTAAGGAGCTGGAGGAGCAAGATCTTTGGATCCCAGTGAAACAAGTCCAACGCGTGCTGAGGGACTGTGAAGTGTGTGGTCAATACAACACAGGTCGCCGAGGGCAGCGGATGGAAGGTTTGTTCATCAAGAGCACAGTCCCATGGGGTTCAGTCTGCATGGATGTAGCAGAGCCAATGGGGACAACAGGAAAGAGAGGTGAGAAGTACCTCTTGGTGCTGATGGACACAGTGACAACTGCTAGAAGAGCAGGTCTTCCCCTGCAGAGGAACTCCGTTCACGTCACAGAAAGCAGGGAGGCGAAGACACTTCTCCTTTTTGCTCAGAGAAGAAAAAGGGAAGTTGCAGCTCGAAGTGTCACTGAAAACAGGGCAGAGAGTTTGGATTAAAGCTCAAGATCGGCCTGCAACTACGGTGATCAAGCTGAGATTCACCGCCCAAGATTTTGTAAAGCAAGTACTGAACTTCAACACAGTACTACTGATGAAGAAAGGGGTCCATGAGGAAGCAGTGCTCAAGCCAGTTCTTAGCTACAGCAAACCAGAACATTACAAGAAGATGGCCAGAGAATCAAGCACCATGCCATCCTACAGTAGACTGGCCACTATTACAGGAAGGTTGCCGTTCAAAGAACAACTTCAAGGCATTGGACTGGGAGGGCCGTGAAGAAATTGGACTATGCTAAAGAAGAACTCCTGTCACCACCTGATGGATTAAAATGGAAAAGGATCATGATTACGGATAAAGCGTCATGATGCTTATGCTTTTTGCTTTGCTCTGCTGAACAGCCAAAAATTTTTTTTTTTTTTGAGGCCTTCTGTCTCAGCCCATCTTCCCTTCCCTAAAGAACCATCCCACATCCTGAAGAACCGACAGTTCATCCAGCGAAGGTCCCTGTAGAAGAATCAGAGCGATCCAAGTTTTCTTCGACATTCATCACCTCATGGGGGAAATCAAAACTCCAAGGAGGGGGTGTCAAGAGAAGTGGAGTTTTGATGACTACACTGAGCCCTCTGTGACAACTAAGGATGAAGAATCTGCATCTTCACATCCCAGACGAACCTCTTCTCTTTCCAGGGGATGAGGACGGCGAACTGCAGGAGGGTGATGGACTCCCAGCATGTGAAAGGTCTGACCTCGTGGAGGGGGTGTCAAGAAAATCCGAGCTCATCCCACTTCCCCATGCTGGAGATTTAAGTTTAACAGTAATAATAAATAAAGTTATCTTTAAAATGAATCACTCAAGTGACATCAAGGCCCAACAGTAGACTTAAGTGTCAATAAATTTAGTTTAACAGTAATAATAAATAAAGTTATCTTTAAAATGAATCACTCAAGTGACATCAAGGCCCAGCAGTAGACTTAGGTGTCAATAAAATAAATCTGGTTGTGTGTGTTGTTTTTGTCTCATGCAAACTTTGCTTTAATTCTACTTTTTTCTATCTAATCATAAGAAATCATAGTCAGACAGAGAGAGTCATGAAACAGGAAAAGCAGGTTTCCTGGAAAAAGAGGAAGTTTCCAGCCTGCAGATTTATAAAAATAGCTGAGACTATTCCTTATTTTAAAGCATGAAAGTTTAAAGAATGAAATCTAAACATTTTGAGTAATTGGATAAGATTCAAAGTAAAATACTTATATTAATATTGGTTTACTTGTAATAATACTTACAGTTACATTTGTGAGAACACTTACAAGAAAAACAAGTAACTGTAACTTTAGTATTAAATAATTAGAATCATGTATTATTCTTGGTTTCTTTTCAGAAAAACATCTGTAATAACTCACATTAGGATTATAATAAGTATAATTAATAAGTTATGGTTATAAAATCATAAATGAATGCTAAATCAGAGAAGCTGAAGAAAATAAATGTGATATAAGTTATGGTTATAAAATTATAAATGAATGCTAAATCAGAGAAGCTAAAGAAAATAAATGTGATATAAATGTGATTTTGACATTGAACTTGAAATGGTGTAAAAGGTGTAACTGCAATTAAACATCACTGATATGTTGGAGGTAGAAGAGAGTAGGTGAAAGGTGAAAGGCAAGGAACTAACAGGAGAGCAGAGATGATCAACGCCTTATTTAGGTGAAAGGTTGTAAAGACAACGGACATAGGAGGTTGAGCAACCCTGAGACATTAGCACAGACATCAGGACATAATGTCTCTTAAGACAGTGATGGATATGAGATCATCTGTCTGAGCAGTCAGCCAATTAAACAAGCACAGCAACAGTACTAGCCAATGAAAACGCACCAAAAGGTGGATAAACCCTATATAAGGTGGGTGCAAAAGAGGAACCTTTCGTTGGATCCTCCGGGCAGCTTCGAGCCAAGAGATGGACAAAGAACTCTGCAGCTGAAGAAGAGCCGGAGCCACAGAGCCGAAGACTGTCCCGCTCATGGAGACCAACCGGTCAGGCCCACAACCTGTGGCTTCAAATCGCACTTCTCTCATCGGCTGGGTTCAGACCCCAAAGACAAAGATGAAGACAAAGGCAAAGACAAAGAAGAAGAACTGGTGCCTTTTTTCCTGCCAGCACCAAGTCCTGTGTGACCTCACCATCCATGCGGAGAAGAAGCTCATCAGACCTACAGAGATTCCTGCCTTCGCCGATCAACATCTTCCTCCTGCTGCAACATCTTCTTCATCATCAGGCCAGGTCTGGGGATCGAAACGTCAAACTCCGTCCGTCTCTCTCAAAGGTTCCCTTTTTTTTTTAGTTCTCAGTATCAGCAGTAGGGAAAGATAGACTAGATGATTGATTTTACTTATTTGATTATTTCTGCTACTGAATTAAGCTGTACTGACCCTTGCAAAACTGCCTTACTAATAAAATATTTAGCATAAAGAAAATCTAAAAGATGTTGTGGACATTCAGTTAATGAGTCACCTTAAAGTTCTTTGATGGTTGTAAAATAGCTGTGATGTTTGATTCTGGAGAGGAAAAAGTTTAAAATGTTTTTAAGTTGCTGGTAGCCCAAATTTAAAACGTCATCCTTGGGACTCGCCCGAGTCACTAAAACCTACCTGGTTCAATAACAAATGCAAGTTGTAAAATAAGAGAACGAGCGACCGTTAACAGGTGTGCTCTGTGAAACTAGTTGGCTGTAGGCTGCTCAGTCTGGCTAATTCACAGGGGGAAGAAGGGTGGGACACCTGGATGTAGGCCGTTAAAAATCAGGTGAATCGTTTCTCGAAACCAGCTTAAACAGAGTTTACTTCAGTTCTGGACAGGGTAAATCCCGGCAGATTTAGGAAACTCAAATAACCCGTTAGAAGGAGAGCTGGTAGCACATCTCCCCTCTCAGAAGAGGAAGCAGAGAGTGAGACAGTAGAGACAGAAAGGAGGGGGGGGGGTGTTGCGCAACAACAGTAGACATTTCTGAATTGTGTTTACTTGCATGTGGTGTATCATTTCCACATATCTAGTTCTTATATGTGGACTGATTCTAGAGCTGGCTCTCAAAAGGTTCCATAAAAACACAATAAATAATATGTTCTTCAACCAACAAAGAACCATGAGAGATCCAATATTTATCAAATGAGCTAATTTAGCTTCTTCAGTCCTGATTGGTGACTGGACAATCAAAAACTTAAAAAAATAAAATAAAATCAGGTAAGGCAGGAGCAATACTTTTCATTGTGGGCACGTTTACTTAGGGATGTTTTTAAGTTTTCCATCTCTGCCATGAAACATGCAGGATCTGGAAATGTTGGCAGTATTTCACATTATAAAACTTAAGACAAGAGTCTATATTCTGCATAATAAACACAAGAGGACTAGTGTTTCTGTAACGCTATCCACACTATAAGATGCTTATACTACTGTCTTTAAATCAAGATCTTCTTACAAGTGCTTTCTTTTTTTGTTCACAAAACAAGACTCAAGCAACCTTAAGATCCCTAACAGACCAGGGAAGGCTCTACAATAGCCACAAGAGAGTTGCTAACTTGTGTTTTCTATCTCCTTTCAAAAGACAAGAAAATGTTTTCCTTGTTTAGAAACTGAATTTAGGTCAAAATTAGCAGGCAGCAAAAAAAATATGCCACAAAATGCAATTAACCAAAGACATTGACCCTTTATGTGCACACATATGATGCCCATGTGCAGCCAAGCACTCACCAAAGGGAAACCATTTTCTGTTGCACACTTCTGTAAAGGCCACCCCATTTATCAAAGGGAGGTCTGATGATTGCATAGATGAGAATCCCTTGGCAAAGTGAAAATGTGTCACATAAGTGGAAAGGGAACAAGATTTTGAGAGAATGTTTTGGTTCTTTTTGTCTAATCAAGGTCAAATGAAAGAGCAAACTTAATTTGGCCCAGAATTAATCAGTAGTTCATAAATTTATGTCATAAAAAAATTCACAGGTATTTGGTTAATTCATCATTCTGAAAAGGTGGCCTAATGCTTTCTTTTTCCTTTTGCGTTGCTGCTGGAAACACACACACACACAATGGCATCGTTGTTAAACGCCAGCAAATGTTAACTCTGCATGTTTCGATTAACATTGACACTGCGGTCCTTTGCCTCAAACAGATGTCAGCCCCTGGCTTCTGTCCACCATCTCTTCTGCTCTCGCTCTCACCTTTCTTATGGCTTTCTTTTCTTTTCCCCATCGACTCATGGCGCATACTCCATGCATTGTTACTTGCTAAGCGGTTTTCAGTTTTTCTCATTGTTACTTCATTTCTTTTTGCGTGCATATTTCTTCATTCCTCTCTGTCTTTCTCTGGGCAATTTACATCTTTCACATATTTTTATTCATTCTTTTTTTTTTGTATCTCTTAGAACACTGTCTGCAGCCTCCTTCTGCTAGTTTTTATTTCTCTCTAGTTTCATCACCTCCTCACCTCTTTTCCACCATCATTTCCTTCATTTTTTATTTTTTAACCCTCTTTATTTTTCTTCTCTTCAATAACTTTAATAGCACTCCTCTCTTAATATGTCATCCCTGTGTTCTGCTTAAATGCTTGTGCTCCTTCTTTCTCCAAGTCACCATACTTTCTCTTTGTCTGATACTGCATGTCCATTGTCCATTTAGTTTTATGTCCACAGACATGTGAGCCCAGTATCAGATGTGCTGAAGGAGAGTGTGTTAGTATGTGCATGAGGAGGTGGAACACGGAGGACAAGCGGGAGTGATGTCTAAGTTTGATGAAAAACACCTAGGAGTGTATTGTGGTTCATTCATCTCCTTGTTCTCAGGCATCCATTCAAAGAATCTGATTTAGCGTGCCGATAAAGAGGAGAATGAGAAAAAAAATCTGCAGATATGAATGGCCCGGCTGGGAGCGGGAGGATCCGGAGGAATGAACAATTAATTAAAGAGGGAGGGAGTACCGTGAGGGAAATTACAGAGGAAAAACCAAGCTGAAGACTCGCATAAGAAGATAAATTGGAAAAATGTATAGAAAAAGCAAGAGGAAATGTGATGGATGCAGTAGAGTTGATTTTCACAAAAAATTCAACTGGACCTGGTAGAGGAGAGAAACGCAAGACGAAAAGAAAGACGGAAATATTTATATTTAAATCTGAATCTGAGTTAAACTGAGCTGTAATTGAGTTGTACTGAATTGAAATGCATGTAATAAAGAAACTGAAATGTTACTGTTTTAAAAAAATGCCTAAAAATGACGTATTTTGTGAAGTGATGATGAATGAAAAAAATAGCTGCAAATCATTTCTTGCTATAAACAGGCTGCAACACATAGTGAAAATTCTAAAATGAAACCAAGGTAAAACATGAATATATTTTCCTTTTCTGGAAGGGTAACATTTTTGTACAAAATAATGTTGGGATATTCTGACTTAAATATATTCCACTACTTGAAGAAAGAGCTTACCAGCCTATTACGTATTTATACAGAGCTTCCTCTGTAAGGTGACCAGGCTAAGGTTTAAAGGTAGGTTCAGAAGATCAGACTCCCATTGTAGAATAGCTTATAAGTGCTGTTCCTGTGCACTGAGTAAGAGAGCTGAGTTGGTTCCAGCATCTGATCAGGAAGGCCACTGAGTGCTTCCTTTTAAGGGTTTTCCTGGCACGCGTTATGAGGAGGTGACCCTCTACGGACCTAGAACCTCCTGAATGCACTCTGTATCCCTTATGGCCTAGAAACAACTTGGGATTCACCACAATAACTGGAGAGTAAGCCTGGAAAAGGGGATGTCTAACTCTCACTCCTTGACCTGATCACCATGGTTAAACCTCAGAGAAGTGAAAGCAATAAATTTACCAGCCTGGTAAAGAATATGAAAGCGAATAAAGCACAAAAGCTGAAAAGAACATTAAAATAGGAAAAAACAAACTGGAAAAAAGAGACAAAGAACAATTACTGAGTAGAAAGAGAACACCAGCTAATGCAGGTATCAGTTAAATATCCTCAGCCGTATAATGAATAACCATTAAAAATTTAAATAAAGAGAAGGTAAGAAGAAAGAAATTAAAGTAGGAAATGAGGAAGAGGGAATGAAAGACTATATTATAGACAGAGCATTAGGAAAGAGATTAATTTGGACATTAAATCTACAAAAAAGAGAATAAGTAAGAACTGAAGATATCAGATGAAAGGGCATAAAATTGGAAAATAAACGAGTAAAAAAAGTCATAAGTTAAGAAAGAAAACAGTAGGTAACGAATCAAGTAAAAAAGAAGTGGAGTGGAATAGGCTGTAAGCCAAAGAAAATATGAAAATGGCTGAACTCATTTAGTCTGTTGTCAAATTTTTAACTAACACTGACTATCTCGCTTTCACATATACTGACATGAATATGAGAACACTTCAACAGCATTCAGAGGATTATCTGAAAGAAATGATATATTCAACCGACTTAGTGTTACAATTGAACTTGTGTGATTGTAGCGAAGAGAAGTAAACAAAGAGACGGAGGGCGAGAGAGGAAGATCAGCTGCGCTGGGAGAGCAGGAGAAAGACAGAGAGAGAGAGACAAGTCTGCTCTGCCTTGCCACCACTAAGCTGTGATGGATTGTGGGAAGTGATGACACATGACAAGCTCTAGTGCTGTATTCAAACACAGCAACACAGCAGAGCAGGTGGCAAGTTACACAGAGGCGCCTCCGCGCAACAAGTGGGGGGTTTGATTCTTGTTGTGCCTTCATTTTGCTCTAATCTATTTCATTTATCACTCCTTCCCTTCCTTACTCCATTTCCTCTCCCATGTCTTTGGATCAGCCCCCCCCCTTCTTCTGTCCTCGCTCATGTTGCAGGTGGGATTAAACATGTCTAACATCCAAAGGTTTGTTGCTAACAAGTAACAGATACTGCTAACCTCTCTAGCTTTATTCTTAGTCATGTCACATACTGAAAACCTCAGGTTGAAATATAATTCCAGATTCGAGCAATTTTGATTAATTTCACACATCCAGGCCTTGTTTCAGTTAAATGATTTACAGACCTATACAACCACAGGTTCACCGTTTCATAAAGCACAACTATATTAACAGCATACACATTTGATTTAGGTGAGGTCCAGTTTGCCTGCACCCTGACTCATATAACAGCATACTGGGCAATTAAATTGCCCTCTGTGTTTCCAGAACCTGCTGTGCTTTCTCACGTGTGATTATTGCATTATCGGCTGTAAAGGCAGAGCAGTATAATATCAGAAGCTGCTAAAAGTTTGTTTTGTACTGAAACCAAACCTAGTTTTAGAGAAATGCTCTGAAGTACAAGCATGCAGAGAAAAGTGCTTCTCCACACTCAACACATATGCCATGTTATGATTTTTAAAAAGAATATGCTTCAATTGTAAACTTTTAACCCCTAAATTTCCTAAGAAGTTAATTGATCCCACAAAATTCTAAAAAAAATAATGGATTTTTGCCAATAATTATAGGAAAGTAAAACTACACGGATCTGGTGCAAAAAATATTAAACTATAATGCTTTCCAGTTTCCCAAAGTTTTTTTGTTTTTTTTTCAAATGGATAAAGTCTAGGGAAGCAGTTTCCATGTCAGTGCAGAGGACACATTGTGCTCATTGTAAAGCTAATCAAATGCACTTGACAATTATCTAAAAATTTTACCACATTAATAGGAGCTGTTTTTCTTAAGGTCATTCAAACAGTTTGAATTTCAATAGGAGAGTCTCCTAACTAAACATTTAAAACTCTTGTTAAATTTCCCATGAGTTGGCATTCAAGTAAATTCAACCCTAAGGTTAGACAGTCCAATGCAACAAAACCGCATGAGGGCCATGAAACTGGTTGGGTTGATAGTGCTGTTTAGATGCATCACTGCAACTATCAAAATCAATGAACAACTCATTTAACAAATGTAATGGGTAATAGTCATACAACATATTTACCAACGAGCTTTAACCTGCAAATGACTAAGATTTTCTTCAGGACACTTTCAGCTTTTGGTGAAAGATTGACTTGTCGACACTCCAGCTTGCAAAGAAATCTTGTGGAGGTGTAAATAAGAAGCTCCCCATCTGCTACTCTTTTACCTTTCCAGACTACCGGTGTTACTTCCAATGATTGATTCTTTCATTGGAGCCTCAGATTCAGCTAACTGGATCCTCTCTCTGCAGACAATGCTGTGCTTACCACTCACTTTCCTCTGTTTTCAACCAACTCCAGCTGCTTTGCTGTTTGCCAGCACTTTTTGGAAACATTTCTCTTTAAAAGTCCTTTTTACAGTAGCAGCTTATTATCTCTTCAGCCTGGATGCCTCAAAGACCTCAGTGATTACGGGATTATCTGCAGTTCTGTAGTAAAGGATGCAACACCTACAACAAGGTTGCTTTCAGAAAGTGCAAAAGTTTCTGAACCTGTTTTACACCACCCTATAGCTCTCCATGCTGAGAGCTCTTTATGATCCCTCTGCCTTTTAACACTTTTTTCATTTTTACAATGGCCTTTAATGTTCACATGGTGCTCGGTGTTTTTTGTTTTGAGCCGATTTTTCATTTCCGTTATTCCTTGCACCTGTGTCACTCCCTGGTTGTTTCCTTCTTAAGCCTCTCTCAGTCACAACCACGCTTCCAGATTATCTTACGCTTTCAGTAAGTAGTTTTCCAGCAGTCCTATCTCGCCTTCATCGTTACAACCACGCTCTTGTTCCCCGGATTTGCCCCTTTTGCCTTGCCCTTGTTGGACTGTTACTGACCCCCCATCTGGATTTCGACCCACGCCTGTTTTGGTTACACTGCTCTTGCCTACTCCCACGGATTCTGCTCTCAGCCCCATCGTGCATGACCTTGGCCCGTCTGACCAAGAATTTGGATCTGGATTTGGTACTTCTGCTGGACTTCTGCTGCTTCACGGAGTTAGTGCGCTGCCCTGCATCAGCGCGTCCCCTCCCCGGGCACTTCCTCCTGAGCCCTGCGTCAGTGCAGCATCTGCTCTCCTCCTCGTCCCACAGCTGATCACTCCAGTACCTGATCGCCAAGCTAGTGCTGCAGCTGACGATACAGTGTGCCCAGTCTGAGCTGTGTTTTAATAAATATCTGAGTTTTCTGCTCACTCCTGAGTCGTGGCTGATTTTCAGGGTCCCTCTAGTGAGTCATTACATGGCCCATGAAATTCTAAAGCTTGATGTACTTGCACACATGCAGAGATCTTGCTGACAGTAAATATTTTTTGAAAGATTGTGGTCAGCATGACAGGTGACAACAATCCATAGGGAACACAACAGCAGTGACACGTTTTTAATCTACAGGGTATCTTTTATCATTTAACCAGATGTGAGCAGTAAAGTAACATGTCTGTGGAAAGGTGACCATTGCCAATACATTTTACATAGCTGTTCTCCACTGCTATAAGGCCACAGCACTTTTACACTGCATTTCATGTCCACAGCAATACCCTTATGTTGCATTAAAGTGCACCTCATACATTAAATTATTCATTGAAATACATCCTAAATTAATATTCCATCTCTTTACTTCTGCAATGATCACTTTTCAAAATGTTAAAAAAATATTGTTTACAGAAAGACATCAGCAATATTTTTGATTAATGGCTAGTAAGGGGAGTTTAATAATACTCTACAGGAGCTTTTAATTTTGGAAACAACACCTCTTTGTTTAGGTTCAACTGAAGCTGGGGCCACAATACATTAACTTCTTCCCCATTTTATTCCATATTCCCAGTTGGGTCAAATCTGCATCAGTCTGCTGTAGCTGCAGTCATTCAGCAGGAAAAGTCACAGCAAAAATCTGTTAGCGTGAGATGGAATGAAGACTGGGGTCTGCAAGTGTGTGAGGAGAACCGATCCAACGCGACCTCAGTCACAGTCAAACAAACATGGATCTGGATAGTCGGGTAGTGTGAACTCATCATCGACCCAACTCCAAACGTCTGTTGCCAACAGCTGATGAAAAAAGAAAGGCTGGGATACAGAGACAGCTGCAAGGCATAAATACGCAACAGCAGTGGACATATTACAAACAATTACCTAACAACTTGCTATCACATTGTGATAATAAACAGAAACACAACAGAGAGAGATAGTTGGATAAACATATAGAACATAATGAAGGGTCTCATTGAAATAAACCAAACAACTCACTTAGACTCAAAGTTAATTGAGTCAACATTTAAAGTACTAACCCTGCAGACGAACTTGCAATCTTAATTACATGTTCCAAACTTTCACCACGACAACAATAAAGAAGACTGTCGGCAAGATCCAAACCACATTCACTTGTCCTTTAAGCTTAACTTTAATTTCCATTTCTTTCATTTTATGGAGAGATGTAACAGAAATACAGGTAGTTGGAATTCTGATAAAAGCTTCAGTTGCCGCCGCCTTCTGGTCTTTTTGCTTCTTTAAGCTATTTTCCTTGTTTAATGCACTCGTGGAACTTTCAAAAGTATAATAGAATTGGTATTGTGACTTATTGTTTATCAGTTACAATCATCTTCCTGGGCTTGAAAATAAAAATAGTTTCTAACTTGCTTGGAGTATTACTGTTTTTTGTTCTCTTTTCTATTTCTGTAAAAATTACCTGCACAGGTTGCAGAACATTTTACAACATCTGTTTCAGCTGTATGCTTGTATGCAAAGAGCTGATTTAGTTTAATGGTATGATGTGAAAAGCTTTAGTAGTCTAATGAAAAGCATTTTGAATTAGATGTACCAATATTTTGTCAAGATTTCACCCCAACTGGAATTATCAGGCAATGTTTTCCATCAGGGACACTTGCTTACTTATTATATTTGGAAAAGATTTGGAACACTCAGGGTTGAAACACTCTCCTGCAGAAAGCTACAAGTAAATCACAAGTGCCTTGACTGAATATCATTTATCATTTTGTTGAGATGAGGAGTCTGCAGAGAGACTAAAAAACCTAAACCAAATTCCTTCCCCCTATGATGCAGAAGTATCACTTGATATCTTTTTCACTTGACTAAGGGGAGATTTTTATTTGATTGTGAATTATTCAGAATGGGTGACAAGTAATCGATAGTATCCATATTAAAGTGTTTCACAAAATCAATACTGCAAAAAATAAAGCACCACATTCACATTTGTTTTTTCATTGGAAAGGATACTGATAAAATGTTAACAGTAACTTGTAGAGAAGAAGGAATTTGTACTTGGAAAGTCAGAGGTTCACAAGCAATCATGCATTCAAATTTAATATGGCTGCCAACCAATAACGAACCTCTCAAGAATTAATAGTTTCTTTGAGCTTCTGTCAATTTGTATCTGATCAAACCAGTGGGACATGAATAGAGTACGGTGCAATCTCGATTTATAGGTTTTGAATTAATAAAAGTAAGTTATCCACTGGTATTGCTGATATTAGTAAGCAGTGACCATAACTATTTGCTAATCCAAGTCAACATCTCAAAGTTGTTGTGCTCCTCAAACCATTTTTTAACAATTTCTGCTTTTCAGCATGGCACATGCTGAATGTTGCTAAATGTTGCCACAACATTTAGCAAATGTTGCCACAACCACTAAGGGATACTGTTTTAGTAAGTACAGTATGTACTGCAACAATGCATTTGATATATGGTACATGTACCAAAAGCACATGAACTATCACATAGTGGAGAGCCGGAATGTGAGGGGCAAAGCTGGAGACAGTTCTCTGAGACATGATGTAACCTCCACTTTTATCTCAGAACCCAGAGATTCAGAACGTTTTTCAAAGTTTCACATTATTTCTACAGGCTATGTAGCCCCATGGTGACAAACTGTGGTGCTCTGTTAATGCTCACTTGACTACTTGTGAGTGGTCATAATGTTATGTCTAATCAGTGTATTTAACTAAAGAATCTGACAGACTTTGCCACCGTTTAGTTACATTTTAGCACATTCCCAAACTGGTTTAAAGAGCATGCCTCCTGTCGCCTTGTTTTTTTTTTTTGTTTTTTTGTTTTTTTTATCACATCGTCTTCCAAACTCTGACCTGTAGGGAATTAAGCAACAACTCTTGGTAACCATCTTGATCATTTTTGATTTATTTCAAAGCACCTGATATGACAAAAGGAAGCCTTGCTCACACTCCACTTTCTGCACGGATGACCAGAGACTCACCTTGGTGGTGAATGGCCTTGAAAAGGGGAGGGTGAAAGCGAATATACGATAAGCTTTTCAGCCTTTGACAATCTCAGACAGAAAGCAACCATCTTTATCAGTCACACAGTGTCCAGCTCTATAGAAGACTGGATGTCTGGACTGGGCCAAACACCAGGAAAACACTGCTGGCTCAGCAGCTGACAGTCTCAAAATGGAGGAAGCAAGAGGACAGTGATGCCAGAGGTTTTTTTTGTTTGTTTGTTTGGGTTTTTTTACAGCAAGGGCCACAAGGTCATACAACCAAGTGCAAAATGACAATTCTCACACTTCTCAATGGTCAATGCAACTGTTTGGATACACAGTTTTTAATTTCGAATTTTGGAACAAGTTTTAAATGATTTATTTTAGGTTTTCATCATGGGAGTATCAGAGTTAGAAAGGCATCCCCACACACACATACGCAAAAATGTTTACTTCATGCCCTGTTGTTTTCCCAAGAAAATATCAATCTTTCCTGCTAATGCCACACTGACCATGAGCTCTTACTCTGCCATATTGCTCCATGTAGACTAACACAGGCAGCTGTAAAGAAATAAAAGAATGATTAGTGTGTTTTTGCTACATGACTGGAAATTCAATTCACAGCGGACTGAAGTGAAGCATGAAGACAAACTGTTGAATCAGGCCCACACAAACACAAACACACAACCAAAATGGCACCATCATCATCAATCCCTGAAGTGTTTTATCTCATCAAGCTTTGAGGAACTGTCTGTATTTGCAGTACTGGGAGAGAAGGACGGATGTATGGATGGAAGGAATGAAGGAAAGATGAAGGAAAGGAAAGAGATGGTCAATTCTCCTAGCTCTGAATCCCAATCTCCCCTGTCTGTCCTGAGGAGTGATCTTCATGCAAACAGCTTGTTCCTTGCTGGTGCACCAGCTGCTAATGCGTGCACACACAAACACCAGAAGACGGATCCCAGATCTGATAGGTGCCCCACAGCTAATAACACTGAAGGGATGAAAGAAGGAGGGAGTGAGGAAAAAGGAGGTGGAGGGGGGAGGTTTCTGGAGAAAGCCATAATTCACATATGATGGCTATGCGCAACAGCCAGCTGAGAAATTGCAGAATGCAAATGTCTGTGCGTTAATCGCAGGCGCATGTATGCGGCTTTTCAGAAATGTCACCTCTGAATCACAGCTGCTTGCTTCTGTCACTGACTAGAACTTATGCTCTGAGTTTATGCGTGAGGGAGAGGTGGAAGGGGGGGGGATGGAGGGACCAGACCAGACACCGGTCTGTAGGCTTGTGCGCGTCGGGTGAAAGACAGCCAAAAAAAAAAAAAAACACGAGCAGTTTGGCGTGCGTGCGCATCAATGACATAGGGGTCAAAGCCTCGCGCACCGGCCGGCTGCGTCCTGCCCGTAACAGCGCGAGCCGGTGGAGAGTCTGCACGAGAAGCTCCAGAGAAACGCAGCACCATCACACAGTGGAGAGCCGGAATGTGAAGGGCAAATCTGGAGACAGTTCTCCGAGACGTGGCGCAACATTTTCACCTTCAAACGTGAGAACCCAAAGGGGGGGAGAGAGGAAAACAAGTGTCCGACAGCAGACAGAAGAATTTACTCACTGTTCTCAGCAGCCCCACACTCTTCCACCTCTTCTTCCTCTTCTCTTTTTGCTCTCCAGTTCTTCTCTCCGTGCACCAAAATCCATCTGTCCATCCCTCCGCTGGACATTTCCTGCGGCATGCAGCCGGATCAATACTAATGTTGCGGGATAATGTCCCCGGGATGAAACGGAAACATGTTGTCCCCCACAGAAAAGAAAAGAAAAAAGAAAAACAAGGCAAGGAATCAGGCGCGCGCACAGTTTGGACCTTTCCTCCACTCAGCGAGGCTACATGTTGCTGGCTGCTACCTCTCTGTCCCTCTCACTCACTCTCTCTTCTCCCGTGATTTTGTTAAAATTCAGTATGTACGCTCCGTCACCTAGCAACGTCTCTCTACCTCCCTCTCTCCTCTCCTTCCTCCCTTCATCTCCCTCTCCTCATCACTTCCTCACGACACGTGTTGAATGCTAAACTAAGTTGGCCGATTTGGAATCATTCATTTCACATTTACCTAACTGGGCATTTCCTCCTTTTTTAATTATAACGTGTCTTCAGGCACCTTATGTCATTTTCCTTTCTCCCATATTTTTATGACATACAGACATGTCTCCCAAATTTATTTCCACGCTTTCTTCCATCTATTAATTACCGCAATAGTCGCGTACCTATTTAGTTGGACACCTCACAACAAAAATAAATAAATTAAGAGCAAGTTTGAAATACTAAGCTTTGTTTTAATTCAAATAAATTTGGCATCTGATACCCAAGTACGACCTGTGTGGAAGTCTTTAAACCATCCTTGTAAACCTTCCAAAACTATTCTGACTAGTTAACTTTTCCTGTTTTGTAACATTACAACCACAAGCCATTTTCTTGGGATGGAAGGAAACAGAGTAGCACATAAGTAAAGAAAATGATTATTTTATTGGTTTACCAATAAAAATATAAAAAGTGTGATTTTCATTTTTGGCTCAGTGAGATTGTATTGCAGACATCTACACACCAGACTGAAAATATTCCTGACATAAAGCATGGTGGTGGTAGAATCATGCTGATAGGACAATTTTCCTCAGCAGTTGACCGGAAATCTGGTCAGAGTTGATGAGAAGATGGAGGTAGAAAAACATGTTTGAGGTCTCAGTTGACTAGATATAAAAGCAGAGACTCAACAAACACACATTTTCAGTGTTTTATTTGTGAAAAACAACATACAAGTTTCCTTTGATTAATAATTTGTGCTGAGTTCTCACATACAATCTCTTTAAGTAAACAGAATATTGTGCCTGTAACTTAAAATGTAAAGCAGCTCATCTAAGGATGATGCATCTCGTGGGTCCTCTTTATTTTTTTTAAGGTCTTTCTTATTTTTTAGTGTTATTTTTTTATCAGACAATGCTGATCTGTTTAGTATTTAAAGCCTGTTGTGATTCGTTTTGTTTTTCGGTTGCCTATTGATCTCTTAGAAATAATTAAAGGAAAAAAATCACAACCATTCTAACAGGCTCAAACTATCTCAACATGAATAACCCTACATGCGCCAATGTTTCGTCACTACCACACCGTGTTGTCTTTGGTGTTTCCATAGATTTAGCCAAAGAAATAGAAACTCTGTACATTTTGACCAGCTGCAAGACAATAACATCCTATCAATATGATTTTAAAATTGTTGGACATTTGGAGACTTTTGTCTTTCTCAAATCAACTCTATTAAAAAAAAGAGCTCCAGAATTGGGAAAAACTCAGTTTGCTTTGAAAATAAAAGTCAGGTTAGGGCCTCAGATCAAGGTGTCTCTCGACTACAATGCATTTTTAAAGAATTTCATTTTATTTCAAATGCAATAATCACTAGCTGCAACAAAAAATAAATTATGTGATTATGTCTTTTCAGAAAATCTGTAAATATAAAACTCCGTAGGCAAAATGTTTACAAAAACTGAGAAAACGTCAGAGGAAGTGCTGCTCAAGGACACTTTAAAAGAGCTGAACAACTCATATAAAGAAAAAAAAGTCTTCCAGAATGTAATTACGCTTAAGTTGTGCAAAGGAATTTTTGCTCCCTCTGCGTTTTGCTTTGAGTTCACCTTCAATCCAGCCTCATTTCCCTTGTTTCTTTGCTTAAATTATTATTTTTTTTTCTTGTATGTGGTGCTGAGCATATATTGATGCGCTTCTTGTTTTGATGCTGATTTCTAATCAGCCTTCAGTACATTCAAAGATGATGGATGAACTACTTTATGAAAACATGCACTTAACATTTTCCAATTTCTCATCCTGATTGTGACAGAGCAAAAAAAATATTTCTTTGTTCTCGCTGACACTTTCCAACACCGAGGGGAGTCAATGATAATTGTTTGGTATTTTTTTCCTTTACATCTTTTTTTATTCCTTTCATTTCACTGTTTTACACTTTCTCTTTCACGTTCTTCCACTTAGTTACAGATTCAGTCCTTGGCTTAAAGAACAAATCATTCACACCAACACAAAATTTGCCCTGTTTTTCATATCAATTATAACAAAATTGTCATTTATTGTTCCAGAGACTTTCCAGAATCCTGTAGTGACAGAATGCTGTCATATTAGCACTAAAGGGGAGAAAGAGCTCTCGCTTGCCTCAGTTGGTCTCAACCATTTACAGAACTGTAGATCTATGAGTTTATCTTCCACCAGTCCATTATGGATTTTATTTCTCTGAAAGAAGGAAAAAGATAAAGACAGAAAAAAATGATTCCCATGAAGTGTTTCTTTTTTCTTTTTCTTTTCATAAACACCTTTTTAAACCCAGCTGCCTCTGTACATGCATCTTGACTTAAACATAGAAAAGAGATGGCACCAGTCACTTGGTCAGGTAGCCGGCTCACAGACATGTAAAAATAGGCCCTAATTATCAGAGGATAGCTCAGAAGCACTGACGGGCAGACATTTTGGGTCTTGTTTACGCTGCAGTGTTGTGGTGGTAAATTGGACACTGGGATTCAACTTCTGGCCTATAAAAGCCCTGCCTGCCAGGGTGCAAGTAAACTGGAGAAAATGTTCAGAAAAACATCCTGAATAGGACTTAGCAAACCGAATCACATCCCTGTACCACTGTATCATTTTGCCAAACATGGAAGATATTTCTAACCACAATAATTTTTGACAACTTATAAATAAAACTAGTTAACTAAGCCCAGTTTGGACATGATGAAATGATGCCTATTTTGCAAAAATATTGAACTCACATCTATGAACTCACATAGATAGTTTGATGCGTTTTGTTTGTGTATTGGGATTGCGAATGTAACGTTTAGTGTTTTACTGTAACAATATGGTGTACATTACATTTACTGTGATCAAACTTGATCACATTTTATTTATTTTCTACATGCTGTGATCTGGAAATGAAAATGGAGTTTTTAATTCAGCATGACTGCCCCTGAAGGGCCACATAAATAGCTAAATTCAACACTGTTAAGTGTCCAAGTGTGCGCAGTGGGTAGATAATTTCTTTTCTCATCCGATTAATTTTTAGAATATAAAAAAGTAAAACAATTGTTAAAATGTATGTTTTAGATTTATTCAGCATGACGTGCTGGTGTAGCTATAGAAAAAGATCCCCAATTTTCAGAGACTCCTTCCTTGGCAGGATTTTGATTCCTGACCTCAAAACCTTTGCGACATGTCTTACCCTCTCTGCTGTGCAACTTTCCTATCTAAAAGTCTAAACAAAGGTGGCTTGTGCCACAAAAGTGTAATAAGAGAAACAACCATTTTGTTTTTGGCCTTGCTGACAATATCACATACAACAGCAATCCTTTGTGACTGTAGCTGGTCTACAAGCTGTCCACAGGAATCACTCTGCGATAAAACTCCTTTATAAATAAACAGAAAATTGAAATATTCAGTAAGACTGTCAAATAAATAGTTGCAACAAAACCAGTCTATAGAGGTTTACATTTTCTGTAGCAACTGCAGCTAAAAAATAATACATGTACCAGTGTCCTCCCTGAACTTTTGAAGGAAAATCTGAGATGACTTCAAATTAACTAAATGATTATTTTAAGTTTAATATCTTGGGCAAGAACAACCATTAAGCTCTTACCAAATGGTTATCATTTGAGGATGCCTGTGCACCATTAACTGTGGCCCCATTTGCTTCGACAAATGATGTTTATGTTGGCTTGTGCTACAAGGTATAGTTTTATAAGGATAGCCTTCAATACTCTATGGAAAACAGAATCTTTATGATGAACTTCTGAGGCAACAGCTCAGCTAGATGAGCTGACAGAATGAGGATGCGTGAAATGGGGTGGGCTTGGGAGCAACAGAGTTGTTGTTAGGCTGGAATGCCTTTGAGCTGACCTGCAGGGAACAAGTACATTGCTTTTTTTCCCGCTGAGGTTCACCTATCGGATAACAGAGGGGATCGTTTACAGTGGCAGCATGTACACATGCAAGTAAACTCTAGAGTTTTTTGTTTCTGATTGATTCCATAGCAACCTCATTGAATGCAGCTGGATGTATCAGCAGGGTGGCACCCATCATTCTCCAATCAAGATGAAAAAGCAGTGGGTCTGCTGCCAAAAGCTCTAAACTGATGCTGTGGAACATAAAACCCCAAAGATTATGAAAATGATAGAAAGTACCACCACCCAGCAGACAATACTGCAGTTAGATACCACAGAGAAGGTAGCTACTATTTCTTATAGATGAGACATTTTTAATATCTAAAATAATATGGTTTCTTGTTTTTTGTTACTTAAAACCATCAGGACTCTTATCTTTGAAAACAAGCACAGTTATTTAACTGTACAGCTTCTTATTCCTTCATACCTTCAGGTGACACTTAAAGACAAGTCACAAATTCATTGTGGGTCTAAGTTTTGTGTCAACGTATGAATTGACCATCCTTATTTTTTCTCAAGTCACAAGTGAGCACTCTCCAAGTTCAAGGCAGGAATCTTTAACATTCATAAGGATAGAAAGTTTTGGTTGTGATGGACGTCATAAGACAATATCAAGTATAGCTTTTTGGCTGAGATGTATTTTTAAAAGACGTACTGCAACATCACCATGGCAACTTTTGACTTAGCCAGAGATATGGACGGAGACATTCCCCAGACACAAAGAAAATAGATAAGTGGTTAGTCAATCCCAAGTTGTACATGTCAGATGGATATTACCATTATGCCCATTCTGTCAAACCACACAGAATGAAATGATGTGATTATGTTGTAACACAGCATGACTTAGTGTTTAATCAGACCAGGCTACACATTGCTTCACATAACATGGCCTGCAGTGAAACAGTAACAATTTGAAAAATCGTAGAGAAGTTTGTGTGGTTTATGTGATATTACATGAAACAAGGATGAGCTATGGAACCCAAAAAGAAAAAAACTACTTCAGAAGTAGGAAATAAGGTTCTCTTTAAATGTTGATAGGTTTAAAATCTGAATTTATTTTCAATCTGTCATAACAATTCTTTGTTTAATTTGGACTAGACTTGGTTTTATTACATGCCACTTTTTGTTTACTCACATTCTGGGTTTCTTTCTGCATTCTGGCAATTTCTTTTATCTCGTATTTAAACCAGAGTTTGCTTCTCTGTCCTGTTCTGCTCTGTCACATTTGGTCTGTGTTTGCTAATCGACAATCACCTACAGTTTTTCTAAAGTTCTCCCTCCTACATACAGTATATATTCTATCTCTATCAGTGCTATTCCATTGTCCATGTTTACATTGTACTTTTCAGAGTGGTGATTTCTTTATTTTCAGTTTAGATATTTTAGCTTTTCTGTCTCTTTAGATTTACTTTCTCAAAAGAAAAAAAAATTGGATCTTAACTTGTATCTTCTGTTCTATTCTATCATTTGACATTTCCATTTTCTTCTATTGCTTGTAATAGGCATACAGGTTTCACTGTAACCTGCTTTTAAACCACTTATTTTCCTTTGAATATAAGGTACACAAGTACACACAAATATAAATTCAAGTGTGTGTTCCTCAGTCATTTAGTGTTTGGGTTTTAGGTTTCAGCTGCCAGGAAATGATCATTACATCTGGCAGAAGGGTGAGGGTGAATCACACTCACCTAACAGAGAGCATATATGAGGATAGGCTAAGGTTCAGGATGATTTCAGTCGCTGCAATGTAGTGAAACTGAGGATAGCACTGCCTCCAGACATAAAGCAAAACATCACACCTGCAGAAAGAAACAATGGTAATCCTTGTGGGTGTTCACTAAGGTACCTTGAGGCTGGATGACGACCATGAAATATGTATCCAAGCATGCTTTACTTCTCACCTGCTGAAGCAGAGCATAATGGGTAAGAACCTTCATCTGAAAACAGCCTTTTGTCTTTTACCCAAAAAATGAGTTTGTAATGAAATCCCACATAAAGTGGCTTGTGAAACTTATTGTTTGGGACTGATGTTTCTTCAGAAGCTGACAAGAGATGTGTCTGGGAAAAAAAAATGTCCTGTGTCCCAGAGAAAAATTTAAATCCTTCTTGACTAATCGGAAGAGCAATAAGGAAGATTTGCAATCCAATCATGGATTCGGTATTAAAGAATTGTTTCCTTTGGTCCAGTGTAATCTTTTAAAATTCTATTGATCAATAGTTCTTCTGAAATTAAAAGTCAGTTTTACCTTCAGTCTTGGGTGATTAATTTTATTTTATATACTGACCATGGCAAGACATTGAGGAGAATTTACTGTAGTAAATAAAGATTGACCAAAGGGGGACAATGAGATGACAAAAAAGTATGCAGAGTAATAGAAATGAGCACAATAGATACCGACTTGGGATGGGAGATTCTGACAAAAATAGAATTGTTATTAATAACCTAGAGATGTAACTCTTTTTCAGCAGAAACTTTTTCTGTGTTAGTTTCCAAACTTGACTGATGACTTAGTGAAACTTGACTTTGGAGAGCCACTCTGAATGACACTCTCCAGCTCATTCTGAGAAATCCCAAAACATCCCCAGGCAGGGTATGTAGTCCCTCCAGTGAGTTATGAGTTTGCCCGGGGGTCTCCTCTGAGTGAGATACACCCAGAAAGCTTCTGGAAAGAGTCATTTTGTAGAAATTCTAATAACAGGACTAAATAACCTCAGCTGTATCCTTTGGATGCAAAAGTTCTATTCCAAGTTTCCCCTGCATGATAAAGCTCTTCACATTTATGACTAAAAGCAGTCGCCCTACGGTAGAAGATCATTTCAGTTGCTTGTAACTTTGTCTATATTTTTCTAGTGAATTTCTGATCTTTCGTCTCAAAACACAGAAAACTTATTTGTGATATTCATATATAATTATTCAAGGGATATAATAAAAACCATTATAAAATGATGTAATGCTCACATTTTGTCTTTAAATGTTTAAACAGCTTGACCCTAGGACGCAAAAGTTTACATATCCTGTAAGCAGTTCACTTGAATTGTTGGGTTTCTTCTGCTACTTACAAACTTCACTATACACATAGCTCATTAAAATTAATCAGTGCATAAATTAATCATGCACTGATGTAACACAAAGTGCTTTACAGAAGTTAAAAAGGAAAGAACATGAGATTCAACACACATTCAGCAAATCATGCAGAAAAGAAACTACTTAGTTTTCAACACATACAAATAAATATAAAAATATACACATTGACAAAGTGATATACATTATTTCAAGTGTTTCTTTTGGGAAATTTACCATGGTCATTAAACCAACTATTGGCATTTTCTCGTGTTTTGGAGAAAGTGCCTGGTGTAAAAATAAAATGTGCATTTCCTGTTGCTTGGTCAACTTTTTTAGCTCTACCTTTCAAGTCCAGTCAATGTTCCATTAGTATGCTGGGAAACAGCAATTTGTATAGCCTGTGTCTTTAAAAAATGACCTTTTGTGGTTTACTCTGGTTGTAGAGGGCGTCAGTGACAGTCTGCTGAGCAACTGTCATCTCAGCAGTCTACCCAGAGACTGCATCTCATAGGAGAGAGCAACCATAATAGTTGAGTTATACAAATATTTCTCTCATTAATGTCATTGTTTTAATTAGCAGAGTAATAAAACACTGAAAATATCACGATCTGTGTAACAACTATGTACATATATCACATTTTTTGTTATTTTTTTAAAAATTTGTATCTCTAATCTGTAGATATTGACTCATAAAACCAAGCAAGTTGATGTGAGCCTGAATGTGTCCTGCTGGTGCTCTCTATGACATTTAAGAGCTTATCAGTTTGCCCCAGTTTATGGACTTAAATCCACTGAGAAGGAAATTAGCATCACAAGAATCGACATAGAGCACAATCTGAATGTCTGAAGAACAGCCAAATGATACCATTGATAGCAGTGACCAGAACTCTGGAAGGTTAGAGAAATGTCAACCTAGCAAAAAAATGCTAAGGTTTAAAAATGCAACATTAAGAGGAGGTTTCTCTCTATGTTCAGCGTGTCTGTCCAGATTAGACATGGATTGCGCCACAGCTGTACACAGTTGAACGCCCTCCTTTCCAGATTTCTTTTGAACATTAAACAAAATATTTTACATATTAAATTGACAATTTTTTTAAAAGTCGAACAAGTGTGATATATGCATAAGGCTTGCAAATATAAATATCAAGTTGTAATTTAATACCATTTAATATGCCCAGTAAACTTATTTACTTTATGTCTGTGTACTAATGATAAAGTAAAAAAGATACATATCAGGCACCATTGATGTGTCTGACACATTATTATTTCTCTTCTATTCACATATAATACTTTGGTCCAATGAATACATCAATGCATTGTTTATCGTATGACATTTCAACACATGGAGAGGAAAAGTGGTCAACCATGTAACCAGCGTATGCAGTTTCACTTTAAGCTCAAGTCCTCTAGCAGACGAGCTAGTCCCTGATAGGATTCCAGAACATAAGCCACTTCCTCAGTCTGTCAGTGGTATGCATCATTCACAGGCTTGTCTCTGGGTTTCTGCTGCCTAAGACATGCGCTTGGCAGTTTGTCGTTGGGGAAATCATCCAGAAATACTCCTAGGTTGTTCCATTTCATGCTGAATGGTAGATTTGAATTCCACTAGTCCTTGGCCTTCTTCGTTTTGTTTTACAATCTTTGATTTATCATGGAAAGAAATATGTTAACATGAGTCTGAATGAAAAGAAGTAATACATTTATTAAAACCTTGTAAGGTGAGAACAAAAACAGAATCAAAGGAGTCTGTCAGTTTGGTCTTGCTAACAGTTAATTCTGGCTGTCTTGTGACAGCAGGTTTTCACTGTTTTTAGCTGTTTCCCAACAAAGTCAAGAAAGGCTTGATTGAACTGCAGGTGTGAGGTTGTGGACTGTTGCGCACCAAGGATTTTGTGGAGCTCAGTACAGATGGTTTTGCCATTTGCCTTCTGTCAAGAGAAGAGGGTTGTGTTTGATGTTAAAGAGGACAGCTCTGATCCTGTTAAGTTCTGGGTCAGGAAAGTGACACATTGGATTACTCCGAAGCATCACAGATCTATCTCCTGCTGTTTTAGGACACTGTAAGGGTTTGTGTGAGACCAGCTGACCAATCTTATGACAAGACTATTCATATTATTTGAAAGAAAAGAGAGGTAGCAGTACATTATAAAATGGACCTGGATTTATTGGGAAATGTATTTTATAACATCGAGCAAAATACTTTGCTTATAATAGCAAAGGAAAAAAAATCTCTATTCAACATATCACTCAGCTAATATTTGTGTTTTCAAACACGCTACCCTAAAATAAAATTGAAACAAGTATTAAATAAAAACAATTCAAGAATGATCAGGAATTTTTGCAAACTCATGTGTAATTGATTATAAACATAATATTAAATTTTTTTATTTGCACTAAGTTTGTAGTTTATAGACAATACATATATTTGTCAAAACCAACAATTAGTTTAATCTTTGTAGAAAAATGTATACTCTTCTAGGCTCTGCATTGTTGAACATCTACTTATCAAAATGACTAAAGTAAAGTCAGGTGTTAAGAGATAACATACATGGACCTAATATATATGATGGATGGTTGGGTTTTGCCATGAAAGCATTTTATTGTTAACTGAACTGTGCAAAATTACACTCAAAGAGAGAATGATTCTAAAGTTATTGGTACAGCCAGGAGAAAAGCCTTTTGTTCATGTCATAAATAAAACATTTTCTCTGCATTGGTTTTCAAACAAGTTTGTCTTCCCGTGTTTGCTGTAGAATATCAATGCTACCTTTTTATTTGAGTGGCTAAATGATGTTCTCACACTCACAATAGGCTCAGCCCTTGTGGGCCACATGATAACTCGTGCCTCGAGAATTTGAATTGTAAACACCAACCTAACAAAGTCTCTGGTCCCAGTCTCCCAGTTATCAGAGACTTCCTCTTTGTGATGTTTCTCCATCTTTACAACTTCAGTTTGTACACTCGTTCCCCAACTTGTTTCTTAAGGCTGACAGATTTATCTCTTTGGTGCCCTGAAGCTTGAATTTTAAAGTTCATCCATTCTCTCTGCAGATGGATATGCCTTGCTCCTTGTTAATCCCGGTGCACTTCTTGCTGCCCCAGGCCAGTCACCCTGTGAGGGACACTGTAAGAGCAGCTGTATTAGTGTAGAGTCTGTCTGCTAAATAAAAGCGCTAATATTAATATTGTGAGTTATTCCACAAGCAAAATTAAAGGTTTTGTGTAGAAACTAAATGGTTAACATAGTTAGTGGATGTACTAGTTAAGGAAATGTATATGATTTAGGACTATACAGTGCTGCAGTTGGTAGCACCATTTCCTTGAAGCTAGAAAGTCCTGGGTTTGAATCC
The DNA here is from genome assembly GCF_003331165.1 of Xiphophorus hellerii. Classification (NCBI taxonomy): domain Eukaryota; kingdom Metazoa; phylum Chordata; class Actinopteri; order Cyprinodontiformes; family Poeciliidae; genus Xiphophorus; species Xiphophorus hellerii. The sequence goes on along the minus strand of NC_045684.1, from coordinate 4,048,949 downwards.
CAGCCTGGTCTTTCTGAATGGGAATTGCATGTTCTCTCAATGCATGCATGAGTTCTTTCCAGGTACGCTGGCTTCCTTTCATTGCCCAAAAGCATGACTGTTTGGTTAACTGGTCTCTCTAAATTGTCTTTAGGTGTGAGTGCGCATGTGGTTGTTTGTCCTGTATGACCCAGTAATGAACAGCTGGATGAGTTATATGATTCGCTTTTTTTTGTAGGTCATCTTTAATCAAAACAATGCTGATGTTTGTTTTAAGAATGACACTGTAATATAAAGGGTTCAGATCACAGTAGTTTGTACAAATTGTCCTTCCTTTTCCTTTATCTTTTAAACTGGGTCAAAGGTTTTTCTAAGTCTTTCAAAGATGTTTGAAAAAGCGCACAACAAGAATTGCATTTACATATGATAAGCAGCACCTGAAAGTCTTTAAGAATCAGAAAAAATAAAATGAAAAAAGACCAGACATGATCAGAGGCAGACACCAGGTCAGACCTGACTGAATTAATAAATAAAACAGTATAACTCTTTGTGGGGTGGGTTCTAGATGCTTTTAGTATGTGCAGAATGTACTTGTGTTGAGGAACTACACAAGTGTCAAGAGAGTGGAGTCAGCAAGTTATGTACAACATTTTTTAAAATTTAACACTCTGAAACTTCTGATAACCATTTGAGAATCTGAAATAAATTTGACTTTATTGTACTAAAATGTTAATTGATTTTTATTGTAGGATTGGACTGAATGTGACTCTACATAATTAGACAAAGTAGGGCTGCTGAACTTAGCTGGATTCTTTATTTTGAACTGATGATTAATAAGGAAACCAGATTGAATTTATTTCCCTCCCTAAGAATACAGAAGTTTATTCAAAAGAGCTGGAGCTCTTAGTCACAGAAAGTTAGATGATTCAATTGATTTTTTAAAGTGTGTGATAAGGTGAAGGAGACAGGTTGTCAATGAAGTTACAATAAAACAAAGGATAGCTAATTTAAAAAAATAGACAATTATTTAAAACAGTTCAGATGCAACTTAAGCATTAACATCTGAAGACATTTATACATAATTTGTGGAGGGAACTGTGGCAAGAAAAAAGCCTATCTTGCAGCCAATCTGTTTGTTTAGCTCACTGTTTCCTCCACAGACACAATTCACCTGTTTATCAGTCACCTTTTATCTATGCCACCAATCACTTGCTGTCAGTGTTTAAGCCTTCTTGTCCACTTACTCGTTGCTGGATTGAACTGATGTATTCGCTGTAGCTCCAGCGTACTGTTGGCACCACTTTCTGTGACCAGAACCACTTGAGATTGTAAATCTCTGAGCATTTTTTTTTTTTTGCCTGTCCAATAACACCACAAAACAGTAAAATAGCTTGGAGTATTTTACTGCTGCAAAGCATGATAATGCTTGCAGCCAATCTGTTAATAATGCTTTGCAGCAGTTATTGCAAATCTTGTAAGGCAACCTCAAAAATTTGCACCAGTATTTGCAGTAAAACTACTGGCTCAAGGGGACTGAATAGATGTACACTCCACTCCATCCTGGTTCTTCCACTTCACTGGTGTGCTAGGTCATAAAATACATTGTTTCAGGTGGTAATGATAAAATGTTAAAAAAAAATGAAGGATTGCATTTCCAAGGCACTGTAACTGGCCATTGGAGGTGTTTTTTTATCGTCACAATTTAAAGTCAAGAACACAAGCTAAGTGACCCAAAAGTGCAAACTACCTGGCAAACATCAATACATGAGGTCACAAAAAGGCAGACCCTTCAAGTTATCAAAGTAATGCTGAGAATCAGAAAAAATGTGCCTGCTTTATTTTTAAACACCAAAATTTGTTCCATGTGGGTTTGCTAACAGCACGATGAAACAAATGCTCAGACAGCATGAATCACTGATGAATGTGTGGTCGGATGTCTGCTGTTTTCTTTTTTTTACTTACAGACTTATCAGGTTTGACTCACATATTCACTCCTAATTGGTCACATTTATCAAGTCGCCTGAACATTGCCAGGACTGGGAGCCAGAAGGCTAGTGAGCACAGACCAACAAACTCATCTGTTATTGGTCACCTAGAGAGGAGGGATATGCACTGCTTTCTGGAAGTTTAGTTTCTTGGAACCCTGAGTATTTTTGATCCATCTCTACAAAATCAAGCTCTCATGGAGATGTTTATGACAGCAGAGTGTATAGATGTGTGTGTTGCCTGTGCTCAATGAATACAGCACTTTGAATTACAGTAAGTTCAGACAACAAAGTAAATGTCAAAGCAACGTACTCTGCTGACAGGAAAAATGGATTATGTTGGAATTCTGCCATGGAAAACACAAAAGGCCTTCCTGCCCTATTTTAAAGGATTTTCAATTTATAGAGAGGATTACAATTTACAAAGTAAAGCAGTGTTTGCATATTTTTAATTATAAAAGGCTCAATGCAAAATGAATGCACCTGGGGAGGCTAAATTACATTTATGACATTATCTCAAACAATTACAAACTAAGGAAACAATCATATGCTGGCAACCAAAAATGCAATGCATTACATAAAAAATAAATAAATAATTCCTTTAACCAAAAGCACTCAGAATCAGACTGACTAATGAAAAAGGTTAAAAAGTAAACAAATGAATTAATCCTAAGTACTTACATAGAAGGCAACTGAACTTTTTTGTGGTTTGAGAGAGAAATAAAAGAAATCTAAGTTATATGAAAAAAGTTTTTCATATAACTTATGAAAGTTATATGAAGGCATGTTTGGCTCGTAGTACAACAATTACCAAACACTGAGCTGAGTAAAGGGCAGGGCCACTGACTTAGGCATCCTGGTTGCCACATTAATGACTCCAATAGTGTGATAATTGTGACTACAGTTTACAAACCTGACATCCAGGCATGCTCAACACTGACGAGGCCATTTGTGTAAGAGTTGAATTGTCTTCAATAAAGAAAAGATATCCAGTTGTCTTCCACTTAAAGAGGTAGTATTATGTATTGTCCAGATACAGTTTCGGTTCATAGCATAATGAAATAACTGTTACTTTCATTTATTTAAAAAATGCTCAGACATGACTTAAAAGAAATTTGACTTTGCAAGTTAATACTTTCAAATTGAGTGTCTGTCTCTTTAAGAGCATATAATGAGCTCAGCAGAAGCTCATCATAGCTCATCAATTAGCAAATACCACCAGGTGTTTGCTAATTGCTGCTGCTAGTCTGAAGGAGCTAGTTGGGAGAGTCACAGGGAAGGGGTGCTCTGTTTTTCATGTGGTTCAGGATACAGTAGAAAACTATGGCAGTCCCACTATGAGTTTAAATGTTGCTTTTAGACTTTTTCAATGTGTAAGAGTTACTGGAATTTGCTCACAGGATATTTCTGTTCTTAAAAATGTTTGACTTCTTCAAAATTTCTACATTATCGTTAATCTGTCTTACTTTGTCAAAAAGTATTTCAAATCCCTGAAAAACCTCGAGGCTAATATATTTAGCACAATTGAGATTTTACTTTCTTGACAAAACTGTTTGAATAAATCCTATAAGCTACTCAGCTGCTCTGTTGTCTGCATTTGGGTCTGGTGCTCTAGACAAACAATTAGACAATGATTCCATTTCTTGTCAGACACAAAATGCAAAAGCAATGTGCTAAAAGCCAGATGAGATATTTTATAATGATCTCAGGTTTCCACTTCTCCCACACGGTGCAATGAATAAGAATAATAGAAATTATCTTATGTGCTGTCAAAAGTTTTCTTTAATTTATTTTTCCTGAGTTTATTTTTCGGGACCAGTCCAAGTGAGACATCACTGGCAGTTAGTTGTGAAAACCAAACACATGCAGATTCTCATCTAATGCCTCATGATCCCTCATAATCACTGCACACTGACGATGGTAGTAACATCCAGCCAGCTTTTCTAACATTGGTTATAAAACAGATAAAATCCTACATACCTGTAGTATAGTAGCTATTAAAATTTCAGTAAAATGACTGAAATGCTACGAATTTTAACCACTAGTTCTTGTTTAAGGGATTGTCTTATTCGAAGGTACTGTATTAATCAGCAGCAGTGATGAAAAATGACTACTTGATTCCTCAATTTTCTTGTCAGTGACAAATGTTTCTAAAACATAATGACCTTTATATTCATCATGGACTCATTGTTGGTCTTGTTGACAATAAAACTAACTGGAGCATTCTCAGGATTTATGGCAGGTCTAATCTATGAGACTGAACTTTAGGGCAAGAATGACAGCAGCCCTACTTCACTTTATTAAAAGCACATTTTAATATGTGGATTGCATAAACTAACCAATCTTATAAGCAACTCATTTCTGAGGGTCATCGAGCAGAGAGAGGACACACCACAGATGGCTTCAAGCACACACTTTACAGAAGGGACTCATCTGACAAGTGTAATAAAAGCACAGAAATCTGTGCGGGTGGTGTTGGCATACTTGCATCATACAGGCTGTCGCACTTGCTATAAGAATAACTAAACTTATTAGGCTGTGTGAACAAATGGCACACTGATCACTATATCGTGACACAAAAATCAGAAATGGAAGATTACTCATTCATATCTCACCACTTTTTGCCCAAAAGTGTTTTAATTCTTTAAACTTATTTACATTTCCATATTCTAACCACAATTTCAATGTATTTGGAGGGATATTATGATATAATCAAACAGAAAGTAATAAGTAATTGTGAAATGGAAGGAAAAAGACTGCTTAAAAAAATCAAAAAGGTTTGAAACACATTTGAATTAAAGTCAAGAGAATTAATATTTTGTAGAAGCATCCTTTGAGTGAGTAAAAAGGTAGCAGTGAAACTACTTCACATGTTTCTAGATATTTGCAAATCTAGAGACATGTTAAGATTTTATCCATTTGTCTTTTCAAAATATTTCAGTTCTGAACTTTGACTGGGCCATTCTAACACAATATGGTTTGATCTAAACCCCTTTGTAGCTCTGCCTGTAAGTTCTGGATGTCTAGAAGGTAAAAAAAAAAAAAGACTACATGTCAAATCAAATTCAACCTGTAGCAGAATTTCTTCAAGGATTGTTTCACATTTAATCTAAAATTTGTGTCATACGAATTTATGCCACAATAGAATAGATCATGTACTGCTTTATTCAGGTCATTACAAAAAGTGCTAAAAATATTAATTTAGATTTATGTTCTGAACGCAACTAAATCTGAGAAAAATTAAAGCGGTATAAATAATTTCACTAAAGTGCATAACTTTTACCCCAGAAGTAATTGCAAGTCAAAACGGGAGGTAAAAAACAACCTCAAAATCATATCCCTACTACTATCCCTACAGAATTATTGTACTTTAAACTTTAAGTCTTAACTAAAGGAACCAAAATCTGAAGATTATGGGTCTGGATTATATCATGTATTGGAATGAATGTGGATGAATGTCAAAGAACACACAAGTCTGAGTGTTGGTGTGGTGGAAGCAACGGGAAGCACAGAATTTGTTGCTTTGTTGCAATGAACACCTGACAGGGGCATGACGAATCAGGGAAGGAGATGTAGTGACTCATAAGAACTAGTCAGGATGGCAATGTGGGCGCATCTGTCATTATTTTCAAAAGTCTCAGTTTTTCTATGTCACTTCAGTTTTTTCCACTCAATTTATTTACTTTTCAGACCACTTCAGACAATCTTGCAACTTTATGCTTTGACTTAACTAATTCACTGGACAACGGGCAATGGTTGCCCACTGCTACTAAGCCTTGCCAGATCAATAAAAATATTTGTTTTACAATACTACCATGTCGGAATATGTTTTAAAAAGTAAGCCCAAAGTTGTGTAACTCCTATGATGATATGATTGTAATATAATTACTGTTTATCATATTTCTTCCACCTCTAACCGGATCAAAAGCTCCTATTAGCTGCAGTGTTTTCATCTGTTTCATTGAGTGTCATCTGTGTGGATAAGCAGTGGGGTGAAGGAGGCAGAGGTCTGACAGATCTTGTCAAGAGAGGACTATGTGTGCACTTTACACTTTTTTGGATGGGCAACAATCTTATGTGTAGCAAAGACATCTGAAATGAACTCATTTTGAATAAAGAAACACACTTAAAATCTCAGAATCTGGACTTGTACTTTAGTTCTTTGGATAGATAATTTATAGCTTGAGGCTAAATTAAACATTTACTGCATTGACTAACAAGTTATAGGAAATTATTTTAGTTGTAGACATTTACAAAAATGTGGCTTAGGGTTTCACCAGTGTTACCCAGCTCAGAGGAAGTTTTATCTCTAAAGAATTTGGTTGGCATTTTAACTAAATGTCATAATAAAACAATAAAAACAGTTTTTTTTGCACTGTCTAAAGTTTTGGTAATTTACAATCAGGTTTAACTCTCTCCCCACCCCTTCAAAAAGAACAAAACAAAATACCAACTTTATAGAGAAATGTTTTACAATGGTTCCTTAATAAATACTAATGTTTTAACTTAGACTTAGACTCAGGAGCCTGCTGCTTAATTACTGCCGAGATCACCTGACTGGTGTATTTATGCTCTTCTTCAACCCCTTTGTAGAGAGATGTGGCCAAATCATAAGTAAGCCTCAATTGTTTCTACCAAAGATTTGACTCTTTTCTGCTTTTCTTTTTGCTAAAGGTACCATCTGGTCGATGTTATGTAAACATTGTTGTTAATTGATGTAATTCTGTATTTACATGTCTGTGTGACTCTTGAATATTCTCAATCTAAACCATTACTTTGTTACTCTTGTTGTATATTTTGGGGTCATTATGCTAGGTGGCGTTTTTCCATTTGTATAAAAGGGTATGAATAATTTGCAATGCACTGCAGTTCCTGACCTGAGGCCTCCCACCTTACTAGATTAATTCCCATAACAAGATAAAAGAAAATAAATTGCATGCCAACTGAATTCTCAGTTTTCAGACTTTAAAATTACCTGATTAAGTTTTAATTAATTTAAAGGATCTGGGAATCAGAAAATTGGAAGTTGGAGGTTTTCCCATTTTTCATTCACCTCATGCCACAGATGCTGCAGGAAATTGTCTAAATTCCCAACCTCAGAGGACGTGGCAGGCATTTAGCATGGATGCCAAGACGTTTCTAAAGAGACAGATGGCTTGAACAACTCTCTAGCTTCACTATGATTTCACTACATGTGGAAGGACCTCAAGGCTGCTTTAATCACAGAACACGACAAGGTCCTGGAGCAAGAAAGCTGTGTGTTGTCTAAACAGGTACATGCAGCCAGAATTTCAATTTCTACCACAGGTATTAGATTTTTTATTTAGCTCTGGATTTTGATTGTATTTTCATTTCTTGTTTTCCTTTATTTCTTCATATCTTTCATATTCACATTATCCTAGTTCTCTAACAACACCTTCTTTTAAGGACATCACATGTTGATCTGTGTATTTAGTGTCTGTGTGCTTGTGTTTTTTTATAGCTTCATAAAAAATGCAATTCAAACTATAAGAATAATCTAAGAATAAAGTTCACAAGACTGCTTTGAGCATAGCTGTTTAAGTCTTTATGTAAGCATGCAAAGGGCTTCTTGAGGGCTGAAGACAGGACACGTTTTTACACTCAGACTGAGAATTTGTTGACAACTTTGGGATATTACAACAGCTCCGCTGTGTTGTTCAGACTCATTCTACTTCCTGGCACGAAGACATTCTCCCACACTCTTACTTCTGTAATAAATGATTAGGACTTACTTGGTTTTAGTCTGATTAAACAGGTCCAGTTTCAAACATTTGAGATTGGATTATGGAATTTTATTAACTGAACTTTAATTGAATTAAAGTGCTGTGAATTGGTACAATATAAATAAATTGAGTTGAACTAATTGAAAAATATTAGCTTGTAATTGTGATTTTGTGAATTCTCTGGGTGTGGGGGCGGGGGGACTCTGATTACTGGCAGGTCTGTAGAATCAAGAACTTACTTACATAGAACGTCTCTCAGAGCCAGAAATAGGCTAAAAGATTTGCATTCAATTACATTCCTATTACATTCAATTTTAAAGAAAATACAAGTCAAGAACAGATGAGGTTCAAAGGATTTGGGACTTTAAGAGCCAACATCCACATGACAATGGAACAGTGATGAACCTCTGCTTAACATGTTCAACATTGCTCACATCATTTTGTTTAGTTAAGGTCAATGTTTACAATTCAACAAAGAAAAACCTACTTGGATTATGCAGGACAGTGATCTGAAGCACATTACCAATTGCACCTCTTAAAGTGTCCTAGTCAAAGTTAGCTCGCTGTAAACTTAAACAGGCCTTGTTTTTTTACTCAAAAACTCTCCAACATGGCTCAACTTAAGCAATTTTCCCTAGAAGAGTGGAACAGAGAGTTTTTACAGTAATGTAAAAGACTCAGTGTTAGATCAAAAATGCCTGATGTGATTGCCACCAAGGATTGAGCAATCCTTAACCTTAACCTTAATTCAGGTTAAGGATGAATTATTGCAAAGTTTGATAGCTTTTTCTTTCGGCTTAACAAATGGAAATGTTATTTGAAAATCTAATTTGAAATATTTAAGTATAACAAAAAAAATCAGAAGAAATCTATAATGGACAAGCACTTTTTCACAGCACTTTAGCACTGTTTTTTCTCTAATGAAACGCTCCACTCCCCCAGCAGCTAATAGCGAGGATGATGGATTTGATTTCCAATGAAGTGGTCATGTCCTGGACAAATTGGCTCAGATGTTTTTTTCTATTTTTTTGGCCGAGAAGTGGTCACAGATGTGGATCTAGTTCAGACTCAGGCGAAAATGCACTGGCTTAGATTTTGAATAAAACATGAGGCATGGTTCATTTGTCTTATCTTGTAAAAGAACACGTGTGATTCTTTCAAAGTCAGCCAAAGTGGAAAACACATATTAGCGATGCTTTTATCATATTGATTCACACCTCCTTTGCATAATTTAGGTCTTGCTTGCTTTATTTGACTTTCTCTGCTGTGTGTCTTTTTTTTTAACCAGGATATCTGAATAACATTTTAATTATTCAATATGACTGTCAAAATCAATTTCAGTAGCAACTTTATCTAACATGTGGCCAGTATGGTCAAAGAATTTAACAAAAAACAAACGAGACTAAACATGAAATGCAGCTGTTCTCTTTGCTAAATCTGATACAATCACTAGGCTAGCACAATCTTATTCTAAGCAGAAAAATCTCAAAAAAAAATGTGGAAGGCTGCCAATACAATGACTGCTCAAAATTGTAGAATATTTTACTGCTTTCATTTATTTCAATTATGTAATTGTGTGCATTATTAACTCATTGACTTCCTAGCGCTTCTAGGGTGGAATTATTAGTTATCTAATTATTGGCATTTGTGGAGCTCAAAGTTCTGCAATGTATGATAACTTGACAAGATTGACACCCATTAACTTCTTATTTGTGATAAGTGACTACAGCTTGGGGTTCTTCTTTACCAGCAAAAAAAGGATCCATAAAGCAGCACTCATTGGAATGACCAGTACTCAGAAAGCAGAAACATTAGACCGACACAATTGTAGGTTTAAAAAGGATAATTTGTTCTAACAACTGTATGTAAGTGCACTTCAAATACCTGAAATCCTCGGCTTTGCCAGGATTTTAAAACGGAAACAAAATGTCACCCTGAGATGACAAGAAAATGGTTTTGAACATTCAGGAATAACCCATGAACCACAGAGGGTGCTGGGAACTGCTGGCACACTGGTGTCACTGCCCACAGTGAACTGGTTTTACACCACAACTCGGGTACCAACATAGAAAGTAGTTCAAAAACAACACCTTCAAACTGGACTGAAATCTGCCACTGCACATATTAACAACATGAAGTCCTTCTGGATAAATGTCTTGTATGCAGACAGGACAAAATATGTGGAGTGGACAATCTAATAGTGGAGGTCTACTCTGAGACCATTTTTCCAGAGTTATTCTAGAAATGACCTAACTTTAAGTTTTTGTGACTTTCAGCCACTGCTACGGATAACAGAACATGGCAACATAAAACCGCTGGCTGATGCAACATTGATCACATAGCTATCGAGGTTAAAAATAAAAGAGGCTGGCTGCACGCACCAGCCTCTTTGCAAAAGAGCAAAATTAAAGAAATGGCAAGTGGAGAAATACATTTTGTCAGATACATCATTTTGATCTCAAAGGAAGTCATAAAACACAAATTGGTGTGAAATTAAAATGTTATTTTTCATGAAAGTGAATTTTTATTTTCTTTTGACTCAACTAACAATTAGTATTACTCAATTTCCTTCGTTAAATTCTCTCCATATCAACAATTTAATGGTTCTTGTTAGAGAATCATTTAAAGTCTAATTTAAGGTAGCCAAGATTATTTTGTTCCTCGACTAAATCAAGTTTCAGGATTCAAAATCTAAGTGAAACAGCGATGTTGACAGGAGAGAGCTTTGGAAAGTTAAAGCATAAAGCAGTTTCAAGATCAATAAAAAGTCACGTTTGAAAAATGAATAAAATATACCTGCAAAAACTGTCTTCATCAGTCTGATGACTAAATCTGTACACATTTGGACTTTTTGTCCTCCAGGCATTTATTAATCCCCAGAAAATTATTTTGTTTATTGATATATTTTTTTTTTACAGTAACCATAGTCTCTTTACACTTTAAAGTAAAATAGAAACACTACTTAGTATTCTGGAAACTGTGAATATACACATTAGTTCAGAATCGAGCGCAAACAGAAACCCCAAGCTTTCCACTTGATAGTGTTTGCACACAAATTTTAATTTATTGCTGAAAGCAAACATGAGATAAATCCTGACAGTTGGAATCGTGCAGCTGGTGTTTAACTTAAACATCACACGAACTTGTTAAAACATTTACATTTCATATTATTATCTAATTGTCAGGATCTTTGATTTTTTTTCTCAACTCAAAGTCTACTTTTGTGCAAGTTTCAATAGAATACTTAACTGTTATTCCTTCTGAAACCATTTGAGAAATGGTTCAGAAATAAGCGGGAATTATAGTTTGCAGAACAGGACTTTAATGTAAATGGGGACATGAATAACCTCTGTCATTAAGTATTAACATCTGCTGGGGTACAAGGCTTACATGCAGTTTGATAAACTGATGCATAAAATAGTGTGATGCATTTTGTTGGCTGAAAAGCCACGTTTAGTTTGGCTTTAGTTTGGTGTAGCAGATCCTTTAATACCCATTTTAGTCACAGCTTGGCATCTCTTTTCATAATGTACATTTAAATCCAACCTTAAATAAAAACAAATCCACAAACAGAAATACTGAGCTCCCCCATTTCCCTTTGTGTGAAACTGGTCCCCTGAGAAGTGGAGATTAATCTCTTGAAATTGGCTTTTTGCAATCATAATCTTATTCATGAAAATAAACTGCAATGTAAATGCATTTCCCCTCAAGCACATTTCTCTCCTGTCCTCTCCTTTAAAAAAAGACAAGAAATAGGACCTGTGAGGTACTTTCCTCTCAGTCTTTGGTGGCCTGTTCCCCTGACGCTGCTGCTCAGGATGTTTACAGAGCTGAGGGAAGCCAAAGGGACCTGACAGCCTGCTGGGGATTCATTCGAGTGAGGCCACATTTAGAGAAGTGTCGGCTGCAGAATGGCTACATTGGAATCCCTCATTCACTCTGATCACAATTAGCAGTGAATGAAGGGGAGATTACTGAAGGAGCAAGAAGTCACATTTTCAGCAGCTTCTCCTCAGTTAAATAGTCAGTGATTTGTGTTTTACACTAACCATGCATAACATCACAACCACCTGCCAAATGATGTGTTGGTACGCATTTTACAGCCAAAAAACCCTGACCCATTGAAACATGGACTCCACCAGACCCAGATGGCACCCTGATGTTTTTTAAGATTCTTTAAGCCTTTCATGAATCTGACCTGTTTGTCCAGTGAATCCTTCAGATGCTCACTCTCATCCTGCTCCTTAATTCAGTTCTAAGCTATTTTTGCTAAGAAAATCCATTCTCATTCTTGTAGCCAGAGATCTTTCTTCTCTTGTAATTTTTTATTTATAAAGTATCCCAAACCACAGTTCTATTCACCTATAGTAGAAAAGGATATCTCACCAGGATTTCAAGCTGTGTGTGTTGTTGGGGTGTGTGGGCGTGTGTGTGTGTGTGTGTATAAATGCAGTAATATTCAATAAATTAAACTATATCTACTTACAGAACTCTTACAGAACATTTTGTCCGTTTTCACTGAATAACATAGAACCAAAATATACTAAAGACCTGTGGTTGCTGTTAATGTATCAACCTTCCAGGCCTCTCAGGTCTTCTGGTTATAGTCTACATATGGTTCTGCATACCACAGAACCAGAATCAAACATGGAGAAGCTGCATTCAGCTTCTAAACACCACAAATCTGGAAAATCCCCACAAGTAAAAGAAACAAAGGCTTGAAAACATCTGTCTGAACACAATATATACAAAATTCCACCTAAAATCCTCCCAACAATCATGAAGGGCGGGGAAAGTTTATGCAGACATTTTTGGTTATATTCTGCTCTGTACTATTCCTTTACTCTGGTCCATTAGACTGTATTTCTGTGCTCCTCTCTCCAACGTATTTCCAGCTGGTTGAACGTGTGAAATCATCAGTGAACACTGCCAAAGTGTGGACAGATGTCCCAGCAGCAGCTCTGTTTTTAGTGGCAAATTCATGATGTGATTTTAGTAAATCTAACCACTGCAGAAAAACTGCATTAATCAGTAACTACAACAAATAAACAGTCACTGCAAAAACATTTCAAACTATTTTATTCAGAAGCAAAAAATACCATTATTGTATATGTCTGAATGATTTTTCCATGTTTGCTTCAGGGTCCTTTTTATACAGCGGTACTTTTTAGACCACAATGGTCTTCACCTAGCCACATTTAAAATTCTTAAATTGCCGTAAGCAAAAGAAACCTAATTCCACTGCACTTTTTTTCTTTTTGTATATATGAATATCCAACTGATAATTTTACCTAATTCTATTCACTTCAAATTTGCACAGTTAGTCAGTGAACATCTTTTACAAAGCTGGACTGAGCAGAAACTTGACAAATCTCTGTGACAGATGTGTAGAAGTAGCAAAACCTTCCCTTCCACATCCATTTGGCAATTATCCACCACTGTACCAGTAAGCAGTTACACCGTCTTATTCACAACATTTACGTTTTTGTTGGATTTTTTTCTCTCTAGCTATTTGGATATATTTATTCTGAATAATGTTTCTTTTTCACTCAGTGGGAGCTTTTCTGTGCATCAGCATTTAAGTAATAGGTAAAAACATACTTGAGGATACACATAATATAAATGATACAATTCAAAATGAAAAATCTACTGTATATATTTGTGACAAAATGCAGAATGTGTTTACACAATTTTCCTAAACAGATTTACTTTTTGATAAAGAAAAATACTGCACCAATCACAAAATCAAAGTGAATTGTGACATGAATATTATTTCAGACTTCCAGCTGAGTTCTGTTAGATTTGATACTGAAAAGATACTTGTTTATAAGAAGGAAAAGAAAAGAGAAATAAAATTGCCTCAATAACCCTGAAGGAAGGTATGTCCTTTTAACATGAATGTGTGTGTGTGTATGCAGAGGAATCTGTAATCACAGCAGGAACGAGTAACAAGCCCGATAAGACAGAGAAGCAGCAGGGAATACAATGTGCGACACCAGGGATTAGAGTCTGTAGCCTCCTGCTACACATAGTTGAGATTTTCTGGATATATTTCATAATTACATCTAAAGCTTTTACTCCATCATGACAAGAGATGATAGGATGTGGTTTGTAAATGATTATTTTGCAGAATGTTGAATAAACCATGAAGAAAGAGCATGATTTGGTAGACATTCAAAGTCAGGTTGAGAACAACTGTCGTAAAAATGTCACAACAACTTAAAATGAAAGCTCAGGTTTCAGGAAAAAATAGGATTGTGATTGAAGATTACTTTCCTTTGTTGCAGATGGATCTAAAGTCAGCCTACGTAAAGGTAAGTGAGTTCATTAGTTCAACGCCCTAGGTAATTGTTATTGGTACAAAATCTTCTAGCCCACTGTTAGATAGCCAATCTAAAAGTTTGACACCTTTGAATCTATGCCAAATAGAATTAAAGCTACTATTAAAGACAAAAAGAGATGGCCAACCCAGTAGTAGGAGGGTGTACCTAAAAAATTTGCCAATTATTCAACATTGAAAGTGCACGGCAGGAAAAGAATTACAACTGCCTAAACACGATAAACTCTTCACAAGAAGTGTAATTTGACCTAATTGAGTCAAGTCACTCATAGTGACTCAGCATTAATTAGGGCTTTAAAGAATAACTGCATGGTGAGATAAGACGGAAGTTCAGTCTGAAGGAACAAGCTTAATCTAAACTGATCGTGCTGTTGCAAATCAAAAGACAATTCTAACAGAACAGCAAAAAAATTTACATACGAAGGTTTAGAAATGAAAAAGATATATATTTTTTTCTGATAAGATCAGTCTGATTGTCAAGAATAACCCAATAATAACAATTAAATTATATTGGCAATAACAAATAAATAACTGAGAGGAAGTAAATACTTTTTGTTGTGCAATCATATCAAACATACAAATGGCAAAAAAATGACAGACCATTGTTTTAGAAAGGTAACGATATGTTCAAAAGTAAATAAGTACACAAAAAAATTACTACACAGATTTTGGTCATGATATATTATTTTTACAAATTGAAAATAAAATTGACGGGAGCTGTTTGATTCAGAGCTGACAGATATTGAGAAAAAGATCATGCTAACTGTAATTTTTATCATTCAAACCCAAACATCTAAAAGAACAAATGTAAACCCATAGATGTTCTTGAGTGATGTTGATTTATATGCAACATATTTTTGTCAATGATAAACTCACGCTTCTTTGTTTACTAGATATCAGTGAAACCACCATAACAAAAGTGATGCATATATATTTTAAAAATAGCTTAAAATAAATTTTTACCTATGCTGTGGGTGGATTTTGGTTCAATGTAAAATGTTTGACCAATTGTTGTCATCATCTGAAGTCCATACATAAAAGACTCAGTAGCCAAAGTTTCATCATCTGCCTTTTAGCAGTCACTGTCTGTGCAGTCAGCTAAACCATCAGAATAATCTGGAGAGGAATCAAAGACAACAAGCTAGAAGAAAAGAGCAGGGTTATGATTGGGTAAAGCAGGATTGTTGGGGCTAATAGAATGAATGACTCTGGGGCATTTATCCAGGTCTTGTCTTTAATCTGAATACAGACTATTAACATGTCTGCCTCTAAAGACACCAGAGGATGAAAGGCACATCGGAAACCTTATTCCATCACTCATCTCGTTCCCCTAACACATTAAGGCACTCTATGGCCCTAACAAGCTCTCCCATGACACCTTCATGAGCTTAATGGATTGAAAATGTGTGTCAAACAGAACAGCATGTGTTTTCTAATGACCAGATGTCTTTCACGTACGCATAAAATTCTAAAAAGGAACATCTTTACAAAAAAAGTTGTAAAGTATGTGTTTTAAATGATCATAAGGACAGCTTTGATGTGCAAATAACAGTAGCCTCTGAGGTGCAATTAGAACTGTTTGAACAATTTTTGAAGTTTTGCAAAGATGCCCACATGTCACATTGTGTAAATCTGTGGTCTATTTAAAAAACACATTTATCTCGAAACCAATGACAAAACTTTCATCAGTCTAATAAGTTAGTTATCGGTGTGTGTGTGTGTGTGTGTGTGGGCTGCTAAAAAGGTTCAGTGATCAAAGCTACAGTGGAGTGTGCTCAATCAGTGCCGCATGTCACATGGACTGTGGGATAAAGATGTGCTTTTATACTTTGCAGATTAAAGTCATATGAATTGAAGGTTTTTGAAATAATGAGGGCTCCAGAGACACATGTATGTTTTCAAGAACATTGGAAATGGTGAAAAGTATCAGACCTTCTCTATTCTGAAGGAAGAAAAGTTTGAACAAAGTTTGAAGAGATATGAGCAAAGTCTCTGCATACACCACTCTCCAAAACTTTTTGGCACCGTTGGTAAAGCTGTGTAAGAAGTCATAAAATAAACTCATCTTAAGCATGATCACATAATAACCATTTTAGAAAATTAATGTGATGGTGATGTGATAGTTCTTCCTGTAATCAGTGGGTTGCTGGTTTAAACTCCCGAACAATCATTGTGTCCTTGGGCAAACGACTGTAAGGTAGCCTTGCTTCGGTCAGTCTGCCCCATGGCTACAATGTAGCTTCCCACCATCAGTGTGTATGAATGAGTGAATGACTAATTGTAGTGTGAAGCGCTCTGGAGTTTTCTGCACTATAAACTGCTGTAGAAGTAAATTTACTTTCTGGGGGGGGGAAAAATCAATATATATTTTTAAACAATCACTGATGCCATACATTATTTTTTACAAAACAAATGTAAGGGATTTTTTAAATGTAAACTTTCCTTTAAAGTTAATCAGAGTACCAAGGAACTATTTATATATATTATTTCAATTTTTTTGTCTACTTTGGGCAAAAATGATGTGATACATTGGTCACATTTCTGTCAAGGTTGTTTTTGCCTCAATAACCCTGAAGGAAGGTATGTCCTTTTAACAGGACATACCTGTTAAAAGGACATAGCTTGGCATACACATCAGAAATGTGTATGTCAAGCTTTCTAAATGCCAGAGAGACTTAAACTGGAATCAACAAATACTCGAGGTGAAACTAGAGTGAAATAAAGAAGGAAAATCTGGAAAAGCCATTCTTCTCAACTTGTAAGTTTGAAGGATTTGTGATGGGGGTTTTTTTCTTTAAATGGAATTGAGAACTTTGTTCAATTTGTTTTTAGTTTGAGTAGCCTGACGAGTAAAAACAAAAGATTGGTCTAAAGTCTAAAGGGACTGAATGTTCTTTGTAGAATGTAATAAAGTGTGGCCCTATATTGGAAAAGGTGATCACAAAGTAAAAGCACAAATGCTAATAAAGTTGTAAAATCTGTTATGTTATTTTAATCTTGTCACAAACTGCCCTGGACTCATGGCTTCTAAGCAGTAAAATTCATTGTTCAAGCTAAACACATGGAAGCGATCTAAAGGGAGAGTTCAATAAAGGGCTTCATTTTCAGCATGCAGATGAAATTGATCAAAAATGCACCTGTTAAGCAGGCAAATTAATATAAATTACTTTAGCTAAACTTCACTGTCAGCTTTACAAATTGAAGAACTGCAAAACCTGCATTCTATGAAGCAATCAGGCGAACAATAGGTTTAAATAAGAAAGCATAAGAGATAAGTAAAAATTACGTAATATTCAAAATAAATAAAATGTTTTTTTTTTTTAAATGCATCTGTTTCTCACTTTAATTATTGAGGAAATAGCTCATATTATATTTCGAAAAGGTTTTGTAGTGAATTATCAAATAATCCCAGTTTGTCTGTTAATACCAAAAGCTTGGCATTTTAATAGGGGTGTGCACAATTTATAGACAGTGTATTTATAAACTGTTAAAACTTTTGAGGATTAGAATAATAATGACAGCGTCATGTCATGCCAGCTAGCTCTATCCAAGGCTTAGAGAGTGTTTGACACATTATGGCAGCTTGTGCACCACATCCTGTGTGGAAACATCATTTCTTTTCATTCAGAAATCTTTCAGCTGGCGAAGCTGCCAGTGAAAAGTAATTTTCCAGACCTCCCAATCTCAGATCTCCTATCAGCCAACGATAAGCTGGAAAGCCGTTTTCTAGGATCCCCATTCAGTAGTAGAAGTTCTGGCTTCTGATTAATCGCTTTCTACTCCCTCACTCCAAGATGGCCTATGACTTTAAAAAAAAATAAAAAACAAAAAACATTTCAATTCAAGTTAAAGCTTTGAAAATCTGTGGCATTTGTGAACAAAACCTGCCATATAAAAAGACAGGTGGCCTGAAGAAGTGTCTGAAAAGATATAGATTTAGTTGAAGACGCATGCAGGCAAGCAGCCATGCAAGAGAGACAGCAGGACATTAGCAAGGAGTGAGGGAAATGAGCAGAAGGACAACTAAACGATGGAGCCTCTTGAGGAAGGGAGACAGTTTGATGGACAGGCAGACAGAAAGTCACGAAGGTCGACAGGTTTGCGTACAGTGAGACAACGTTACCCTGGCAACCCTGTCTTTCACAGACTACAGAGTTCAGTTCAGTCAATCTTTATTGTCCCCAGGGGACAATTAGGAAGGGTTAACATGGAGACACATGAGCAGAGAGACAGACAGAGCACATCGGGTTGACAGGGACAGACAGACAGAAACAGTGACTCAATGCACCATTGGACACTTAACACACATTCCTTCTACTTAAGCCATGTGACATGCAATGCTGATGTTGTCATAACAACTGATATAAAGATCCGCATTGACATTGTTACGACATGATGGCAGAGAGATGGACAAAATATCACTAAATCCAAAGCAACAACTTTAAAAGCTCCTCCATATGCAGAGTTTAATGACGGCTCATTTACTCCAGTGATCGTTAGTTCATGGCCTCTAGGCCACTTCCAGTCTGTCAGCTCAATTTATGCAGTCTGCAAAATAATAAACCAAAGATAAACGGGAAAGAGTCTGATACAGAAATCAGTGAACTTACATCAGAAAAAGCTGCAACTATAACTTTTCTTGTTAAGCAAATCAGAACACTTCATTAGAGCACGTGATTGTAGCAGTGAAACACAGCAGGCAAACAAACTCCAGCTGAGTGAAGTGCAGTGTGGCCGGTTAACTCAGTAGGATGCAGAAAATCACCAAGAAGGCAAACTTCTAAGGTTTGAAACTCCTGTAGAAAAAAAACACGTTTTTTTAAGTCAGTGGTGGATGAAAACATTCAGGTTCTACAAAACTCACCTTTGGAGCAATTTTCAATCACAATTCATAACCAGAACTAGGATTGACTAAATTTGCTCTTAGTGTTAAAGAATTTTAAATATAAACACAAAGTTGATGGCAACAACAAAGACATGTCTTTTTTTATTGTAAGACATGTCTTACAATATCTTTTTTTCAATAAAAAGTCTATATTTTTATTGAAAAAATAAACTTCTCACAATCTGGACTTTTAAGTTTAATCTGTGCTCTAGCTTTTGATCGATTCTTTAATTCATTCCTCTATACTTCTGTTTACTTCTTGCATTAGACTTGGGTTCCTCAGATTAGTCTTCCTTTCTGTTTAGTGTTTATGTTAGTCTCAGGGTTTTTTCCATCTCTGTGGTTTCCCTGTTACTCAGCTTTATTTGTCTTTCCTTCATCGCTGTTTTCCATCTCCTAATTTCCCTTTCCTGTGCTCTCCCGCAGCTACTCCACTTCATTTTGATTAGTTCCTCTTGTTCCTCTAAGTATATAAGCTTGGCTATTCTCATTGTTCTCCACTCCATTCCATGATCCCTCATTACAAATCCATAATTCCATCCCATGTCTTTTCTGTTGTTCTGTACTGGCTCCAGTTTTATAAGTTTCTTTATTTTTTCATTAAACATGCACTCAGTGAGGATCTTGTCTGCACTTTGGTCCACTTAAAGGTAATCAAACTTTGATTTTGATTTTCAGACATGACTGAATTACTGAAAGTATTCATAATATCAAGACATTTATGTTACCTGGCAACCTTGGATGGGCTGAGGGCCATGTGGTCATTTTGTCCTTTCAAGGTGTGGCACTGTGATTCAGAAAAGACGAGACACACATTGAGCTTCCATTAGCATAAAAAAGAATGGGTTATTATTCTTCTGTGTAGTGAATATACTCCATATTCAATACTTTACATGCAATACTTCAAGTATCATTGAGCAATTGCAATAGATAACCCTGTAGTGTGAGTACTTCACATATGGCTTTAAAATCTCTTTAAACTGAACAAGAATTATTTTAACATGCTCCATTTAACATTATGAGTTTTATCAAATGACAAAATCAATCTATACACAGATGACTTTTGATTCTATATACTTTATACTTTAATATTTAGCATTTTAGCTTTTAACTGCATCATTGTTTTAGTAAAATAATGGTGTTTTATCTCTTACACAAAAAGCTCTACTCTAACTTCAAAACTGAAAAAGGTGTAATGATCCTTTATTGCTGTGTTTCTTTAATAAATTTCACACATAGGCATTCATTACTTACTCAGCAAAAATCATAGCAATGTGGATTGTCTGTTTTCTGCAATAACCCATAAAGAAATGTCTATTTCACAAATAAAGAGACCAAAACAATGTCATTTGTGTGAGAACTGTTTCGAAATGTGTAAAATACAATAAGTTCAAAGTTAATCCAGTAGTCTTTCAGCTGTTTCTCAGCTAGCTCAAGACATTTGCACAGTTTGCTACCATTAGCATTAATTAGTCTCCAGAAATCTGTCATCTTCTACACAATACTAATCACAAACTACATAACATGACTCACTAGTTGACTCTCTATTCAATAACCTCTAAATGGTAAACAATATATGCATCAAAATACATTTTTACTGACCTGTTGATACAGAAAAGATGAGACAAACACGCATAGCTGCCATTATCAAGTAACAGGAAGGCTTATTCTTCTTCTGTGTGCCCAACCTTCTTCTGTATGCCACCAATGCCACTGGCGCCCCCAGCGGTTGTTTGTGGAATCGTTTTGAGTAACTAAAACAACACTAAAGAACTCATCATAAAGAGAAATTAAGGATATAAAAAGAAAAATAATGTTGGTGTGTTATTTATGACAAGTGTAAATGATATTTATATTTACTTATAACTTGTTTTCCACCCCTCTACACTTACCAAATACAACAAATTATGCAAATGGGACTAAAACAAAGCCTTTTTGCTGAAGACTGCAAGTGGATTTTGCTAAAAATAAAATAAAATATTAAGAAAATTACTGTATGTCTGCTATCAAATATGTTCAGAATCCTTGATGTCCTGGGAACCATGTTAGAATGGGATTGTAATAGAATAAATTGATACAGTTGTTAGCACTATACTACATACAAGTCAGTATAATTTTTGGGTGCTTAAATACATCTTTGTAAAAAATGCTGACTGTCATCCTGGGCAGGCTCAGAGAAGAGCTGATGCTCCTTCACATCAGAAGAAGCCAATAAAGGTTCAGGATGCCCCCTGGGTGTCTTCCCTTGAAAGCTTTCCAGTCTTGTCTCACTGGGAGGAGAACCTGGGGCAGAAACTGAATTTGCTTGAGGGATTGGAATTCCTCCCTGGCCTGGGAAGGCATTGGGATCTCCCAGAATCAGCTGGAGATTTCCACTGGGGATAAGGATGTCTTGAAGTGGAAGACTGACCATGTGAATGTGCTGCAGGTTTCTTGATAAAGGATGCAGTTTTGGACTTTGGACTCAATTTACAGTACCCTTTAGATAAGTAACCAATGTATTTACAGGTTGAGGGAGCAAACTTTTTGGCAAACAGTATTCTTGCTTGAGGCCATTCAAAATGAATGAAATAAAAAATGAAAAACCTCACAAAACCCCTGATCTCCAGGAGGTAATGCCAAAAACTGCCACGGGCACTTCACTTACAAAATATTCCATCTTTTAAGTCTATCAGTCATTCCCCTAACTTTTGTTTATGCAGAATGGACATGATGCACTTCATACTAATTTTCTATTTATATTCAATAAGTATAAACGTCCATCTATATATGATAACAAGATCTATTTTATTCACTGCCAGATGGTTTAACAACACCTAAGCACTGACATGCCTGGAAATACACACACACACACACACACACACGCTCTAAGTTGATTCACAGAAGCACCTGTCCTGCCTACCTGCATCTGCACACTCATGTTTACTGCTGTTATATGCGCAATACAAGGAGCTATTACACCAGCTCGCTGACGAGCGACAAGGTAATTTCCTCCTCCCTCAGGCCTCCTATGAAGGGAAAAATAAACAATGCACAGATGCCACTGGATGTGTTATCTGCACAACACACCAAAGCTATTTTCATTTTTTTCATTTGTATTACCCGCTACTGAGTGGCACCTTTTTAAATACACATATTTTGTATGGAAAAATAAATTTTGAGCCACACCCAGAGATGAGGCAGACATGTGCAAACTAAAGAAAATACAGTTGAAGACTCTACATGAACAAAACAGTGTAATGTAATGTATAAAACAACATGCACTAATCCCTAGATAAATTCAGATAGTAACTCTGGTGCCTAAACAGTATAGAGTAATTGATATTAAATAGCAAATTTAAACAGAAGCACCATAACCATGTGCTTCTATGGACTCAACTTTGTGTCTTGTGATTTTAAGAAAGTGTCTTGTCAGTGAAAAATCCAGTCCACTAGAGTGGAAATATGTAAACATTGAATCTAATTTACCATTCCCTCAATTTTTCTTTTAAATTTTAAGCTCATGAATAGACATTTTTTTCTTTAAATTGATATTACCACAACTGAAAAAAACCCAGAGGAATTCATTTATTCCTACTAAATCATATATATGAGAGTGCCATTCTTTAAATACAACTTATACAGTAAGTCTCTACCACCTCTTCTCTGAGCCAGCCGTATCACTGCTATAATTCTTAAACTCTAATCCTATATGTCCTCCTGGAAGAGTTATATTAGTGTAGTTCATCTTCCACTGTGTGTTTCTATCAGGATCTGCTGATGTTGCTCCCACTCAGCACTCATCAAAAATCCTGTTCCATATCACATGAGCCTTCATCTTCAGTGGCAGCTCCTCCACTTCTCATACACACTCCCCTTACAAAGTATGTTTTGTTTTTGATCTTTGTTCCTCTGAAGAGGTTGTATTGTCATGTAAACAACTTTGAAGAGAGCAGATGGGGGTCTTTCTGTTCAGAGTAGTCTTTTTGTGCCAGATAGGAGCTTTTTCTACCAGATAGGAGCTTTTTGTACAGTGGCTTTGTGATGCAACATGCATTTCTCACAAGAAAAAAAAAAGACAATGGAAAAAAACTGGACTTTCTATGCAGACATTATCTTACTTTTACAGTTTTGTAGGTAAATCAAAGTCACATGTTTATTTCACCATCTTAATGTTCATTCCAGCTGATGGGAGCAAATGACAAAGGCTACCACTCTGAGACCTTTAAGAAAGAAAATGAGAAACATGTGATTCTGAGAAATGCTGAAGGCTTCCAATGGCCGACCTTGTCTGGCCAAAAGTCCCCTGCTGAGCTGCTCTGTTGTTTGCTGCACCCTGCCGACTCTCTCCATTGTCTGGCTTCCCTTCCTCCTGGCCACTCTTGCTCGTTAATCATGATTAACATACTGCTGGAAGCCATTCATTACTAGCTACCTCCTAACACCTGTGGTCACAGACCCTCGACACAACTCAATCAATTCCTCCTGGCCATCAGACAGGATAAAAATGAGGAGCAGATTAGAAGCTATTTTTTTCTAAGTCAAAAACTGTAAGTCACTAAAGGAACTATTCTGTCATGCTTGAAATAGTGCATGTAATACATACATGCACAAAATACAATTTAATTTTTTTGTTTTTTGCACCATATGGGTTAGTATTTATATATTTACATTTTATTGTTTTAGTAAGAGGTACACAGGTGCAAGGTTTATTTTTTCTTCCCATAACTACCACAATCAGTGACATATGTCATGAAAAAATAAAACTCTACAAAAACACTCCACGGAGAAGCTGTCTTGAAGTAAAACATAAATAAATAAAAGCTATTGGTGATGGCCTGTAATTTCAAGCTTTTAGGTTATCATCTCATCATATTTTGGCTGATAATTTTAGAGTCAAAACTCTTCGCTGCAGATCAGAATAAACACAGTCCTCAGATAGCTTTAGTCCAAGGACGCATCCACTCAACCCAGAGAGATTGATATTCAGCCAGACAGACTGGTAAACAGGTTGAGTTACTGGCAACAGCACAAACCAAAACACTGGCAAACAGACAGACCTGCAGCATCCAGGGGATTGGATTGATTGCTGAAGGTTCATTTAGTGACTTGGCAGTCAGCAGTGGCAAATACACCGACTGTTTGGAAAACTAAACCGGTTAGCTATTTTTTTGGTGGCCTACTGTGAACAGCTTTTGGTTACAAAAGAGCTGCAGTGCGTCTGACAAGAAAAATGTGAGACTTTCAGTAATGTGAGACTTTTAGTATACGAGAATCCAAAAGAACAGAGCAGCACTTTCAAATCCTTGTTTTAACAAATGTTGATGTTTGAAACAGTGGCGGAAAGAAAACACATTAGGAATTTATTTTATTTTATTCTGAAAGCTTAAAATAATTTTAGGAAATTTAATTTCTGTTTTATTTACAAAAAGCTGACAGACGTCTTTACTGAAACCATACTGAAAAGAGTAAAGACATTAATAAATCATAAACCTATAACATATAATCACTTTCATTGGTTTTTCGTGAGCTCTGGTTTCAAACCTTGTCCTGAGCTGTGAGGGTTGAACAGGCCAGTCAATGATCTATCCTTAGGGGAGAGTTGGCTCACACTGCTTTAGAAATCAGCTTATCTGTTTTTGGTGAGCACACACAACCATGGTGCCAATCAAACAGCCAAAGGTGAGCACTAGCAGTTTAATTGGAAAAGTCTTTTTTTACACCAATATAGCGAACACTTTTAGCAAGACTGAAAGGACCGCAGGTGCTTCCAGTCATTTAATATTGCCATGGCAGGTGTTTCAGGCACCAAACACCACAGAGACCTGGTAATATCTCTGAGATGCCAGAGAATTTGATAAAATGGCAGTTTTGAAAATTGACTGGCTAAAGCCAGCTCATTCCACTTTGTACCAAAGCCTGAGAAATTATTCTCCCAATAAACCAGTTCAGCTTGTTAGAAATTTAAATAGCATGACAAGCAGTTTGTGGAAAGCTAAAAAGTGAATTTCCATAAAACATGCCCTATATTAAAATTTTCAGAAGGCTATAACAACTTCTTATGATGGCAAGGTTTGCAGTGCTGATATACACACACCCAGCATACCAAGTTAAATATTTACCTCAAAGTTTTGCTGCAAGAGTAGCTAAAGGGAATCATTGGAGCTTTGGGATTCAGGTACTGAGTTTAAGCATTTTTGGTTTAGGATTTCAACAAACTATTTATGCATTAAAGGGCAAATATTTTAGAGCCAGTAAATAAAAATAAAAAATCATCATACTGGCAACACAGAAAAGATGGAGTGACTAAATACATAAATAGCATATCTGTTCAAAACCATTAGTCCTGGTCTGAAATGTAGGAATGAAGGAAAAACATGAAGCTGACTGAAGAAATCAACAAGCTCACGCTGACAAATGGCTCTCTAGAGGGAAGTCAACAACAAGATCATTAAGGTTATTGAAGATGTTACTTGAGAACAAAAGGTTTTTTCAGGTAAGAAAAACTATTGTTTTATTGTGGTTCATTATTTTTTTAATCATCGTTGGGTGTCTTCAGTCAGCACAAAGCATCTGTTAATGTCCAGTTCATTAATTAAATCAATAACTCTCCAAGCGCTCCACCTGCATGTTTACCGACAGTAATTAGATGCAGCAGCGAATCTTTATTTTTTCACTGTCTGTCCCAAATGAATGACATAGACTTTATGTCAGTATTTTGACCTGCCTTCTTACCACCCTATGGTTAGCATTTTGTTGAAGGCAGTCGTTATAGCCAGTTTAAATATTATTGTGAGAAATAGTTGGAGATAGACCTATGGTGCTTTATGGTGTTTTTCAGACAGTTATCACAGTTTAGTTCAATCCTGTGATTAAAAGGGAAACTTTCTGCTTTTTTCTTTCATAGCAGCCTGTTTTACACAGTCACTCCACACTGTAACTTGTTTATCAGAGTAACAATACTGGTCAGAATAGTAGCAAAGACTGCAACTCCTAGTCCAAAATCTGCAAGAACTTTATTTCTCTGGTGTTCTTTTTTTTTTTTTTTGTTTCAAGCAGTTTACCTCAGATATGAAAGTGAATGTAACCATGATGAGCTGCAAGCCTGAAGGCAACACAAGAGTGTGAAAAATTATTCAACATAACAATTTATGTTGAATAAATTATTTAAAAAGGGCATAAATAATGCCATTTATTTATAAATGGCATTATTTATTTATTTATTTATTTATTTATTATTATTATTATTATTTATTTATTTATTTATAAATTATGCATGAGAAAAGGAGGATGTAAATCTTGCTAAATAAATATCCAAATATAATTTTGCAATAATGTCATGACATTATTAATCTCATGACAAATTTGTGAATCCCACATACTCAAGTCCCAATTCTATATTCAGTTTCAGTGTTAAAGCAGACCCTTTCATCTTCTACTTCTCTGTATACAAACATTTTAAAATGCAAATTTTCTTTCCTTTTTTTCCTCTTTGAATTTGCATTCATGCTACAAATCAAAAATCTGGGTCAGTCTAATCAGCAGCAGGGTAGGTTTTACCTTTTCCGCTCAATGAGGAGAAACATAATTTGACACTTCCTCACAGAGTGATTGATTGCAACTGTGTTCCTGTCAACATCGGCAAAAAGATAACAGTTATTAGCTTAATTTTGATGCTCAGGTCAGATTTTGTAGAAGTTTGAAAAAGTTTAATGTGACCTGGTTTTATTTGAGTAAAACATCAATTTTGGAGCTCTAGTGAAGTGATGGGATTAAGGCAGATAAATCATGAGAGATCATTTTTCTTATATTATGCATATGCCTATGGTTGCATCCATCCCTCTTTAATACATTGCTAATGCTTTTTGTTTGCTTACCTCGCAATTGTATCGAGGTAAGCAGACTTTCCCCTGCAGCTCCTACCTAATGTATTATCCACCATAAAGAAAGACCATGGCAACATCGTCCCCAAAAGAACATCACAGATTGTGAAGTTTTCAGTACCCAGATAAACAAAAAAAAATCCCTTGATATTTTTCTTTCATTCTTTAGAATGAAAGAAAAAATCTAAGCACAAGATTAACCTGCACTCCTAAAATTCCTTGAAGAGATAACATTTCTAATTTATTGCACACCTTTGAGGCCATTCTTTCTTCTTCTGGCAAACGGAAACCAAATGAGACACTCCTGTGCATAGCTCTATTTGAGCTGGAGAACAGAAATGAAAAAGTGCTGAAATGCAAAGCTAAATTAATCCTATGCATAACAGCTCTGTGGTCTCAGAGGAGCCACCAATTCTGTCAGGAATATATTGAACTTTTGACGATAAAGAGCTGTTGGGAGTAAAGCTCCCTGACCCATATGTGTACCTTGGTGAGCTGTCCTATATTTATTACTTTGAGGATCAAATTATCTGCAGGTTACAAATTTAAATGCCTGTTATTGATGGGAACCTCTTCTCAAAAAAAGCAAATGATTGTTAATTTAAGGAGAGAAGATGAACTAGGATAGAAACCAATTAAGTTTTCATCTGAATTATGATTCTAAGCCAGACTTCACACACCAAACCATTCACTAGGTGGCGCAGCACAGTAAATGAAACAACAAGAAGCTTTGGTCCAGGAATGAAGCAACTGGATGTAAAGCTTTGATACTTTTTAAACTTTCACCAGGTCTGGGTAAATTCTGGGGTTCTTGGTCTGACCTTGGAGCTTTGGTATCTGAGGTGAAGTCTGCAGAGA
Organism: Xiphophorus hellerii; assembly: GCF_003331165.1. Lineage (NCBI taxonomy): Eukaryota > Metazoa > Chordata > Actinopteri > Cyprinodontiformes > Poeciliidae > Xiphophorus > Xiphophorus hellerii. Next base: position 4,021,296 of record NC_045684.1, on the reverse strand, counting down.
GGGCAAGAGGTGGGATTCAAACAGGTTCCTGGGAGAACGCAGAGAGTCAAAGCTAAACACCGTGGCATGCTGGGACAAAGAGTTCCACTGTTATTGATTATTCAATGAAGATTGAGTGTCTCTCCAGAGGTGAGCTGATGAGATAATGACCAACTTTGTTACATTCTTTAAAACAAGTCACAGCAACCACAGCAATATGAGACTGTCTGGAAATGTGACACTTGTCTCTTTCAAGTTTTTAATTATGATTTACAATTTGTAAACAAAAAATAAGAATAGGTATAAAGTTGTTTCATAGTAGCCTTCCATAATTAAGCAAATCTCTAAAAAATGCTAAGAAACTTGAATGGTCTTCTAAATGTAATTCCTAAAAGATTCCTTACAGACTAATGATTATTAGATGGTACCATCAATACAATCAGAACCACAAATAAAGTTTATGCTGCAGGACGGATTCAATATCTTTGCTTGTTTTGACCAGATTTGCTACGATATTAATTAATTTCTATTTAATTTAGCATTTTATATAAATGTATTATAAGATATTAAATGCAGTTTCATTTCATTTCATTAAGTCATTTGAACTTTTGAAATCATGTCAGAGATTAAAAAAATGAATCAAACATCGCCATTGAGGAAGACGCAGTTCATTGTAGCAAAACTGTCTTTCCATCAAGGATTTTTCTAAAGGATTTTTATAATATTGAGTTCCAACTTATGCAACCAGCTGTTGCATTAATGAAGAAAAAAACATAATGAATTAAGATTTTCTTTCATTTCTTTTATATACTGTGGTTATGGTTTGTTGAAAGAGCAAAGTGACTTCTAACCTCAGCATAATTTAAATGAGGAGACCAAACCTTATAGGGATCCACCCATCCAAATGAGAAGATATCAAGGCTGTGCTTTATCTGACAGCAAGGTGTCAGATAGGTGGACATGTGTGTGTGACAGTGTGTGTTTGTTGTGGTGACTGCAGCTGCCTCGGGCCCTGAGCCCAGATCTGGCAACATGCAATTAACATCATTTCATAGGGCAACCTAATCAATAGTTTCACAGCAAATGAAGGCATTTGCCATTTGAATTAGAGGAAGCATTTTGCTCATTCTGTACACATTTATAAGTGTGTTAAACAAGCACACAAATACAGCATGGAATGCTTTATCCACATGTCAGGACAGTTTTCCTATAAAACTTAAAAAACCCTAAAGGCAGCAAACGTTATTACACTAAATTTGGTTTTATTCAAATTTTTCAGTTTGCACAGTAGTAGAAACCGGTTTGGATGAAGGAACATCACCTCTGGGGTTGAGTTGAAAGGGCTAATGTTAGATGATCCTTTCACCCCACCATGATCAGAATTTAGCTCAATATTTCATGAATATTAAAAAATGGCTGAAATTTGCCCTACATTATTTACCAAAGACATATAATTAACTGAACATGATTTCTGGCCATTTTCCAAGGCATGCATATTTTTTTATTTCGAATACTCCTTGGCTACCAGCTTAGTTCAATTTACAGAAACATAATCTTAATCTTTAGGGAAAAATAATAGCTATGAAGGTTTATGTTTGTCTATGAAAACATATTGTTTTTTTAATACAGTTTTTAGTGCTTTCTGAGATTTATGACAAACTGCATAAACTTACACTGCATCACCAATTCACAAATTCTCTTATATAATTAAAACATGTCTATAATTATTTGAATATAGTTCTCAAGCTATGTACACTTTATTTACATTCCACATGCAAGTTCAGGCCTAATCATAAAAGCAATTAAACTGGAACTAAACTTAAAAGTAAAAAATGAAAATTAACTTTATGATACTAAGAAAAAAAGAAAAGATCCCAAAAAACTAAACATTTCACAGGGCACTAACTTATGGCGTGTGATGTGAGCAGAGGGTGATACTGGAAAATCCAATTTGCTGAAATTGGTAATTTAATTTAGAGCAACAACCTTGTGATGTGAAATATGTTACCACCAGACTCATATGGCAAAAAAGTATTAAAAAGTTAGACACAATTTTAGAAAACAGTCAAACTGATGTATTTCCAGATATAAAATAAGGCAAGTTTTAAAGGAAAAAAACAGCCATTTGAATCTAAAAAAATTGTGATAAGTGCCATAATAATAATAATAAAAAAAGAAAACATAACCAAGGGAGCTCTCCAGGCTCAGTTTTTCTGTATTTAGTTGTGTTTCATTGGATGAAGCCGTTAGGTGAATAATTGCTGCCAGTAACTTTGTTTTCATAGACAGTTATCTTGGTTCCCTGCTTCCATGCTTACCTCTCTCTTTCCTTGAATGGATTATTGACTGAGCTTTTACTGCAGTTAGCTATGCCTGCTCTTTGTTGTCTCTTACTAAACAGCTCCTTTATTTGGTTGCAAAGATAAGGCCCTCTCTAAACTGCCTTTGGCCCTTCACAGATGACCAGTAGAGCTGACCATCTCTTGTATGGATGTGGGCTTTCCTAAACAGAAACCTGCATTGCAACAATTCAGGATGGGTGGAGGGAGGAGCTCATCTATCCCCCCAACCATTCAACGTCTCTACCTGCTTAAACTCACAAGGTCCTGGAGGTTATAAGGGGTGGAGGGTTGGTTGTTGGTTACCTCCAGTGGTAGTTGGGCGTGATCTGACTTAAACTCTGGACAGGTTTGCCAGTCAATCACATGGAAACTAAGGAGCATTCAGGAGAAATGGCCATTTATACACACACTCACCCCTGGTGGCTCTAAAAGTAATTAATTTTCTGAGCTTGCATTGAACTGTGGGAAGAATCATACCAAAAATAACCTATATGTGAAAACCCTGCAAACTTGTTCGGAAGATCAAACCAAGTACTTTCTTGCTGCGAGGGAATGACACTAAGAACATTTGTGTCTACATCTACAATTGTGCAAAACACCTTGGTGGCTTTGAGTGGATATCAAAAACTTCAGCTTGAATACCATTATATTCTGGTCGTTTGATTTCCAAGAGGCTCATCAGAAACTTATCATGACTAAAGTCCAATGATTGTTTGATCTCCTTCCAGCCAAACTCATCCAATATAAACTATTTTATCGATTTTCCTGGCATTTCTAGGGCTGGTGTTGGTGCCTGACACACTTGGCATGCCAATAGTTGAAACCAGTTTGAACTATCAGTGGTTCTCAAAAAGTCTAATCCCCATTTCTGTGGTCTTTACATCCCGCCACTAGCTGCAGATCTGGCTTGCCCCTCTACAAGTAAATCTTTATATGGGAAACATTTCTTTCCACGGTTGCCACATGCTTGCTCTGTTTGAGCAATTCTTACAAAGTCAATGAATTGATGCACTATCCCAATATTTGAGACAGCATCATTTCTAAATTTGAGCTATTTAGTAATATAAAATAAATGTTTGTTAAATGAAAAAGGTAATTCAAAATCTTACCTTATCTTTGTGATTCTTACTAAGCACAGAACCATCTGCTTCTTTACATGCAAATCATACAGTGAAAAAAAGAAGAGCTTATTTTTCTTTTTGCCAAGCATATTCCCTTTCTACTGACAGCGTGGGAATCTCTTCTCCTAGTCTGTTTGTTTGTAACCTATTGACAGGCAAGCATTTGGTCACATATGGCTAAGACCCTAAAAACTAATCACCGCTGCGCAGCCCTCACCATGTCTAACAATGTAACACCTCGCACAATGTTCCACCAGCAGATCCAAGTGGACAGCCTCCAACACACTGAATTAAACTAAATCAGTCACCTTGCATGGGGAAATTTCCAGAAAACAAGAGAAAAGCGCTGTTTCTTTCAGCCCTATTTCCCTGAACACCTGTGGAGGTGAGTCACGATTGGACCTTGTCCTACCTGCTGTATTTACTACCACTGCTGTCTGCAGGGACATCAATACTCCACAGAATGCTAATGTTCTCACTTGCAATTTACATTGATGTCAATACACATCGCTAATGAGCTCTGGTGATTGTTTGCCGACAGCATGTCATGACGGCTTTCAAGAGATTATTTCAGGGACAATTTATCAAGGTGTCCTTTGAAGGCAAGCAGGTGAAGCAAACACAGAGACACTCCTAGAATGCAGGTTTCAACCTTCAGCAACCGAAGTATAACTGTAATTTATTTGATCAAGGTATGCGTATGCATGGTCATGCCTGTGAGATTGAAAAACTTTCACTGAGCACTCTACGGGTGTCACATTTGAAATGATTGTGAAATTAATTTGTGCAACTCAGCTAATGGTCCCAGTCTACTTCTCTGGCAGCCACTTTTCAATTTAATCGAAGCAGAAGATTGATTTTCCATAGCAGACTTCACCACAATGGAAACTCTGACTGGACAAAATGTCCTTCTGTCAAGAAAATTATTTTAAGTTGACTTGTTTTACTTGTTATTACTGTGTGGATAGAACTGATATAGCCACAGCATAACCACACAAAGAGTAGCTTTTTACAACTGATTACTTTCTCAAAACACCGTCTGGATTCTAGGAATATTTTTGTTGACCACATTTCTAGATACTTGACTGGACATGAGATGAAATGATGACATGTTTGGACCAATTTGGCAGAGAACAGTGGCATCTGACAGAATCTCTATGCCTGGGCTGAATTTATTTATTTATTCATTTGTTTACCTAGCTCCTCAATCTCAGTCTAAGTTTGGCAAAGATGTGGGCTGAGCTGACAGGGTAGCAATTCTTTAGGATAATTATGCCTAAAATAGAAGCCCTACTAGGCTGGTATGTTTGTGATAACAGTGCACTTTGTTTAAGTGGACTTTCATAGAAACAAAGTATTTACCTGAAAGGCAGTTTGTGGTGAAGTGTACTAAAATGTAATACTAAACTGAGAATCAAATCCAGAGTTGCAGTATAATCAAATCTTGTGTCTGATTGCATGTAGTCGGCATACAGCAGCAGGAACATTTATCTCAATCACTTAGATTGAAAGTTACTTGCATTTCCACATACATGAGCAGTAATCTTATTTAAAAAAACGCAGACCTTCTCTCTCTCTCTCTCTCTCACACACACACACACACCCACACCCCCCCCCACACACACACACACACACACCCACGCCCTCTCCCTCAGTGTATGCTCCAGGTAAACAAAGTTATCATCTTCCATTAGCATCCTGTTGACCCGCTCATGACTAATATTAATCAGCTGGTAATTATGTGATCAAGTTGAGAGAGACGGAAAATAACTTTTTGAAGTTTTTATAGAAAGTTTATTCAGGATATTATCTGATTCAACATCATAATATTTTCCTTGACCAATAGTCTCAAAAATATGTCATCATGGAATGTAAAGATCTGCTCTGTACATAATGCGCTCATATTGGTAGATAACTGGTGTTCACATTTTAAAATAGCGTATTGTCTACTGCACAAATTTCTATAGATTAATTCATATAGGTTACATAGAAGCTCTTATAAATGAAATATGTTATAGGCTAAAAAATCTTAAATAGTAGCTCATCATCCTCAATCTAAACAGAAGTTCAAGAACATTTGAGAAAACTGGAGATAGGTTTTTTTCTTCTTTTGTTGATTTTTTATTTGCTCTAGCTTCTCAAACCAGGTATGTCCTTCTGTGACAGACGACTGCGGACTGATTCTGGTTCTACTGGACATTTGCTCTTGCTGAAGGGAACGTCTCCTTTTGGTTGCTGCTATATTCATAGTCAGTATTAGTGCTGCTTGATACTGCAATGACTTCCCATGGTCAATGCCCAGCCTAGAGGAGGGATTGTTGCAAGCCAGTGATTCAATGCAATTTGCCGGATTTCCTTAGATATCCAGATTTTTACCCATTTGAATAATAAACTGAACTTCATTACATTGTTTAGTTGTATCAAACTGAGATTTCTGGATTGAGTTTGAGTCTGTTTGTACAACTGAATTGTATTTACTGCTTTTATAAAATACCTTGAGATAATATTTGTTGCAAATCTGTGTTATATAAAGAAACTACACCAAAATTACTCAAAGAGCACATTGACAACTCATATAGAATGTTTCAGAAGAAGCCACATCACACCAAAGGACTGCAGCCCTCCAGCTGAGATTATGATTCAAAAATAAGGCTTATAATAAAACTACATGGTTTTAAAATTTCCATAGAGACTTACTTCATATTTCCAAGAAACATTTTTTCTTTATTCCAGAATTACAAAGTGGGATTAAGAATCACCAACAAATAACAAAATAAAAGTTCCTTGAAAGCGTTTTCTTTTATCTTTTTTTTCTTTTTTTTAGCTTTGCAAACTTGTGTTGTTACCTTCAACTCCAAAAATTAAACTTTCCTTTTCAATCATTTTCAAGTTTAATCAATGCATCTCTGAGCAAAAGAAACTACCTGCATCAACTCCATGGTGATTCAGCAATTTTTATGTATTTTTTTTTTGCAGAATAAAATAAAAATCTCTTTCTCTCAGCTCAAGGCTGCTAAATAAAGGTTTGGTGATAAACAGAGCAGCTGCAGTTTCTGTTCACTTTCATCTTTTGAGATGCAGAAGATTAGCAGCACATATAAATTTTACATTACTCAAAGAGAAAAAAAAAACAATTGCGAGAAAAGGTCGGCTGTTCCCAGCTTTGACAACATTTGTAAGAAAGGAATAAAGATTTTCCAGTCATTCTGCAATGTTGTTAATATTCTCCATGTCACTTTCTGCAGTTAATATATCCTAAGGTTTTAACATTTTCCATTGACAAAGACTCAAAACACGATACTTATATTACTACAGAGCTAATTATTTGTTTTATATTTTGTGCAGCAGAAGACACATTTTAGGATATCAGTGATGTTCACTTCAGCAAAACAAATGCTTAATATGAAACAAAATCATTTCACCTCCATCATTGCATTCTTTTCACTTATTTAAAGCCAATATTCTAAACTGTTTATGTAAAATTCTTATTTTTAATGTAATTTTGTATTTCAATGTCTGGTTATCCAACAGCCTCAGATATTCATCTGACGGTTTTGAAGATGTGATTTTATTTATTTATTTTTGATTTATTCAGATTACTGTACAGTGTTTCTGCAGAGGGAAGAAGGTGCCAGATGGTGGCAGCACTGTGCTGCCAAGCCACAAAATCAGGATGCACGGCGGTCCTCTCCTGAGATGTAATTACTTGAGGATGGGGTGTTTGTGTTTGTAAAAAGACTGCTGCATATACACCATATCTATTAGGAATAATTCAAAAAATCATACAGCCGAATCACGAAAAAGGAAAAAAATGTTCTCACAGTTTCTCATCAATATTCCACTACACTGTTATTATCAGTGCAGTTTGATCCAGTCTTACAATCCAAACGGTGTAGATTTTACTTGTATAAAACATAAATTAATGAGAAGTCCTGCAGGGTTGATTTATTAAAGCCGTGCATTCCTCTTCCTGTGTAAGACGCATTCCTATCTCAGGCAGAAAGATGGGATGAGGCCATTTTCACATGCAGTAGCCAAGACTGTTTCTGAAATCTAGAAATATACGATAAGAAGTCAGTGGAAAAACAACAGCTGTCAAAAGGCTCAATCCAAACTAGCTGAAAAGATGTTATTGAATAGGACTAAGAAAATGTATAAAAAAGTGCCTAACATGAGGTACGTTTTATTCATATCAGCTTCTGCAGGAGCCTCCAGCGAAACTGTTAAGTCTGCTCCTCTTTTGGTTCAGCAAGTTAGACGGTTCAAAGAAACTGGAAGAACTCAGTCATGCTGTATTTATAAGCTATAAAGATCAAGTCTCCGGCTTTGTGGATTCTTCCTGAAATGGCAGTTCAGAAAAATGCTCTCAGTGGCTCCTTCTACTGTGTTGATAATATTAGATGGATTTGTCATAACCCTCCTTGATGCAGGTTGTCCTTAGGAGCTGATTGTGAAGTTTCAAAGAATATGAAGTATAATGAGTTTGGAACAGTTTAAGATCTCCCACATGTATGGATCCCCAGGTAAAGGACTTCATCTGAAATCTAAATTGCTTTTGATTTTTTTTTTTTTTTTTTTGCCTCCTAAACCACATTCTCTTCACTCTACCCACACACCAAATGTCAGTTTAACTTTTTTTTAGCGAAAATATATCCAATAGCTGACCTGAATGGCTAGACTTTACTTGGATTAACTAATTGTGGTTGTAATTTTTTAAAAGTAGAAAACAAATCTGCATGATTTATTCAATGAAGAGACAATCCCAAACAAAAAAGCACAAAATCAAAAAGACAAAGAGCTTAGAAATGCTAAGGAAGTGTTTGAATGTCACTGTTCAACCCTGGTTTCTATAAGTTAACACATTATAAACTGAAAAACGTATGATTTGATCTGGCAAGCTTGTTCTTAGCTGATTTATAAATAAGCAAGAAAGACTATCAAATTTAAAAATGCATTTCCTTTCAGCACTTTATCACTAAAATATGTGCAGTTAATGACAAAACATAAATTCTTAAAGTTTCTCTTTCAGTTGTTATGATCTTTTTTGCTTTTAACTAACTTCACAATGGACAGTGTTAGTGACTAAGGGACATTTTTAAGGTTGAGACAACAATATGTGGATTTTCATTAGAATGGCTGCAGTTGTTAAATCAGACGGGGGTAGAAGCAGGTGAAGGAGTGAGAAGAACTAAGACATAGGATACTATTTGATGTATTCTGCCAGAGCTGAGGGTCTTGGAGGCCCTGGATGGATAGTGAAGATGATAACAAAGAGAGAAACTGGTGAGAGAAGAAGACTAAAAGTCAGAGAGGAAAAGGAAGTTTTGAAGGAGCAGAAGTAGCAGAAGGACCGGAGGACGATATATCCTTGTTACTCCATATGGGGTCCTGAAGTCTCCGGTGGGCTTTTCACCAGTTTGATTAACAGCATAGCTATCGTTTGATTTGTACTATTATGTATATTAAAGACGTGAATAAAATTGTATGGCTTACCTTTTATTCTGTATTAAAGAGGTAATCAGTTTTTATATATATACAGTACAGACCAAAAGTTTGGACACACCTTTCTAATTCAATGGGTTTTCTTTATTTTCATGACTATTTATAAGGCAAGAAATCCCACTTATTAACCTGAGAGGGCACACCTATGAAGTGAAAACCATTTCAGGTGACTACCTCTTGAAGCTCATCAAGAAAATGCAGAGTGTGTGCAAAGCAGTAATCACAGCAAAAGGTTGCTACTTTGAAGAAACTAGAATATAAGGGGTATTTTCAGTTGTTTTACACTTTTTTGTTTAGTGCATATTTCCACATGTGTTATTCATAGTTTTGATGCCTTCAGTGTGAATCTACAATGTCAATAATCATGAAAATAAAGGAAACTCATTGAATTAAAAGGTGTGTCCAGACTTTTGGTCTGTACTGTATATATAGCCTATATATAATTAGCTATTAAATGTATGCATTTCAGGAAACCTTTTTCTTATTCATAAAAATGTCCTTGACTGAAAGAACACCAGGCAAACCAACCTGTATTAGCATAAATCATATTCCTAAGGAATATACTTATATATTCCTAAAGTCAAACTGTTCAACAGCTTGACTTTAGGAATATGAATTTAGGAATATGATGCAAGTATATTCCTTAGGAATATGATGTAGTTTGCTAATACTACATCATTAACAAACCACATCATATTCCCTCCTCCTGTGAGACAGAGGAGGAGGGTACTGTCTTGATTTGTAGTCAAGACAGTTTGACTTTAAATCTCCATTTAACCTAACGAATACCTTCTTGGATTGTTTATTTAGATCAAGCTGCATTCAGATAGGCTTTTCTTTTACAAGTCAATTAAAACACGCTGAAATGTTTAGTGAGTCAGCAAATTTCCAGAGTGAGTTACTGTATAGTTGTTAACACTTTTATTGTTATTATCAAAAATGTGGTTATCTTGTATTATAAAACTTGATAAAGAGAAGTTTGATACTATTGGTCCAACTCCAGTCTGAGCTGAATGATTGTGTCTAAATAATATACTGTACTAACAAGCTCATATCCACAGAGAATTTATGGGATTTTTCAGCCTCTTTGAAAACCTCAAATTTGAGGATGAGATATATTTTTAAAAAATCTGTAATAAAATCTTTTTTTTTTTTAAATATTCAACATTTGTAAACCTTCCAAAGATTTTGTTGGTCCATCTTGACATAACATCAATATTGCTATAGATTTACCAACTATGCATTCAGGATGAGTATCTCCTTTTCCACCACATCCCAAAGGAGCTTCATTAGATTCAGATGTGGGAAATATGAAGACCATCAAAGAACATTGTCATATTTAAGAACCCAGTTTGAAATTATTTAATGGATTTCTTTCTGGAGAAATCCATCTGAAAATCATAACTATGGTCATAAAAGAGAGAACATAAAACTCAGGGAGCGTTTTGTATTTGAACTGTCTTTGGCTGTTTCAAAGGAAACCAAAGAATGTTAAGAAAATATCCTGAACACGTTTACACCACCTGTTGTTGCTCTGTTGGTAGGATGGATCAATACTTTCAAGCCATTAACTACAAATTTTGGCCCAACTGTCAATTATGCTGACAGTTGGGCCAACATAATTGTTACTTTTTGGCAAGTCTTTTGTTCATTTCTAACCCGAGTTTCCCATTCTTTCTAAGCTGAAATAAAATAACCCCTTACGACTTTAAATGAACCTACACGATGCGTCAACCCTGAAAACTGCCAATAAGAAGACAGTCTTGTTTGTCCTTGCAGGGATTCTGTTAAAAGAGAAACCACTTTCTGATCTAACCTAAAGCAGTTTTAGCAGAGGTGGCAACAATTTGAATTTGAAAAGCCGAAGAAGACAGGGGGCATACCAACACATTTCTATTTCAATCACAGTTATTGACTAGTTAATGGCTTCAAATGACAACCTTACCAACCCTCTCATCACACGTTTATTCGGCCATACTTATTTATGCAAATGAGGTGCGCAGGAGCCTGCGAGACAGAGGAGGAGGGTATAATTTACATGCTAAAACGTTCCTCATTTGTCGAGTTGAAGATTCTTACAGCACACTGAAATACGAATCCCCTGCAGGCAAAGGCACTCAAGTGATGGAAGGGTAAAAGAAAGCTTAGTGTGTAGAAAAGATAAATTTCTGAAATTATGGGCAAACTGCAAGTTGGAATTAAAGCAAATGGAGAAGGAAAAAAGAAATTTAGAGAAGATCTTTGTAAGGAGGAGGACCCTGCAGTGTCTTATCACAATCAACTAATGATCAGGCTTCTTAACAATAAGTGACACCAATTCTGTGGCATGTGGACAGTTTAATCTGTTTTTTAATTATGCTCATTAAAGATCATTTAAAAGCGCATGATGAGCTGAAACAGCCTAAAAAGATGTTTAGTAGTCATGATTCTAAAGCAAACAAGAATCCACTTTATGATTTATTGATACATTTTACATCCAGCACCATAAAATAATTTTTACGAGGTACTATAAAATAAAATGACATCAACTAAAGAATTACACTCCCTTCAAGCTATTTCATTAGAAAACAGGAGTAATTTACTAGAAGTACTAGGTTTTTGATTTCTCCCCATACTTACTGATACAGGGCCAAAAGACCCTGAGTCCAAACTGACGACTCTGATGGCTCAAATTAGCATCCATTCATCCATTCTTCTATTCTTCTATTGTACATGTGGTCGTTGACCGTCAGGCCAGAAGGTAGGAGTGTGAATAGTCCATGTTGGGGGTGGGTATCTATGATACCAACAGGAGATCAGATCTCCTGTAGGTAATGCTCTTCAGTCTAGTTTTGAAGCATACATGAAGTGTTTTTGGAGAGATGTGACCTTTTGCAGCTGATGTTGTGCTGCATTATCCAGTCTAAGTCTAAGTCGAAGTCTAAGTCTAAGGAACAATTGTGCAACTGTGAGATGTGTTGAGGCCATTACCAGGGTACTTAAGGGTACTTACAATCCTTCAGGCCATTTGGACAATCTCTAGACTGCATAGGAGTGTTGTCTACGTGGACTAACTCCAGCACTTCTAGTGTGTTTTTATTGTGCTTTCTCTCTAAAACACCTCATGTCAGAGCTGCTCTGATTGACCTGGAACTGCTGTCCTTTTGTATTTCATCGCTCTCATTATTTTTAACGAGCCTTTGATCAAACTAGAATGGTGTGCTTACTGATAAACTCAAATCTTTCATCTACACTTTGATTAGTGCTGTTTAATACTGCTGTGACTATTTCATTTGCTTTTCACAACAGCAACAATTGTTGTTCTGAAGCATTTCTTCATACTGATCATGTATGTAGTGATGGTGGAGAAGAAACTCCTCTTAGCTCAGTGCTCATGCCTCAGCAATCAAATAAGAGAGTATGGCAAGCAAAAATGGCATCTACTGAAGAGTACTGAATGCAAAAACCTCTGATGACTAAAAAAAAAGGTTAATTTCACATTTGACACAAAACCATTTGCTGACACCTAAGATCGTTGGGAAAACATGCTGACAAGGCTGACATGAAAAAAGTGGAGTGTGTGTGTGTGTGTGTCCTGCTACTTCTTAGCTAACACAGCATTTCAGAAGTACAAGGTCTGACCAACAAGGTTTACAGATTTAGCACCTGGATGATTTGCTGCAAATGAAGGAACCATTCTGCTTTCTGATCCTTCTCCACCAGGCAATCCTGAAGGACATCGTCTGGCCATTAGTTTGTGACCTTAAGCTAATTTTCACTTATTTAGAGGCCTTTCACGAACTAAGGGCAACATAAAAGGGACTTTTATGCTTTTTTACTAGAATGAATGGAGCCATAGGGGCATTGAAAAGACATAACTGATTCCAAGTTTTGTTTGAGAGAAAAGACTTTGATATCTACAAAGAACAACATTTCAAGTAATTTCTTTTTTCTTTTCTTTTTTTTGCCTGAAAAATTTTGGCGCCATCAGGAGTTTGCAAAAGTGCACAGAACTTTTACTCGAGCAAAAGTGTGAGCATCAATTTTACCTGAAGCACAAGGTTAAAAAGTCTTTTACGAATGGACCATTTCAAGGTTAATCGTTTGAACTTCAAAAAAAAAAAAAAATCACAAGTAAAAAATATACAGATGCAGAAAGGTTTTTAAGAACCAGCTTCTTACAAGTTGATTGAAGAATGATACACTGAAGTCTACGGTTATGACAAAATGGGAAAAACTTAAGGGCGTGTGAATACTTAACAAGTCATTACCAGTGCAGCAATAATTTAGGATGTCTGAGCATGAACACATGTGGGTCTAAGTGGAGAAACTCTTCATTTGTGGGTGACATTTTCTGAAATAATGTGACATCTGGAAACCTCCCTCTTATCCCTCACATCTGGCACCGAGCCTCAGCACTGAATCAATTGCTTTCCACTCCTCATCCTCCTCTAGCAGTCAGTGTAGTTGTTTTTTCACTTCATCATTCCCCATCCTGTTTTCTGAAACTCACATCTGAATCTCTGCGGCAAACAGATGCAGGCAGACCAGAGATGTGTCGCCAAAGGGGGAGAAAAGGGAATGAGTGTGAGAGTTTTTGTCGGTTGGGAGGCTGAAGATGAAGACTAATGAGGCCATACAGAGGAGAAACTAAGACTGAAGGGTCATCAAGATGATGGAGACTGAGTAACGTAACACAATCATGACGGGAAATGCATGGAAGCAGAGACAATCAAAGATCTGTGGCCCTATGAAGATCACATAGAAGAGAAAGGGTAGTAAGATGGAGTGAAGGCTGCAGGAGCCCCACCTCCTCCAAAATACGCACAAATCCAAATCTTTGCTCTCAGAGTGCACAGACTGATAAATCCCCTCTGAGGCAGAAATGCAGCGCAGCTCACAGCAACCATGTCCCTTCTCCATATCCCAAATCCCCATGATGGTATTATTACCATAATCGGCTCCGAACAGAAACAAAACAAGAAGGCGCAGAGAGCCAGTCACTCTGTCAAACAGCCAACCAACAGCAGTCCTCTGACATGGAATTTATCTTCCATCATGGATGTTTATGCTTGCCCCATTTCAAAAGAGCTTACACCATTTTGTTAAACGTCTCAGCACGCTCTGAAAAAAGTGAAACATTAATTGATGTTGTGTTTGTGACCTAAAATGCATATAATGAAATCACACAATCACATAGCATGACTGCAACATTACACATCCTCTCAATAAATTAGAATATCATAGAAAACTCCATTTATTTCAGATGTAGATTATTTACACGCAGTCTGAGGTGCTCAAGCTTTTATTTTTGTTAGTTATGTTTATTTTCTTCTTAAAGTTAATGAAAACACAACATTTGAGAATATAATGGGACATCAGATCAATAAAAACACATTTGAATAAAGAAATGTAGGCTGAATGAAAAGCATGTTTAATGACTTTATAGTTGCTATTTTCAAAAGCTGCTTTTAATCTGACAAATGAGCCTCATCTCTACACATATATTCTAATTTATTGAATATGACTGTAACTAATCTTCAACCGAGAGTCGGTGTGGTAAAGATCAACATTCTACCATCTAAAACTAATCGTTGCTACAGTCATTTTTGCTTTAATAAAATCCTTTTAAGTGTTTTTTCTCAGCTTACACACAAGCTAACTTGCCCTCATTAATTTAATAAATGCCTCATTAAGAAAATGTTTTATGGAAACATTGTGATACTTCCAATCTGTTTTGAACTGTAATATTATGTAATAATTACACATCATGTTGGTGTTCTTACACAAACTCTGAAGTGATTAATTAACAAACTTTCTCAATTTTCATAACTACAGACCAACATCAAGTTTGAAGCTGAAGGCTTGTAGTGAGAAGAGTCAGACAAACTCCTGCAGCCATGATTCAAACTGTGATATATTTAACTGTGGTTATATTACATTTTACACAGATGTCTTGGAATATTCATTTTTAAAGGTCTCAAATTATTCTGTAGATTAATTGATCCCACATGATGCCAAGCCAACCAGCCAGTTTAACAGATTCCAGGCAATTTCTCTAATGGCTAACCTTATTAAAGCAACACCTCAATCCCATAACACACACACACATACACCCCAACATGTTCACACAGACTCAGCTAGATAACAAGGTCTGCAAATGAGACTAACCTCGTGCAGCAGAGTAGCCAATTAAACCCCAACAGCCTCGTGCAACACCACCGCTGCTCATAATGACGATGATGGTGGTGATGATTCAGGCTGCATCCCAGAAAGCAGAAAACATATGAAGCTTTGCCTCCCTGTAATCATTCTTTGGTTTCACACAGAGCCTAAAAGGGCAGAGAGGAAAAAAAAGGTGTGCATGGGGAAGAAGGGAGAAAATAGCTGAAAGCCTTGATCAAAATTTAGCTCCTTCAATTTTGTATAATCTGCCATTAGATGCACTGGTAATTATTTTCAAATGTTGGTAAAACAAGCCAAATCTACAGCTAACTGTTTGCAAACAGGTAGTGAAGGGAGGAAAAACCACCAGGGACCGGGGATGTGTGTATATGAATTTCAGATTTGGAAACCTTGAATGTCTTATTGCTTGGGGACAGGCATGTTTATGACTTCCAAAATACCAAACACAAAGTTCAGAGAACATTAGACATTGCCTCAACTTTAGGTTTGATAACTGAATTCCTTGAAACATAAATATTTCACTTAAAACATCAAACTTTTGTTCTTATCCATACCATAAAAAACATTCTATGGAAATATACTTTCTAATAGGAATTATACCTCCAAATACTGCAAATGTAATTAACTAAAATCCATAATATATTGTGGTAATACACCATTTTCATTATGGTTGATTAGTTCAGTTGGGTGTGAACAGTATTTCAAAGGCAGAAGTCTCACTTTCAGAAACTACAAATCAACAATCTTTTTAAAACGGCTAAATTCAAACCATTATTTAATATCTTCATCTAGATTTTACCATATAAAAATGTTTTGATTAAACTTACCTGCTGTTTCTTTAAAAGTGAATACTGGGTAAGATATTCCCTATAGATCTCTCTTAACCTTTATTTCATGATTTTTATTACCAAATGAAAACAAAAAGGATGAATATAAATTGAGGAAACCATAATTTTTGGTCATAGTTACATTTGTGAGTTTTTGTATTTGTTTACACCTTGTATTTTTGCTTTAAAGATGTTTTGCTTGGACAACACTGTATAAACCTAAAACATAACATATGGTGTCAGACAGCTGAAAAGACTGGATTCATTGCCATATAACACATCTGATCAAACTATTAGAGTCAAAAGCATTTTTCTATTTGAAAACAAAAACTCGGTCAGCTTTGAACACTGTTTGAATTAGCTCCTTCAGCTCCTTGGTCAAAACACAGACAAAGAAATTGATTTCATCTTCTAACTTAATACTCAGAAATCATGGTTGTCAAACAATTACATTTTCGCCAAATAGAAGATTTAAGGTCATGTGAGTTATTTTGAGAAGTGGGCACTCATGCAAATCTACTATTACAAGCTGAGCTTCTGCACCAACAATAAAAGCCTTGTGGGGAGTAGAGAGTAGCTGTCTGTCTTTTTATGTTAAATCTGTGTTAGAAATCTTCTCTAGACCTATGTGGATGGTGACAGTTACATGCAGACAAAATCTGATTACATTGGACATTACTAAGGTTTCCAAATGGCCTCAGCCTACAAAGCAAAATGCAAATCAGAGAAAAGGGATGACCAGCCATAAAACTTTAGTTCTTGGATCTTAATTACCAATATGGTTTATTATTGATGTTTCTGTTAACTACTGAAAGCATTTTTTTTTGGTTAATTTTGATTCATCTGACATAATTTTACCCTACTAGTGTGATGGTGTTGGACCCAAATGCAGCAGGTTCAGCCTGACTAGGCTGAGACTTTGACTTTATTTTGAAGATTTAATAAAGAATGACAAAAACTTACACCAAAAGCAATATGAAGAATGCAGGTAGTTAGAATATAACAAAAATGACAGAATCAACAGGAAGGGAATAGAATAGACAGGATTAAACAGGATTTGATGAGAGGAACCAAAAAGGAGGAACAGAGAACGAGGTGCTAATGTACAGGGAGGGTGAATGCTGAACAAAAGACCCAGGCTAAGGAGCTAATGGGTTGTAGGTGTGGGAAGAGAGCAGAAGGCAGGCTGAAGAGAGAGAGAGAGAGGAAGTGACACAGGGGGCGAGGGAGAGCACACTGGGGAAAAGGAAATTAATCTAAAGAAACAACTAGACATAAGAAAAATAACAACTAGAGTAACTAAGAAAAGGACTAGATACAAGAAATAAACGTAACTGGAATCACTGAAGAACTGCAGTAAAAATAGAAACAAAGCAGATCTAATAAGAACTAAGGAACACGTATAATAACAAAACCCAAAGACAACTCAAACAAACACACAATGGTAAAACAAAAAAGCACAGAAAATTACATCTGCTGCTCCTAAACATTTTGCCCTAAAACTCCTCAGAAACACAGGTCTAAAAACTATAAACTGAGCAATGAACTGTTAACTTTTTTAAAATAGGATGCTACAAGTTATTTGAAAAGTTCCATGCAAGAAACATGGAAATTATACCTACTTCTTGTTTGCTCCTTTATTTCTCCTCATGGCTGCACAGATCAACCACATGTTCACTCAGGGGGACAATAACACTAATCTTAATATTCCACAATGTTTGGAGGATTTGGTTTTCTTCTTTCCCCCAGGCCTCTTTAGTCTATTTTTGTAGAACAGCTGTTCCTGCTAAGATGTTCATTATTTTTAATGTGTTGAGATTTTCGATATGCATTAAAAAAATCTTCCTATCGACCTTTTTAAGGTTTTCTTGTATTTGTTTTGTATAAATAGTTTGGGAATTAGACATTTTTCCCTTTTTTCCCTCAACTCAACAAATCCTTGGTTTCAGTAGAGCAGAGAGCAGCTTTTTCTCGCTCTCTTTAATTCTTTACAGCCCGTTCTTCGCCAGATTTGCCTTTCATGTCTCTCCATGCTTGTTTTATTTTCTCAGATCACCACCTCATTCATAATCTGGTCATTCTTTGGCAGCTTGGGGCATGCTTTAGAAAACAAACACACACACCATAAAGCTTACACTGAGCTCCAGCTGAGCTGCTCGCTGATGTAGAGAAGCAGCTTAAATCAGTGTGGGTGCATGTGTGTGTGTAAGCTCATCTTTCTTTAGGTAGTGCCACCCAGAGATATACAGGCATGCATTTTTAGCATGAAGTCACTATAATTTTGTGGAAATTTTAAAATTATTCTTCACTGTCAGTGATCTGCACCAACACTGATGTGCGTGCAGACACAGAGCTGTGTACTCATGGATTCAGAAAAAAACATTTAATTAATTCACATTCATCTCCTGGAACCCAATTTGAACCTATCATGTGTCAAATTCAAACGCTAAACCCAAGCTCCTAAATTTAAAGAATTTATCCTAAGAACCTGAGTTTTTATCTTCATAACATGTCCGTATCAAGAGATTTAGGTCCCCACAGCCTGAGTAATACCTGGACCACAAACACAGTTGTGTCCTAAAACAGCTCTGCAGCATGCATACTCAGACTACCATTGGAACAGAATACTAATGTAAAAGGATATGGCTGTCAGATGTGGCCCATCACACGCAAACAAGCACTCCCTCCCCCTGAGCAGCAAAGGCCCCCAAAAAGTCAAGCAAGGTGATTCTGCAAATAACTTTTTCTCCATTCTTCAGCATTGTTCCTAAAACAAACTTCTTTTCCACAACAGAACCTGTTTAAAACCCCTATAATTACATGCTAAGCGCACAACCATCCACTTTTCAACTACAGAAAAGCTTTACAAGCTGTTTGAATTCTGAAAAGGTTTCAGTGCTACACACAGAGATACAGATTAACATGAATAGAAACAATTTTTTATTCAAAACTTAGAATCACCTCATCCATCTCGCAGGGTAAGAGCGGCACCACTATCACCAGAATCTCCAACAACAGGGCATCAGTTTCCATGACAACATACAAACAGCACACAGCAACAGAGAGAGGTGGCCATGGCAAATGGACCCCAAAAGAGGGAGAAAAGATCAGAAAGTTGCCTCTTTTTTCACAATCAGGCAACTGCTAATTTACCAGTTCTGACTGTAAGGAAATCCATTCAATCGCGTTTATTCAGAATTTATTCAGTCAAAAGTTCAGTGTCTTTTTATGAAACCATGTCTTTTGTGATGAAACTCAGTTTTGACATCAGTGAAACTTTGCCTTGATGTTCAGATCTATAAGGTGACATCGAATGTTCTCACCCTGCAACTGCAGCAATGTGCAAATTAGATTTGGAGCTCTTCCTAACAACAATGTGTTGCCCTGCGTTTCTCCTCATTCATGTCGGTGTGCCATGACGGCGTTGTAATTAGCCAAAGAGCATGCACAGTGCTGATGGAGAGGCGAACCACTCTCAGGGGCAACACATTGTTAATTACAGTCTATGACAAACAAATCTGTTGCAATACAAAAAGTGATATGGTTCAGCTGAGATATGAGATGGGAAATGGGGCGTAACGAAGAAGATTGGGAGCATTCTGGGTGCATATGTGTGTGTTTATGCTTGAGGGAAAATTCCAGTGTGTGTCTAAATCTAAATACATCTTTCCCATGCCTGCTCCTGATTGATTAAAATCAGAAACATTTGTATTTTTCTAAATTTTCTTCAGCTCTATCTATCTACATTTTAAAATGTTAATGTATCTACAGCTAAAGACCTATACACTGAGGTAGGAGCCGAGCTGAGGAAGATTGAGCCCCTGCATTTGCACGAGTGGAGAACCTCCTTCAAAAAGCTTTTCCCTCAAAGTTATTAACATTCATTCACTCAGGCAGCCTTCCATAAACAGCCATTAGAGAAGGAACATTTACAGTAACGCCGGATCACTGAGCTTCTTCACACTCCACATCACCGCCTTATTCCTAAGTCACCGGTTTAATTTGAAAATCTATCAAGCTCTGTGTGAAATAAATACTTTGCTCTCTGTGGTGCAGCCTGAGTTTGCAGGCGTGTGACTCGTTGAGGCACACGCCTGCCTGGATGTAGATGTTTTATTGGCACATTCATAAACGTTTACGGACTTCATTTAACAAGGAGGAAACTTTAATTTTGTTGCATTGCTGTGTTTAACTTCTTGGTATAATTAGAGTCTAATTAAAAGCCAACGACAGTCGTTTAAAAGAGCCATGCAGCAAAATTTGACCTCAGATTTAATTTTACAATGCAACAACTGGAATAGGGTTTGATTAAATCCTTGATTTTACTGTTGTTTGCTGTTTATTGAAAATTGTGATCAAGTTTGCAAAAGTAATTGATTGATGCTCTAACTAAAAGCAACACTCGTAATGTCTGAATATGCGCCATGGAAACTTTAAGCAGTGCAAAGCAGATCAAGTCAAAAGTCATTAGAATTCAGAACAAAGTGAATTCAATTCAGTAATCATCCAGCAAATAAATGCATTCAGACCAACTGTTTTGTTGAGGTAGTTGATAACATTGAAGTAAAGCCAGTGCAGCAAAATCAGCCAAGTGGAGGGATGTGCTCTGGCAACATGGAACCAAGGTTAAACTTTCTGGCCTACATGCAGAACGCTGTGTGAGGCAGAAAACTGCCTCACTGCCCATCAGCCTAAGCACAGCAGCACCAAGCTGTGAAGTTCAGGGAACCTGGTCAGAGTTGACAGGAAGATGAATGGAGTGCAGTCAGGGAGGAAAATCAGTTGGAAGGTGCAAAAGACTTGAGAGAGGGAAGATTCACCTTCGAGTAGGACAACATGCCAACCACACATCCAGAGCAAAGATTATGCATGTTTCACATAATCCTGGCCTAAAAACGAGAATCTCTGGAAATACTTTAACATTAATGTTCACAGATGCTCACTATTTGACTGGATTTCACAATTTGGCAAAGAAGAATAGCTCTCTAGATGTGTTGACGTTCAGTACATCCCAAGCGACTTGCTGCTCTAACTGCAGCAAACACAGCAGGTCTTCATAAAGTATTGACAAATGGGCTTGGATACATGTGCACTAAGGATGTCCCAGTTTCTTTGTGTTTGTTGGCACAAAAATCATAATAAAATACATTGAAATTTGTGGTTGTAATGTGACAACTTCACAGAGTAGCAAAAACTTTTGTAAAGCACTAAAATTTTGAAGTAAATTTTGAAATTTGAACACAATGAACTTTTATCTTATTTAAAAAAAAAACACTTTGAAATGCGTAATGGTACATTTTTAGGATTAATGTTCTGGTTTGAATAAACAGCTCAACCACATGCAGAAGGTCAATGCATGTGCTAATGTTCAATGTCTCAAAACTAAATCCAGAGCATATTTAAATAATTCAGACAAGAGTGTTAAATTGTTTTTTTTTCATTTATTTAAAGGTCTGTCCTGCGTGTAGCGTGCCCTTTGCTGCTCCCTAATGACTAATTAGACTGACCTGGCAGCATACCTTTGCTTTCCTGGACTGCAGTACATCCCCACAGCTGACTTGCTTCCAGGACAGCTGTAATCTGAAATTATATACCTGCAGGTTTAAGTTTAATGCATAAACCTGGCAAACAAAACTGTATTCAGACAGTTTGTACTCTAATGTGATGCAGGAGGTATTCATTAATCACCAAAGACTTAATGTTTAAACATTTTCATATATTTAAGACTTAGTTTTAAGTCTGTTGTAAATAACGCACAAATAACCTGTGTCTATTTCAGAATATAACCTCTGGAATCAGTATTTTTGGAAGACATTTATGAAGCATGATACAAATCTATATAATCTATTATTTTTATTTCGTAAAATATGACTCAGAACTTTGTAATTAAAGTCATTGTTTTACATGGAATGGAAGAAAGGAGAAATCACTCCTGAAATGAAATGATTACAAAGTGACCTTGCAAATTGGATTTCTAAAACAAACATCGGAGAAAGCAATTAGGAGAGCTTGCAGACTTTGTTGAACTGTTGCACCTCACTGAGTGACAGGAAATGTGGTCCCAACAACAATGGTTTTGATTAAAGGAGCAGAAAATTATAAAACTCATTTGGGAAGGTAAGTCATCACGGAGTGTGGTTAAACAAGCTGACTGTTATTCAGCAAACATGTGCATTGTGGCCCAGTGGGAAACGCTGCAGGGATATTTCCTCACAGTGAAACGTCTGACCAGCAAAATGTAAAGCTTTGCAAAGGGAATCATAGATGAGGGCAGGTGGTCTTCACCAAAATAGGAAATATTTCAGGACCTATATGATGGAAACATACATAACATGAACTTATGAATAAAAAAAGAAAATATAAGCACATATTCATTTCCATTTACAAATGCCTTCTTCATTTACTCTGGTTATTGTTGTTAGTTTGATGACGTGAAGCCAAGCAAAGGCAGATGAAATGTATAAGTGGCCAAATACTTCTATACATCACTTTCTATGTCCATCTAGAAATCGTTGTTCTGGAGTCATTTATTTCAGTATATTAAGGCAGTCTGAGAGCAAATAACACTTTGTTAAAAATAAATTCAATTTACAGCTTATTTATATTGCATAAATTCACAACCAATGTTGTCTCAAGATATTTTACAAACAGAATCAATTCAATCCAATAATTCAGACAGTTTCCAAGTCAGTTACATTCCAAATTGATCAAACAATGCAGTCAAGTACAGTTTATTATTCAAATTGATTAAAAAGTGGTTAAAGGGGCTAAAGTCTTGAGTCGTCTCATCTTTCTTTGCATTTGGCACCAAACAACTTTTAACTTGTTCAAGTTATTTTAAGGATTTTAGATATCTTTGGACTTGTCTGCTTCTTTCTACATTAAAAAAATCTTCACAACAAAACGGATGGACCACCGCTGTTTCTCAACACAACAGAAAAAAAATATTTGGGTAATAATTGAATTAAAAACAAATTTTCTAACTTATCTTAGATATTTCTTAAGCTTATTTTATCTTAAAAACGCAGAAGGTTGATAAGAGAACAAGACTTTACCCTTAATAATGTTAAACCTTAAGAGACTTTGGCCTACAACCAGGAAACAGCATGATGATTATCTCACATCCTGTGTCATGTCTGTGCTGGATTTTCTCTTATACCTCTAAAATATTCCTCTAAAATACTAAGATTACTAAGATTGAATAGACTTTCCTCCTTTTATGTTCTACAGGAACATAAACTTGCTGTAGAAGTTTATGTTTTTTAAACACACACCAGGTTGAACATAAGTTTAAAAAAAAAACTGGAAAATCTCCAAAGACCATCTTGGAAAAACTTCATAAAACCTAGAAAATGAACTCTAGCACAAAAATTACATCAGCTACATAAGATGGCCTTTAAAGAACAAAAACTTCTTTCTTTAAATTTAGTCTTGTTAACCTTTGCGACTTACAGACTAGTTTGCATTCACAGAACAGAACAGTAATACAATTAAGGATAATTCAAGGCAATCTAATAAAGTCCTACTTTACCCCTCCTCTGTTGCCAGTTTGTGCACATGCACTTAGCCTTACTTCCTTTGCATGATAATTCTTGTTGACAACCAACACTGGAATCGAATGAGGATAAATCATGAACACTGCTGCATCTCACAGTTGCAATAAACACGAGTGAGTACTCCATAACATCGTTAGCAGCCTTTGAGTCAAATCAGCTCAATGTGGTGATGAGGCTCGAGGGCAAAAATGATCATCTGTGGTCACAGGAGGGAATATTATAGTAAACTAAGGAGTTTAGATGGAGTATTGACTGCATTTATCATACCTGGCTGAGGTTTCATTGAGCAGCCATTGCTCAGTAACCATCGGTAAAAATAAAATGTGTCTTCTGATCCTCAAAGCAAAGGCCAATATGGGTCTGGATCGATACCTCTAGCTTACTGTGGCTTTTTAAATCCGAAGGTTGCGTTCTCCAGTCGGCAGTTCAGTTTTGTGTCTGAAACAGCAGAGAAAGTGCATACAGCACCAGGGGAAATAAATTATGCACAAGGCTTTTTAATTTGAAGGTACAAATTGCTAATTCGTTATGCAGAACAGCCTTTGCTGAGCATGAATTGCACATAAATTGATCCTGTCGTAGTTGCTGCAACAGCAAGAGCTGAAAATGAACATTTTTTCAGCTTATTCCAGATTATTTTTCAGAAAAGCAGAAAGTATTATCATACTGTGTTTATGGAAATCTATAATGTTGTCCTTTTTGTATTTTAACCTCCTTAAGAAGTTTTTCTTTGAGTTTGGAGGCCCAAAACTACACTTAATGATGACTGGTTGATGATTTGCACTAAAATGACACCATGAGATATTCTCCTAATTCAAATGCTGCAATGGAAATGAGATTGTAATGATATTTACAAGTCTTGATGACTGGAGTTTTCCAGACCAATTTTACCTCCAAAAGCAACAGAACTGGAAACATGCTGTTCAGTTCCATTACTTTCATATTCATCATTCAGTTCTACTGGACCTTTCACTGGAACATCGAGCATTGCACTCATTTTAAACAGGCAGCCAAAACCTGCAAAAATTCAGCACAAGTAGCTCCCCACATCACCATCCACTCAGAATGGAAACAACAGCTGACTTTGGGTCAAAAGTGCTCAACATAATTTGTATGTATTCAAATATTCATGTGCGAACACAGCTGCATGTTCATGCAAACATGCTAATACAGAAGTGATAGGCCTGTTTCCTCTTTATACCAGCAACAACATTGATCCCTTCAAAATCTGAAGCATTCAAAGAAACCGTGTGAAGTGTTAGTTTTCCTTAGGCAAATTCAAACTTTTTAAATCCAAAGTTCACATTGAGGTAAAAAAACAAGTTCAAATTGCTGCATTTTTAGTGTAATGAGAAATGACCTGAACAGGCTGAACTCATTTCTAAGAGACGCGGTTGAAAAGCTGAAATGTTGAGCGGTCTAAACTTTCAAACTGTCAAGGCTTCAGACCGTCTAAATGACCTATCATAATTGTGAGTCTCTGACAATCATCCACTGCGTAAATGTGAGAAAGTAAGACTGCAGCTAAAAATTCAAAAATTCATCATTAATTTAAAAAAGGACTTTGTTCTGTCCTGACAGAGATGTGGGGCATCCTGGGTTTTCTTCCATGGATAAAAATCCTCTAAAATAATTCTCCAGTTCTTGAATGTTAGAGAAGTTACAATTATTTTAGCCTGAAGGAGCAGAAGCATGTGAAGTTGGTTTAAAGATAGCAAAAATTATATGTAGACCAGCTGCAATCTGAGAGACACTATTGCTTCTCTTCCAGATTAACTGAGCGACTTTGATGACCGCTGGGGCAGTCAGATTTTGTGGCTCAACAGTATTGAGGTCAAAATGTATATGAATAAGTCTATAAAGTTAATCTACAAACAGTCTTCAGACCTTTTTCTTCCCAGATCAAATGTCTACCTGTCGATTAAGAAGCACTACTGCATTCCTGGATTGCAGTAAAATGCTTTGAGCACATCATCACAATCTTCACAGCATCCTCTCTAACTGCCGAACGTCCTAATTAAATCGGGTCCATAGACAGTCCGTTACTCTGAACACTTTACTCTGCTGCCTGGAGAGAAACACATGCAGACTATAAATATGGCCAAACTTTTTATATAATTCTATCCAAACTTCCCATGAAACTTCAAGATCTGGATGTCAGCGCTTCTCTATGAAACTGAGCTCCTTAAGATGCAGAAAAAAAGTTTGTAGGAACCCAAAAGCCATTTCATCTCTAGTACATAACAGTGGTACTCCTCAGGGATGTGTGCTGAACTCCATGCAGTACTTGCTGGTTAGCTACCATTTTACAAACACAATTACAAATTTGCACAATAATCCCAACATTTGTATTGATGTTTAAATTAAATTACAAGAATCTGTGATGATTTTCTTTTTTACACGAATTAAAAACATTTTTCGTGTTCCTGCTGATTTTGAGTAAAAATGTTCTCACCAATTCATCAGTCAATCTCCTGACGCAGTATGATTTAAACCAAATACCTTTTTTTCATGCTCTTGGTCACATTCAAATCCTTATTTATCTGTTTTGTTCCTGTCACCATTACAATCAAAGTTATGTTTGAGGCCGACAATAAAACATTTCAGCCAAATTCTAATACAAGCATAAAATGTTTTCTTTTACTCAAGTAGCAACAGTTAGTAGTGATTAACACCCATCTGCTTAAAGCGGCTCCAGAGAACACATTAGTCTCCTTTGACTCCAACACTCTGCCGTTTCAGATCCATCCTTCCCCATCATCCCTCATCCCCCCCGCTGTCTCCCTCTGTCCATCTTCTCATTAATCATGCTTCACCTTTCTGTTAACTCTCGTCCTCCTACAGCCCCCAGAGGGACCTGGAAATGTCAGCAGACCTCAACGCAAGATCACATCAACGCAGTGAAGACAAGGGCAACCGGGGCCAGAACCGCAGGATATTTAGGTTTACTTCCTTTTTAAAAAAAATATTTAATTTTATTGACACGGCTCGATGAGTTCACATTCAATAAAATGCTCATTTAATAAGTATTAAAGGATTTTAAAAAACCATTTTGGATCATGGTTCAGTGTCTGGTGGTAAAGGATTTGTCTTAGAAGAATCACATTTAAGGCATTCTCTTTCATTTTTTAGTAAATAGGGCTATATTTATCCAGTGACTTTTACTCAAAAAAGTTGAGTTCACCCATATCTGTTTTTAATCAACTTATTAGACTTGAATAATAAAGAAAGGATTTTAAAACAAAGAATGTCTCAAATTCTGTTCTCATTGCCAAGATTAGACAAATTCTTTGATTTGATCTCAGAAGAACTAAGAAATTGTGGACTATTCTTTTAATACAGCAAATATGCAGAACCCCTTTAAAGTGTTGGCTCTACTATCACTTACACATGCATTTCCCAATAACAATGAACTTTCTTTGTTTAGTTAAAGTATTGCATACATAGTTTATTGTTAATAAGTAAAAAAATACAAAATATTTTGGCCCTTGTGACACAGTTTGAACACCACTGATCTAAACGGTAAAAAAAACACATGAACAAGACACTTTATATTGTAAACAATTAAGAGAAGTTGACTGAGGATTTAGCAGAAAACTCTCATCCACAGTCCAAGTGAGCGAAAGTAAACTATTAACAGAATATTGATAGTGTTGAGAGGATTTATAGCTCTACTCGGGTTTCCTGTAAGTCTCATAAATTCTACCCCTCTTCTTTCCCACTCCAAAGATACTCTAACAGAGGGTTAGACTGTAAGATTGATTCAAAGAGATTTTGTTTACTGATACCAAAACATACAGATTAATGAACCTAAACTAAGCACATTTATTTAGAGTTAAACACAAGAGCTGCCTTAAGCACTGCTCTGTGATTTACGTTTCCCTTCCTCTGATACAAGTCATCCATCCATCCATCCATATATCCATCTATCTATCCATCCATCCATCCATCCATCCGCTACTCTTTCTATGACATTAAATCACTGTGATTTACGTTTCCCTTCCTCTGATACAAGTCATCCATCCATCCATATATCCATCCATCCATCCATCCATCCATCCATCCATCCATCCGCTACTCTTTCTACGACATTAAATCACTGTGATTTTTTTTTCTTGAAAGAATGGTTCCACTTTTAATAACATTCTTTCCATAAATTTAACACTTTGTCTCCGACCAAAAAATGCTGCAGATATTCTTGGTGTGTTACGCCCGCCAAGGTCTAGGGGTTCAGGGGCGGTAACATAAAAATGTGTCCAGAGAAAAAGTGGAATGAAAAAATGATTTATTACAAAAAGATGGCTTTCACAAAACCAAAACACAATACAACTTAACCTTCATCAACAAAGCTACGTTTTTAAAATGAAAACTCTCTAAATATCTTGAGTAAATTTCTGAAATGGAGAATACTGGAGGCAAATTAAATCGGTCAAATTAAATAATAGTTTGTTTGCAGGACAGTTCTACAGTTGGTTTAGACAGTGAATACGTGATGATCTTTAAAAGTTCTGTTTTATTTCTGTTTTTAACATCTCCTTGTTTATTTTCCTTTAGGTCTTGCCATATTCCATGTATTCACTTGATCACTTTTAGTTGCTTATTCAACTACTTTTTAAGCTTTGGTGACATGTTGTCCAATTAATTGATTTCTGGTAAATCTTCTTGCCACAAGTCCAGTAATTTTTACGTTTTGATCATTCAGAAACCTTTTCCAATTCATTTTGCCTTGTTAAATTTAAAGTTTATCCTAAAATTGTGTCTGGATTGTTGGACAAAGTTTCTCCTGAAGGGCTTGTTCCAACTCTTTAGTCATGGAAGTCTTGTTGGGCAAAACTGTGAGTAAGAAATCTCCCTTGGATGAGAAGCAATTCCACACATGCTTGTATAAGAATGAGTCACTGTTGACAAAATACAGGACTCATGGTAAGTCTCACCTTTTCTTCTGTGGAGAAATGTTTTACCAACTATTCCTAGCAATCCAAAGGAAGATTCATCTGAATAAATAACTGTACTTTAGTCTTCTGCTGTCCATCTTGTACCTCCTGCAAAAATGTATCTGTCCTGATGTTATTTTTGGAGAAAAGTGGCTTCTTTGCTACACACTCACACCCACCTGCTGTCAAGTTTTCAGCTACATACTCTTTTGCTCATGATATTACTATGTGGAAGTGAAGTTAGCCAAGTTAGCCAGTGTGTAAGAAAATGAAGTGCTTTCCAATGACCTGCTATGCAGCTAAGATTGTTGCAAACCTGCTAGAAATTAAAATTAGGTCTACAGTGGTCAAATTAAAGTTAAACATTGAATTAAAACAAATGCAACAACACTTAGCAGCAGCAACTACTGAGGTTTCAATCTCCACAGTAAGGCACAGATTAAATGTTGCAGGCTTCAAGACTCGCACCACGACTCTGCCAAAATCACAAGAGAAGTCTGCTCCTGTTTGCTCACAACACATATAAGCCAGAGGGTTAGGAATTCAGTTCTGTGGAAAAGAGAATCAAAGCTGAAACTTTTCTGCTGCATGGATCAGCAGCATATGTAGAAAAATAGACTGAAAAGAACAGCAGCCTGGAAAGTATGGCTCTGCAGCTGCTTTGTTTCCTCTGGAACTGGAAACCTGCAGATTCAATAAAGATTCAGTCAAGTATCAAGAAATCCCAAGAAAACATCCTGTTCTGTATGAGCAAGATGAAGCTTTGGCTTCATGAATCTTCAAACAGGACAACGATCACAAGCATATCTGAAAGTCCACCAAGTTTAAGAAGTCTTTGAAGACTCATCTAATAAAATTCATTTATTAAACCCATGTAAAAATAAATGGTTGACTAAAGTGCTGTGTATTAAGAAACTAAAAAAAGATACAAAAAATGTTGCACAACACAATAACTCAGATAAAAGAACAAAAATATCATGCTGTGTTGAACAAGAAGGAAAAAAGATGAGTCATCACAAAGGAAGACGCAAACGTCAGATCACCTCTGAGCTTCAGCTGGTCAGTTGATGTGAAGACATTAGGACATTTAAAAACAAGTGAAAGAATATTAAAATCAATTCTGTTGTTCAAAGGAGCCAATAAAGAGCAACCAGCACAGGAATGATCCTCACAGCTGTGATCCAGTTAGAAGATGAGCAGCTGTAATTTGAAAAAAAGCTGTAGGCGTAGAGGCCAGTCTGTCTGACCCCGAAATACAGTGCATTACAAAAACCAAGGTGTTAGATAATTAAAAATGCTGTTTTCAAAAGTAATTTTAACCCAATTAAAATTCTGCGGTTGGTTAGAGCGCACAAACTGGAGAATATGAATCAAGTAGATGCCGTTGCTGGCGTTAAGATTCTCACTGTGAATTTCACTCATAGCATGTCATAAAAGCAGAAGAATGCCCTTATAAATACTAAAGATGTTGTTCTTTGATAAATTCCTAGCAGGAATAAATCATTTTAGGTGCAATCAGGCAACGTGGCCAAAAAGATCAAACTGCAAAGTCTGCAAAATGCAAACTGTGTATCACTGCTAAAATCTCCAACCAGGACTGTGATTTTAATGCAACATCATGTTTTATAAATGATTTTTAAAAATAAAACCGACACGTAAACCCAGAGACATGTTTTATTTCTCATCTCTTATAAAATTATTATTTATTAGTTTGAGTATTTATTAGTTATTCTCCAAGAAGTTCAGAAATGTAATGAAGAAACAATTGAAACATAAAAACTCATGTATTTTTTTCTCCAACCTGACGTAGCATAGAAAGAAAGTGGAAATATTCCATGCTAGTGCTGAGTGGAGATCCACATGAACATAATGCACGTCCCCTATGTGAAGATGAACATCCGCATTACAACAATCAGCCTCAATCTGGGCCCACAAGGCTGCATTCATCAGTGAAATTGCTCTGAAAAATCCACCATTCTGAGATCTCAGGATCGAGTTCCAACAATGCAGCAGGCCTGAGACAATTATATCAGAGCTCCTGATTCTCTCATCAGTATTCTGCAGCTGACATTTCACTGTCTGCTTCATTGTCACACAAACACACCACCAGAACCGGGATGCACTATAAGAGCTGTGTGGGTGTGGGCGTGGGTGCGTGCATGTATTTAGTACCATTTTGACTGTCAGTGTATAAATGCACTCGTCATTTGTGATATTTATTTCATATCAACTGAAAATGTTTTCTGGGGTAACTTTGAAAATAAAGATCTGAACAATTCAAGACCCAATATTTGTCACAGTTTATCTTTCACCAGTTCCATTTGAGGTATAATAAAGAGTCAACAACAACAGGAAACTTTAGAGGACAAACTAAAAAGACTTCGTCTGAACATGAAACCAGCTGCAGGTGGGGCAAAACTATGGTGACAAGGAAGGCAAAAGATTAAAGATGATATTTAAAACGATGTTCAGGGAGAAATGAGGGGAAGCGTGGGCCTCACAACTGCTGCCTAGTCCCAGGTCTCTCTTCTTTATTCTGCCTTCCTGACCGTCTCATTTTTTAGCTTTACAGTTTTCTTTATGCTTTTCACACAGTCCACAAACAGGAGTATTAGGTTGACTGGACAATAGAAATTGCTTTTAGATATGTGTGTGTGCATGCATAATTATTTGTCCTGTGTCTTCATGCTGCCCAGTGATGGACCGGTGACCGTGACCTGCACGGATCAACAATAGAGGGATGGACAGATTTGCTTTTCATATTTCACTACAGTGTGGTTGTTGACAGTAACTTGCAACATAATCCAGTCCAAATTTTCTGCAAATTCACAATTTCTTGATGTCTTTCTGGGGTCACTCAACTTTAATATTTATGACTGGATTCCAGTCTCTCATCCCCTCCTGCCCCACCGCGTCCAGCTTCCAGTTTGTTTTATGAGAGGAGTCTGCTGAAGAGATTTTACAGCTTATAGCAACAATAACCATCTGTTGGTCAGTTGGTTTTATGCTTAGTAACTTATGACATAATAAAAATATGTTTTTTATACGTATTTATTAAAAATATCATTATGTCATGATAATATAATATAATTTCTCTGCAGAGAGAAACAACCCAAAAAGTCTGTGATTGGGGGTCGACAAGCGCATACTCCAGCTGACTAGCAGCATTAAGTCCCTCCTCCTGGCTCTAATTGGTTGATTCAAGCATTTGTGCAGATGTGAGTAAGATCACTGAGAGGAGCCAGAGGAGAATTATTTTTTTTTTTTACTCAGTTTTAACCCATATGTGAAAAACATTTTTATAAAAGTTGCCTTCTGCAGTTTTAAGTTTATCACTCCTGATTAAATGAAAATAGCTCTTTAACCAAATAGTGACATTTGGTCAAAGATGGAGTTAGTGCTCCATAAAATCATTTTCTCATGGTAGACAATAAGTAGATTTATTTACTTTACCTCATCTGTTGTCACAGCAGGTAGGAAATGTCTTCAGAAACTGTCCCACCCTCTGTGTGGAACGGATCTAGAGCAGATGGATCCCACCATGAATAAAAAATGAAACGACTAAAACTGTAAAAAGTAAGGAAATGACCTACATGTTGTCTGGAACTCCTTCTAAACACTGCAAAGACAATAATCATGAAAGATTAAACGGCTCACAAACTATAACTGTAAAGCCTGATTAAAACATCACGTATTATATTTAAAACAAACAAAAAAAAGTAATACAAGTAATTTGGACTGCTCAGTTTCTAAATCCCTGAATGTAGACAAAGGAACTCTTGGGTTTAGACCTGGAGTCGGTTTGTGATTGACTGCTGGTTGGGATCAGCTGGAGAAGCAGCTGATTGTTTTTGAAGGCAAAGGGAGCCTCAGAGGGACATTCGGAGCAACATCCTCACAGTGAGATGAAGAGTGCAGCAGCAACAGATGTGACATTTAAGCTGCGATTTGACCTGCTGTCCACACAAGGTTAAACAAAATGACCAAGATGTTTTTGAAAATGTCTGTCTGATGAAATAGTCTGCCTTTTTTGTTCCTTGTATCTACGTTAAAATGTGAAATAGATTCAGTTTATTTTGGTTTACTGTAGATACTTCACTCCTTTTTGCAGAAGTAATGGGTCGTGCTTGTGGCCCTTCTCTATTATGTTGTGGGGTTAATATGTGAATTGAGACATTTACAGATAGATTCACAATGTGCACAAGTTGTTCTTCGAGGAGTAGTGTTAAAACACAACACTTTTCTTTTTCAATACTTATTAAAGATTCCATCAGCTTAGGAATGGTGTAGATTCTCATTAAACTGGTTCTCACTACAACAGACGTTTCAGCTTTGACTTGAGAGTTTGGGAGCCTGCAATAGTGTTGTAAAAGTTTTAAAAGCAAACTCCAACTGCTGCGTCAGCCCCTGCTAGTAACAGTCTAACAAGCAGAAATAGCTTCTGCAAACTTCTTGTATTTTCTGAAATCTGTTCCCAACAGACTCTTTTTATATCACTTTGTGTCTAATTCCTCCAGAGATTCAGAGTTGTATGGCCAAATTTATCAGATGTTTGCACTTGAACCCAATTCTTGGTCATAAAACTCAGCTAAATGGTGTCAATTTAATGAGAGTTTCAAACTGAGCTGTCTTTAGATTGGAGTCAGTAGTCCTTTCAATCTAAAGAGACATTTTTGTCCCCCATTTATCAGAGCCAAAAAACTTATTTAAGCTTTTGAAAAAGACAACTTTTAACTTTTTGAAAAAAATATTTTGTATAAAACATTTGTTGTGATTGTGAAATAACCTATTTTAGGGTTAAATATAAAGAAAAACATAAAATTCTCTGTGGTGATGACATTTGTGGAAAATAATGTAATAATTTCCAATCTAATGACAATAAAGTAGAGCTAAAATTTGTACTGGTACTTTTAAGGCCATTATGTTGTGGACATTCAAATGCAATTATTAAAAATGGGAAAACAGTTAAAATCACCAATTATTATTTTGTCTGTATTTAAAATTTCCTGACAGTTTTTCAATATTTAGTAACAAAGACTCTTTTTACCTTCCCTATTGCAGGTCCAAATAATCACTGGCGACTCTTCGCTGCTTTACAGAAATACAATAAAACATGGGGTGGGGCAAAAAAAAATCCAAATGGCTCAATCAAAATTAAATTCAGAATTGTCCAGATATTTACATTTACTGCATGAAGAAAATCAATTTGCATTAGCCCATGCTAACCATTTCCCTTTTTAGTGCAGTTAGAAATACCCAAATGGTTTCAATTTGGTTTTCTGTTTGTTAAATGCCAAAACAATGTGAAAAGCTACATTGTGTGATCTGTTGAAACTCAAAATGAACGTTTGGCCATAATTACTACTGTTACATTTGGAGAGAGAAGCGACCTTTAAAGCTAATCATTGTGTTTTGCTGTAAATGGAAGAGTGTACCTCTTAAAGTAGATGACATTATGATGACAAGTCATTATGTTTTATAAACTGAGGAAACTTTGCAAGACATCATCCACAAGGTGAAGAAAAATGTTTCTTCAAAATTCACCCATCATTCCACCAAATCAGTAACAAAGTGGCTTATTGGAAAGCAAAGGTTAATGTTTTAGAGTGGTCACCACAACACCCTATTTTAAATAAGTTATTGTAATTAATCTATGACTTAAATACCATAGAAACTAAATAAGGTCTGCGCAAGCCAGGTGACCTACAAACTTGACTCAGTTATATCAGTTTCCAGGAGGAGTGGACCAAAATTCCAGCAAACCATTGTGAGCAGCTTGTAGGAGAATGTTTCAAATATTTGACCAGAACTCATATAGTTTAAACAAGAAGGACAGCAAGATGATTAAAGAAATTCTCTCCAAAAATATCTCACGTTATTCTGGCATTAGCGCATGGAAATGTGCATTAGCTAATGTCCTAATTGTGCTAAAACAGAACATTTAAAGTCAGACGGTGAAAACAAACATAAATACATAAACATATATGACTGTGTCTATTTTTAGTTTGATGGAGTGTGTGTGGTTTGACAGCCACAGCTTCTTGGTAATCTGCTGCCCCCCGCTGTTCATACTTTTACGTATGTTTGAGAATTTGATCCTAGGTAATGGACAATTTGTGATATATGTACATACATTTGAACAAAGTAAAAGTAAAAGTAGTTAAAGTACAGCAATGTATTTCAAAAACTCAAGTTGTTTAATTTTATGGAACAAAATGTGTATATACATTAGCAGAACTTGGTTTATGTTTTATACTACAGTTTCACTCCACTCTTTATGCCTTCATAGAATACATATTATTAAGTCAGCATTTGTTGCAATCTCTCTGCCTGCTATTTTCCCTACATTCAGACCTGTCCATGCCTGCATATTTTTGCAGTGTTTCTTAAAAACTGGAGAAGTCAACAAGTGGATGACAAAAGAAAATGTGTCAATTGTAAAGTCATGCCTTTAAGAATTATTTTTTTTGTCTCTTTTCTTTCAGTTGATAATTTAATTCATGCTAATCATCCTTGGGAATCACTTTGTTAATAAATATTTCTTTTCATGTCCATCATTATATTAATTCCTCTAAGAGAAAGGAAATTGTGAGTCTTTATATTCAAATAAGTTATTAATTAAAAAAAATGTTTTTAGACAATTTCCTGAAATACACAGCACACTTTTAAGATTTTCATTTGTAAAAGATGTTAGAAACAAGGTATAATTTTTTGTTCACTTTGCAATTATAAGCCATCTTGTGCTGGTTTGTCATATAAAACCTGCCTTTTCAGCCCCGTCTCCGGTTGAGTGGGCAGAGGTAAAAGCCCAGGCTAATCCCGGTGAGATAATGCTAAACAATGCAGGGAAAACGGAGGACGGTTCTGCTTAATTTGGACCTGAATATCGACACCAGTTTGGGCAGATGGTGATGGCCACATGCTGTGGGGGAGCTGGTGAAAGCAACATCACCCAACAGCTGACACAACCCACCACATACAGGTGGTGACGCTGTCCTCTCTCCCACACACACATACACGCACACACGCACAAACAGCAAATGATTTGGGACGGTGTACATTGCATAACTTAAGTGGAGGGGTTTCACTGAGAAACACCCACAATTCATGGCAGTAGCCATGGCAACACACATTAGGGCATGCATCCGCACAGAGACACACGCGTCGAATGAAAAAGGACCCATGTAAGCGCAGACTTTGGGCAGCACTGAGACGAGGAGACAAAGCTAACAAATAGACAGTCTCTGCAGATTCTCTGCAGGTCTGAGCTTCTGTCAGAAGGGTCTGAGTGCCTCCCAATGGTCTGCTGATGTATACTACCTGCAACATTTACTCCATGTTGTGGATCCAAAAAAGTCAAAGAAGAGGGAGTGAAGAAGATTTAGCTGAATCTTTTTTTTATAACTTAGATTATAAAAAAAGTGCTTTTTTTATAATCTAGTACCCTACTTTTCAACAATAAATTTAGGAAACGTTACAAAACACAAACACAAATAAGTGTCTCAGAAATAGCCCTGCATTTCAGATAAAGATGCAAAAAAAAAAAAAAACATGTCTTGTGGTAGATGGCAAAAGAACTGAAGATGTAAATCTCTAAAATAAATTTAAACATTTGGAAACAGCAAAAAAAAAGCCAAAAACAATCATTTCTAACAAACATCATTAATACTTTGTTCATAAGTTAGCATAGTGTTAGTCTTTGCAGAATGCCCTGATCATTTTTGTGTAAATAAGTCAATTAACTCATTGAGTGAAATAAAAACTCTCTAGTAAAGAAAAAGAAAAAATTATCTTCCCTGTATTCTCTCTTTATATAGTAGGATCTGACCTCAAGTATACAACATATTCCTGCCATCAAAACTAAAGAAAAAATAGAAAAGCCGTTTGTGAAAAACCAAGTACCCCCATGATTTAACAGCTTTTAGCAGCCAACTGGAGAACTGGCATGAAAACTGGCAGATGTCTTAATTGTTTAGCATTTGTGAATAATCTTTCTTATCGTAGATTGAGGGACTGTTTCTTGTTTGAAAAAGGCCGTCAAATCCATTTTGCATTAATTGGTTCTGCAACACCACTTCTGCTGTCTTCCTACTTTAGCACTATGATACACACTTATCACAACCATAAACCTGAAATGTGTTTCATAGATTGACCAGTCAGATGATTTTCCTTTGTCTTTTTTTTTTTTTGCTGTGAAGTCAGTGATAATTCAATAGTTTCCTGGTTCACACACTTTACACACTGTCTATAATAGTCAGGGAAGTTTTGTCGCAAGGTTTGAGCTCATTTTTTGATCACACATTAAGACACTTGAGAAGCTTTGTCAGTGAATAGGGATTAGCCTTTATTTGTGTCTGAAGGGAGAAAAAAATACCAACATATGCCATCAACGCTGTGGACTGCGCACAATACTGGTGAGGAGTCCGGCTGGAGTTGCGCTTGTAGTTAATAACAGTCAATCACGACAAGGAGAAGTTGGCTGAGAATCCACAAAGTTGAAGAAGAAATATCAAGGCTGTGTCCATTATTGTTATCATCATTATTGTCAGTATTACCCGCATTGTCGACAACAGCAAATTGTTGCTGCCTCCATGTGAAGACTGGGGCTCAAACACCCACCAGAGAAAATTGCAACACGCTCAACAACACAATTACATAGAAAAATAGCACTGTCAAAAGGTTTCTGAAAGGTGTGTGAAAGGAAATCAGAAATCCCAGATATCTCAAGAAAGAACAGAAACCTTCATATGCACTTGGAAGAAGCTTTGAGATTCCTTTGTATGGGGATTTATAGTCAAAAGTTTGTGTCAGACTAGAAATATTACCTTAAAAAGAGGACAAGAAAAAGGTTTACACATACTCACTGCAGATTAAATAAAAGCTGCTGTTGGGAATCAAAGGGTGATGTGCCAAAAATCAAAACACAACATCTCCTAAAGAAAACAGGCAGGAAGCTATTTAAAAGAAATACAAGAGCAGCAATAATTACAACTGTGACTATATAGCAGGTAAAAAATGGTACGGTTGCTATGTGTAAATAAGAACTGGGCAGTTCTAAAATGATTCACAACATCCCTACCTCTGTTAGCGTGTAATGGACCACAACGAGATGCCTGTCAAGCTTTGGACTTAATGCACAACATTGTGGTGCATTTAGAAAGACTGTAACTTTTTGATTCCGAAAGTTTGAAATAGCATGTCAGTGTTGAAGCAAAGCAAAACAAAATGTCCAAAATATCCTTCTACTTCAAACTATTTTTTCATTATCATATTAGAAGAATTTTATTTCCATCTGGTTCCACCATATTAACTGTACTTTTATCTATATAAACAATTTTCTAACTTCTATATCTGAATAAAATGTAGAAAAACTGTAAAAAAACAGCACAGATGAAATTGCTGTAAACCTGATTGAGTGCCTGAAGGTGGTGATAATGACAGTATCACTAACATGAAAATGTAAAAGAATATCTTGATTCTTTCTTAATCTGAAATATTTTATTCATGTTTAATATATTTTAATATCTTTAATCAGACAATAAAGCTATTATTGTCATTCAATATTTAAACATGAGAAACCTTCTTATTTTAACAAAACATTTCTCTTTAAAATGAGATCCAGGTCTTGAATTTATTTCCCAGCTAACTGTTAAATAAAAAACAAATAGGAACAACTTTTTTATTTTAGCTAAAATGCTGTTTCAGTGTCAAGTGTCAGTGGGAAGAGATTCAATATTAGCATTTTAGCATGTTAGCATTGAGCTTTGACCAAGCGGGGCTTTTTTGGAGTCAGAAACAAATATTTGGATAAGATGGTGGATAATCACTAGAAATATCAATGGTAAAAAGTGTGCATCTTCTAGTACTAATATAAAAAAATTATCGTCTTTTTTTCTTTTTCAAGATTACCAACAAAAAGTAGCAGCACCTCGTGGTCAACTTTCATATTAAACCTTTATTTCATTCCTGAATCCAGAGCATGACAGGCATAGCAACAGTAACTGTGGGGATTAGTGAAAAGTCCTGAGGCCTGTTGTTTAACTTTCTCTGAAATATTGAAGTGAGTTGGTTATAAACTGGACTAAAATAACAACTAAACATTAGACTACAACTTTTTCTTCCAATAAACCCTCCAAAAATCTGGTTTTTGATTAAAGATTTTTTTTTGCTCCTGTTTTTATTATCATAGTCAAACAGATTTTATACCTCAGACAAAAAAAGAAACACCTGAGAGAAATCTTGTTTTTTTTCTGCAATATATTCAATTATGTATGTTACAACTATAATCACATAATTCAAGCATATATTGTATACACATATATATATCTAGTGAATACTTTAATATTTAATAGTACAGTTGTATGGTACAGTAGCAGTAGGGTGCATTTCTCTTTCTCATTGGGTAAAGTTTGAAGGAGAGGTATAGATAAAGTGTTTGTGTGTAAATCTATATAGGAGTTTTCATTACGATACACAACAAAAGAAAGAAAATGTGAACTAAAAATAGGAATAAAAGACAAAGAAAATGTATAGGCAGTTCAGTAATGTGTTTCAGATGTGTGTTTGCATATGTGTAAATATGATTATTGTCTGTTTGTGTGTGTGTTTGTCAGGTGGAGGATCAGGTCAGCACCATAGAAGTCCATAACAACATCACCAACAACAATAAAGATTCAAATAAGGGAGAGGACTGGGCGTGTCTGTGTGTTTGTTTGTGTCTGCATGCTGACATTTTCAGTCACAACCCTAAACCAGTTAGCACATTTCCTGGACATGACTGAGGAGTAAATAGAAAATACACGTGAGCAGCTCTTCTCCTAATTAAATGCAAACCTGCCAGCAAAACACTGCTCTATTTTTCTTTGCTCTCAAACATCTGCTCACATCCAGCTGTTTGGATGGCTAATTACTTCCTGTGTTATTATTATTTTTTTCCTTTTCTCCTTCACCTTCACAAAAAAAAAGCCCTGTGATTATTAAAAGTCAGACACAGAATCAAGTAGAAGAAAACAACTCAAGTGCTCAAACCGAGCTCACAAGGAAAAAAACAAACACTAAAGTTTCTTTAAGCTATACAGGTTTTGTTTCTTCCTCTGGTCATGCTTCCATCGCCCTTCCTCGTAAAGAAAAAAAATCATTACTGAGTTACCTCGCCGTGTCTGTGTGAAATACCTGATTCAACCTTGATACATTCTCTGTTACACATCTTCCTCTGACTAACCCGCTCCGTAACATTGAAAATAGATCTTTTTGTTTACTAGCAATAATCAGCTGAGAGGAAAAGAGTTATATGTGGCCCCGTGACTGTCCAGCTGAAATCCCCGCCCCTTCCCCAATATATAAAATGTACAAAAGATTGTCTCTAAAATCCTCCTCCTTAATATCTCTGCTAATAGAAAAATATACAGTAATCATTTGTCAAAATCTCTTTGCGTTCTGGACGAAAACCCTGCACATCTTCCTCTTCCTCCTCCCCCACCATTTTGCTGGACTAGTTCTACCTTCCTGCCCAGTTCAAAAATATAAGATTTTTGTACTAGTTATAGAAAAAACCCATAAAACAATTACACATCTGATCTCTCCTGGCTTGTGTCCATGCCTTGAGCTTAAAAAGTGACATTTCACTGGCATACTGTGAACTCAACACCCTGTTTGAACTGGCCAGAGCAGCAGGTCAGAATGCACTACCTGCAAAAAACGCAGTGCAACACCGGGCGCAAGCACAGCGTCGGAGGGGACGGATGCGGTGTGACCGTACAGTACAGAGTGTGGATTCAGTGAAACAGCAAATACGAAGAGTCAAACTGGGGTAAAGTGGCATCACTGCGCTTTTTTTGTCGTGGCATCCTGCTAAAACTGGACCAAACAGGCCATGTTTGCGCCTGGTGTCACACAGCGCTTACTGCAGATCTACTCCGGCTTTGCCCCCTCGTCACTTCAACTAAAGTGCTGCTGTTGTTGGGTCGTACCCTTCTCTCAACTCCTCTTCCTCTCCAGATCCTTCCCCTCTTTTGTCGTCCTCCTCCGTCTTCACAAGTCTCCATGCCGACTCTCGTACTTGTTGATGATGTTCCTGCAGCGGCCTAGCTCCTTCCTCATGTCGGCCACTTCCTGCCGGAGGGTGGCGTTTTCCCGCTCCAGGAAGGCGGCGCGCACCGAGATCTGGTTCTCCTTCAGTCGCCGTGCGTCTCGCGAGCGCTTGGCCGCCTCATTGTTTTTCAAACGCCGGCTCCAATACTTCTCGTCCTGTTGGCGGCGCCGGTGTGGTATGTTAGGGTGTATGGGGGGGAAAAGGTGAAGGGAGGAGAGAAAAGAAAAAGAGGAGAGAGTGGGATGACAAGGGTCAGTCATGTGATGAGTAGAAAGATGGCAGGAAAGGAAAAAAGGCAACAACAGCTCAATACTTACAACTAGAGAACATTTAAAGCTACGACAGCACACTTGAACAGAAGAAACTCTACAAAGTAAGCCTAGTTTTTTTGTGGAGCTGCACAATATATTGCAAATAACCTCCCAATTCTGGTTAACACCATCCTAGACTGTTGTCAGTTGGAGAACTTTGGGGAACAATGACCACTGGTCCAGGGTGTACCCCGCCTCTCGCTCGTTGACCACTGGAGATAGACACCAGCACCTCTCCTGACCCCAATGGGTGTAAGAAAATTGATGGATAGATGAAAATCTACATTTTTTGAAGCCTGCTTAACTACTTGACTATGAAGCTTACATCAGGCAAGATTTGATCTACACTAGAAAAATGTGAACAATTGTAGAAGAATAAACATCACTACTAGGGCTGAAAAAGTCATCGAATTAATGGTGATTAATCAATTATCTAAATAATTGTCAACTAATTTAGTAACTGATTAATCATTTACTGGAGGCTCTAAAACATGCCATTTGAAAAGATGCAAAATAAAAACCCATCGTTTGAATGAACCCAATCCAGCTGTACAAAGCAGACCCGCTGAGCTGCTTTGTTGAACCAATAAACCCTCTGCAGAAATCCTGCAGCAATACTGTAGTTTGAAGGTCACATAAAAAAATTCTGTCTTCTACTGAAGATCAAACAAGGAGATTATTGGGCAGAGAAATAACTTAAGGGAAAAACAGAGCTGAAAAAAGAGGTCAAATAGAAACCAAAACCAGAGATTTCTATCTGAACGATTTATGACGAGCAGATCAGCGTGGGTCCAAAAGAGTTACTGCTTCCTTTACAGATCGATCTACATCTGGTTATCATCAATCCACGACTACAGGCAGAAAAAAAGGTACTTTTGCAACAATTATTGTGAAAATAAGAGTTACACAATACCTCAGCTGTGGTGTGTTCATATTTTCTTTATTTGTTTGTTTATTTTTGGAAATTTTCTCAAAAGGTTAAACCTCACTTAGCATAAAACATTTCCTGCCGCTGTTTCTGTTGGCGTAAAATCATGTGAAATAATTTGATTTGTGATGCAATTCACAAACACTCGGCATTTTATTTTTGCAGTGCTGATCCTGTTCATGAAAAGCTGCTGCACTGATATGAAACTCACCTTTAGGATTGACCCAATATCATTTTTTTTTTTTGTTTTTTTTTTCATAGCTGCACACATGATTGATGAAACTAACCGCGACTGAACACGGCAAGGTGAGTGCCTTCATCTCTCCATAAATTATAAGCGCTTCAGGAGCTGCAGCTGCTCCTTGCTGAACTGTGAAACCATGAGCAATAGATCACAGCTTTGCCTATTGTGCAATGAGCTGAGAACAAAATATTTTAGAGCTCTTGTCAAGAGGCATTAACACCAGTTGGACGTCACGCTCCGTAAGGTTTTTTTAATTTTTTTTAAGATCTTCCAGAGCAGCACAGAGAAGTGACCTTTGTGATGATCAAGTTAAGAATTTAGATTTAGATTATTATTTTTTGTCTTATGTCATTTGAATCAGAAGAAAGTCCCTGAAATAATTTGATTATTGGAAGTCACCTTTTTCTGCAAAATATGATCAAATCATGAAAATAAATGCTCTATTCAGGCTTATGATTATTGATTGTGCCTCTTAGCACATAATTAGTGTGGCATCCAGATCAACAGAGTTTGAAGCCAGTCAACCAAAAATATTTAAACTCTCCAAAATGTAAATATGAAATTACATAAAATTATAAATCAGTCTATATTTTGTTTAGATCATAATTTGTATTTGCTGGATTGACGTACCGACAAAAGTTTCTGTCATTCAGTTTCAACAAAAAAAACACATTGCTGCAGTGAATGGATTGGTTTTTATGCCAGACAGAAGTGGATTGTGGGAGATGTAGTACCTTCTGTTCGTCTGGGACGAGCATCTTGCGAGCCTTTTTGATCATCGGCTGAGGCTTCAGCTCGTCCTCTGAGAAGCGATGCCGCCGTGGGTCAAACGCCTCCTGCCCCGGCACGCTGGACAGTGCCAGGTCTGCCGGGTCAGGGTCAAAGTTCACCATGACGTCGCTGCTGCCGTTGGCACCAGCCGGAGGCCCGGGCGGCCCTGGAGGGCAGGTGGAAGTGGGCGAGGGGTCCTGGGGCACTGACTGCCCACCTACAGAAAGCAAAATATGTATTTTTTTTATTTTTATTAGGTTTCTTACAGACGTGTCTGTGTCCTAGTATACATATTTAATTTCATCTTCACATAATTCCAAGATTATTCACAAAAACAGAAATTAAGTAAGTATTTCTTTTAAAAAAGTACTTTTCCATCCAATTTTTTTACTCTAAATCATATTAAATTAATATTAAATGTTTCAATGAAATAGTAAACAATTAAATATATACATTCAGTGTAACTATACGACCAAACAAAACATTATTTAAATTATGTGCTAAATCCTTTTAATCTTCTTCATGTTTCCACTGATGTCTGATCTGCTTTACACGCCACTGGGATGCAATGAACACAGAAACAGCAGCTTAATTACTCGTTTGGTTGTCCACTCATCATCATCATCATCATCATGGAGTTTTACTTTCAGCAGCAGATTAGAGTCCATCTGCTGCCAGAGTCAGAGACTTCCACATGTCAGAGAGCAACAGCAGAGCTGGAGGCAAACAGGATGAAGATGATGGAGGAAAAGATCCCAACAGAGGGAAATGGAATGAGACAACCAGGAAAGAGATTTTATGATTTTGCGTTGCAGTTCTGTGCTGATTTGTCCATATGTTTGGAGTCATTATCATAATCCTGGTGAAAGACCCAACAACGACCCATTTTAAGCTGACAGAAGTCTTCACAGTGAAGTGCCCTGGTGTATCACTATGTTCAAGACCCTAACAACTACAAGCAAAGCAAGCCCACAGCATCACAGATCTTCCACTTAGCCGTGAATGCAAAATCCTTTTCTGCATGTTCATTATTTTCTTTGACAACTGGTCAACATGGAGTGATTGTTGCCTGAAAAGCTTCACTTTATTCTCATCTGATGAAGGTCAACATCTTTACCAGTTACCATGAAGCATCTAATGGTTGTTATGGAGATTTGGCATAATATTTATTTTCTAGTATTGTAAAACCAATCAACACACATCCACCTTATTTGCATGATAGGTTTTCTTGTCTCTCC
This sequence comes from Xiphophorus hellerii, assembly GCF_003331165.1. Classification (NCBI taxonomy): domain Eukaryota; kingdom Metazoa; phylum Chordata; class Actinopteri; order Cyprinodontiformes; family Poeciliidae; genus Xiphophorus; species Xiphophorus hellerii. The sequence goes on along the minus strand of NC_045684.1, from coordinate 3,977,287 downwards.
CATTAGGAAAGATAATTGAGAAATGGGCCATATTTATGTTACAGTAAAAAAAAAAAGTATTTACAGATCATTCCAGGACTCTGATCAACTTAAAAAAAAACTAAATTAGAAATCATGATAATGCTCCATTTACATTTATTTTATAAATTGAAGGCTGACAATAATTTTGCCTATTAGTTATCATTACTTAGACTTATTAAAAGATAACCAATGAATCAGATGACTCTAAGTTGTTTTTGTCTATTATTCATTTCTTCATATTCTTCAGATGTGCTTATATATACAGTGTAAATACATTTGAAGTTGCAGTTGTCAATTTATTGTTAAAATAGGTAATTCATAGATATTTTTTAACTGTAACAAGTTCTTGGTATAATAAAAACCTTGGGGCATTGGTCTGTTTTGGAGCTACATAAACCATAGCTGTACATTCTGTCCCCCAGGCTTCATCCTGAGTCTGAAATGTCCATAAAGGGGATTACCCCAGAGGTCATGAACATTATGTTCCAGCTCATCTCATAACAGCAGTAAAGAAGAAATGCTGGGTGTTTCCTCTCCCCTTTCTCTCTGCTGTATTCTCCTTAATTATGATTGTGTTCAATGTATCAAACTTGCTTTTAAAATCCGTTTGGCACTTAAAACTTGTTGTTCTTAAACAAAGCAAAAATGCAATGACAAAGTTTATCCACCTGGTGTCAGTGTTGAGTCAGAAAAACTTGCCAGAGCAGCACAACAAACTCAATTTTCACCGAGGTTGGAATTTTCTTTCTGTTCTTTGACACATTAAAAATCAAATTTCACTTCAGTCTTAAAGATCAGCAATAAAACATTAATGATCATTTTATGTAATAAAATGTTGATTCAAGAATGCATAATATATATAAATTTGAGAAAACACAATAGTTCTAAAATAGTTTAGTGAGAGTACTAAATTATCAGGAATACAAAGCCTAATTAAGGCTAAATCATCCAGGAGATCCTGCTGGTACATTGTGTGCCAGTGGATGTGAAATCCTTCCGTGGATCTTTTTAGCCTGCAGCTATTCTGCTTTAGCCCATCTTTGCTTTTCTCAACGGAACACCACAGAACCAGGAATAGTAAGTCCATTCTCAGCCAAATCATTGCACTCGCTAGTTATCATGACATTTCTTTCCAATTTTGCTAACTGGAGAAATCTTATTTTAGTGCTAGGACATATCTCCTCAATAGGGACAAATTCAAATGTTAGCTTAGAAATCATCCGGCACTAGTCAGAAATGTATTGTGGCAACATTTGTAAGACACTTCAGAGCTCCGGGCTCTGTGCCACCATTTATAAATAGCTGCGTAGATGGTGAACAATATCAACCAAAACAGTGGTGGGAGCATCACACATAGTTTTATGGTTCTTTTCCCTATGTGTAACCACAAAAAATATAGAAAGCTGCTTTTAATCAACATATTTCAAATACTTATCTATAGAACTTATGGGTTTTCCATCAAATTCACCTTGCTTTACTGTCTTGAAGACAGAAAGTCTTTAGTACAAACCATTTTCCGGGGCTTTTTCTGCATGCAAAGCATTTTTTTTTTTACATGAACGTCAGTCAAAGCAGCTGAACTGACACTGATTTGCTGCTTGTCACCTGCTGCTGCTCACTGTCAGTCATGTCATTATTCAGATCAGCTAAAAAAAACACAACCAACCTCTGACTGACAATGCATGAAGAAAAGGGGGAGGGATGAATGAAGTGAAGCAATTTTCTGAGAACCCCTTCTTTTAAGACATCCAGCTGAAAACATTTACTCATTGAGTGGACATGTAAACTTTGTGAATGGCAGAGATTTTCAGATTTGAACTCCGGCTGAACTCGGACATAAAATCTTCTTAGTGTTGTTGACATTCAGTTTGGCTCCTTCTTGACTTTGCTAATGACTTCCTTGATGAGCGCAGAAAACTGGCCCTGGTTTACACTTTTACTTAGCTTGTTGTGCCACATTACGTAATTTTAATCAATGTGATGCAGTTTTACCCAAAGTAGAGGTTTGATTTAACTGCATAGTGACATGCAACCATCATGATTCTTCACCCTCAGCAGTAATCATACTATAAAACTTATTCTTGTTCGACTTCTTACCTTTTACCCCTCATACTTACATACACTTTACAAAGGTTTGATTAATAATTAGCTGCTCATGGAAGGTTTTCAATAAATTTTTCTAAAGAACATGTGGGCGTTCTTTATTTAGCAGAGAAAAGTGTTGGTGTAAACTTTGAAACCGGAGCCATTTTTTTGTGGAAAAAGATTCAATACGTCTTCTTTGCCACATCATCACAGCTTACCAAAACCCTCTACACTAAACATTTGGGTGCATTTTGGGTCCATGTGACTTTTGTTTACAAGTCCTTGATTGATCACAAGTCTGCACTGAGAAGTCAAGATATCCAGAAGCATAAAAAATCATTTTTACCAGTGAGTATATGGCAAAGAGAACAAGCAAAGCAGTAAAGAATAATTTTTAGACCACCACTTAGCAAGTAGTTGATACAAGCCTACATAACCTTTTCAACCCTGTCCTCTATATAGTCTAAAGTGTTGGTGTCTTTATTCTGAGCTTTTGAGAAGTTACCTTCAATAGTCAAGGGCAAACTCAAAAAATGTCTTAAACTAAATTTATTCCTGTTTTTAATGCAGTGTAAATGCAATAAAAAAATTCATCTCAGAGCACTTTTCCATGAATAATGTGTAATTTATATTTTATTACAAAGGTCTGATCTTAACTATCTACAATGCTAATATACTCTGAAATACACTGATTCTTCAGCTCTCTGATGGCCTCTACATGCAGCTCAGAGACATTACAGTAACAGATCAGTTCCAGTCCCCATAACATCATTGGCTTTTTGTGCATTGGCTCTTAGGTGGGAAAAATGGGTCTCAGTTCTGGGTTGAACATGCCTGTTGACGTACTTTGGTATTTTTGAACAACACATGTTTTTAGTTCATTACAAAGATACAAATGTCAAGTGAAAACCTAACAAAAAACGTAGAGCACTATAACTCTAGAAATATTTGAATGTTAGTAAAATGTTAGTAGAATGGTAAAAAAATATTTTAAAAAATGCATTTGCACCAAAGTATAAGCTCTTTTTTTGCACTCTTGCCTATTAATCATGAATCACTAAATATGAGGAATACCTGAATCTATACATTATTTGTTCCTTCTGTGAATCCATCAGCCGAACTGCTGATGATTCTCTGGCAGCTGAAAGGGGCTGATCCTGGATAAGTCTGCCCAAAGCCTTGTCCTAATAACAGCCATTTTGGGTGAAAAGTTGACACTGATCCAAGAACATGGCTTCTGCTGCTGCCGGGTAAACAGCCGCCTAACGCGGCCCGTCTGGCTTCATTTCCTGTCTGAGAGCAGGAGGCATTTGGAGGAAGCAGCCGTTGATTCTCTCTGCTTGGATTAATTTAGCTGAGATTATGTGTTTCTCTATTTCTGCACGCCAGGCTCTTATTCATTTATATTTCAGTGAGTAAAAGATGTGCAACTAAGATTTAAATTTGCCAATATCTTGCAAATCAGAACACGTTATGATGTCAACAAGAAAACATCAAACCTTTTCAAGGTCTTTGCCCATTTAATGATATAATCTAAAAAGGTTTCACTTCTAATCATGCTTTAATCAAGTCAAGAATTCCAAGTTAAAATCCTTCATTATTAAAATAGAAATACTGCAATGGGCCATGTGACACTTTACAACAGTGTCTTCTGTCTCAGGTTTCTTCAGAACTGCTGCATTACAGACAGCTACAGGAGATCCTTCCTGCCCACAACTATCAACATCTATGACAGCTCTGGAGAACTTTGAGAGTCGCAACATTTATTTTTCATTTTTGGGATCAGCAAAGTGTTTTCAAATTAAACTGAATTGAATATTGATGACATTAAGAAATTTTCCTTTGCTTCATTTTCAGGATTTTTACATTTTTTTTTATTTTGAGCTGTCATTTCACTAGACTGTTTGCCAACAACATGTGAAGACATCAGCTGCCGTGGGCAGAGACGCCCACAGCAGCAGAAAATAGAGAGCCTCCGGTTTGAGAGTCAGGTGAGCAGCTCTTCCTCTTGACTAATCTCTTGTTAGATCCACTAAAAATCTCACGTGATCCACCTACATGTAAAACTGAATGCAACAAACTCACAGCTGCAAAAAAGGCATTTTGGCAGGAAGGTGATGCAGAAATATGTTTAAGAGAAAACACACAATCAAAGCTGAAAAAAAAATTACAGACTAATTCTATGTTGTCCTAAAAAAATCAGGTTGTCATTTTCTGAATCAGCTCTCTTATGAAATAAAAGGGAGCAAAGCTACAACAAAAAGAATAGTAATCATGCTAATTATACAAGGATAAAGATAACAATTAACATGCAGAAATTACTGTAATTTAGCTAATTTTGTGTATTTTTTTCACTGACTTTTCACCCTCCGCAAATTCTTATTGCTTAAAATTGTATTTACAATTACTGCACTGTACTCAATTTGTTCTTCAAAAGAGTCCCCCCTACAATTTATAGCAATTACAAGTCACATAATGGGAGCAGTAAGTGAAAATGTTATGTTTTTTTTATTGGTTAACATTAAAGAAAACAAGGCTAGCTTTTATTGTTTTCAGAAAAACATATTTTAATTTAGCTGTTCTAATACTATCAGCTAGGAAGAGTTTGGACCTTGAACCTTTTCCTCTCCGACTTATTTCTTCCACATTTCTACGGGAGTACCTCTGCATTGTGGCCGATTCCAGATTCATGAGCAGCAAACACCAATTTCATCCAGTTTGATATGAATGTCAACTACGATCCACTCTGATTTAACACAACATGGCTCAACGCAGTGTAATGCAATGAAATAAGATGATGAAGAGGAGTGAGGCTCAAAATTGAAACAATGCGCAGTATGAGAAATCTCTCAGGAAAGAAATGTGTTAATGGATTTTGGTGAGTCAGCCATCATTATCCATACCCACTTATCCGTGCAGGATTGCAGGAGAGCTTGTGCCCACCTCCAGTAATCATTGGGCGAGAAGTGGGGTACACCCTGTACAGGTTGGGAGTACATTCAAAAACCACCCAAATGCACACCCACTTCCCCGATGAAGCCCATTCTGCAAAAATAATTATTAACGATGTGAAGACGTACGGAAATGCAGAAATAATTTCATGCCAATTGCTTTAGATAAAAGAGAAACTGGAAAGCTAACTTTTTTTCACATTTATCTCAATCTCAATTTGTGACAAATATTTATTTATTGTGTTTTTGAAATTAGAATACATTTTCAGAAATATAAACCTGAGTTTTAAAATAATTGTTTTTCACTTTTTAGTATATAATAATACAGATTGAATAAGCCTTAGCAGACTGCAACTTTAAATGTTATATTGAATTGAATTATTTTTCCCCTCTGTGGTGCCCCCTTTACTGTTCTGCCCTGGGCAGAAAGCCATATCACTCATCTGAAGTAGAATTATAGCCATGCGCTCATATATCACCATCAATCAGTTAATTTTTGCATCTTTAAATGATAAATCTAAAAGACAGTTTGGAACATGAAAAAATTCACTCCTCCGTTCTGTGCTGCTGACTATCACTGATCCATCCAAAGAATTAAAACCAGGAAGTAACTATGTCACTAGATCTCCAATACAATATATAGAATTATAGTTAGTATAGTTAGAAAATCCAACCATCAGTCAAGCAACATCTGGGCCAATGGACAAATTAAGCCATATCTGCAGCAATGGGAAGAAGGGAGAGAGCCAAGCGAGGTCCTGTTGAAAATCTATGGCAATGCAATCATTACCTGCAGTAGAAGCTGTGTTAATATCTTTTAGTATCACCATAAGTGTTCCCCAAATGCTGAAGCTAACAACTAATCTGAGTTGAGGTTCTTCTTTTTCTACCATCCTAAAACATTCACAAAATGCTAATTCTGATGTTGTCTGTAAAACATTTAAACCACCATCCTGACTGAGTATGATGGTGAATTTTCTAGGTTAATTTCTCTATTCTGAGTGGAAACAAAACAGGTCCAATTCAACATTATTTCAGATGGAAGACTGCTATCCTCGCTACTATGTAAATAATGGCAGACTTGAATGTAATGTAACAAAGACAATGGTTAAAAGAGTCACACTAGCATTTAAATAAACATTTTGGAAAGATATGAGTGGTTTTGAGATGGTAAAGGTCCACTTTGGAACTCTGCCAGCTCAGACAAGCCATTAGCTTCAACCTTAGGAAAATACTAATCTGAATTTTTGTTTATTGAAGATGCGAGACGAGCTACAAATTCCAAATAAGTTATTAAATATTTATAAAAGATACTTATAAAAATGTACCTAACTATCCTGTTAAGCTCAGACTGTTCCACAGCCGTTACACCCGGAGGTATAAACAGAACCACTCTGAACTCAACAAAAAGTTGTACTTTAGTTTTGGTGAGTAAATCCGACGGGAGGTGCCTTTGTTTGCTGGTTGTGCCAAAACATATACAACATCAAACATACATTCTGTTATTAACACACATGATCAGGGAAAAGACATCCTTTATTTTTCATCTCTAAATATGATTGCTGGAACAGTTTCATATCAGATTGTTTGTTTAATCCAGTTCATTTTAAACCTGTCAGATAATGAAATTGATTTAACTAATGCTTTACAATAAAAGATTACAATTTTATTGTAATTATTTTGTTGATTTGCCATATTCTGCAGGTCATTTTGGACCAAATATTTCTGTTGTGATATTTAAAAGCAACATATTGGCAGTCGTTCAATCAAGCCAAGATGATTGAAACAGAAATGATGGAAACAATCAATTGGATATTTCACACTACATCTATGACAAAGGAATTACCAAAGTTTCTGTTTCAGACACATTTTTAAATCTGAAAGAATGGAGCAACTAGAAAAGATTTCAGTGCTTTTCTTTAGTGGCAGCAACAAAGTCCAGTGGTAGCAGGAATCTTTGCTATTCTAATTGTGGCTTGTGCAGCAGCTATGACAAAAGTCCTTCAGACACAGCTTTGGGCTTAGCAGTACTTTTAGAAACATTTACAACATTATGAGCAATAATAGTCGCAGCAGACGTTGTCAGCAGTTAAATCAGATGAGGACTTTGAACAGCATTTCATTTCCTCTTTGTTTGTTTCTGTCATGGAAGATACGAAGACAAGCTGTGAACTCTGCCGGCACCTGCTTTTTTTTTTCCATTTACAAGCTGGGAAGAAAACGCGATGTGATATAAGGACTGTGTTACATGAATAGGGCTTCCCTCCCTGGAACGTAAACATTGAGGCAGGTCCCCTCTCCACCGCCTCTTTATGCTTTCAATTTAAATTCTTCTGTCTTTGGCAAATACGACAGTGTTAGGGTCATACTAAGAAAAAAAATATGAGAATTAACTAATAATATTAAATGATGGAGTCAAGTAATACTACAACTTTATTTGTGTAATATTTTATATTATTCTTCTTAGTATGGCCCTAATTCTTCGTCTTAGGCAACACCACAAGATTCAGAGAGATGTCTTTAGTACAGACTTATTAGAGATCAGACTCTTCCAGGTCAATACTGGTTTCCAGTTTTCTTTGAGGTCTGACTTGCCTCAGATTTTCCAGACACACATAAAACTGTTTGAAGTTCGATAGCGGTAGTAGTTTGGGTTCAGCAGGAAATGATCTAATTCCATGATTTTATCCTCGTTTATGCATCAAAGCACATGTCCCAGATCATTATCTGATTATTATTGCACTCACAAATATACAAAGTGCACAGTGTGGGTTGATTTGTTTATAGGCAAATAGTTGGAGTTCATTGCTGTGAGACTCAATCAAATTTTTCTATTTGACCTGCACATCACAGGGTGAGCATCAGAGTCTATTTCAATTAAAATATCAAATACTGAATTACTAACATATAATGTATGTGTCCACTAGAAGACATCCAAATAACATAATTTAAGAATTTTTTTGAATGATTATGTAGCTCTGACTTATCCAGGTTTCAATTAATGTCTATTGCTCAAAAAATGGGAAAAAAATGTGACCTGTGTCTCCTAACTTCACAGTGGGATTCTGAAAAAAAACAGACGGTGCGTAAAAACCGAGACAAGCCTGGACTCGCACACTTGAACAAACACACGCAGGCACGTGAATGTTCACGAGTGTACAAAAACACCAGAACACCGACGCACACCAGAAACAGCTGAGTCCAGGTGACACACCCCGGGAGTGTTGCACCCAGTGTCAACACACCGACTGCGTGTTATGTCACAGCATTATAGAGATCGTAGTGACCTCCCCCTCCTGTCACCGTCGTCTTTCCAAATCACCGCTGAAGCTCTGCCAGTGGTCAGATCAGATTATGACACACTGACTGGCCTCTGAATGGATCAGATGACGGCGTGCAGATGCCACATGGCAGGTTTACCGTAACCATGAAATGCTGCTATTTACTGAAGCCAGCATTCGTTTTTTTTTCCCTCTCTGTTCACGTTTGAGATAAAAAGAGGATTTCAGCTTTGTTGTTAAGCAAATAGACACTGACAGGTCCTGACAAACATAATAGAGAGCACAAAAACATTTAGGACGGTCTGTTGAAAGGCTTAGATCTTCTTAAATCTCAGCTATTTACTTGTCACATAAATTTAAAACATTTTGTAGACTCAAGTAGGGTAGAAAAGGCTTGGCTTCCGCTTATTCCTTTTTTGGTAAATTATCAGTTTGTTGTTGTAAATTTACCAAAATAAGTCAAATTATATTAAAAGTGTGAAATAAAAGAATGCAGAAACAAAAAATAGGGTGCTTGAACACAATGACAATTGTTATAAGGGTGAAAATAATAATGTATTATTACATCCATTGAGATCAGAGATGCACTAAGAAATTGTTTGGTTCCTGGATTCTGCTGATATTTAGCTTTTTTTACTCCGACCAGTGAACTGACCAGAGGATCCCACTGGATCACCATGAACATAGAATTATTTCGGGTAGATAATGTTACTTTGTACAAGCTTCTGAAAAAAACAACAACAGCTGAATGCTCAAAGTTAACTATTTTCAGCCTCAGTGGAGTGTTTAAAAAGGCTTAAGAAAAATGTTTTTAGGGGATGCTGAAAAATATTTTAAAGGAAACTAATTTCTAGAGTTAAAATATGTCAGATGTCAATGCTATGGGACCACCACTACAAGTAGGTTCTTTCTTGACTTGCAAAATAGCATCTGCCTGCAAATATGGTCCAAGACTTCCTAAAAATATATTGTGAAAATATAATCATTCTGATATTGGTGTGTGTATAATACTGTTAGACTGTTTGGAGTGCAAAAATTGTTGCCCAATATATTCCGAGTGTATGAACTTGCATTTTTCATCCGGATGTGATGTGCAGCCAGTTGGACAGAGTCCCACAGCAGCAGATGCTCACTCTGGACACACATGACATTCCTCAAACCCAGTCTCAGCTGTATGATCACCAACACAGCTGCAGATTTCATCATACCGGCTCTCTCTACCACCTCAGATTCTGATTCTGGTAGAAGAGAAAATGAACATAAAAGACAATATTATTATGGAGTCTATTGAAAATAATCTCACTTAGCTGAATATGACTGCTTAAAATACACAACTGCACAGCAAGTAGTTTAAAATATTATGTTTATGGTCTATTTGTTACTCAGGATAAGTTGCTATGTCTTAAAAAAATCACACTTGACACTCCAAACAGTTCATCATACCAATTACATTAAACAGATGATGTGCTTTAAAAAAGACAGAAACTATTGGACCTTTAATCAATTAGATCACCACAAATAAACAACTGGCTTTAGTGTAAGTAACTCTAAAGCCTGCTAAACCAAGACTTAAAAGTGTTTTGTAATGGTGCCACTAGTGTTATTCTTTACTGCTCTTTAATAACAAAATTGTTTACCATATTCATATACACCCAACCTTAATGGCACCCAGGTTAAGGATGGGTTAAGGATTTAATTACGAGTACATTAATCAGTGAGGGAAAACTACATGCAAGACAATAACTGCTGCCAAACCTGTTAACACCCTCATCTATTCCTACGAAATAATTATTTTTAACCTAATAATAATTGATGTTTTTACATTTATCAAAATGTCTAGAAACTTTCATTAGTAGTCCATGAAAATGGCAACAAGAAATTGGCTACAGGATTAAACCAGCCTGTATATAGAGTAAAAGCAAATTCCTTTTTAAAGTTTAAAAAGGAATTTGGAAGGAATTTAAAAGAATTGTTACTCTGACAAAGAAGGCAGAATATGAACCCATGTTTATCTGGGTTCATATTCTGGGCTCACCACACAGTGAGCAGGATGATACAGAAGGTAAAAAAAAACCCAAAAAACATCTCTAAGTCTCAAAAGTTCCCAAGTCTTCATAACAGCATTTAACACAATCTACACGCAGACATGCCAGGAAAAAAAACAACAAAAAAAACATTTATTTCTATGCAAATGTTTTTAGTTTGCTAGACTAACAGGAAATCTGAGCCAGGGTCAAATGAGGTCGAGGCTGAGCTTCTCAGCAACACAAAAACACTACAGGTGTATCTGACATCTACTGAAGGCTCAAGGATGATTTTATGGTGGAGGATCTGTGATGCTGTGGGTCTGTTTTTCCTTTAGACGCCAAAGAAATGGCGTCTAAATGTAAGCTTTTAAAACCTAACTCTGCAGGATAATGATCACAAACATAATAAACAGAAACGCTAGAAACAAAATAAACTTTTTTTTTATGGTCATTCAGAGACCTAAAGGTGATAAAAATCCTTTGGTGAGCTGAGAAAATCACGATTTTTACTAAAGGGGATTAAAAAAGGCATGAATAGCAGTAGTGCCATGTGCCACGAGTGAGGGATTGTTTCCATCAATTTGTTTTGATCATGTAGAAATGTGTCATTGAAAATGTTTTAAAAAATACCAAATTTAAACAAAACCTCTTCAAAAAACATTTTTATATCTGCATACATTTTACACAACAAAAAAATGTGCACTTATTTTGTTAGTATTCACATTTGAAGGTAAAGACCTGCTTTGGAAATATTTCATCAACATAAATTCCAAGAATCTTTGCATCTTTAGTTTAAAATTGTGGATTTTTTGATGTAACAAGTAAAATTCATTTGAAAATCTGAATGATGTCACAGAATGCTTTTAGTAGGAGTTTATTTAGGCGTGTAATCTGTGCCACGAGGAAGCACATTGTGAAAAGTGAAATATGTTACGAATTAGTGCCTGAACTTGTCTCCTGTTTCCTCTAGTGTTTGTTTAATCTGTAATCTCTACTGCTTCCTCCCTCTCTAAATCTCCCTCTGCTTTGCTCTCCATTTCCTCCTCCTCCCCACCCCTCCCTTCCACTCCGTCTCCTGCTCTCACTCGCATGCTGCCTCTCCAGCTTGGATGATCTCTGCAGCGGCACGTGATGTGGCGGCTGCACATGGCCTGGGCGTGTGAGAGACAGGGAGAGTGAGAGAGATTTCTGAACATGCAGAGCGAACTCTCTAAACCCCTCCTCTCTCTTTCTCTCTCTCTCTCTCTCTAGCTGTCCTCTGTTATAGAGTGCAGAGTCAGTGTCTCGTTTAACCCTACACTTCCCTGGATTAATCACAGCCTTGAATGTTAAATCACTGGTTGCCTAAGCTTGGCATTATCCTTTTAAAGAGACAAGCGCCCGGTTTAGTCGCTGTGCAACCAGCTCAGGATTTCATCCTTTCATGAGAGGAATTTAGAACTGCCATGTTTGCAGAAATTGCGATTGACTGCTTTTACAGTTTCATCTCAGTTGTGGGTTTGAGCTGAAGCGGCTCCATTAAAACCGGGCCTATCTGTTATTGTTGTGTTGCTCCAAAGGTCAAGGATGGTCTAATCGGTGCTTAGGTCGGCTGTCTTTTGAAAGTGATAAGAATCACCTCTTTTGGAACGTTTCCAACACAGGCTTGAGAAAACAAATAAAATGCAACGGATAAAATATATTTACATTTATTAAAAAATGCATAGTTAAGCCTGTCGCAATAAAACAGTTTACTGCATGATAAATTAAAACAAGCTCAATAATGTCAATTTGCATGATTGATCGTTTTTCTCGTGTCTCTCTCGCTCTTTACCAAAGACCGGATGTCAGCGAGGCTTCAGTTTTGTTTTCTGGGAGGGATATTTTACTATTCTTCCAGTTCTAGTGTTAAACATTTGTTAGAAATTAAAGTTTATTGAGCTGCAGCGCCTCCAGACATACATGCATTATCATAATATATTACTTGAAAATGGTCTGAAAATAACAATATTATCATTTATCGCAATAACTTCTGGGATAATTTATCATTCAGCAAAATGTGTTATTGTGACACGCCTAAGCATAAATTGATCTCTTAAATTAATTATTTATAAAATAGCACTTTTGTAGTAAACATTTTGGAAATATGAAAAAGCAAGATTCCTCTGCATGTAACTATTATTCTCTAATTAGTCCTATTTCCTGATTTTCACACAAAGATATGGTTTCATCAACTAAAATAAAGACTATGACTGGAAAATTACTTTAGGAATAAAACATGTGTACATTTGAACCGGTTTTTGAACCGATTGCATTCTTGTACAAAATGTGTCACATCCTGGAATCTTTGTCTAACCAAACCCAAAGACATCATCGGATTATTACAGATCCTGTGAACCAAACATATTAAATTCTACTATTCACAACATGTCCCCTTAATGTTCAACAAACAACAAAGTAATGATGTATATCAACTAAAACAACTTAAACTGTTTCTGCAATCAAGAAAAACATCAGATTCTTGAAAAGAAAACAGCAAACCCAAATAGAGAAAGTGTTTAGAATCCTGCAAGGCTATTGTCTATAGATTTTCAGAAACTTTCCCTCCAGGAAGTGTTAATATTAATTATCATCACGTGAACAAGGATCAGCACTGGTGTACTTGGGATGCCTGCCAGGAAGAAGCCACAACTATTCAAAAATAATGTTGCAGCATGTTTGCAGTCAGGAAGTGATTTAGCTCAAATATGACGAGAAAACCAAATGCCTTCCTGTTAAATAGCTGCAAACCAAAATTTAATTACGTAGTTTGATCATTAAAATTTTACCTTTAACTGGTTCAAGGCTGCACTAAGCAACAGCAGAGTTCAGTCTAAAGCTGTGATGCAGAAAGCATGTAAACATTGTATTTGATTTTTCAGTACAATATAATGTGTTGGCTTTATTTGCATAATTGTCTTTGACATATAAAAACAAGTTTAAACAAACCTAAACTATTTTCACACTTTGCATATCTGAATACAAACAACTTCACGGCTAAATCACTCAATGATAAGAAAAATATTCTGCTTTACTTTTAAATATTGAAAATGAGATGATGCAAAAATATTTTGTAGTATTTATATTATTGAGTCTGTTTAAAACAACAACAAAATCAGACATGCATAGCAGCTGAACAGGAAGACCTAGTTTATATCATCTCAAACTTGACTGGCCTGTTTGTGATTCTAGCACCATACGAGGCATTTCAGCATAAATTTTCTATCTGTTCATCCACCTCTGTCTTTATTGTCAGTCTCCACACGTCTGTTTCTCCATCGGATTCCCATGGAGTTTGGAGGACAAATCAGCCTCGAGCAAAAGAACAACTTATCAGTCTTTTTTCTTATTGTACTTCACCTGAAAGACAGTCAGAAGTGACGAGCTGACAGCAAGACAAGATTTCAGGTTTTACGGTTATTCCTAAAAATGTCATGTACTCTGATCCTTGGGATCTGTGGCATAACATTTGCTCATTGTTAAAGAGCGCCTTGGTAAGAGCTAAGGAAAATCTGAGCGGCACATGTTTTCACATTTCACGAGTAATGAGTTCATGCAGTGGCTCTAGGGAATATTAAGATAGCAATCTGTTTGCAATTTACATTTTTTTCTCTCTTTTTTTGGACTGAATGAGATAACCTGGATGCACTGAAGTAATGAATTTCAATAAACTTTTGGGATCTATATTTTTCTTGAACTAAAAAAGCAATGAATAGAAACTTGCTACAGGTCAATTTCAAGATCAGAATAAGGATTCTTATTGTCTCAGAAAATGTTGTTTTACTCTATAATGCAGACATGTTTAAGTATCTGCCAATAAATAGAGCTTGCCATTCATTATAAGTACATTTTAAATGCAAAAAGAGCCAGAAAATCATCTTTACTTATTTCAAATCCAAAAACAGATATGGGTGTCAATTGAAAATTGTATACTTTTAAAAGGTTTTATACATTCTGATACATTATCACAGATTTTTAAAAAATAATAATAATAATCTTGCCCGAAACATGGATAAAAACTAATGTAGATGTTAGTTTTTTTGCATGCTCAAATTAGGTGTTTACATACAGTGTAATCCTTAATTCCACTGTAAAAGCAGTTCAGTTCACTTTCCTTTTGGAGCTTTAGACAGAACTATCTAATTGTTAATTTGAGGAAAGCTTAAACAATTTGTGGTTATTTATCATTTAATCCATTTTGTACAACACCAGCACCACAGAAACAAACGTGTTTGAAAGTTATCACAGATTTTTAAGCGTTAAAAACTTCTACCTGACTGCAAAAGGTGCAGAGGCTTGCAGATGGTAACAAAAAGCATGTGATGGAGTTGAAACTTAAGGAACATTAAACCAGATACTAGTGTATATATATATATTTGAAGGTGTAGGTAAATTTTGACCCTGTGTGCTTTAGAGAAAACCTTTTGCATCCCTCGTTTGTTTTGAAAATCTTGCTGTTTTTCTTTACCATCTGAAAAACTGGTTCAAATTAATCATTAAAGCCTGAAACCCATCAGACAATAATAAAAAAAATTCTTTGCTTTGCATAAACCAAAAATTAGCAGCAGATTAATTCATATTCATTTCTTAGAAGTGACATCCCATGTATTTTACCAGCCTCTCTCTGTGCTATTGAATGAAGCACCAGGGAAAAATGTATGAAAATGCCCAGCATAGCAGGAGACGTTCAACGCCTCACACTGTTTCTCAACAGCCAAAGGTTTTGACATAAAGATAATACTTTTACCCAAAGTCCAACCAAATTTTATTCCTTTACTGACCACTTTAGTTCTACTGCTGTAAGAAACTTTGATTATTTCATTTAGCATTTAGCTAATTTAGGATCTGCTTAGATTTTTATGTGTAGTTTATAAGTTTATTAAAATAATTACTAGATTTCTGGATAAAATCATGTCTAGTGATTGTTTTTAGCGCTTTCTTTTTTGACTAAATGAACTACTTTGATGTATTTTAGCCTAGGAAAATTTATTTATTGTATCTGAAAGGACAGTTGATACCTTTAGAAAAATCTCCATTTAAAGGGACAGACACCTTCATCATTCTCAAACTCATCTACACCAATGAAACAGGACTCAGACTTTTTGCCTGAAGCTCCACTGACTCTCTTGGATTGTTTTATGTCTATATGTTAGTCAAAACTTTCACTATCAATTAACCCCAACATGATGTGACTATTTGTTGTTCGGTTTACTTTCTTTCAACAAAGAGACCCAGGGTGATTATTCATGTTTTGCAGCAGATGAAAACTATCACCAGGATGCTTTGCAAAACCACAGCTGCATCCATGTTTTTATGCTTCGCCTCCCTCTGAGCTGTTCTCCGTTTCTGCTGAGCACAAATTAAAATCAAAGTAAAACATGTGCATGTGGATGAGATTATTATTTCCAGCCTATTTTCCATCAGTCTCTCTGGTTAACTCTCTCTCCCGGTTTTCTCTCGCTCTCTCTGCAGCTCTGTAGTAACACTTCAGCTCTACAACGACCGGAGGGATTTCTGGCTGGATGCATCAAGCTCAACCCAGTCACGTGTTTATAATTCAGAATAAAGAGCACACACGTACACACACGCCCACACACCAGGATGAATGTGTGTTTCCATTAAAGCTAAAATAGCAGCATGCAAATGCCAAAACAAAGACAAACAAAGGTGCTCTCGAATGCACAAAGTTCTGCACACAAAACTGAACCCATTTCTAAAATGTATGCATTTACACAAACACACACTGACGCACTGTGTTCAAAGACACACAATCACTGGAGGCACATTTGAATTGCAGCAGTGGTATTCTCTGTGTAGCAGCCTCGCTAGCCTGACTGAACCTCTGCTGCTTTCCCTCTTGCTTCTCTGTCTGTATCTCATTTCATCAAAAGAATATTTTTTCACAGATCTCTGCAGCTTATTTCTATTGTTTATGACTTGGAATAAAAATCCGAGCACAAAGTCCCTGGAAGAATTCTCAGAAACAGACCCTCCAGGGCTCCGTATCTGTTTTTTTCCCCTTTTTGCTTTGCACCAAGACTTTCATTCTACAAATTCAAAGCAGTTTATTCTCTAACAAATTTGAATATAGCACAAAGAAAACTGTAACAAACACCCCTTTAAGTGACGAGGTCAGGCAGGTATTTTCTCCACAACATAGCAACAGGACAAGCAGAAGATGGAAAGAGCAGATTCGAAACTTGCACGATTTACTGCATTTTTGAAGATCCTGTATTTCGCATTGAAGCTGGGCATTTTGGGAAATCCATGCAAACAGAGGAAGACTGACAGGTTCAAAGATCCTGAGTGACCTACCTAAAACCACAGCAGGAACTGTTTGTTTTGTTGGACACCTTTGGATTTTGTTTTGTTTGACACCTTCAACCTCTAAGGTGATGTAAGGACACAACATTTCACTCCAACTTTTGTTTTGTCCAATAATCACTGAAATGTAGGAAAACTGTTCTGAATTTGCCTCAGTTATCTGAATCTCCCTTAATTATAAAATAATTATATCCATACTTATGAATACCTAATGACTAACTCATTTCTATTACCTCTTTTTGCTTTCAGTGTTTGTTTGGTTCCCCAGTGAACAGCTTTTATTAACTGTTTTATTTCTCAGTCTCTGAATCTGTGTCTTTAAGAGCCATCAATCTCAAATTCTTATATTAATACTTCATATTAGAGAGGATCTGGTTAGTAGAAGAAATTTGTAAACCAAAAAAGTAAATCTTTCGTAAAATTACAAATCTTATACTAGCTTTTTTGCGACAGACTGGCGACCTGTCCAGGGTGTTCCCCGCCTCTCACCCGAATCGTTAGCTGGAGATAGGCACCAGCACCCCTCCTGACCCCACTAGGGAGAAGGGTGTACAGAAAATGGATGGATATTAGCTTTTTAATTTCCTTCCAATATATTGGGAAATGATTATTACTGATGGTTCAATGTAAAGATAGACCATTGCACAAACTGAAGAAATTCTGGAATTGTTGGTGTGTAAATTTAAATAATTAGTTCTTGGCTTCTTTGGTTTAGGCAACAAAGCTAATGTTATGTTTATATATTCAAACAGTTTAACATCATCTCAGAAATAGACTTCAAGTTGAATAATATCAATAATAGTAGTCCAGGCAGGACTTGGCAGGAGTAAAACCACGTCCAGTGAATCCTCCGGTATTTGTGGAGTTTAGTGACCACAGCTGTCTGCAAAATACCAAATATATCTTAATGTGTGAGAATACGCACAGTGGAAACTTTCTTAAAACTACTAGAGAAGCTAACATCTACACACTTCATTATTTTTGTGCTTGGGTGCACAGTGTATCAGTGCCTAGGAAAATGATTGGTGCTACGGGATTGGCTGCTTTGTAAACACCAGCCAATGGCGTGTCAAGTAGCATTACACCTACATCTCAAGCTGCATTTTCTTTCTGGACTTTTCCAACCTGATTAATACATTTCTGTTCAATACCATTAAAATCTCCTTGCTGATGATTCAGTTTAGCACTGAGGAAACAGCTTTGGTTTGGGTTCGTACCAGAAGTTGATAAACGTTTCAGCTTCTGATTAACAAGGAACATTAACAGCAACAGTGACTTCTGGCCTTGTCTGTTGACAGGAAAAACACAACCAACAAACCATCTGAAAACAGCTTCATAAAACAATCATGCTATATTCAACCATTTATGAGAACTGGTTTGTGCTTGTTTGAACAATTAATGGCAAGTATGCTGGTCTAGGTCCTTTCCAAATCCAACTTGATCCATGAAGATCATTTCAAGCCTCCTAACTTAATGTTTCGTGGAACACATCAGAGTCTCAACCCTACAGATTTGGAACCCATTTTTAACAAGCTTACCACAAATCGCAAAGTTTTGTTCTCAATTACTGGTTGAGGCAGAGATATGAGAAGCTAACTAAGTGCAGTTATTTCTCATTTTAATTAGAGCCTCATGTTATCAGACAAAACAGCAAATAAATATACAATAAAATACAATAAAACTCAAACATTTTAAATTAAGAAAAGAAATGGAAATTTAGGATTAAAAGGAAATTCTGTGTAAGCAATGGAAAGATGGACATATGGAAATATAAAAAAATGTAGAGAAATGGGAAATGAATTAAGTCTGAAAAGATGAACATTTCTCCATACTATGCTCTGTTCTTTGAACTCAACCTGAGTTTGAAATGAAATTCCACACCTTTTCATAATTTTCCAGGCAGTGTAAGATCCCTAGAATGTGTCAAAGCAATTTTCATACAGCTCTCTAAGAGATTTGGTTTCCCTCAGTTTCTGTTCAACTGTTTTTTAAACATTTGTCTCCTTATTCCGTCTTCCTTCTTCTAAATGTCTATACATCCGGGGAAATTTAAGAAAGAGCTGTGGCTATCTGTCATTTACAAATCATCACAGGAAAAGGGATAACGATCATCTTTAGGTCTCCCGGGAATGAACAAAAGCCAGGATCATCGGCTTTGTGAAGAAGAACTTTGTGGATTGAATTAGTAAAATTGGAAACTGTTGTGAACTCCTCTTAGCCAAAAGAAATGAATAGAAAAGAGAGAGGAAGAGCTGGTTTCTGGTATCTCTGGCTCACATCAAACTCTGCACAGATGAACCAATAAATCAGAGTATTATAAAAGATGAAAACAGTCTTTTGAAGGGAGGGTCAGAGACCACAGCCATTTATCATACAGAGCCATAATTAGAGTAAATCCTTCTCTGGTTACTGTTCAAGCCATCAGACTGCTGAATTTACATTAGTTAATGTGATGTTTGTACAAATTAGTCCTCATTAGTGTCCCAGATAACATCACATGCTCCATTGAACAAATAGACGGGAATGAAAATGTACAATCATGGTTCCAACAGTCAAAATGGCTTAAAACTGGACACAAATCAGGTCAAATTGCAGAGAGCAGCAATAAGCTCTGAAAGTCACCCCCTAAATCATATGCTTATATATATTGGATTAAATTGTCCTTAATTTTTCTTCAAACAACTGGAAAACCCAATTATTCAACAATTATCTATGAAGCATTCAAATGTCCAGGCCTAAACAACCAAAAAGTGGTTCAAATATTCACAGATTATTGATCCACTGACCAAATTCCCATCAAATCACCAAACGCTTCTGGAGTTAGGAAATTCACCATCACTCACCATTTAGTAACTCTGGACCTCCCATCATGCCTTGCTGCTGTTGAGGTGGCGGCAGCGGGGCCTGTGGCTGAACGGTCTCCAATCCGAGGAGCGAGGAGGAGGAAGATGAAGAGGACATTGAGGAGGAGGAGGAGGAGGAGCAAGGTGGAGGAGATGTGGGAGGACACTGGGAGCTTTGGTTCGGCACTGCAGACTGGGAGCTCTGGGAAGATTTGAAAAAGGAAGAGTTCAGAAACAACGTTTTTTCTTAAAAACACAACTGATAGTTATAAATTGCACTTTAGATCACTGGAAACTAGAAGAAACTCCCAACGGTGAGAACATTGGAGGGACCTGACTTACAATATCCAATTGTTGATTTATTCTGGATCCAGTAACACTGAAATGTACCTACCTAACAGAAAGGCTCTAATAAAGTTTGTATGTCAAGTTATCAGCCAATAGCTCGGTGGGAATCATTTTGTTTTCGACTGTCAAACTGTCAAAAGCACTGCGTTATCTTAAGTATTTATGATAAATGCAAGAAAATCAATGAGACCAAACAGTGAAGCAAAAATAAATACATTTTTGAGATAAAAGCAACCAACGTTCAAAGAAACATAATAAAAGAACCATAAGAAGCCTGGAAAACTTTAAATGATATAGGTAGAAACCAGGAATGATTTAAGACTTCCACTCTGGATAAGAATAGCTACACCTGCATCTGATCATGTTAAGACACGTTGTGACTTAGGGAAACACTTTGCAGATTTGACAGATAAGTGAGAAGATCTGACTCTGCAGAGGATGTCGGCAGTAAACAGCTGCTCTGCCTCCGTGTGATGAGGAAAGCTGTAGCTGCGTGAGGGGAACATTAGCCTTTGTAACGTCATTATTCATTCTGCTCGGGATTTGAACCTGCAGTGCGATAGATTTGACAGAAGTGTCACTGTCACGCTGCAGGAATCCGCACCGTTTCCAACCCAACACATCAAACCAAACGTTGAGCAGCGAACATTAAAACTGGTTTGTTGGAATAAAGAGAGAGAAGAGTGGTAGCTGCTCCGCTGGATGCAGATGAAGCAGCAGAACACTTCAAACAGTGAAAATCAGAGTAAAAGCTTCACAGAAATCTTTAGATCAGTTTCATGTTTGATCTGTCCCACACAGATCTGGTCATCCAGTGAGAATTTATGGATTGACTAAAAATAAATATTTTGCTTTTAACGTTTTATTCTAACAGCAAATAGTTTAAATTTTATTTGATAAACTTCAAACAATTATTCAGTAAAGTATCCAAACTATCATCACGATTACTGAATTGTTTAAAAAAAATAATTGAAAAATTATACGTAATTTTTCAAGATCATCCATGTTGTCTGCCCTCTCACCATTATTTTGCAGAAATCAGTTTCTACTGTGACTTTAAATATGTTTTTTTTTCTTTGTCTAAAAGGCAAATTATGTAGGTCATGACTGATTTGTAAAAGCAAGAAAAGGGTAATACATTCAAGTGGGTAAATAATTTTATAGGCACTTATGATTTTCTGTAGAATGCTAAACTAACATCACCATGGAGGGTTAATTTAGTGTCTTCTGGACCATTTTTGTTATGATTTAGCCACATGTTTTGGATCATAATCCTGCTGAAAGAGTCAATGAAATCCCATTTTCAGTTTTCTGGCAGAGGATGGCAGATTTTCATTTAAAATGTCCTGGTAATTCAAAGAGTTCATAATACTCTTGACTCTAGCAAGTTTACTAGGGCCGGTTGTAAAGAAGCAGGTCCACAGCATCACAGTTTACCTACCATTTTGTTACCAAAAAGCTCCACATCAATCTAATCTGACTATCATGCATGGTTCCAGTAGTAGCAGAAAACTTTACACATTTCCACTTGTGAAGAAATTGCTTTTTCCAGACCTGACTCCCACACAACCAATTGGCATGAAGAGTGTGGTTGTTATGTAGATCTGGTGACTCTTTTCTGCAATTGTTTTAGTGAGGTTTAGAGCTCAACACACATACAGTAGATCTTACTTGAATGGCATGTTCTCTTGTCTTTCCTATTATGAGGAAACAAACTAAGAGAAACAAGCCTCTTTGCTGTTACTCTATGTATACCACAAAGAAGCAGAAAAGTCATGGATTACATATAGAATGTTCTACTCTGTTCATGTTGAAAAAGTAAGATAGGAATTACATAAACTGCTTCAGTAACTCTTTTTATAAAAGAAATTCATAGACACAAAAAATTATATTTTCCCTTTGAATATAAACACTCAAACTAAAGGTCTGCTTTAGCTAAGTTTTTCGGTGAAAGAATAATGTTTTGCCTAAATAAACGTTTCTTTTAAGTTTCCTTTGCTTTTATGCATGTTAATGTCAAAAAGCAACACCGTACTGCTCAATCACTACATTGAGCAGTACGGTGCGGTATGTGTTGGTTATACTGGCTGCTTTTACAGTAGGAACAGACAAAACAGCCTACCAAACCACCGTACTACTCAGTGGAAATGAGTCAGTAGTTCGGACACACCTTCAGTGGTTTCCATGTGTCATAATCCTACCTGAGAGGGTATTTGGGCGCTGGTTGAGCTGGGCCCGTTACTATGCATGCCCATCCCATTCTCAGTCAGGAACTCCTCCAGATCCATGTACTGCAGCTGGAAGAGGCCTCCGTCGCATGGAAGGGTCCTTTCCCACAGCAGTGGCCCCAGGAAGGCCGACTGGGAGTTGGGTCGCAGCGGACCGGATCCTGGGGTCCCTCCCGTCCCGCCGGGGCCTCCGTTGTTGATGCCCAGCGAGTCTTCATCAGAGTCCTGCGGTTTGTCTTTGTCTGGAGGAAGAGAAGGAAGGATATTTCAGAAAACAGCCCAATGAAACTGATTGTGTTTGACAAGTAAAGGTCAGACAAATTATCCAATCTCTGAGTTGCACTGCTGGAATTTATTTGGTCAAATAAAATCTCAAAATCAGCTCTATTCTGACAAGGTGAGATAAGTTGGAACTATTATGTTGGAAAAATGGAAACGGAGCAATTAGACACTGAATACATTTCACAGGGACTTTAATTACAAAGGCAGTGGCCTGATTATTTCCTCCACTGAGATCTAATTAGTTTGTTCCTCTTAAACTGCCCTCTAACCACGATGTGCAATGATTTATTGATGTTTCTATTAAACACTAAACAAAGGCCTGTCAAAGCAGTGCAGTAAAATGTCATTTCATTTCACAGCTACATCTTCCCCTCAACAGAACAGTTGCAGAGTTGCAATAAGAATGCTTTGAAATCCCAGATAAAAGATGAAAATGGCAGCATTTTTCAAAGGAGAAAACAAAACACTCAACAGGTTTGATCTTTAGTGGGCAGAACACAGCGATGACACATTACCTCACACAGCCAAGCCTTTCAGTTGCTGATTAAATCTACTCTACACTCAACAAAAAAAATCATCATACCAAGATTTTGCTCTTCTAGCTGATATTATTCAGTGCATTTTCTGGTTTTATGTCAGATTCAAATAAGAAATTTAGTCAGAATTGTTCAAACAGGTTGGTAGCAGTGTTGCCTTGCAGCTAGAATGTTCCTAGCATCTTTCTGCATGTAGTTCACATGTTCTTCATGTGCATGCATTTGTTTTCTCCAGGCACTCCGGCTTCCTTCCACAATCCAAAAACATAAATGTTATGTTTATTGTGCCTTAGATACGGGTGTGTGTGTGTGTGTGTCCATGAGGGCATGGATGCGTGTCTCTGTGTTTTTATCATTCTTGTGCACTGTCCATGGTCCTGAAACATTACGTATTATATGGAATATATGAATTTAAATGACAAATACTGTCAAGTCAAGATGCTAAAATATTCCTGTGAAAGAAATCTGAAATTCTGCTGCTAAGTGTTTAAACCAAACTGAAACGTGATTCAACACACACTTTTAATCAACTAGGTTATTGTGTTGTTTCTTCAGTTCAATAGTTCAGGATAAATGTAAAAATATATGTGGAAAAGATTATGAGGTTATGAAATTTTTTATTATGGTCTCATTTTTTGTGGAGACTTTCCACAGCTAATGTGCTACACTAGGACAAGAAAATATAACACTTCTACAAGCAGCTGAGAAATTTGTTTCCACTCGTTTTTTTCCTCTCCTTTTTTACTCGTTTTTTTCCTCTCTCCCCAGAACCACTTAGCTGTAATCATTAAAAGGCATCTAAAAATAAAGTTAACCAGCCTCAAACTTTGACCCCACTGAGAGGCAGCAAGACAGATGCGGGCTTGCTGCATCAATAAACCATCACCATAAAAAAGGAAATCCTTCACATTACACATGAAAGGCAAGGAAAATGAGTCAGTAAATGAATACATGGAGCAATGATGTCATACAATGTCACCACTGTATGCAAATAAATGCCACACTGAATTAGAAAGGTGATGAAATACTGAAAGAGCTTATTTAGAAAGGATGAAGGGGGTAGAAAATGGAGCAGGATAGAATGACGGTGGAAGAGTCTCTCAGCAGCCAAGAACTGAAGAGCTTTAACATGTGAGTGAATACAGCTGGAAAACAGCTGCGGAGGGACGGAGAGGAGAGGACAGAGGCCACTGTGTTCGTTCTAATCTCTCCACGGCAGCATCTTTACCACCTGCCTGGCAGCTTTCTCAGAATTTTTCTGAATTATTCCACAGAGTGAAGAGAAACACCAGGAGGGGAAATTAAACATGTCACCAATGGCAGGATAACAAACTATCACAACAAAAGGAAGAATAGATTGTTTTAGCGTTTGTTTAAGCGATCACTTTCGAGATTGGTCTGTTGTTTGTTTTGATTCCATATCTCTACCAACTGACTGAGAAATTCCTCCTTTCTTGATACTTTGCTTCTAAGGAATGCGACTTTATTGCAAACTCAAAGTGTACTTAAAGTGTTATTTAATATCCACTTAATGGCTTTTTCCAGTATTTCTATTCTAGTTTCCAGTGCAAATATCTTCATTCACTTGAATTAAGACAGTTCTGAAATTCCTTATAATTGATGAAAAAGTACTAGTTCCAATGGCAGATTATTTTCCTTATAAAATGGGGAAAATGTCCTGATATAAGCAAATAATTTGTCACTTAAACTAGTACTAGTAAACCTGAGATATGGTACTGCATAAAAATATGAGTAGATTGGCAGTTTCCGAAATGCTCAATGTTAAGTTGTACACTATCTGGGATAAGTGTCTGCTAAGCAGGTATACCTAATAAAGTGGCCAGTGAGAGTAGTTTCAGGGGGCGCATTAAAAGGTCATCAGAGAGCCTTGAGGAATGATCAAAACAATCAAATTAACTCTGACAGCTGGAACTGAGGTCATACAGAAATGGCAGGCTGGTTTAATACTTTTGCACAGTGCTGTAATTGAAGGCAAAAGAGCCTGTATGTCAACACGATCAAAGATGTGTTTAACTATTTATATGAAGAAGGTATTTATAGAAGCATATGTTTTCAGAGGAACCATGCAGGGTGTTTTTTCTCTAACTCCAGGTCTCCGGTGCAGAATGATAATCTAAAAGTTACTCAGAGGCACCTGCTGAGCCTGCTGCACTTCTTCACTCTATTAAGTTGAGCAGAAATATTTTCTTTACTATTAATAAATTAGAGGCAGCAATTAAAGTGCACAATTAGCGTGGTGTCTTTGAAATATTTAAAGTCCCCAGAAACGATTCACACCTCGTTTTGTGGAACTCTGTGCAGTTAAATAATGAGAACATGAAGAGGAAAGCAATAATTTTTTTGTTGTCTTGAATAGCTTCAGAGTGTGTTTACTTTATTATTTTTCCATTAGGCTTCATCACTTTATAAAGTATCTTGTTGTTTGCAGAAGAAGCTGGAACACTTTGTAATTTGAAATATTCAAGACACAGCAGTGTAGCTGTGCTACGACAAAAGGAGGTCAGGGACATTTTAATAATTTAATGGTTGTAAAAACAAAATTAGGCAATCAGTGCTTGCTTTTATACAGTACCCCTGTAACAAGCAACAGTATAAACCTAATAAAGTAAGAAAATAACCCAAACCCAACTGTACAGAAAGTCATCTCGATAAGGTAAATGTAGTACTTCAGCTACATTACCATCTACTACCATCTACTTCAGCTACAGAGGGCAAGCAGATGGTACGACTACGTGTAAAGTGGCACCTTTAATTTAAGCGATAGTGACACTTTCAACTAATGTAGACAAGTCATTAAAGTGCACCAGGGCTTATACTGAATGTAATACAG
This sequence comes from Xiphophorus hellerii, assembly GCF_003331165.1. NCBI lineage: Eukaryota > Metazoa > Chordata > Actinopteri > Cyprinodontiformes > Poeciliidae > Xiphophorus > Xiphophorus hellerii. Next base: position 3,951,492 of record NC_045684.1, on the reverse strand, counting down.
CAAAAAGAATGGGCAAGAGACTGGAAAGATGGATGATTTGAATAAATCTAAGGAAGACATTCAAGAAAAAAAAGAGTGAGAAAGCAAGAAAGACAGAAGAGATGAATGACTTTGGAGAAGGAGCCACAGTGAGGAGACTGAAAAGAGGAAAACAAACCCTGAGAACATGTAAATGAGCAGAGGGAGTCTTGGGGAGTGAAAAACAGAGGGATCAGGCAAGAAGAGAGCAAGACAGAGGAAAAAACTCAAAGACGTGTGAGAGAGAAGGAGAGAAACGTGTGAGATGGAGTGGGTGTTTGCGAAGGCGTCAAACAAAGCTAGCCAGGGGGCAGAGGGGTAAAAACACAGCAGAAGAGTCCACTATGAACAGAGGAAGGGGAAGGGCAACAACATCCAGAGGCAACCTGGAAAAAGAAAAGCCTTCCTTGGATTGCCCCTGAATGCATCACCTATCAGCAGAGAATGCAGCACGCGCTGACAGCGAGGGTAGTGGGAGCCTTTCAGATGCTTTCTGGCTCCTCGGAGAGCCTGTCAGCTGTGCTCACCATCATCATCCTCCTCCTCATGCACAGAGGGGGGAAAAAATCAAGAGGAAAGAGCGGCAGCTGCACCAACAAACCACCAGGGGTCGCCAAATTGCGCTGGCCAACTTTTCTTTTGTTTTCCTACATCTGCGTGTGTTCACTTTTCACTACTCTTGGTAAGGGGTTGATTTGCAGGACGCCACTAGTCCAAAGACGACCGGTTTTGTGACACAATTTTTGCTGTTTTAAAAGAAAAGAGTTGAGATTTTTGCAAAAGAAGAGTAATCAGCTGGTGGATCAAAGTAAACCAGAGCTTAAAAAATGCTACCGTATCAGGTGTGTGTGTGCATGGGCATGTTTTAGCAGCAATGACATCTCTACAGTCGGAGAGAAAGAAGAGGCAGCCTGGTTAATATTTTGTCGTGGCAGCTGGTGCATGGGAAACAATTCAATTCCTCTCACTAACCCCTTTCTAAACAGTCAGGAGAATCAGACTCAACAGAAACAACCACTCTTTTTTTTCCCTTCATTCTCATCCAGATCAGTGCATTTCACCGCCAAATGCAAAACAAAAGTCTCTAAAAAATCCAGCAGGCCTGCAGACAGAGGGCTGAAGGGAAACCAGTGTGCATGTGAGTGTGTTGAGTAAGCAGCTCCTCTGTATTTTACAATCACACATACCCACACAGTCACATGCACACACACATGCATACACCCATGAATAATCCCCCAGAATATTCCTTTGAGAGACTCTGTAATGATTAATGCTTGTTTGCATTTTAGATCAGGACTCAACCAGGTAATTATTTTCCAAATCTGCAAAGGAGAATGGCAAAAGTCCATCCAAAACTTCCAAAACAAAATCCAAAACTTATTATATTTGCCTCGATTTAAAAAGTAGAAAATTAGAGGAGAGTGTATTTTGAATTAGGCAAATAAAACATGAGAAAATGCAAAAACATTTCGTACTGCTCTTCACAAATCTCCAGGCTTTCCACAGGAGAGTAAAATGTACACTATAAAACTGAATTTGCTGAAGTATTTACCGGCAGTTAAATTATTTCCATTTTTATATAACATGTTAGCTTGCAAGTACAATTTTCAATAGCGATTTAACTTCAAAGACTGGTGTTCAAAGAAAAATTTAAGAAAAGATTTAACACCATAAACATTGAAATTTTGGCAAAATGAAACAGGAAGTGCTTGTTTTGAAGAGCGGAAACCCGTTATTGTAGAGGTGTGAGCTTAACAGTGAGAGTGTTGGAGGTTGGAGTCTATTTTGTTCTGAAACAACCCAAAGTCATTAATAACAAATCTCAGATTATTATGAAGCAGTAATAGCCAAATTGGGGAATGTCCTTGACTAATAAATCAAACGCACCCTTAATATGCACAAACGTTGCAGTGTTTGGCTTCAGTTCTACTTGATGAAAGGAACAAAAACATTCAAATTTAAAAACTGCTATTTACTCCTTTTACTGGCATGTATTAAGAAACAATGTGGAGAATGGTTATATGCTGTGCAGGTTAAATATTCAGAATTCATAAGTATTAATTTAAACAGTCACATGTAAATAAAATAAATGCAAATTGTTACAACTGTTTTGTTAGATTTTATCGCTTTGGATCCATTTAATGCATCAAATAAACACCTCATATCGCATCCAAGCATCACTGACAGGTGTTGGAGAACTTTTTGTTCCTGTTTCCTGCTCATTTCTGTGCGCTATCCCAGCACTGGCTCCCTGGTTGAGGTGTTTCCCTTTAGTACTTCCCATGCTTTTAGGAAGCCCTCCTCTGCACTCACGTGCACCCACTCACCCTTCATCTCGCAGCAGTCCTTGGTGACCCTCTGGTCGGCCTTGATTGGCAGCTGGAGTAGAGACTTCAGGTTGGTCATGGAGGTCAGGTGTCCGCCTTGGGGGCCACTTCCAGCCGGGTTGCTGGCCCCAAACTGCGGACTGGTGGCCCCTGCAGGGAGATCCGGCGGCAGGAGCTGCGTGAGAGGCCTTGACATAACTTCTAGGGAAAAGAAGGAGGAGGAGGAGGTGGAGGGGGTAGGTGGAGGGAGGTGGAGCGGAGCAACCTGCAGAGTTGGAGCTCAAGATCAAAATAATCCACTCAGAGATTGTAGTTTAACGCGCGTGCCGTAAAAAAGGCGAGCAGACAGGTGAGGCGTGCGTGAGATCTCCTCTTGAAATCCCGCTTTTCCCTCGGCCCATGTAAAATGTGCAAAAACAAATAAAAATTTAAAAACTGAGGGTGGTGGGTCGGGGGGGGGTCTATCTCCAAAATGGCAGCATGCTGAGCAGGTTTAATTCATCCCTCTGGAGTTGCTGTCACCGCGTTCCTCTCGAACGCAACAAACACCGCCGCACTTCTGAACGATTGACCCAAGTCCTCTTCGAGCTTGTGGAAACAAAACCGGTCCAGCTCGGCTGTCAGCTTGACAGAATCCCTAAAAATGTCCCTCCAGATGGAAGCAACAAACAGTGACAGTAATAATAAAAACAGAAAAGGAGGCGTCTGACTGTAGTCCCGTGCACTGAGAGAAGAAAGATGATTAGAATCAGCAGAATATGAAGAATCGGCGGTGGGAAATCTCCCGGGCGGAATAATCCATCAAATCTGAGGTGAAATGATCGAAATGATCCGATGATAGAAATAAAGAGAAATAAAGAGATTCCCCCCGAAAGAAAAAATAATAAAATCCAGTAGTGGAGAGAGCCAGCTAGATGATTGCTCTTATTTTCCTCTCTCTCTCTCGCGCTCCCTCCCTCTCTCACCTTCACGCGCACATACACACTCGCGCATTTTTTTCCTCGGTTTTCGCTTTTCTCCCTCCGCCTGTCAGCTGGAACCAACACGGGCCGCTCGCGTCACGTCACTGCTCACGGGGGAAAGGCGCTCGGAGGCGTGGATCGTTTGCATACGTTGGCCACGCCCACAACCCCAAAACAACACCCTCCGACGTACTTAAAATCGACCCTTGTGCATTCACGTACACGGATAAAGTGGTAAATAGGAGTTTTTTCCTTTTTTTTTTCTTGTTATTGTTGTATTTATTTTTTATTTACATTTAACGAATATTTATTTATTCTATCTTTTAAATCGCTTTGCACATTTCCACATATTGGACCTTTTTCTAAAATGTTTATAAAGCAGAAAGTGAGGTGGAAACTTACATATTCATACTTATTTATCAATGCAACTCAGTTGACTTTGGAATATTTTTCTTTATGCAATTTAAAGTTTTTAATTATTATTTAGTTAACATGCAGCGGAACGCCTGTGTGCCTTTTTTCCATTGTATTTTCTTGGGGTGAGGGTTGAGGAAACAGCAAAACAGCAACTAAACAAGTCAAAATATGTTTGTATGTCTTTTAAGACAATAACAAATATGTTTATAAATGTTTAGTGTTTAGGTGTTTTGTAATTGTTTTATTTTCTTATTCATTTCTGTTAATATTTAATTTAATTTTTTTTTTTTCCAAAAATGCTAAGTTGATCTGTTTAGATCTTAGTAACATGCGTCAAACAGAATATTTTCAAGAGTTATATGTCTATAGCTTCAGACTTGTTTGCAAACTGGATTGAAATGCATGCAATTTAAATTAATTATGTCCAGTTCATTTGAATCATATATGATTTTAATAATTCAATAAAATTGAAAAAATAAACTATTTTTTAGTAAATTATTATAACTTTTTATTGGAAAGAAAAATAAAGGGAGTTGTGCATTACCAACAACCAGAGTCTCCACTAGTTTAGGGGGGGAAATTGAAACAAATTTATAAACACTAAACTCCTATGTATTTATGTTTCAGTATTCATGGATAGATTTAGATTTTTTTTTTAAACATGAACTATTAAAATAGGCAGACATACATGTTTTTTGAGAGAGTCTCAAATATTTGTGGATTTGAATATCTGGGGTCCACTGTACTTTATACAAGACATATTGAAAAATACATGTGAAGCATGGCACTTTTGATAATAATTTTCTGCCAGGTAACTTATTTGGCCCATATTTTTAGATATTATGAGCTGAATATACAGCAGTCTAAAAGAGATGAAAAAAGTTTACAAAGAAAAAACATTTTAACATGTCTGACTTCATTATTAACTTTAGGAATACTTAGCATACAACATATTATAAAAACCTGTCATCTTTCCAGGGTTTTTTCTACCGTTTCTTTTTAACAAGATTTGTTTTCTCCAGGTTTTCTTGAATGCAACATAATTAACATAAGCATGGCGCCTCCTTGAAGTTCCAGCGAATAGCGAGTGTTTGCTGGGTCGGTTGTGCTCCAAACATCGGCCCCTGAGCTGATTTTTCACTCCACCCCTCTACTCTTTTCTCACGCTGTCAAGTAAACAGCAGGACACAAAGCCGACGCAAACACCGCGGACTGAGAATATATCATGAACCAGACGCACGACGACGACTCTTTCGCGTTTGCTATTGATCTGTGCCTTCAATTGAATATCTGTATCCACATTAACGAGTCAAAGAAAACAGATGTAGCCACTTCGCATAAGTGGAACAATATGATTTGGCACATTTAACGCCGCCGAGGATACCTACACAAACTCCGATGTGTTTCTTAAGGTTGTGTCTTACTGCATCTGAATAAAAATCAGTGATATGCCCTTTAATCTCGTTTAAAAAGACCGTTTGAGAGGCGGTCTGTGTGCTCCTCGCGCTCTCAACTCCGAACAATCACATGTCCTTCGCACGCGCCTCAGCATTGCCTACCGGCTACAGCGTCGCACGGCCATTGGCTGAATCTGGGTCACTCGCAGCCGATCTTAGCTTCCCATTGGTTGAAAATAGGTCAGAGTCCCCGCCCAAAGGTCCCCCCCTTGCTCTAGCCACGTGAGGTTTGTTTAGTTGTTTTTTTGTTTTTTTTCTTTGGAGGCTCAATTAAAGATCACATTTACACGCTTGTCGACTTCCTCAAACTAAACGGTTTAAAAGGATTTAACATTCAAATAAGACTTTACAGAAAAATAGAAAATAGTTGCAATTGTGATGTGATGTTTCTTAGATACCATAAAGAAAAAAAAAAGTCTTCTGTATGATTTATAATTGATATTTTACCTGTTGCATTTTGGCTGTTAAGTCACATAATTTGATGATGTACACTATATTACCATTATTGTTAATTTTGTTTTTACATATTAATTTTGGAACTTTTTGTATGAACCTACATATCAGATGCAGCTGTTACACCTGAATTTACCCTGCGTGAAACAATAAAGGATACTTCGATTCTATTCTAAAGTGCGCTTACGGCAAAGTTTTTAGACACCATCCTTTATTGTCCCTGAGAAAATTTATGACTGGAAAACCTGAAGCTCTAAGAATTTAATACAGCAGCTGTTGCACCTGTTTTATGGGTCTCGGTGTCAAATTATATTGCTGCTACACACTGTGTGCATAAGGCAGGGGTGTCAAACTCCAGTCCTCAAGGGCCGGTGTCCTGCAACGTTTAGATGTGCCTCTGCTGCACCACACCTGAATAGAATAATTAGGTCATTAGCAAGGCTTTGGAGAACTGATCTACACAAGGAGGAGGTAATTAAACCATTTTATTCCAGCGTTTTGTACCTGTGGAACATCTAAAAACTGCAGGACAGTGGCCCTTGAGGACTGGAGTTTGACACCTGTGGCATAAGGGAACACAAAATGATCACCAGGGCCGAAATAGACTGCTTTACACACACTTTAAACACCAGTCTATGTACGCTGAAATGTTTTACATCAACAGCTTTGTTTGATCTAACTTTCACAAGAAGTTTCAAATTAAAATTCTATGGATTTCGTCGACGGAGCGAGCCACTACTAGCATTGTAAACAGCACCATCTAGTGGCTCATTATTGGTAATGCAGCACACAAAAAATTTGCTTTAGGCTGCGTGATGGCACAGACGTCTGCATAGTTATAGCTGGTCAGGATGGAGGTCCTGGATTTGAATCCCAACCTTATGGAGCATGTATGGTGTCTCCCCATGCATGCATGGGTTCTTTCCAGGTGCTCTGGGATTCTCCAAACAGTCAGAAAACATGAGCCTTAGATTAATTGTTCTCTTTAAATTGTACCTTGGTGTCTCCTTGTTGTCCTGTGAGACTAGTGACCTGTCCAATGACCACTGGAAATGGGCACCAATTCAAAGGCATTCAGAAATGACACTAGCAAATGCTAAATAAAGCAACAACTTAATTAATACACTGTATAAATTATAAATGTAGAAATACTATAAAAAGTGGAAACAATTAGATTTACCAGAATAAAACTTAAGAAAAGACATTTCAGGTGTTTATTCAAGGTTTTTCAACAACTCACTTTTAGGCAAAGGATAGTAATTTAGTCATATTACATGGTTTAGTTTTACAGAAAAAAAATGGATAAGCACTTCTGGACAGGACCTAAATAAGAACTATGTGTACACGTTTCTGTTACAAAAATGGAGCCAAACTGTGTTTGAGCAGGTAAACGGAGTTTCAGGTAAAAGTAAGGGAGGGATGATCACATTGATACATATAATTATGATTTTACAAACAACGTCTCAATTCGTCCCCTCCCACACTTAGAATAGCAACGATAAGATAAATGAAAACTGGGAGTAAAAAACAGCAAATAATATTTATATATAATAAAATATAATACTAATTGTACAGTACACTCGTTATTTCTGTTGTCCTTTTCATATCCTGAAAGAGTTAACAGCTTTAGTCATGTTTGTGTTTCATTCACACATTTTTTAAAAAAAGTAACAAAAGTAGTGTACAGTATAAAAACAGTCGACTAAGCTTTTGTGTTTCAGCTTCTTTTCCGTAAATCACCTAGCATCAAGCTGTGCCACTTTTGTGAGCTACTTGGTATTAGATCCTAAAGAGATTAATTTATATTAAGGGGAAATATCTCAGCATAAAAAGTGAATCTGTTCAGTGTAATAAACAGAGCATTAAATGAGGACTACACAGTATAACTATGAATAATGTGATAAAGAATAAACTGGTACATCAATCAGCCCTATGATAAACATCCGATTTTTGTTGATGCACAAACACAGCAAAAGGGATTTAGAACAAGACAAACATGATGGAAATTACTGACAATTTTCAAACAGATGCTACAAAAAAAAAACATGATCTTTAGTTCCTTTACCTTTGAGGAACAGGAGGCAGATAGTTTGGGTGGTTTTGATTTTAGGCCTTTAGAAGTCCATGTCATTTTATTAACCACCTCTGCTGTTGTACTGGGATTGTTTAAAGGCTTGTCCAGATAAGGGAGTGGGGATAGTCTGGTAGTTGAACTAAATCTTCCCCTTTCAGTCCCCACCCTATTTTGTTAAAAACGTGCTAAGATCTTGGATTATTTAATAAAATATAAACATCAAAAAACAATCTAGTCTAAAAAAAAAAAAGACAGTTTGTGTTTACTGACTGTACTCAGTCAGAACTGTTGATCTCTCAGGCTGGGCCAGACCCGGAACTGTCAGCGGGACTGGAGCGTGGTCACTAACTGACACTGATCTCATCCTTGTCAGCTCCCAGTTTTCAGCAACGCTGCCAGTGCTCGCCCCCCGGCAGGAGAACCTGTGGCGGGCCAGGAGACATGGGTTCCAGAAGCGATGTTGGCATTTGTGGCACTGGAATGCAGCCTGCTTGAGATGGTGACTCCTGTGTTTCAAGGCTTTGTGTAATGAAGTGGTGCGTCGCCCACACACCTGGCACCGCAAGCGGGCGTGACGCCCTGAGTTTCTCGGTGGGTGTCGGACGGCGTGGTGCACCAGCAGGGAGCCCTGTTTTGCGTATGTGGCACTAGGGCAAATGGGACAAGGAAAGCGCTTGAGGGGGACATCCATAGAGGTGAGCCCTGTGACTCTGACCGCACCCCCGCACCATGACTTTACTTTCATCACCCCCCCCTTCATCCTCAGCTGGGCCAAGAGCTTTTTCCTGTTGATGTACGCCTGCAGTCTTCCCTTTTTCCTCCTCAGAATCATCAACTTCTTGCGAGTGTCTTTACTCAAAGGAACTCCCACCAGCTTCCCGTCTCTCATGATGCTGTGGATTACGATGCGCCGTTTTTTCTTTCGGTGCTTTCTTGTCTGTCCATGGCGCTTTTGGAAATTTTTTGAGCGGTAGTGAAAAGGGTGTTGCAACTGTTGTTGTGGTTGTTGCTGCTGCTGTTGTTGCTGCTGCTGCTGCTGTTGCTGTTGTTGTTGTTGTTGCTGCTGTTGCTGCTGCTGCTGTTGTTGTTGTTGCTGCTGCTGCTCAGCAACTCCCTGTGGGATGTGGGATGATCCAGCATAGTTGGAACCTGAACCGGAATCATAAAACAGTGGAGAATATCCAGAGGGTTGAGACTGGTTGACACGTTGACCATTGCGGTCAATGCCATGTTGTGACAACTTGTGTCGCACCAAGCTGTTGGAGTAGGCAAAGGCTTTGCCGCAAACTTCACATCGAAAGGACTTCTCCAGGCCCACCCCACCGCCGTGGACAGTCTGTTGATGTGCTGTCAGGTGGAAATAGTGTCGGAAAGACTTCCAACATACTGTGCAGGTGTAAAGCCGCTGAGAGGGAGTGCCAGATGTTGGAGACTTCTCTTCTTGGGAGCATGATGAGAAGTAATCCGAGTTTCCAGAGTTGGCAACTTGACTGATTGCAGCAGCAGCTCCACCTTTAATTCTCCGACCCGTGTTGTCAATTTCCCCTTTTCTGTGAAGCTTTCCATGCCGAACAAGGCTCTGTGCATAGGCAAACAACTTCCCACAAAGGTTGCATTTGTAGTTCTTTTGACCAGAGTGTACGGTCAGATGCTTAGTGAGGTGAAAAGGTTCTCGGAACATTTTTCCACACACTTCACAGGCGTGAGGTTTCTCTCCCGTGTGAACCCGGTTGTGGCGCCTCAATGTCTCCGCCCTTCTAAAGCGTTTGCCACAGATCTGACAGCCATACGGCCTCTCTGAGCCGTCCCCTGGAGGTGCTGGACTCCTCCTCCTCCTCACAATAGTGTTTGGATCCCTTTTTTCTCTGGGCTTTCGAGGCCTCCGAGGCTTTGTGTGGGGCAGGCTGGGGTGGGTCAAAGGCATGGTGGAACCGTTTAGGCTAGTTGATGATGGCCCGCTCATGTTTCCAAATCCCAAACCTCCCAGCAGACCTCCAATGATGTCTCTCCTTTCGCCTTCTCGACTTTCCGAGTTAATGTCGCAGGAGGCGGCGGCGGCAGCAGCAATGGCTGACATTGCACTGCTAGTGACCTCATCCTCTGAATCATCCAACAAGGAAGACAAGGGAAGGTGGGGCTGCTGCTGTTGTTGGTGGTGGTGATGCTGCTGCTGGCTCTGAGGATGGGGATGAAGAGTTGGAGCTAAAGGGGCTTTCCGTAGAGTTTGGCCAGTCATTTCATTGCCTAATGTATTCTCTGAGGAATAGAGCGTGGAAGACTGTGGACGCCTGTAATCGCCGACCCCACTATTGTAAGGCGCCTGGTTCTGGTATCGATTTCTGGAATAATCTGTTGCATACTTGTCAACTGTCATGCCAGCCCCATCAGTTGAAATTCCTACCCCACTCTCTGCACTATTTCCCATTTTACTGCTGCTTGGGTTGGATGTTGTATTCCCCCCACCGCTGGACCGATTTTTGGAGCTGCGGGGAGGTTTGCCACAAGCACCCGAAGCAGCGTGGTTGAGCAGAGAGGTACTCTCACGGAAACAACGCCCGCACGCCGGACAACGAAATGGCTTCTCATCATGAATCTTCTCATGTCTTGTAAGCGACTCCCGGCGGTTGAATGACTTTTGGCAAATGCTGCAAACAAAAGGCCGGTTTTCTGAGTGGGTGACACTGTGCTGGATAAGGTGACCTCTCTTTTTGAACCTCTTCCCACACTCACCACAGCAGAATATCCGCTCTGGGCTTGGAGAGTTACAGTCCGACTTCCTACTTTGGCTTTCTGGTGTCAAGCCATGGCTGCGGAGATGCCTTCGAAGGCTGGAAAGGTGAGTGAAGGTTTTACCACATTCACCACAGTGGTACAGGGGTTCTGGTTCAGGCTGCCCAGACGAGCTGCTATGACGTTCTTGTGGTTTGGACAATTGTTGGTTGCCATTGGCTACAAGCACAGAAGTGGAGCTAGAGGATGTGGAGGCTGATGAGGATGATGAGACAGTGGAAGATGACTGCTGCTGAGAGGAAGACGAGAGGAGAGAGGAGTGCTGTGTCTCACTTCCAATGCCACTTAGCCCAACACCCCCGGATCCCCCTCCCACAAGGCCTGAAGAGGAGCTCTGAGTGTGCCCACTTGAGCTGTTGTTATGGCAAGTCGTTACACTGCTGCTGGTGTGGCTGTGACCGCTCTGACTGTGGCTGCTACTTTCAGATTTTCTCTGGGGCAGATAACCTGCCATTGCCTTCTTCCTCCTGCTACCCCCACTTGAAGCAGATGCAGACGAGTTGTCTCCTGATTTTGTTATATCTTCTTTAGATAGAGACAGGTGCAAGGGCAGGGGGAGGGGAAGGCCCGCCTCCTGCTGCATTAATGATGCTATCTGGTTTGAGGAAAGTACTGGAATGCTTTGGAAATCAAAGCCACTCAGTGGGGCAGGCTGAGGGGCTGGGTGCAGGGGGTGCGGGTGGTGAGTGTGGCTGTGTGGATGAGATAAGGCATGAGGGGTCAGCTGTTGTTGTTGCTGTTGGGTCTGGGGAGCGGTGTGGCTGTGAGAGGAGTGAAGGGCAGGAGGAGGGGCCAGGGCTGAGTTGGATTCAGTCGTCCCCTGGCCAAGACCTAAACTAAGGTGGTTGTGAGTTCCCTGCTGGACGAGGAACTGCTCAAGGCTACTATTTGTTGGAACACCAGACAGAAAGTACTGGTTGGCAGCAAGCATGCAGCTGAACTGTTGGTGGAGGCTGCGGGGATCGGACTGGCCAACCAGGGGGACCGCAGTGCTGCCAGAGGGGTTATTAGAAGCTGAAGCTGAGGTGGAGGGAGAAGGTGAAGACGAAGACGGACCGGGTGAGGGTTGAGGAACAGAAAGACCAGGATGCAGCGGAGGGGGGGGTGGTGCAGGCGTGACCCCAATAACTCCAGCAGCCCCTCCACTGCTGCTTCCAGTGAAGTCAAAACGCCCCATCCCAGAGTGGAGCTGCTCCTGAGCAAGAGCTGCCTCAGCTGGATGAAAAGGCCGCAGAAACTGGGGATATCCAGATGAGGAACTCCCACTGCCACTACTGCTGCTAATCTTACTGGACTTCCTGGAGCTGTGGGACGATGAGGATGACTGGCTTTGGTGGGAGATAGATGGAGGAGGGGCGCTCATTTTGGCAAATAATGATGAGGAGTCAGCGAAGGCATTGCTTCGAGAGCTCTGGAGGGATCCTAGCCCAAGACCGGACAGCAGACTTCCAGAAGTATCAGCAGAGGGTTGGTGCTGCTGCTGGAGCTGCTGCTGATGCTGCAGTTGGACTTGTTGGTGGCTCAGTTGTCTTTCCAAGCCAAGCCCTTTAAACTGGTGGGCTTGGTGTCCACTTAGCATCTCTAAGATGTCCATGGGGTACTTGCTGAACTGAAACATCTTTAAATATGGCTGTGACAAAATGTTCAGAGGGCAGAACTATCCCTTCCACTAATTCTATAAAACCAGCAGAGCCTTTAGTAACCTCTGGGATAGTAAAACTTTTGTTTCAGCCCCAAGCTTTGAAGGAGCCACTTTAGTCCAACAACAGTTAATGCTTCATTAGTTCTCATAAATGTTTCACTAAGTTTATTTTTATTATGGGGTGAAGCCTTCAATTGCTTCAGGTGGGAGGTTATATAAAGGGTCATAAATAGAAAATTTACTAAATTACATAAAAGTCTGTAGTGTGTCTTTAAAGTGTTCCATTTTTTTAAGTTGAAGTCAGGCCAGGCGGTCCCACAGAGTGGAGTGTGTTCATTTTTCTAGAGGAGGATTAATCATCTCTTCAACAGTTTTCTGTCATCATATGAAAACCTCTGGGTAGCCTGAAGAAAAGAAAAACATGAAATCATTAGTGATTCTGTGCTTTGATTCTGATCAAATGAACAACACACAGAATGCAGTTAGTGACTAAAGCTTGAAGCATAATGACTCAATAATAAATCAGTTAAATTCAATACAGATAGAATCCTACCAGTTTCAAATTAAACAAGCATTTTCGTAGGTGTTTTATTAAAGTAATAAAAAACTTACTGTGTAGTTTTGACACCTAGTTTAGACCAGAATGTTTCTGTCTTAGTGAAACCACCTTATAAATCTAAAAGCTTTAAATATTTGAAGATAGATTAGGTTTTACACAAGTATACAGGTAAGATATTTTATAAAATATTCTTGAAAAAGCATGTTCACATGTCCTCTGTATTCATTTATTTTTAGGTGTTTTCTAATCATAGTTAAATTAAAGGCATAGTTTATATGCTACTTTTTTTCTTTGCTACTGTGATATGTTTTTGATGAAACATATACAAGCAAGAAATTTAGCCTAACACGAGGGATGGGTGATATGAACTTTTTATTTTATTACAATATTTTGTGGAAATTTGGGGAGAATAAAAGAAAGGGTTTCCACTTTTAAACAGGTTTCTTCAGGACACCTTAAAGAAAAGAGATTACTATCACTAAAACTGCATTTAATATCTTTTTTAATTTATTTATTTTTATTGATGCTGTCCTGGAACAATAGAAAAAACTATTCTGACAACACCTTCAGTTTTGGGGGGTTTTCAAACATCACTAATTGCTGTCTAATGTCATAATAAATCAAAACTTATATCATGATTGATAGCAATACATGATGTGACATTTGCCTATGAAACCCCTAAACACAATGCAATAAACAATCAACCACTTTAATAAGTCATTTTCTTTCAATTTATAGAAAAATAAATTCAATGGCAAATAAGACAACTCCAAACTATACATATAACAAAATCATAGACCAAAGAAAAAAACTAATTCTGTTTCTAATCAGACACTTTGCTGTTAAAATGACTCCCTAAAAATTCATTTACAGTGTTGATGTGTATAAACAACAGCAACAGCAATATTTTATGCATACTTTGATATGTTTTTGATACAAATTACATGAAACCTCCAGTGTTTTTTGAGACATGGCATCTCTCTGCTAACCAACTAGAAATGAACTAAACTATCAAAACCATCTGACCATCAGTCCAAAAGTTTGAGCCTCATTTAAATGACTTACAGAGTGAATGACAATTATCTCTAAGAGCCACTAGCAATATACAGTAACCCAGTAATCAAATGCTGACTGAATCCTTTGTGTGTCTTTGATACAGTAATAACTGTAATGCAATGCATTACCCGCAAATCATAACTGGCTGAAAGTTAGAAAAAGTAATTATTTTCATTGTAACTGTCACACCATACCCGTTCTTCTTCTTCTACCACAGCAGTATCTTGATGTAAATCTTTTAAGTCATCTGCTCGTGCCTATTAGTCGTGACTTTTCCTCCAAATGACACACAAAAAACCATCCATCATGTGAGGGTTAAATCAGCGCTTATTTCTGACCTTTCTCTAGCTTTCTGCAAAGCACTCGGCATGGAAACGTCTCCCTTGAGACAAAAAGCACAGAGGCCAAACAGTCTTGAGCGTGCTGTCACATCTGTGTTCGGTTTGAAGCTTGGCGGAATGACAGCAGAGGCTCACACAGTACAGTTACATTACTTTGAAGAATTTTGTGACAATGCAGCATGAACTTTGTGCTGAAACAGCAAAAATAAATAAATAAAAAACTGCTGCCAGAATCCACCAGGAACATAAGAGAATAATTATAAAAAAATCTGAAATTAAAGGGAGCAGTAATAACTGTAGGAATAGAGAAACGATGGGGAACAAAATATGGAGCAAATGCTACTACTAACGAGGAATCTGAGCTAATCCTTGTATTTTACAGAGCTGCAAGTGTAATCCCGAAATTAGGATTTTTTTTGTCTGATTTTAATTTTCTAAAACCACAAACAAATGTTTATTATACACTCAATAAAAATGTTTTACCTACATATGTAATTAGTGTTGTCAACTTAATATAAGAAGTACAGCTAAAGTACAGGGTACAGCTAAAAGATCATTGGACATACATTGACAGAAAATAATTCAAATATAAACACACAAAAACAATCAGTCTGGTTCTGGTCTGTTTTCAGATGATAGATTGATAATAATGGTCTAGATGAGGCAGAGCATGCTGATCCAACAGAAGCTAATGGATTCATATTAATTATCACATTAGACTTTTTACACAAAAACATATTTGTATACAATACTAATGAATTGCAAATGTCAGAGCTGTGGAGCTGAAGCCACATTATGACAGGATGTGCATCTCCAATATACAGCACTGTTTATGAAATCCAATCAGAAAGCGCCCACTCTGGACTGTAAACAGTGCTCACCAAAAACAATTAAAAATTGTGATGAAAGAAAAATGCTTGAGGGAAATTGAGATTAATAATGTAATCTGTGTAATCAAGTGGTCTCCCTGAAGTGTGACACACTACAGAAGTTCAGAACAGAAGAAAGAAGAGATCAAACTGTTGCTGAGATACAAAAACATTTGATGCAACTAAAAATGTGGCTAATTTTGTAGTTAGTTTAAAAACTGAATTCCAGTTTAACACGATAGTATGTTGAATGTGACTCAGTATCTTCATGTAACAGCAACAGCTCATGCATTAATCTAAAACAAAAATCTCCCAAAATGTTACCAAGTAAACATTTTGATTCACACCTGCAGAGTCAATGCAGTTTCATAGCATCACCCAAACTGTGCCAATAAACCACATTGTTTCGCCTTGTCTACAGATTTTAGTGGATATGAATCACCTAAAGAAAGATGACTAATTTAATTTCTTGTCAAAACAAATTATACTTCTTTCACTGCAAGATAAAACAAAAAAGGCAAGCACAACTGAACCTGATGGGTGTTAAGAGGGAAAATTAGGGTCTTGTCAGAGAGTCCAGCCTCCCTTCACAGTCTCCATTTCTTTCTGGTGTTTTCATCTTGTCTGAGCTGCAGATTAAGCGCCACTCTTTTCAAAACAAACATGCAACAACTGTTCAGATACTTGCAACATGCATTGATTTACGTGCTGAATTTGCTATCCATTCACATATTAAACCTCAACATTTTCAGTGAATGATACACTGACAACAACAGATGCAAAGATTTCTCTCTAGATCTGCAGCAATGGGACTGTTTACATGAGTGTTTGCATCTCACCGGCTAATCCACAGATCCGAAACTCCAGCTGCGTGTTAAGAAGAGAGTGGGAGAAAAAGAACACATCCCACTCTGCCCAAACGGGATATCACAGCTCGACAACCTTAAAAAAATAATCATATCAGGGGTTAGGTCGGAGAAATAAGTCAGCAAACCCTGCTAGCATCTGTCAATAACCTCGGCCAGCTAACGTTGACTGCAACAAACGCTACTCTACCGCAAAAAAGACATACAATCAAAATGTAGTGCCTTTCTATGAAGTGCAACACTCAACTCTATTTTGTTTTGAATTATATTTTAAGCGCTATGTAAAGCAAATAAGCAAATACAATTCAGAGCAAGAAAACGTTTTCTAGTCAGAAGCTACATGCTACCAACTTAGCAGAGCCGTTAGCTTCTCTATGCTAATGTCAGTCCTGCTGGTAGCTGCTTTTGTTTATGTTTTTACCTTCCAAAATACGAATCCTGGTTGGAAAACGCCGCTGGGAAACCCGGCGGTAAAAGTATGAGGGCATGGGGGAGGACGTGCGCTCTGAAAGCGGGGTCCCTAATGCCCGTCACCGGGGCCTTTTTCTCCATCCGTGGAAAAGCACCGTGAAAGGCCCGGGATCTCCATCTGCCCAGGAGGGCTACTGCTGCTGCTGCTTCTTTTCTCTCGCTAACAAAATCGCTGGCCTGCTCCCGTTTTGACCATTGTTTGAGTCCAAAGTCCTACACCTCGACTGACTCACTGCCGCTCAACGCCAACTCGTCCTCCTTATTTTGTCTCGGTTGTGGTTTTCCTGCTTTTCTCCCTGGCTTCCAGCTTCCCTCCCCGCCTCAGCTGCTTTAGGTGTCCCCCTCCGTAGACGACGGTTCCCCCGATGCTGCTGCTGCTAGCGGTAAAATGGTAGTTTCCTGTCTGCATAATGGTTCCGGGTAGAGCCAAGCAAAGGTAAGTCTGTCCGACTGGAGTCACAGCTATCAGATCCGATCCAGCATGATGCTCATGAATTAATGAAGCTGTGTGTGAGAAAGGCTGTGCGGGTTCATGCATCATGCAATAAAAATATAATTGCGTGCATTCTGACACTTTGTGTCATCAAGCTCCTGGGTGTGTGTGTGTGTGTTTTCACACCAAGAGTGCAAAATGTTAATTAGTCTATTGAAGATGCCATCACGGCGCATGCCAAGGAGCATTGTTTGGTGTGTGTCAAACAGGTTTGTGTGGTTGGTATCTTTTTTGCATTTCAATGAGGTGTCCTCTTATTGAGCACTCATGAAAATAACTTGTTGAATGAACATTAAAATAATGCGAGAAAAAGACATTTTTTTCAACAATTTACACCGCTTTTATTATAATGTGCCTTCGATTATTTTTCTCAGAAGTGGGGATTTTCTAAATGTGAGGTCAAAAATAATCAAAGGGATTGATCATTGATCTTTTTGTTGTTGAAAATTTTCTTTCCTATTTAGAAATACAGAAAGCCTCCAAAGTCAGAATCCAAGTAGAAACACATATTTTCTGTATACAAATTAACTTGTTCGTTATAAAGTGCATTGAAATTGTTTTATTAATGTTTTATACTAATTAATAAACAGAACTGAAGCTGAATTGAACAACCCAGTATGAAGTGGCTGTCATCCGTATTTCTGCGTTAGATTTCTGCTGAAAGTCAGAGCTTGGATCTCTTTCTATGGGATTTTCACTCTTCTGCTCAGGAATACAACAGAAATGCTGATACTCTGTGAAATTTGGAGGTTGCATAATGGATAAAGACAAAAAAAATTACATTGCAAATATGCAATATAATTAAGATGGGAAAAAGCAGTAAGAAAGAAGCTGACTAACATAATTTTACATTTTTTTATGTTGAGCAACAATATTGTTTAATTCTGAAACAAAAATGCAAGTCAATCTTTTATTTTTTTTTTATCTTAGTTGCACAAGCCATTTTTCAAAATAACAAATTTACATGGAGCCTTAAACCAAAGTAAATAAAAATCTGAATTTTTCATTTATTTTCATTTAAACACCTTCGCCTTAGTTACCTTTTTTATTTTGAGTGTGCAATATTCTTCCTCTTTCCTGCTGTACATTGCCCAGCTGTAAAACTGTAAAACATTTTTTTCCTAATGTAAAACATACTTTGAATCATTACAGACAAATTAGATTCAGTTGGATAATTTTTTATTATCATTTAAACAGTATGATTTCTACAAATGCAAGAATTTCTCACCAATAACAAAAGGGTTGCACATCTGTGAGACCGTTGTTGGGATATTCTTGGAAATAGACATATAAGGGAATGTTCTAAATAATTTATCATACAGTTTGAGGTATGCAGAGTAGCTTTGAGAATACAAATATGCCCATGCCTCCCCTCCCCCCATGTGGTTAACACACTCACACATAAATACAGGCACACAGCTTCATCGGGGGAACTGTTAACTCAACATGGAATACAACAGTAAACAACCTTTGAAATTATGAGTAGAAATGAGTGAGACATCAAAAGATTGAATTCATATTTCATTGATTTTTACTCTCAGTTTTTTAAAAAGCAACTAAGACAAGACACAACATATTCTTTTCAGTGACAGCAGTTGTTGCTTAAAAACATTTAAATTAGGTTTGATCCCCCTGCAAGAACTGCAACTTTTTTTTCAAACTTCTATGCCCTTAAAATTCTGTAAAAATGAGCACGTAGGAAGAAGCTGCATTAAAAACCTAATCTGTCAAACATCAGCGACAAACTGATGAACCATGCGATAAATCAATGCACTCGGCTATTACAGGTCCCTATAACTGCCATTACTTATCACCATATAAGTCTTTAAAAATGTACATTTTGAAATGTTTAAAAAGTCCTTGCTTTGGTGAACACAGCTCAAATTGAAGGGGTGGGAGTGATCAATGTCCCTCTTAAAAAACCAGTGACATTAAAAGGGACAAAAACGGAAGACCAAAAAAAGCACAAGCAGGCTGATATGAACAACAATTGTATTTTGGATCGAAGTATCATCTTCGTGATCGATTTCAGTCAAAATGAGTGTCAGCATTCCTATAACAAAAATGACAGGGATTCTAACACACGGGTACGTAAATTTTAAACAGACGCATGTGCAATTAGGTACATACACGCCATGACATCATAAGTCAGCAGCATGACATCTCTAACACTGGCTGCTGACATCATCATGCGGTCCGTCTTTTCTCCATGATTGCATCGGCTCTTTTTTGTTCCCGTGATTACAACGGTTTTGCTTTTGTTTTTATGTGTTTTTTTTTTCCAACTCTACTAAAAAGTTGTAAAATTGAAATTTCAGGCATATACATTAAAATTCACAGAGATTAAAAAAATAAATACATGTTTAAAAGATGAGATCATGATAAGAGTGCTCACTTTCTCATTTGGGGAGGTCAGGTTTTTCTTCTTTTTTTTTTTCCTTTTTAAATCAAACCGTTAACACATGAGAACATAACATAGAACACTACAAGTGGCTGGCAGGAAGCATCACTCAATCAGTGGTATCAGTCTTTATCAAAGTATAACTTCACTATGAAAAAGAAACCCAGCCAGTATGGCCAGAAGGTCCATCTTATCGGCAGAGAAACAAACAAAAATCCAAAAATATGACATCTTTATGGAAAGCTTCCTCCCCCATAGCAATATTCAACAAAATTATATTTTTACACAAAGCTTTTTTTTGCAGAAATCCCCTGCATGTTTCTTTTCTCTTTACACGTGAAGAAATCTGTGAAAATAAGCACGAGCATGCCTCCCGACAGATACAAGAGATGAAAATGAGAAGCAGACACTGTTTAGAGCACAGACACACAAAGATAAATTCAGTTTAGCCCTTAGTGTGAAGTGTCCATTGTTCCCCCGCCTCGAACCCGTCTGCCTTCCTTCCCTTGGTGCGAGGTGAGCAGCTGAACTTGCAGGAAGCGTGTGGCGTCTCGGACAAACGGGAGGGTCTGTTCTATGCCAGTGCGCTGCAAAAAGAAGCCCTCGACTTTACAAGTTACTTGTGAAAAGTTTGAAACATGGCCGGGGGATGTTTATTCACAGATCGGTTCCTTTTAATGAGAGGTCTAATTCAAAACATTCTCACTATTACGTTTCATAAATGTCGTACACTCACTAGAATCCACTGTACAAGGCTTTAAGTTAGCTTAAAACATGGTTACATACTGAATGGTAATTTCAGGGCCCAGTCACACAGGCATCACTGAATTTGTTTAAGTACCTGTAATAATTTCAGACTCCATCTATGCTGCTACAAGTATTTCACTTGATATGTTGCGGAAAAAACAGTTTTTTTTAAAGAGCTTTTTTAAAATTCTCAGTCCAAATAAGAAATTTACCTTATCAAAAAAATAGAAAGAAAAGAAATCCCACACTGGACCAATAGGTGCCAGTATTGCTTACATTTTAAAAAAACATAATACGAAAGGAAGAACAATGTGAGCTGGATATTGATCATTTTACACTTATGTAACTTTTACAGCTCACTTTACACCCGACGTTTTGCGATTAAAAGAAAACATGTCCAACAAATGATTTTTTTGCGTGATTTCATACGTCTTTTAGGAGTTGATGCATACCTGCTTTGACCAGTGGTGATTTAAAGTAATTTTCTATAATTTACTTTTAGTCTAAAAGACAAAAAGGTTGTCATATGATATTCTAAACATGTTTTTATCCTGTTCAATTAAATACAGCAAAATTAAAAACTCATTTTTTGGGCTCATGAATGCATCAACATACAACATGCAAACTTTAGATAAAATTGTGGGAAATATTTGATTAGTATAATTGAGGATCATCTTGTATTTCTCATTTGGAGTAAAAACTACTACGTGTAACATGTTTTCTATTTCTTACATGTAATTGTTAAATTAAAAAAAAGTCTACATAAAATTATCTTCCATTTGTTAAAGTCCTGAAATTGAACATGAAAACTGTGAGAATGAAACAAAAACTGTGACTTGGCACTAGCTGGTCAAATCATGATCTGTGCATCTTAATCATGTGACTGTGATTTATTGGAAACAAGAAGAGAATGAAACATAATGAACATAAAATAAACATGGCAGAAAAACCTATTAAAAATTTTCAGACAACTGATATTTTACTTTTTGACGTGAGACTTGATTTATTAAAAAGATGAAGTATTTATTTGGAACACTGGCTTGATTTTGTTGTTTTGTTGTGAAGTGCTGGTGTGACTGGGCCTTTGTGGCAGCAGCATGAGTCGACGGTGTTGTTTTTATTTCTAAATTTCTAATCTTGAATTACTGAAGCTGTAAAGTTGTTGTCAGTTGTTGTCAGATGACAGTTAACTGCACTTGGCTCGAGTGATTCAGCAGTTTTACATTAATAGTCCAATCACAACTACAGAAAGCGATGATCGTCTAATCCAGCCTTTAAGTTACAAACCGGCCGGCTTTGAGGATAAATACGTGTTTAACTAAGTATACACAAAATCCTACAGGGCTCAGTCATGTTAATGTAATCAATATCGAGTTATTTTCATACAAAAGTAACTTGTTTGGTTCTAAATATTGTTATAAATACAACAACAAGCAAACCTGTCCCTCTCCAGGCTCGGTGCTCTTCACCATCCACAGTGGATTCAACGACAGATGAATTTCTGTCAGAGCACTCGAGGATTCAGAGGACAGTGCAATAAAACTCAAGGACTACTCAACAACTCGGTGGATATCCTTCAATAAAAGTCACAGCGAATACCCAGCAGCCTCTGAGCTGCATTTTTTTGCTCTTTTGATGAGGATTTTTTTTCTTCCTTTTGCAAAGAATGGCTGAATATTCTCTTTTTCAAACATAAAGTGACAAGAGGAATATCGGCTGGCTTTACTAACATGAATGGTGTCATCAACCATTGTTTTTTGGGGAGAATTTTTTTTTAAAGGTTGAGCAGCCAGCTGGGGTTTAACTCATTTCTGTTTCTTCTTCATCTCTCTTCTTTATTCTTCCGCTGATTGGTTCCTCTCCACATCCTTCACCTGTCCTTCTCCTCTCCTTCTCCTTCTCTCACACCGTCACCTCGTTCTTACTTCCAGTCCGCAATCCCTGCCCTCCTCCGCCTCCGGGGATGAAGTGAAGCTGTTCGATGGTGTTCTGCCTTTTGTTGGCAAAAGCCATGCGCCGGGCGCTGGGTTGGCCTCCGATTATCCCCGCCCCTCCTCCGCTATGGCCCCCGTGGGAGTCCCAGCCGCCATGCATCCCCATCACGGGCACAGCTGTGGAGCCGCGCTCGTGGTCGTGGCCTGATGTCGGGTGGGAGTTCATCTTGATCATGTGGTGGCGGTCCATGGACGGCGTGGCACAGATGTTCTGCTGCGACTGAGCCTTTTGGTGGTGGCTCAGTCGGCCCATGGTGGGAACCATTCCGCTCCCACCCCCTCTCTCCATCGTTCCCATCGGCAGACCCATCGTCATCAGGTGATCCTCCAGACGGTCCGGAGAGATGAGGAGACGCTCATGAGACCTGAAAACAGAGCGCCATTTAATTTGACTATAAACATGGCCAGGACACATACAGTGCCACGTATGTGATTTCATACGTCTTTTAGGAGTTGATGCATACCTGCTAAATTTGATGAGTGAATCAGTTTTTTTTAATCACATGGATGTTTTTATTAAATGAAATGCATCAGACTTATAGGCGCACCAAGTTCTCAAAAAACAGGATTATTGAGTTTATTGCGTAATAATGTAGATGTTAAAATACATGTAATTAATTAATCAGCATTAATGCGATAAAGTTCCAATCTTATCCTTTATATATTTAATATTGGTTAATATCGGTTATCAGACAGATAACCGATGTTGCATATTTCAAGATTTTACTTCTCTGACTAGCGTCGAATAGAAAGAAAATACTACATTTTAAAACATTTATGAAAGCATTAATTTAGGAGTAAACACAGTTATGCAACCAGATTATTTAATCTTATTTCTTTTTTTCCTCGAACAGATGTGTTCATTTTATCATCTTAACTGACAGGCCAAAATTTCTCTGTCTTGGAAGTCCACCGGTGTGCGTCTTCACCTTGTCAGACTTTTGAAACTTTAATGAAATCGTCTAACTCCTGCCTGATATTTCTTACAGTCTGCTTCCCTTTGCTATCCTTCCTCCATCCTTTCTGGATCACATCTCATTATGATCCGTCTTCCATCTTCTCTGATCTCATTTCACTCTCCAAGTTGTCAGAACTGATCATCTCCTGGCTCTAAGCTCACCTGCGGAGCGTCTGTGACGTGGAGCTCCTATTGGTATTCATCATGGCTTTATAGTACTGGTGCTGCTGGTTCTTGTTCAGGCGGGACAGGGTGTTTCCCTCCCCGAAGGCCAGCAACTGGTCCTGGGATCGGACGCGGCGAGGCGGCCTGTCAAAGGTGGAGCTGGTGTAGGGTGTCTGGGAGGGAAGCGGGTACGGGTTCGGGGTGGAGGTGGGGATGTGGAGGTGTGGACGGGATCCATGGAGGGGCAGGGTGC
Organism: Xiphophorus hellerii; assembly: GCF_003331165.1. NCBI lineage: Eukaryota > Metazoa > Chordata > Actinopteri > Cyprinodontiformes > Poeciliidae > Xiphophorus > Xiphophorus hellerii. The sequence goes on along the minus strand of NC_045684.1, from coordinate 3,928,179 downwards.
CCCTGGATCCCAGTGTGTAGTCGCCCCCCCAGGGCAGGTGGTGCTGCGAGGAGTGGAAGGAGGGTGGAGCGTTGTTGGAGCGACGTTTGTTGCTGTAATAACCCGAGTATTCATCAAGTTCTTTCTCTGTTGCATAAAAAAGGGAAAGAAAGAGAATTTGTTAAATGTAAACAAACCATTCTCTTCGATGATAGATAAGCTGATAACATGAGTTATTATCTTCAAACTGAGATAAGTTGTTTCACAGTGATCTCAGTGTGACTCATCTTATCCATGAAGTGGATGTTAAGTAAACATTAACAGCATCTAAATGCATTGTAATTTTGTTCTTTTTTTTGCTAGTTTAAAAGTTTAGGCGTGGCATTTATACAGCTTTTCCAATTTAAAGCCTGGAAAAGGTTTAACAAGCAAGTTGATCTGACAAAAATAATGATAAAAAATGTGTAAAGTTTTACTGTTTTGTTATACTTGTTTGAAATCACTTAACAAATTTTAATAACAAAAATCAACATGAGTAAATTCAAAGTGTGGTTTTCTTACGACAATACAATTTGTAAAGGGAAAACAAGCAATCTGAAGCAAAATAACCAACATGACGTAATTATCCTCTCGTTAAATCATGAATTCAATGTGGTTAACCACACTGCCCAGAGAGTTCAGTTTCACAAGCCAGATCTACGCCTGACTGGTTCCAGATCCGTAGAAACGACTTGCAACATGAAACCAACTAAAACTTCTCAAAAAGGGACACATTATGCTTTAAGTTTGCCTTAAGCATATAGTTAGACCTCATCCTCAAATCTTCTAATGTGTCTTGGTGGTCTGAAAAAGTGAAAAAAACTTAACACCATGGAAAATAACTGACTGCTTGGTATAAGCAAAGCGACTAAAGGGATCTTCCCTTTACAGCTATTTTGGTCTCCAGTGACACTGACACGAAAGGCAGAAAAAATAGAAAGTTGAAAAAGGAATTGCAGAAAAAAGTAAAGAAGAAAAGAAATTAGAGACAAAAGTGGCAAACCTTTAGAACAAAGAATATGATGTAAAAACAATGGGGAAAGAAATGCATGGAGTGTGGCAACAGAGGGGAGGTAAAATCCTTTGAGAGAGGAGTATGGGCAGCAAACGAGGAGATGAAACGTAGATAAAAAAATTACAACGAGGCATAAGAGAATAAAACATGAGAAAAGTCCGTGTAAAAAAAGCACAAAGTAACAGAGGTTGAATGAGAAAGGACAGCATAGAGAAACAAAGTCAACAGAGACGAAAGTCTTCATTAATGGAGAAATAACAGTGTTTCTGTGCTTTCTGCTCCATACCCCGAGTCCGCTTTAATCTTCAAAGTATTTCCATGGAAGCAGCTCCGCAAGAGCCAATTTAAAACCTGACCTTTAACCAGCTAGCTCTCTACCTCTTCCTCTCCTCTTGTCTTTTTTTCTCTCACCTTCTCAGGCCTCTTCCTTTCTTTCTATTTGTTCCTCTGCCTCCATCTCCCCTTAATTTCCGCCAAATGTGGAGGTTTCAAGTCTACCTTTCTTTTGCCTCATTTCCCTTCTTTCTATTCTTCCTGATGATCTCATGTCCTCACCCTGGCCTCCCTCTTCTCTCTTTGCTTGCTCTGTTTAAGGCCAAATTATCTCGAGGGTTTTTTATGCCTGGCCGCGGACAAAGAAGCCTTTATCGATGTCGTTTCTGCAGGGAAGCACATCAAAAGCAGCAGGTTTCATTCAGCAGCAGCTGAGTGGCCGTTTTTCATCCACTCTGTGTCATTCTGACATTTCACTCCCATCCTGAAAAAATAGTTCCACAAAAACTGTTTGATGAAAATAGGTGGGTTGTTTTGCAGAAAACCAAAAGCAATGCTTTAATTCATTGTGACAATGATTCACACTGTCTGAAGAGGTGCTATGCCAGCTCACGCTATAGATCAGTCAGTTCATGAGATCTTTACTCGCAATTAACTCACAATAAATTAACATGAATTCACATCATCTACAGTAAGTACCTTCAAATATTTTACAGTCTTGGATGACACAATCAGTTGTTAGCTAGCACTGCTAGTGCACCTCATTTGTTTTTATCTCTCCTTTTTAAATTTGTTCGTAAGCTTAGAAAGATGAGCAGAGAGACGTTGGAGTAGGGGATATGATTCTTATCCATTATAATCGAAGGAATCCATCTTGATCTCTTGTAGCATAAAAAAACACTTTCCAAGCACTAATTAAAGATAAAAAATATTTAATAATATATTATTTTCAAAACATTTAGCTTTATGGGACTGATAGGACAGCTACATTTTCACACTTGAGTGAATATAATTTTTTTAATTTATCTGTAGATGTCTAAAACTATATTTTGATGTCCATGTTTGGCCCTAATAAATGGAAAATAATCATGCAGGGAGTAAAACTCAAGATTACTGAAATTTTATACCTCATGTTCATCAGAACTAAGCAGGCACAAGGGCACACTGACACTTCACAAAGAAATTGAAAAATAAAACCTGTTTTTTTTTTTCTTCCAAGATTTGCCTGTTGAAAGAAATAATGTAAACAGAAGTGGATAATATGCACAGTGCAAAATCGGACAAATTCTTAGCTAATTTTTTAAAGAGTTTATTACTTAAAATCACTCAGTCAGGGAATATAATCAGATTTTTTTGTGAGAAAAAAATATCAAAATAAATATTTTCATTGTTTGTTTCTATATGCTCATAAAATCTAAATGTACACACATATTAACCACTGTGTGACTGTTTCTAGCTATGAAACGGCGCTGTTATAGACTCATTACATGGAGTTCAAACAACAAAAATACCTCTCAGAACCCTGCTTGGTATAATTTAACAATTTTGTGTGATTTACAGTCCCTGAGCACTGCATGCAATGCACTTTTAGTTGTTTGTTTATAAAAATTCACTTCTAAGAACAACGCTGTTTTGGATAAGTACAGGTTTGTTTTAGGTGAAACCAGTTCCATGACTAAACTCTGAAATTATATCCTTTACCCACCAGGTAAACTAATAATATTTATATAAAGCATACGTGTATATTTAAGTGTCCACAATTTGATCCACCCTCCATTAAGCTTTGTGGCAACATTTAACATGCTATTCATTTTTTCCCCACTAGCTACCGTTGTTATTTGTGGCTTTTGTTAAGATCCTTCATTGTAAAGAGTATAATCATTACCAGCCAAAATAATAGATGAAAGCAGCTTCAATAAAAGCATAAACACACCAACAGAAATGTTGTTCAATTAGAAAAATAATGACAGTGAAAGAAAAACTTATGCAAAAGTTTCTAAAAGTGAAAATATTGGAGTCTATCTGATGGTAAATTGCAGGAAAGATGCTGACTATTAATAACTACTCCACACAAACCTCTGTTATAAATATGATATGTAATATATAAAAGATTTGAAGCATTATTTGTAATTGTAAGCAAATCTGAACTACACTGTAACTGCCTATAAGTCGGCATAAGCCGTATAACTATTAAACTAAAAATGGGAAAGGAAAGGCAGAGTAAAAAAAAAAGAAGAAAAGAACTAAGATGCGAATTACTGACTGGAGTCTTATTTTTGCCAGGAGTCAGATCATCGGTTGTTGAATACGAAGAGACCTTTTTTCCCTTCTGTATTTATGGAGCGTTTCCCCTTTTGACTAAATCGAAATAATAAAGAGCCTGCTCTCGATTACGCCTTCACATCATTCCATCCATGTAGCGCCGTGCTCGTTGAACACAGACTCATAAGGGTCGACCCTCATGAAGTAACCATCCGTCACAGGCCTGCAGGGCGACTCCCCTCCCCCCTGCAGTCCTCGGCCATCACAGAGTGAGTGAAGTAAAGAAAGCAACTGCCTCGAAAATCGTTTCCTCCTCATCGAAAGCAGCCAGACCTCTGCAGATGCCCCCTCCCCCCATCTCTTTCCACAAGTGCCTTCTTCCACTTTCCTTTTTTTTTTCCCCGAATGACCTCTGCATCAGCATCTTCCTTTATCTTCTACCTTCATGCCGTATCGTCACTCACCCTGACAGCGCCTCTAAAATCCCCCTCTACTCTCTCTCTTCTGATCAACCCTTCTCTCTAAATTCACTCGTTCATCCTTTTCACTCCCATCCTTCTCATCTGTGCCACTCCCTGTTGTTAGCTTTATACTGCAGCTTTTCTTTACCACTTTCAGTCAAGCTTTCTGTCATTTCTTGACATAAATCCTCCTGGAATGATCCACAAAGAATGCAGCAGATTTCATAGCAGGATGATCAACAAAGCTGCTGACCTACAGTAAATGGGACTTTTATATAACCTGTTTTGCATCCATAAATCAGTACATTTATAGTACGCCGAGATGTACTCCCAACACTGGCAAATAATGGAGAGCATTATACCAGCAAGCAAGAACGAGTAAAACGAAGCAAAAGCGCCCACGTTGCTCTTTTCCACTTGTTCTGACAGGTTAAACTCAGCATTACGGTCGGTCTGACTGATTCTGACATTTGTGCTCCCACATTCAAATCCTCTGCATGTCTCAAAAATCTCAGAGAACAACCTTCGTGTACATTTTTGCTGCTGTCTGAATTCTAGGAGGAGATTCTACGACTTTGCACTTTTTGCCACTAATCTTGCAGCATAGTGAATAATGATGATGGGGAAGAAAAGCTCTTAAGGGAGGAGGGCATTTTTCCATCAACAAAAACACACACTTATATACTCTGGTGACCACAAATAACAACCACTTGTTTTATTTTGATTTTTCATAAATTTTATATTGATGGATTTAGCCAAGCAAAAATCTTCACTAGAGTAGACAACTGTACAGTAGGACTGTTTTCATTTTGTCCTAATTGATGAATCACAGAAATAATTATCAATTTATAAATTTCATCATTTCTTCATAGAAATCTTGAAAATAAATACAATAGCTTTTTAATAAGTTTTTGTTTACATCAAATACATTTTTTGTCACAGAACCGTAGTCAATTTCCCAAATTTTTATTCCCAATTGACCATTCTGCTGAAATTGACTTGCATATGAGGAAACATAATATAATGTGAGCTTTGTCTGAATAAACATTTCAAACTGTTTGACCAACAGGTGGTGCAACACGAGCAAAAAACACACTTTTAAGGGAAGTTCGAGATGTGCACAGAAAGCAGCTGAAACATTGCTCATTAAATTTTATGGCGTTCACAGCAAAGCGCCACGTTTATGAACCAGGAAAAGAATGTTTCATGTAAATTCTGTCCACACAGAATTAACTGGAACGGCATTTAAACGTAACAAGCAGAATTAACAAGGAATCTTAAGAAAACAGAGTTAACTTACTGGCTTTAGCCTAGCACTTTGGCAAGTTGCTCTGCATGAAAATATAAATATTGAAATGTTTCTGAATTAATTTTACTAACAGAAATGAAAGAGACAGAATTAGTAAACACAAAATACTGTCTTATTCATAGAGGGCAGAAAAAGCAAACCAAAGTGATCTTGTAAGAGAAAGTAATAATGAGACTCCTAGAAGAGGTTTATCACTATTCCCTTTTTCTACATTTGTGGATAAAATCTCATATTGTGGTGAAATGGCTTTGTACTTCTTTCTAGACTGACAGACATTAATGACTTTATTTAAAGATTCTGTGTTGCCTTTTGAGATCTTTATCCCTACTTCACATTACCAGACGTTAAAGTGATTTGTTAAAGTGATTTCTTCACTCTAGTGGTCAGACAGTAAAAAAGCCTGAGTTTCTCTAGTGAAGCTGATGCAAAACTCTGGTGAAAATAAACTTAATTTATTTGTTAAGGGGGCTAATTATATTTTCACATAAGCCTAGTTGGGTTTAGATGATGTTTTTATTTCCTTATAAAATCAAATAATTTGAAGACTTTGTATTTATTCTTTCCTTATCAGATATTAATGTCTGAATGATTATCTGAAATACTTACTGTAAGTGTGTGAAATGTCCAAAACAGAAGTAGTACTTTTAATTAGCATTTCATATGAGAAACAAATAATAACTCACCCAGTTTTTTCAGGGAGCTGTAGCGGCTGAGTTCTGGTTTCATCACCGCCTCGTAGGACGGGGGCAGCTGCGCCAGGTTGTGGAAGGAGTGGGAGAAAGACGGGTGGCTGCTGTTGTGTCTCATGCTCCCGGTGTGGATGCCGACCCCTCCCGTACCTTTACCGCTTCCTGAAATCAGGCTGGGCCCAGACGACAGCTGGGAGGTGTTGTTCAAACGAGGTCCGCGCTCTGAGGAAAGACAGGAAGAGATGGACAGGAGGAAGAAACAAAAAAGAAGCAAGTTAGAGATTACAAAAGATTGGATATGAATATAAAAAATATAATGAATGGAAGGAGAGTAGAAGGAAAACAATGAGGTGAGAGTTCAGGAAGAGTAAAACCCCTTAGGCTTTTATCATGTTACAAATAGAAACATCAATGTAATTTTTTGGGTTCTTACATGACAGAAACACAAAGTAGTGCATAACTATAAAGCAAAAGAAAAATTATACACAATTTTCAACATATAAGTTATTTAAAAAATCCTAAAACATCAATCTCTCAAAGAAATCTTATCTAAAGATATGGCCATCCTTAGAGAAAGAAAGAAAGGATGAAAAAACATTTATGGGTGCCAGTAAATATGTGAATGAAAGTGCTCATCTAAACTTTTTGTGGAACAAAAACACCATCCACAACCAGAAACATGGTGGCAGCATCATGCTGTGGGAGAGGGGTAGAAATGCACACCCTGAAACCTGGAGGATAAAGCTTCTAAATGTATAATAGCTACAATAGAATGGTTTAGGTCAAAGCATGTGTTATGATGGCCCAGTCAAAGTCCAGAATTAAATATGACATATGAAAATTAACGCTAACGAATGCTCTCTATCCAGTCTGACTGAGTTTAAGCTATAAAGAAAAATGGACCAAAATGTTTTAATTTCAATCGCAAGACATGCAAAGCTGGTACAGACGCATCACAAAAGACTGACTCAACAGAGATACACACCACACTTTTAACATTTTTTCCTTTTATTCACTGTTACTACTTTGTGTCTGTTGCAAAAATCCCAATGAAATTAATTCAAGGTTTTTGTTGTAACATAGTTAAATTTTTAAATAACCAAGGGGTAAAGATTTTTAAAAGGAACTCTAAGAGGTAATGAAATGAATATGTTTAAAAGGTAGAGAAAAGAAAAAATGGGAAAAAATATAATATAATATTAACAAGAAGCAAAAAAGAAGTAAATGAACAAAGGAAAGGGAAGATTGAACAAAGGAAGAATCTACAAGCTGGGTAACTATCAGTGAACACAGGAAGTGTCTCTTAGCTCCATGGCGACCATCTATAAATACAACTCTGTACTGCTCATCTAAGACTGCAACACCAACATATCAGCCACATATAAATACACAGAAACACACTGATGGCTTCAGGAGGAATCTTAGTGCACATACAGTCACATTTATGCAAAGTGCAAAAGCAGCACATAGATCAGTAAACACAGAAATGACTTGTCTTATGTGAGGTTAGCAACATGGAGGAAGAGGAGAGGGGGGCATAGATGCCTGCTTTGCAGCATGTACACTGATATCAGTTATGTCATAAAGTATACAAACACATTCATATATGCTGCAAACAGCAGAGAGACAGAGCTGTAAATGAGCCAACATGTGGGTGCACTCAGCAGGGACCTCACATGTGGATTCAAACAGAGACAAACGCTCAGATCTTCAATCAGAAACATGCCCATCAGTCACCATCATCCAAACGGGGATCAGAAATGTTGGATCTATCAGGAGAGACAAAGAGAAACTACACCTCTGGGAGTGAGAGCGGGAAAAACTGGAGAACAACAATTAAAGGTTGCATAACGTGGCCATTTACTGTTTCCTGTCTTCAATACAGACACTAGCAGAGTTCATTCAGGGTGGGAACGGTTATGGGCTGCGATCTTGTTAAGATAACTGCAGGACATATACTGGTCATTGACCATTGACAGTAATGGGCTTTAATGGCCAATGATGTCTCTGTTAAGTGCCACCCAGGGAACACACACCACATCGACCTCTGTACTCGTTACACACATACACACGCACATATATTGTGTGAAAAAGCAATGCTAGTTCTGCGATAGTTTTAGTTTAAAGCTGGAAGTGAACATGATGAAGGCTGATAGAGAAAACAAGCAGAAAGCATCAAGTACTGAACATAACATACCGTGTTTATGTACCAGCATACAACTTAACGCAAAGATGACCATGTGTGTTCATGTGTGTTTGTATATGTACAAAGAATCTTTATGGAAATCTTCTCAGATTTGTTCATTTTATGTGATGCAGGGAACCACTTCACTGAACTCCCCTCTGCACTGCCGCCTTTCCAACTCCAGATGGTATCCACTAAATACTAACAGAATCAGATTAACCACTTTAGGGTGAGAGAAAAAACATCTGTGCATGGGAAATGAGCTGTTTTTATTTATTTTTTTTACAATTATTACACATCTTTAAGTAATCCAAAATGGGTTTTCTAGATTTCAGTTGTCTAAAAAAGAAATCCCTTCTAGTTTATGATTTATTAGCCAAGTTATTGTTTTTTGTATTGATGTTCTTCTAAGCAAATCTAGAACTGCCATCAAAAGTTTACATTTATCATCATGGCAATAAATGTCATTAGTTCTGGGGAAAATTCTAAAACATTATAATGATCAAACATAACACTTTACCGAGTTTTATAAACAAGAATTGATTGCTTGATTTAAATTTGTGGACTGAAAAGGCCCTGACCAATAAAACATGATGCTGACAGAAAACCTTCAAGCTTGGCAGAAATTAGAAAAATCTGGGGAATAGTTTTGAGATCTGAGCCAAAAAGACAGAAAGACAAGTATTGTGGCCAAGAAACAGCAGTGAAGCACGTAGATACTGTAGAATGCTAGAGGGCTGCTAACAGTGGTACTGGGGCGTTGCACAAAGTAAGGCAATACTCAAAAAATTTCAGTCACGTCAAGATCTGATATCATTCAAAACTTGTAGATTGTTATTATAATATACAGTATATTGTTGTTATAAGCTGAGTCAGGGCCAATTCAATACCACTTAGGTTTATTATTATAAGGTCTTATCACCTTGAAAAATGGATGCTTTTAATAAAAACCTATGATAAACATATGTAAGAATTTGGCCAGAACTGTACAACTACTGTGCCCTTTTCTTACACAATTAAGTCATTTTGCAATGATGTGCAACTTGTATAAGGACTTCTACCTTCAGAGAAGATAAAATGTATCACATTTTTCAGGGGGTATAAGTATCAGGTCGGTATACATAGAAATTGGGAAAAAGTTCAATATGTGACTCTAATAAAGTGGCTGTTAAAATGGAAAAACAAGAAGAATCCATCAAAAAAAAAGAAAGAAACAAGCCAAAGAGAGAAGAGGTCATGTAATGGAGCATGACTAAAAGAGGACAAACGATCCAATCAAGGTTTAAAAGCTCTAAAACCACAAATGTCTGATCATTAGAGGACATTAATGAGCTAAAATCCGGAAGGTGTTTGAAAGATTTTTCTGTTAAATTCAGTGTCTCTTCCTGATATCCATTAACCCAAATTAAAGAGAGCGCAACAAATGATAGACGTTCCCAAGCTTTGATTCTAAATGTAACCTAAAACATCAATTACTTTTAGTTTTCTTTCACTAATGAACGCCATCAATGTAACATCTGTAGGCAAAGCTGGCTCTAATCACTGCAGATGCCTTCTTGTGTAATTCATTCCAGAGGAAACGCATGTAGGTGTAGACGCTCAGAATAACTCGCACTAAAACTTAAAAAGTTCAGTGGAAATCACACTGATCTCTTTACCATCCGATCGCCATGGTAACCACATCCTACAGATCCTTCATCAGCGTTACTTTACATTCAGAAGTAGCTCATTTCCTTTCATGGACATAAGTTGACATCAGTTGGGTTTTTTTTTAGATAAACGACTAGCATTGCTTTTTATTTTCTTGGTGCAAAGCTGGGAGAAACAGAGAGCTGCTCTGTTCGCAGCAAACCCTCCTCTCATGTTCGGTGTCAGCTGTAAGCGCACTCACACGTCACTGTGGCACAGAGAGATTAAAAAAAAAAAGAGAGAAGAACAAGCACATTTGGAAGCAGGCTTGTGGTGGTAGTGGGTGACGAGAGGTGGGCAGACAGACTTGCAGTAAAGCCAGGGCAGGCCAGACAACTTTAAGCTCACGCTCTTATGAACAACGTGCCAATTTCAACACAGCTTCCACACAGAGAAGCCACACACAGACACAGTGTTGAGACTGGCGCAGCTGTTTTAAGAGCGCGCTCCAGCAGGCTAACAGAGACAGACGAACAGGGTGGTGGGGAGGCCGTGGGTCCGGCCGGCAGCTCGCCGCCGCCCGCGCTGGACTCGCGCTGCTAACCACGAGGCTTACCGATGGTAGCAGAGTGTTTGGGGCTGGAGGCAGACCCCTGCTGGTTAAAAGGGTGGTGCAAGTTCCCAGCTGCAGAGAGAGCAGAGCCAACAAACTGATGGACGACCACTCGAGAGACAGAGAGCGTGTGTCGCGTAAGCATTTGTGTCAGTAAAGAGACAGAGAGGGACAGCGGTAGAGACAGCAGAGAGAGGAGAAATGGACAGGAAGGAGAAAATAGCATTCCCGCCAGGAATTATATTTCTGTCTGTTTCATTTGTTTTAAGGTCTGAATTTTGCACCAAGCTTAATTCAACTGCTAAGTCAGCAAAATATACATACAAAATGACTTAGGAGCTTTGTTTAGCTTCTCTAACAGAAGGTTTGACAGTTATCTCATCAGTATTTTCTGCAGAACAATCCAAATCATGGAGAGAATGAAAGAAAATCAGAGGAAGAGAAAGAGAATGAAAAGCAAAGGGAGAATATTGGTTAATTCATTTATTTTCTCTGCAACTTTGAGCTTTCTCTTACCTCCACTGATCCCCATCACAACAAAAATAATCCACGTCCCACTCTACTAAATTCTATAAGCTGTGCATTTTTCTCAACATTTCATTAATCGTCACAGAAAATGACAATGAGTCAAAATGTGAATTAGATCGGATGTTCATGGTTATATTTCAAATAATCTGTCGATTTTTCCTGTAAGAAATATGTAGCTCAGAAATGTATATGGTTCTTTGCAAAGTTTTTGTAATTGCGTATATTGTACAATAGTAAAAGATGAAGATAATTAAAAACCATTTGTAGTAAAAAATATTTTAGTAACTCCTTTATCTGTGTAATTTTGTTTTTAAAGCTAACTTATTCATTTCCTTTTCTGTAAAATTGCAGCGTCTGACAGCTTCTCAGTCCCAGCAAAATGTTTTCCACCTCAAGTGAGAATTGTGTTACTGCTACTGAGTTTGAAGTGAGATTTGAAAACCAGGAGAACAGCAGTGATAATTACCCTCCCTATCACTCGGGACACAGTGAGCAAGCCGGATCCGAAGGCTCGTGTAACCTGAATGTGACACTGTCGCTTTATGTTTTCACCTCCACAAACATGCGAATGCGTTGGCTTCGACTCGAGCCGCTCTGTCACTTACTGCGGTTGTCTTTCAACTGCAGGACGGGGGTGTACAGGTTTTTGGATGTGCGGCCGTCGGATGTGGTGGCGGTCAGCACGGCGGCGTTATTCCTGTCTCCCTGCTGCACGGGGCTCGATTGGTGACGCAAAATGTCCACCAGGGATCTGACTCAGTGCAGGAAAGATGAGTGGATCAGAGTAGAAAAAGGTGAGAAGAGGGTATCATTCAAAAAATGCATTTTTTATCTTTAATGTCTTGTTTTAATTGGGGTTTTTTATGATGTCAAGAATATAAAGTATCACTTTGAAACTATTAAAGTATGGAGTAAAAGTGTCAGTTTTGTTTCATTGTGTACATTAATATTAAAATTAAGTCAAAAGTTCAGATATTAAACATAAACTTAAATAATAATTCAACTCTATATGTAAGGAGCAGTATTTCTGTCTGGAGATGCTGATGAAGGAGCACAAAATTATCTGCACAAAAATAAGCCTTAAAGACCCCCAAGTGAATATTTGATGGTAAAATTAAGGGAGCAGTACACATGACCCAGTCCCAGAAAATTGAATGAAAACTATAAGAACATTAAGAGGAAACTCCCCGACTGCTGGAGGTCAGCAGCTTGATAAAAGGAGTGCATTTTTTTTCCATAGCAATTTATAGCCATTTCTTCCTCACTGTTAACTTTCCTTCAGGGCAGACTTTAATTAAATGAAACACGATAATAGTAAACAACAATTCCCTGATCCATCGCCTCAGTAATTGCTACCACAAATCACCCAGCCTGTTTTAACTCTGGTGGGTGTCGAAGAGCAAAATGAGCCCAGAACGAGACTGAAATTCAAATCTATCCGTTTTTTTAATTTGAAGAAAAAAAACTGAAGGTTCAGTTTAGCAACTGTTTACTTTAAGTTCCACCAGTGGAAAATAATGAAACACATTTTATTTCGGGCTCTATGAGAAAGCTCTTTAGTCAGTCTCACCTGGGCATGTTGACATCTCTGTTGCGGGGTCGACGCGCCACCTTGCTGAAGGCGACCCTGACGCCCACAGCCACCACCAGCGTGAAGGATATCACCCCTCCGATCACGTAACCCGTACTGGAGGAAAAAAAAAACATAAAGTCAGGCAGAAAGGTACGGAGACCCAGGCAGAAAAAGAGAAAAATGTATGATTTCTAGTGTTCTGCTCTCAATCGCTTAGTGGCTTTAACAAAGCAGTTCCACCTAAAAAAGGTTCAGTTAAAGTATTTCAGTAGGTTTGAACCTCTGCATTCAGAAACAACATGAGCTTAGATCAGGTATCAAAGTACTGAATTCAACTTGATATTTTGGATTGCCATAGTTTGCTTTCACATTGCAGTAACAATCCGATCTGCTCCACTTCAAATGTTGTACTAAAATTCAGATACATATCCGATTATAATATCCCAATCAGACCAGTCCTGGCTCTGACTGCACATCCAAAACAGATCCTTCATGTTGTGATGATCTTGTGACAAAACTGTCGTTTCTCATTGCTGAACAACTTTAAAACCAGTCCATAAACTGTTCTATCCATCAGAGGTGGGGACTCGAGTCACATGACTTGGACTCGAGTCAGACTCGAGTCGTTAAAATCACGACTTGAGACTTGACTTGAAAAAATGCTCAAAGACTCGGACTTGACTTTGACTTTCATGCCATTGACTTGGGACTTGACTCGACTTGAAGCTGTTTACTTGAAAAGACTTGATATTTTTTTACTCAAAGTCTTAAAATTTAAAACACATTATTTATAAAGTGGCGTCATTAATTAATTTCACTCATTCCGTATCAATATGCGCAGACCGTCACTATGTTTTTCCTCTCTCCTTATGTATGTGTGTGTACGTAGCTGCAGCACAACCAATCAAATTAACAGGATTTGGACGTTTAAAAAAACGCGGCAAAGCTGCAGAGCTCAGGGAACGAAATACGAAATAACCGCTCGAATATGCTTCCGCGAGTAATTTCTTTTGGCTACGTAGGTTATGAACTTTCGACTAAAAAACGAACTGCAACTTGTAAAACATGCAAGAAGAGAATATCGGATGGAGATGCCACGACGTCCAACTTTGTCCGGTATTTGAAGCTTCACAAAGATCGGTAGGTGGCACTTTTCTTTTGCTGTAAGATAGTTGACTATAGCTAACTTCGTGTTAGCATGTGTACTCCGGGTTAAATTGGTGATTATTTACCATAAATCCGGTCCTTCAAATGCCTCCACAAATAATGTGCACCGTGTTAGCTCAGGAAGCCGGTGGATAGTGAGCGGGGCTCCGGAACAGAAAGCAGATTCTGGACCTGAACACAGGGAACAGAGTCTCTCTGTCCCATCATGATGATGAGCCGGGTCTAGTATCATCTAAGGATGGTTGGTGTATTTGAAGACATCTACGTTGGGAAATTATATTGACAATATATTGTTTACTGCAGTCAGTGCATTAAGTCAACTGTTTTTGACTTAATGCACTGACCGGCGTGACTGTCACATGTCGCACAGAACCCATTTCCAAGTAGTATAGCTTTGCTGGAAAAAAAAAAAGACCAAATACAGTGACTGTCCCAAATAAATTTTGTGTTTAGAATATCTGTCCCATATTTACGGAGGACTGAAACTAACATACTTAGAAATAAAAGCAGAAAAATAAATGCACCAGACCTTCCTGAGTTTACTTGTGATAACTTCATTTATACTTATTTCATTTTTTGAAAACTATGATTGTTGTAGTGTTGATGTTTATTTATGAATAGAAGGAGTAAACTGAAGTCAAATGTAATTCATGAAAGGCTGTAATTTATTTTCTGACATCTGTTTACTTCTGACAGATTTGAAGAATACCAGATGAATAAGAGGATCACAAATGAACCTCAAATACATATTTTAAAAAGAACAAATGGTCTAATATTTGAATTTTATGTATAATTGCAAATTATTAAAAAAAAAAAAAAAAACGACTCGAAATGACTTGAAATTAAAGGTTCCTGACTTGAGACTTGACTCGACTTTGCCTGTCTTTACTTGAGACTTGACTCGGACTTGAGGACAGAGACTTGAGACTTACTTGAGACTTGCAACACAGTGACTTGGTCACACCTCTGCTATCCATTATTACTCCCATGAAGAGTGTGCTGTTGTGTGGCGTCAACAATTTTCTGCGCTTGTAGGTCGCTTTAGATTTGGAAATGGTTCACACTTAAGTTTCATTGTGGTTGGTTTTAATCAGTAGTATGTAAGACCATGCAAAAAAAAGAAAAAAAAAAAACGGATTTTAGCAAAAATATCAAAATTGAGCATCAAGACCTGCTGTGTGAACAAAGCTTCAGGCCTGTCCACTCCTTGGGACGCAAATTATTTACTTTCTCACCTATTACAAAAACTGTGCCATGAAAGTTGAAGTCATAATGTGAATTTATATTTATATTTGGTTTTCATTAAGGCTGACGTTTTGGTAATCTTTCAGACGTTTTGGTAGCTCTTTAGATTTCTGAAGGTCTTGTTATGACAAAAGTACAAAGAAATTAGAGGTGGTTTTAAAAAATGTGTACATTGATCTAAACTAATTATTTATATGCATCATGTGATTTTTTTCAACTCCAACCCTGACCTGCTGCTCTGCTGCTGCAGCGTCTCGAAGTCGGGGTCGGGCTTGTTGGCAGCAGGCACGCTGACGGGGGCCTGCGGGTCAGCCCACACAGGGGAAATGTAGTTTTTGCAGGACTCCTGGTCCAGTCGGTTCCTCCGGTGCTCACAGCAGAACCGGTATTGGCAGGTACCACAGCAGTAGCGATACGTGCCCTTGGAGCAGTTGAACGTGTTGTCAAAGTGCCCCATGACGTCATAGTAACCCCTGGGGAACAAAGCATAAAACAGAAATCTGAACTTTTGTGATCAATGTATTTCATCACAGAAAAACACATTCCACTAAGTTTTAAAATCTGGAGTGTATTAAAATAAAAAGCAACAAAAGTTACAAGATAGTAGGCAAGATAGTAAATAACAGAAGTCATGAATAACAAATTAAAACAGACAAAAAGTTGAAAGCTTATGTATGTTTTGGATCTCGTCTTATATTTCCCTGCTTGTTCTGCTTCTGGCTGCCTGAATGTGGTCGCAGTGTGTGGCTTGCCAACAGACAACTGATTTAGAGCTGATTATCTGTTGCCTAGCAACAGCAAGACGCCTCTCAGTGCAGAACATGAGCTTTGGTGGGATCAAGATGAGAGCTGCAGGAGAATCATGATGTTCTTTGCTTTTATGGCATTCAGTAAGATGAACACATTAAACGAGCCGGTGGAAGCTGCAGTCACTCAAACAGCAGCCTCACTTCTGCAAATGGGAACATATTATAATCCTTTTTCTTAAACTTAACCTAAAGTAACAAATGCACTTTTCAGATTTTAATTTTCAGCCTTCGTTTGTTTTTCTTGCTCCCGTCAATTTTTCTCATTTTATTTTATTTTCCCTTTTTGACCTTGCTAAACAGGGATGAGCTCGACCTGCAGATTTGGCTGGACAACATGAACACTTCCATCCGGTGAAATTTCATGCAAACAGCTCAGCTTTTTATCTGTTGTCTGCTTCTAACAGGCTTTTAGTCTCTCTGGCTGTATTTCCATTCATGTGGAACCTTTTCTAATATCTGGAGATTAACATATTTAGCACTAAAGCAGCATGTTGCATGTCGACTACGCCTTCACAGGTGGATCTAGGGTACCAAGTCACTTCCAGGTTTTTTTTAAAAACATAGTTTAATAGACAGCTTAAATTTTAAAGTCATTTTAAAGAAATACCAGGCAAAGTGCCACAGTGACCAGAGCTTAGTTTGGCTTTGTGGAGTATTAAGTAACTTAGTGCTGGTTCACCCACACCTGTGCACTGTTGGCCAGCTGGCTAAACAATTTCTAAACCAAATTTTTCATGCTTACAAAAGATGTTTGAATGTATTTTCAGTTGTGAAAATCTTTTGTCATGTAGATTCCAAATGTAGCATCACCCATCCCCTTTATTAAAGTACCACTGCAATTTCATTTTTAACTGTAACAACAGGCATGAATGTAAAGCAGCGGACTGAAGCTGGGGCAAACTGGAAACTACTGCTAAGTTCAGAAAGTATTTATTCTACAATTCTGCTCAATTCTATGTATCAGAATTGAAATAATAAGAATCAAATGTGATATTATTGACATAACTGTAAACTAATATGTTACTTTAATAGAAGTAGGGATTATAGATTATTTTCTGTTAGAAAAAAATGTATTATATTACCTTTTTTGATACCAATTGACTTTTCAAATTGTGGAACTATTATTCTGTAGTTATTTTACTACTTTTGTAGTGCTTTTTTTCCTTTTAGATTTGCTTGGCAGAATACTAAACTTTTTTTTTTTTTTTTTGGAATTTCACAAGTAAAATTTGACTTTAACAAAAATAACTGCATCACAGAACATTCATACCTGCAAACTTCTCCATTATCCACCAGCGGCGGGGCCACCTGGGCCCCACTGAGCGGAGGCTTCAGTGGGTTTTCCGTAGCGTTCCGTGGAAACATCCTCTGTGGGAGGGGCTTCGGTGGGAGCTCAGCCACCGCCGCCGGTTCGTCATCGTCCTTCATCTCAGCCGCTTTCGGTGGCACTTTGGATCCGCCACGGGGGTTTGACTTGTAGCCGGTCAGGAGGAACAAGGTGCTGCCCGTTTTTCCAGCAGAGGTGCCACTGCTGCTGCCAAGCATCCTGCCGTCGCCGTCGGCATCTCGCCGCTCCACGGTAACGGTCAGGGAGGAAACAGGAAGGCAGGAGAAAAGCAACAGGATGACAAAAAGGGAAATCATCCTCTTTGAAAGCGTGGACTTCATTGTTCTGGGATAAAGTTCTTCAGCCGTGATTTAGAAAAGGAAATCAATTATCAGAGTTCAACTCCAAGATGGCGTCTGGCTGAAATATAAAAACCTTTGTGATGAAAATGTTTCAACTTCAGTTGTTAGTTCAGATGCAGTTCAGCAGCTGTTTTATGAATGTGTTTGGCATTTCACTCGTTCATCTGAATGTAAACATTTCTCTGGATAGAAATCCCTCCCAAAAGCAGCTTGTGTAAACATTGAGGTTTTCAGAGATTTTAGGCCCTAAACAAACTGCCTGTAAAACAGTTTAATAAACCAGCCAACTTTAACTTCACAATATGACTGTGTTGAATGGCACTGGGTTCTGAATAATTAGTATAGGTCTGTCAGCTGACAGAGTGGCATTTATTCCCCTTGGCCAAAACTCAAAACTTTTCTAAACGGCAGTATTTACACATTTACTGTAAACAAAAGAGAAGAGTTTGAGGAAAACTGTAAACTCTTAACAAAATGACCAATGGGAACGCTCGGTTTGGCAAGTAACAAATTGCTATGGAAACGGTGGATTGTAAACATTTAGCGCTGTATGTAAACTTCAGATCGCTCGAACCGATGTTGGATCTATTCTTTCGGGAGTTTGGCACTTCTGTTGTCCGTTGTAAATTAAAAAAAATAATAATAATCTGACATGGAAAGAAAATAATTTTATTCCAGGCTATGTGTCTGTAAACAACTGTGATGGCAGCTTCAGAGTTCTCAGCTTTGTTTGGCTAACAAGCTGAAAGAAAATCAGTTTGAATTTGGCACAAGCTTCTTCAGTTTGTACATCTTCTAAGGACACTATCAATTTCCATAATTAGCTCCATTAAGTAACTTAGAGGAATCAGTAAAGGTCTGTATGCTTAGGAGTTTGGTCTAAATGCTGGGGTTTAAAAACTGTGATGTTGTTGAATGAATTTACTGCAGATGAACAGCATCGAGCAGCATCAGGACTTTCAAGAAAAAGAGTTTTTCCAGCAGCTACTGGAAGGAAACGGTCAGTCCATTAAACTGGAATGTCAATGGAAGCTGGTGAGAACTTAAAACTGAAGACTTTTCTTTAAAAAAAAAAAAGCTTTATGTGCGTTCGATACCCTTGCTCGAGTGTCTCTGCTCTGAGTTTAGCTTGGCCCAACAGAAGAGAACAAAGGAGGGCTTGGGCCCGGTTCTAGCAGGGCAGAGAGGTTCTGCCCACAGAACAGACATGAAACTGTCTGGATTCATCCGTCAATGCAGAGGAAAACGGGACGCAGACGGGGAACTCGGCGTGGTCACTGTGGCTGCCACGATTTGACGCCGCGGACGATCCGATTGCACAATTCTTGAAAAAGCAGTTAGAAAAACTACAAACTTACAAGATCCTCTTTCCTCCAAACATACGAATTTGGGCTTTCTTCATGAGCTGTTGCCTCATGGATTCCCTGAATGTGTGTGTGCACCAATATGACGAAGATCACTTTGTTAGAAAACAAAAATCTAAAACACTGTGAGAAGCTTTGCAAATGTAAAAGTTAATCTGTATGGCTGGTGTTCGGTATGGCTTCAGGTTATGATCTTTTTTTTTTCCTTCTTATAAAATTATTTTTCTTTCACGTACAAACATGAGTACAGTGAAAGGTTTTAAATTGCATGTTTTTTCATGAATAAAAATAGGAATGCTGAAGAGTTCAGTGGGACTTGATAAAGGGGGATTTCACGTCAGCAATCAAGCTCAACATATGGAAGAAACGAGACGACAATGACTGAGAAGCCTTTCTAATGTAAGCAACTGGAAGAAGGAGATAGGCAAAGTGTCAACAGTGTTTCACAGCGCAGACTGAGAGGACAGTATACGTCTAAGCCTTTGAGATAGCAGCAGCAGCGACGGCGGTGATGATGGCGGGCTTGGATTTATCTGGTCAAACGTGGCTTGTGTTACCCGTCAGTCAAAACGGCGCTCCGATTTAAAATAAAACCTTCAGACGCCGTCAGAGAATTATCACTTCTCACCACACGCTTCCTCTGTCACTCCGCAAACTGTTAATAAAGCACTTTGAACCAATAATGCACTGATTATGGTCTTGGTAGGAAAATCACGTAGTTTTCATATTAAGAGCAGCAAACACTGAAAGATTAAGCAGTCAGGAGTAAATAAGTTGTTAATATGACATTAAAGGTTCACGTTGGCAAATAAATCAGGTTCTGAGGCTGGAAAGACTAAATACTGTATGATTATGTAGAGAAATGTAGTTTCATTAAATATTGTTTTTTGCTTTTCTTTGACACAGTCAGT
The DNA here is from genome assembly GCF_003331165.1 of Xiphophorus hellerii. Lineage (NCBI taxonomy): Eukaryota > Metazoa > Chordata > Actinopteri > Cyprinodontiformes > Poeciliidae > Xiphophorus > Xiphophorus hellerii. The sequence continues at coordinate 3,908,439 of NC_045684.1, read as the reverse complement.
TTGGCATCTGCTTTTGGTCTCGTTGGAAAAGAAAAAGAAGAAGATAAAGAAAAAGCTCTGAATCCTTCATCCTGGCCATGAAAAAGGGGGGAAAATAGAAAAAAATAAAGTGAAATGTATAACAGGAGTTTGAAAGTTGAAAGAAGGGGAGCTGGGAAAATTCCCCCACTTGATAATGAGATGTTCCCGATCTGGTCGTTCACTCTGGTTTGATCACAGGTCCCACAGTTTTCACACTGCAAGACAAGAAAACATGCATCACATTAGGAGGGAAACACTTTAAAATCTATATTTGTACATGTTGTCTGTAATAACTTGTGGAGAAAGATGAAAAATAGGTCAGTATCAAGTCAGTGATGGATATTCACACTATTCACAAACATTTTCTTTATACATCAAGTTTTAATGACATCTGCAAATTCAGCAGAGAAATCTGAAAATTGTTCACATCACTTCTATGTTTTTGTTGGACTGCATAAACTAAATTACTGTTAGAATAAATATATGTGGAATATATTCAGCCATTGACTAACAACGATATATTTAAAAATAACAATGACAGTTAAGTTGGCTCAAAGTCTTTTTTTTTTCATTTAAGGTCATTTTCAGTTCAGGTTCATTTTTTTCAAATCCTAAAATAAAAAAAAAAAGACATTTCATCTGTCAAACAAAAGTCCTAACAAGTTCAAGTTAAAGAAGTTGATTTCAAGCAGCTACAATACAGGGTCCCTGAAAGCTCTACTGTGTAGCAGTGCATGAATCAACACTAAAAGATGAAGATTCAAACACAGGGAAATGTTTGATTTTGCAAAAACAAAAAGCGAAAGCATTTTCAAGGCTTTTCTATTTATAGATTGTCAAACATGAATTAAATTATCCTACAATCATCACAGATTCTTTAAAACACATTGAGAACAGACTAAGGGATGGGCTTATGTAATTTTCCCATTATAATTACATATTTTTCTGCTGAAAGTCAGATACAAAGATGGATCATAGACTTTGCTCATCATCTCCACATAAATGCTTCTGTCTAAACAGTCAGCTCTGCTTCTGCTTGTTTTTCCATACTGTGACCTATCACCTCCATCAAACCCATTTTATTTAAAGCAACAATCAGAACTTGTCTTTTCTAAATTTAGTAAATTATTTAAACAGGTTTAACAGAATACACTCATATAATAGTGTCAGCATTGGGCTGTAAATATGGCAGTCCACCTTTAAACAGTAAGCAATGATACCACTACAACGCTATAATGGTATCATCAGATGTATAATTGAAGAGCATGCTTCATACAAAATGTAGCCTGCTTCTCAGAATGTAGCATACCATCACACATAAAACAGGAGCTGACAGCAGAGATGTGACTTTGATAGAGGTAGCAGGGGACGTGAGAGATGCCATATGGGCCCATCTGACAGAGGGACAGAGGAAGAAATGGATCACAGATGTGTGAATGTGTTCTGTTTGCAGAATGAGGCCTTCGTCGCTGGGAGTGGTCCAGCATCACACTGCTCTAAAGATCTCATTATTTTATAATGCTGTTGATGTGACTACAAAATGTATGAAATGAGTCAGAATATTGCATTTATCAAGTGTGACACTGACTAAAATTAGTCTGTTTATGAAAGAAAATAATCTCTTTCTGTAAAGTAGGGATGCAGGATATCAGAAAAGCATGTGAGATGTGAAAACATAGTTAAATGTTGCTACGGTGACATAAATAAACAGATAAGTGCACTGTTTATGCTGTTTATGGTTTAAATTAAACTTTCGATTCCATCAACAACGCTCTTGAAAAACTTGCATCTGGCTACAGCTGCTGTGTTAGAGTTATAGTTATTAAGAATATTAGAAAAACATTTCTATGTCCCTGCTAAATATTCTGCTGCTTTAGAGTTATACTTTGAAAGTCATACTGCAAATAAATGTGTAGATTTGGTGATCCTACAGTAGCTTAGGATTTAATATTTTCAGAATCTGGATAATTTGGAAAAGTACTTGGATTTTGAGTCTTTGTTCCATCCATCCATCCATCCATCCATTCATCCATTTATCCACCCATCCATCCACCCACCCAATCATCCATCCATCCATCCATCCATCCATCCATTCATCCATCCATCCATCCACTTTGTTATGGTCTGCCACAGAACTGTGGGGTGTTTTAGTGAAAGAGTGAAGCAATGTCAGTGTAGCAATTTTTCCACTATTTTGAAAGTGTGAAGAAATAGATATAATATATATCTCCAAATATCTGTTCTTGAACATAACTATATTAATATTGGATATTTACATTGGTCTAAATGTTTGTATTGGTGCATCGCTAATAAATATAAAGCATATTTTTTGTGTCAGGTTCTGCTAATGACTGACTGTAACTGCAAAGACATTTCTCATTAACGCCACTCTTATGTCCGTCATTAAACTGGATTTTTGCCTCTAAACAAAAGTGACACTTTGTAAAGATTAATGGACTCAGATAGAGCCAATACACAATTCAGAGCCCATATACTTGGATCCAGAGTCAGAATAATACACCGCCTCAAACACATGCCTCAAAATGAAAACATACCCTAGCAGTGACTGCTGTTAATTTTAACTCACTTGTGATTCATTTTCAGGTCACAGTTACAAAAAAGCAGCTTTAATTTATGGTATCAGTCATTTGCTAATTGCAGATAGAATTTACAGTATTTTTTTCTTCACTTTCGCCCAAGAATCTTGGATCCTTCTGTTACATTTCAGAGCAAACAAAAATGAGATCACCATCAGGACAAGACTCATCTCCTGGAGCAACAACAATACCTCCAGCTGATACTGTAGCAGTCAGAGCAGCAGAGCCAAAGAAAGAAAGACCTCGACAAGACAGCAGAGAAGGAGAGCTTAGAAAATAAATGATCAGTTGTAAAATATAAGTGAAGGGGGAAAAATAGAAGAACAGCATGTTCTGGGGTTAGGCTCGGAGCTGAACTATATCCTGAATCACAATAACCTAAATAGGCCGGTCCTCCTCTCTGCTGGAAAGTTCTGGGCGCTCTGCTGCCCTGACAGCTTGGCTTCACATCAGTGTGTCTCGACCCTCCAGGGGCTTTTCCGACCCGCTTCCTCAGATGTCGTAATTAAGAAGCCCCCGCTGACAAATAGCCGAACTTCTACTGGCTTTCTAGGCGGCAAGTGTAATGATTCAATAAAAACTGGGAATATGTGAGCGCATGTATAAAAGTGCGGATTTAACACATTGAAGTTAACACTTTTATGCTCTGCATGGAGCTGAAGTACCATTTCTTTCTGTTTATTATGACTGTTGAATCTGTACATGATGGTTATATTTAAAGAAGTGTATGGTATTAGATGTAATAAAATTAACATAACACAGAAAGAGCACTGAAAGGAAAAATTAAGCACCACATCCATGTCATGGATGAATTTGTACCCTGTATTCTGTCCCCCAGCTGATCTGGCAGTTTGTCTGTCTGTCTGTCTGCACTATTTTCTGGTGAACAGGCCAGTGTGGCTGCATGTAAATCCCCGCTGTTATCCCTCTGTCTTCCTGCTTCTCCCGTCTCCCTGCTGATCTCGGTCATCCGCCTTGCTGTGCTTGTGACACACATGCATGAATTTGTCCTGCTGACTCCCTCCTAGCAGTGTGTACTAGGAATCACTAAACAGAATTAACACCTTTACATCATAAATCATTTTACATATGCTTTTGTTACACTATTTTGAACAGTAACAACTTTGTTCAGATAAATGAATTCCTCTTTTGTGGCCAAAGCTGCAACTCTACTTGTCTTATTTAAGAGAATAAATCTCTGAAAAACACTATGTCTTGGTATTTTTCTTAATTTGTTCATTGTACGATTTGCTAGTAATGCATCAGCAAACAAAATGTCAATATTTTTCTATTCATTTATCTAAACTGCAGTAATCGTCTACTTGAAAATGCAGTTATTTTAAGCGCTGAGTGTTATAAAACCTAAATGTATGAGTAATCCTTCCCTGAGCGATGCAAGCTTCTAGAGTTTGGCGACTCTGTAATGTTGTGCCTCACTTACAGGGATGACAACTTGTAGATCGCGAAGCATATGGACATGGCTACTGCCAGTGACTTACGTTTCTGTTAAGGCTTTTGGTTGCTAAAGTAAAACAGGCAGTTTTTGTAAAACAGGACCCTGTTCCTTTTTTACATAAAGCCACAAAATGTGGGACATTTTATTTATCATTAATTTAAGTGATAGACCAACAAAAGGTAGTGGACAACTATGAAGCTAAAAGAAAACCACAGCCCTACAAACACTGATGTTGACAAGGCTTCTTCAGGACACCAGCCACATAAAGAAGTGTGTTTTTTTATCATGAAATTGCATGTAGTAAATGCATTTAATCATATTTCTGAGTTTTCTGAAATGTATTACTAATGAAACAAATGAGAAAAAATTGTATAATTACATTTCAACAGTTTTCATACATTGTTAATTGGAATTAAGTACTGAGAGTTAATCAAAAGTCTTATGATGGCATTTTTACGATAATGATAAACGGTACAATAAACGCCCCAAACTCTGCAGCCTCTCACAAGTTTTCTTCCAGGATTGCTTTGTATTTAACTCCATTCATCCTCCAAAAACCATTCATAGAAAAACTATCCCACACCATGATGCTGCCACCACCATGTGTCACCATACTAATAGTGTGTTTAGTCTCATTATAAGTGCAATGTGGCAAAACTCAAAAAAGTTCAACAAATATCAATCATTTTGCAATGCATTGTAACAATTACTTTACAAATAAGTTTTATTGCGCTGAAATTTTTATTAAATAAAAATGCAGACCCAAAATTCAACCAATCAGTAATGAGTGGAGCATTAATTAGCCAGAATAGAAAACAGAGTGTGTGCATTAGGGGACAGTTTACGCACTAAAGCATAGATGTTGTTCATCTGTGTCATGTTTACAGTACACTGTAGGTCTGTTTCCATATTGCATGCATGACTGACTTTCATTGGCAACTGCACATGAGTTTTAAAGACACAAAAGCTCCCTGACAGGCGGTGACCCCCTCCGTCATGGCACAAACACTATCTTTCCTCACTCCATCCATCCATCCATTCACTCCTTCCCTCCCTCCCTGGCTGTGCGTGGGTTGGAGTGTTTCACTAGGAATAGCTTAGCACCACTGAAAAGAGATAATGTAAAACAACAACAGAGGACAAAAAATGTAACGCTGAAAGAATTTACTCATTTCATGTTTAAAATATTTGTAAATGCGCCACAAATTTGAAGGAAAAAAAAACCCGTCTCATTGTCTCAGAACTAGCATGATTTAAAGAATCTGCTCTCAGTTTACTCATCCTCATCCACTCAATTCCTCCTTTAACACCATTTCCTTTCATCCACCCCACAATCTCAACCTTTCTCTGCCTCCTCTCATCTCTATTCACCCCCTCCTCCTGACACCTCCCTTCTATGAAGCATGCTGGGAAGAGAGCCAGTGCATAAGGGCATGCAGCAGCAGCAGCAGCAGCAGTAGGACTTGCAACAGCGTAGCTCTGTATTCTAATATGGAGTGGGGCGAAGCTTGCAGAGCCTTCAGCATGGTGAACTCTGTCCATAAAGGTCAATGCACTGCCCTTGTGTTGTCCACTGATGCAGCGATGAAACAAAACGAGCTTCAAAATAAAAATCCATAAATGTACCCTGGTTTTCAGATGACTACATAAAGAATGAAGTATTCCACGAGGTCCAGGCCTCCATTAACTGTCTGTTATTGCACACGGTGATGTAAAACGGCTTTTCATGGAGGGCGATGTGCTTGTTGCAGACCTGAACCGTCTGTGCACTGTTCAGACTAACTGTTTGGTTTTGTATTAATGTACATATTGTGCACTAAGCATTATAATTGTCCAATATATCAAGAAACAGGGATTAAAAGAGTGTAAAACTAGAGTTACAGTGGATGTGATTTCACTCACAACATTGAAATCCAAACCCTAAAATTTGTCCAGTAACAAAACATGGATTCATCCAGTTTGCCTGCAGGGGTGGGGGTCTGTTGCCAATCTCCAACATGACAAAATATGGCTGCGGATATGAAAACCATTAAATTGGCTTTTCTCTCAGTTTAACTACAGTTCCTTCTTGTCGTCACAATTCAGTAGTTTTTGTTTTAATCTGTGTGAGATACTGGAGCTAGTGAGTTAGCAGTAGCTAAAGGAGTAAAGTTTAAATAAACACCATCTACATTTAATTAAAAGAATAATGAAAAGGCACTTTAAAGCACAATAAAAGCGTATGGTTAAAGTGCTGCTGAAGACAGAAACAAACACATTCTAGGAATCCTAATTGATTCTCAGTCACACATTTAGAAGTATCTGTTTCTATTCCTGCACCGAGTTTTCTTCCTGTAAACTGGAATTTGTACAATTAGATCAACAAATGCACCTCATAGAGCCACGATTGAAAATGTCTTATTTTATCATCTGTACAGCTACTACTACATACTTTCATATTATTTTAAACATTAAACAAAACATTCAATTGGGACATTATTTCCAGCATAATTGTCCAAAACCAATTACAGACTGAATATATTTGATGGATGGAAGTGACATTTCCCCCTTCAATAAAAACATTTTTAGATTCCAAACCTAACTGGCTGCAATATCGAACACATAATAAAGTCAAGTAATAGCTAAAGTTAAGACTTTCTTTAAAATGTTCAAATATGCAACATTTTTATTTAATTACAGTTGTAATGTAACCTGTTGCTTTCCACCATAAGGCGTTTCACTGCCTGAGTCATGATGGAGCTGAACTCATCCGTCCATCCAGTTGGTACCTGCTTGTTCTTACGAATAACCCAGATATTACAGTCATGTGTCTGGACTGTCGGAGGAAACCAGAGTACCCGGAGAGAACTCACACATGCACAGGGAGAAAAGTCAAGCTTCATGCAGACAGATGTAAACCCAGAACCTTCAGCGCTACAAACTGTTCCACCATGCAGCCCTGAGCTGAAGTCAGTTTATGTTCAAATCAGAACAAATTCCACATGGCCAATCTTCAAATGGAAATAAACAAAACATAACAAGACTGGTGGTATCACAGTGAATGAATATACACATTTTAACTACAGTAACAGCACATTATACAGAAAAATAATCTATAATGGTAGCATCAGATTTATTTGGTGCCTGTTAACCTACTTTAGAAACCCACTCATATAAAGGACAAAACAAAAGGATTCTATGTGCACAGTGATATTCTCATATTTATATTGTAGACAGTGAAAATATGATAACCATAAATCACAGCAGGATATTAAAAGATTTTCATGTGGAAGGCCTACAGTAGATGTTAATCTTGTTGGGAGGTTTAAGAAACTGTTTTTAAAAAAATGCTGTTCACTGATGCTCTACATCCAATCTGACTGAGGCTGAGCTATTTAGACAAAATGGGTGGGAAAAAAATTGGCACAGTTTTTAATTTCTACCTGAGAAAGAGCAAGCAAGTGCAGATATTTGCCAAAAGACGTCCACCTGTAACTGCAGGTAGAAATGTTTCTACAAACTAAACTTTCTACATATCTAGACAAAACATTTTAGATTTTTATTTGTAAAAAAAAATCTCCATTCAAAATGCTTGCCTTTGTGTTGATCTGCTTTAAAAAATATGCCAATAAAATAGTTTATAGCTTGAATTTGATACCTGACAAAATGTATAAAACTGAAGGACATGCCAGATAAATGATAACTAAAGAATGCCTAGTTTATTTTATGCCCAAATGCAATCAATATAAAGAAATATGAATGTACTACTGGTATTTTGAGCATGATCCTTGGATATGGATACTACAGAAATCTCACTCAGCAGCTGAAAACAGTTTATGATTTCATTCACTTCAAACTTTTGTTCAGCAATTTAATGGGATCTCTGTCAAATATGTGACATTAGAAATCGGTGACGTAAATATGCAAGGATACAAATTGAATGTGGTTTTCAATCTAAAAAACTGATTCTGATATGAATGACCAGTTACAAAGGAGGAAAATATTGAATATCATGAGCAGGTCATAGCTTTAGAAGACAAATCTGAATCAAGCAAATCTCTGAATCTCTGCATTTATAAAAGGATTTAAAGCTAAATACAAATATAAGCAGTCGCTTTATAACATAACTGTTCATTAAAACAGGATGTCAAACCTTAGAAGCAACATGAGGAGTAAACATGTTTGAGAAGATGATTAAGATATTTTATAAATTAAATATTAAAACAGATTTTTGTAATTATAAATTATACAGTTGAAATCAGATGTTTTCATGCTGTATGAAAAGCATTTTCTGCTTATTCTAATCTAGATGTGTCAAAATTATTTATAATCCCTAAATGCCAGGATAATAAAAACAAATAAAGTAATAGAAAATTGCATTTATTGCCCTAGTCATATGGGAGCCCTAAATAAAGATGTTATGGCTTTATAAGCTTCTGAAGCGTTTGCTCTTAATAACTTTATTAACATTTCAGGAAGCTAAAAAAACAAAGGAGGTGGCAGCATCATGATTCCCTCTTTGACTGGATTTAATTTTGCAAAATAAACAGCCCTTCCTGTACACAGTAAAAACCTTAAATGTTATCACAATATTAATGTTTTGTTATTGAGCTGCAGATTCTGACTTTGCAGCTTTCTCTGCTCTTGCTAAGAGCGTTTATTGACTTGTCTTGTTGGTGCTGCAGCTCGAGCAAAGCTGAGTGGCCACCAAGTGCCGCTGCTCCAACTCTAATTATTTACCAAGAGGTTAGTCATGGCACTCAGGCCTGAAGTTGTGGACCGCTAACAGAATGAGAAAATGAAAACGCTCCTCGCTGGACCGGCGCCTCCCAGTTGGCTGTGAGGGAGGAGCAGATGTGTGAGGCCAGACTTTCTGCCAAGCTCATCCACCATCTTCAACAGATTGGATTGTGTGGCAAACATCCCACTGCTGCACATACATGACTGCAAAACAGGATGTTTCATTTTCACCCTCCAAAGCTGTCTCCAAAAAAAATGGCACCTCTTTTTTTCCCTAGGAAAGTGGAATAATTATCACATGGATTAGTTTGACTAATGTTTCAGTCGATGGTCTTTTCAAAGAAATAGTGGCTTTGCAGGGCAGCAGCTTTGGGACTTTACAGCAAAGAGTGAAAAAAAAAATCAGTGTGTGAGATGTCTCACAATTGTCCTCATTCATAGTGACTGTCAAGATCTGCTTCACAGTTATGAAAAGAGCATGTGGATTAATAAGCTGAGCGGGAATGATGTAATTAATTAAAACATTTGCATATTGCATAGTTACTCTTGACACGGATTCACCTCGCAGCATTTGCTCCGCTCTTGCTTTACTCAACCTCTTTCCTACTTCACCAGGTTTTTGTTTTTATTTCAAGTGCTTTACAGTTTCAGTGTGTTAGGTAGATAAAAATAATCCTTTTCCTCAGTGTGAGTGTAAACCCCAATTTTGTTGTCAACATTTATATATGTTTATATTCTGGAAATATGTAAGGGTTTAATTGTGTACAGAAAGGGACGTTCAACTTGCAAAATTAAAGACCAGTCAAGAGTGAAAGAGTATACACATTAAACGGTGGATACCTTGTGACTGGAGTCACTTTTGTGCAGCCATGGAAGGTTTACTATTGCCAATTACATCTAATGCATCAAGGCATGAAAATCACTTCCAGTGTGTTTATACGCTTTCTGTCCTTATTTACGACTGATGTGAATTTCTGGTTACATGACACGAGCTGCTGAAGCTATTTTTAATTAGATGGTATTTTGGACGATTTATTTGCCCTTATGCATCAGCTGCTGACCTCCATTTTCTTGGAGAACTGTCTCGACCAGAAACAGTCAGGCGGGATGCTGGGAAAACTTTGAAAAAGCAACTAGAGATTCATAAAGAATTGTTCATTAGTGGCTGTTGCAACTTCTGTTCTGTTAATAAAAGACAAAAATCACATTTCTTCTCTTCTTGCTTCTTTGTGTTTCAGATCAGAAAAATTATCCTAACAGACAAAGATAGTCTGTACTTATTATTTTATTTAAGGGGAAAAAAAACCTATTCATGACTAGGCCAAACTCTCTAAAATCTCTAAAAGCAGAAAATATTTGTTTTTGTCCCAAACATCAGACATTTAGGAACAGATGAGAAACAAAGTCACTGTGAACTTATGAGAATAAAGTGGAGTCCTTTAAAAGGTATGAATACATCTGGTACATAACAAATCATTTCAGAAAATGATCATCAAATCAACAGTCAAACTGTGGTTGCTAAACGTGTTTGAGGCTCTGAAACATTTAAGCGTGACCAAAAAGCAAACAAGAACTTCATCACTGTATTATACAACAAAGTAATGTGACTTTATGTTTTATAGATAAATACAAGAAAAGAAATTGGAACAGCTCAACATTATTGAGTCGAGTCATTTTATTACCTTTTATCTTTGGGCTGTCTTCATTTTTAAATCAGGTTAAAATGATTTCATTTTTTCTTACGGGATGTTATGTTTGATGAAAAATTCTTCTTGTTTTAGGAAATTAATCATTTTTCATTTTCATATGTTGGAAGCCCAAGAAAAATGTGCAATAAAGAATGGCTTACTACTACATACTGTACATTAACCCTAACATGCATGTCTTTAGGTTAAAACTGCATCATATACTGTCAATATCATCACAGCAATATCATTGTGTGAAGTTTTCATTTCAAATCTAAATTTGAATTCAAAAATACTTTATTTTTTCCCAAATAACCTATACTATTTTTCTCAAAGGAGCAACATTATTTGTCCATTGTATTCACACTTTGGATGCCGATAAGATATTTAGCCTGTTTGAAGTCTCTCTGAGACAAATCTTCACACCTGATGAATTATTTTGGCTCCCTAGTCACTAAAGTTTAAATGCATTAATATTGTCCGTTGGACTATTTACTGATAATTTTGTCATGATTTGATTTTTTTGTTATTATCAGGGAGCTCAACTATGAATACTGAATCCTGAGAAAATAGCATCATCCAACATCACCTGCAAGTAAAACAAATGCTGTCCACGTTGAGCATACGTTTGCTCCCGGTCCTACTGTAGAACATAAAACCCATTCAGTACAGATTTATTCTCAGCTAGTTGTTATTCATCATGAGCAAACGCAAACTAATAACTTTAACCCAAAGGAAGTCAATAGAGCCACTAATGGACCCCAAACAGATTTCACAAATACTCAAACATCAGTCAAAGCACTTTAAAATATTGAAAGCTCCTGCCAGAAATTCCTAGAAAACCCAGGCAGTGCAGGCTGTCACCAAAATGACTGCTGGTACCAGTAACTGCCAGTATTTCAGAGTCAGACCTAAAATATTCCAGCAAGATAAAACCATTACCTGTTAGGTTGCTAAAACATTCCAACTGCTTGAAAATAACATTTTATAATTTATAAATAGTGTGCTACATAGCAGACTGCCAGGCAGCCTTTTTCACAGCTATCATATTCATAATGAAAGCCCAGTGACAAGCTGACACCAAATAGTCAACATTTCTATTTGAATGTATTCCAATTTTTTAGAAACAATTAAAAACTCTGATGTTAACCATTTCTGGGCAAAAACTATCCTAGTTTAGCTTAAGGAAAAAAAATGCCTAATTAATTAACTCTTAAACTAGATTAAAACTGAATTATGAAAACAGATAATAATTTGTCCATATAAAGAACGAGAGTGGAGTTTTACACAGTCACATTTGTCCTTTTTTTTTTACTGGAAATTCTTCTGCTGTTTAACAGTGAAGGGTTAAGACCGCCTGCTTTAAAATTCATAGTCTGAAGCTTCCACCCACAGATGTTGAATCAGGTGGAATAGTCACTGACCAACATGGTAATGTTTGTTCCTGAAGGAAGCCCTGCGCTGACTACACCACCAGCCATGTTCCCACATGTCCGACGGTGACGTGCACACCTGAGACGCTCCGAAAGTCGAAAGCATAAACGCAGTCGAGGCCATTTAGCTCGCCACATAAGCCCGTTCCTGGCGTACTCTCTGGGGCACACGGAGCCTGAACACCACCAATCAGATTAATCACCACTGACTCACAAAACAGCCATGATGAATGGTGAAAGCTGCAGACGATCCACCTCCTCCAGCTCGCTGGGAATGAGCTCGCAGGCCAAACAATCTATAGGAGAGCTGGAGTCACCCATCATAAAAGAAAGCATAGCCATTTAAAACCCCTGACAAGTCTGCTTTTTAGGAAATTAAAGAATGCAACTGAAAAACAGAACCCAGAACAGACTGCATTTTAAAGCACATCTCACTTCTGATAGTTACATCACCAATTTAGAAGCTGCAGAACGTATCGTCAGGAGGCTACACAAACTCTCTGACCTGCTCACTGCTCACCTGTCAGTGATTCCCTGCATTTCCAAGAATGCCTTCCAAGCAGCCTGCACAGAGTGGGTGAGAACTTGCTGATTTCACCCAAAGGTAGGCGTCTAGAGGCTTACAAACAGCTTGAAAGTGTGATCATTCAGCTGTAGTGCTGCACAAATCGCATAATCGCGTGCAGCTACACCCCTCACTCAAACAGAACATGTCCTCGGGTGGCACCTGGGTCCAGCAGGGCTTTTCGCTCTGGCCTCATTCAGGACGTTGGTGTGACTCAGCAGCTCTCAGAAAGAGCACTTGATGGCTGTTTTTATTATTTCTCTTAAGGATCAATCAAGAAACAAAACAACTGATTTATCAGTTCACAAAGTGAGTTATTAATTTGTTTCATCACACCAACTGGCAGCAAAGACTATTGAGTTGTTATGAATGAGATGCCGGATTAAAATTTCTTAATGGAAGGTTTCAATTAAGGTTTCACGACATTAACATTTCTTAATAGGACAGTAAAAATGTCAATAGTTGTCCTTTACAACTGCTGTCATAGACAAAGAGGACCTTTTTCATGGACATTTTTGTTTGATTTCTTATGTCAAGTTTTATTCATTTGACTTTGTTTGAAGAAAAAAAAACATCTGTTGTTAAGAAAAAACCATCAATAATACTTTGCTTACTGACATACTCTTGACTCAAGATCTGCCATCAAATATCAGCTTCTACTCAATGAATGTGTTGATAAAAGCCTTGAAAAGTGACCTTATTGCAACAGCCTGAGAGTTTTTACTATGATGTGGTAGAATACAAACCATTACTAGTGTGACTGACAGCAACACTCTTTGGAGTGGCACCTGTTACTGAGTGAAGAAGACTCAGATTTAGTCATTTTCCTCATCAGTGAGGTGTTGAGAACTGAAGTCAGCAGAAGCACAGAGAAATAAGAAATGATCTAAAAGTGAAATGTATTGTCTGCAACATATTGAACCATGTCTGTGGTTCATTCAGGGTCAGAGAGAGCAACCCTTCCAGGAGATAACAGGAAGGCTGAACTGAATTTACCAAAGGTGCTCCGTCAGCTCAATGATTTTGTGAAAACCCTGACTAACCTAAATATGGTACAAAATTTCATTTTTCATTTCAGATTATTATGAAGAATTTTTTTAAATGGAGATGTCAGATACAACATAAAGTATTTTGACTACTGTTCCACTACCTACTAATAGTTCTTTAAGAGGAATCAGAATTGGTTAAAATTAGTATTGACAGATCAGAACTTTACAAACATAATTCTTAAACCATATATTTTAATTAAATGCTTAATTACCAAGATAAATAAAATAATATTCGGGGCACAAAATGATTAGTTTGCATGTACGAAATGAAACGGGGTCAGGATGGGTAAATGGGGCTGCAAATTAGTAAAGGTGCAAATCGACCCGCAGCCTGTTTATACGCGCTGCCAGCTGTGTTTAATTACTGATGTGATCAATACTTTCACATGTCACCCAAAATACTCATTTAGCTTCCTGTTTGGTTCTGCTACTATTTAAAAAATGAAGTTATGCCAAGGCAGCTGTCAGGACAAACTGAACAATTTGTAACTATCAATTTGGCTTTTGGAACTTCTATTTTTTTTCCACATAATGTTGTGATTGGAGATGGCACAATAATGTAGAAGTCTGTCTGCTTCCCGCATTACAATGAGGTCCTGGATTCAAATCAAACGGTGGAGTTTGGATATTCTTTCTATTTTTATGTGCTCTATCTTTCTCCCATCATCCAAAGCATGTTAGACTAACTGCTGACCATGAACTGTTGGTTATGGTTGTTTGTTTCATGCGTCTGAGTGCCGGCCCTTTAATAGACTTTTGGCCTGTTTACGTGTATTTCTGGACAGGAACACTAAACAGAATTCAGCAAATACTGGTGGATGTTTTTATTAATGCTAGCTTCATTATAAAAAAGAAACATGAAAGTGTGTCTGTACAGTTTTTAAAAGGAGATCACAGGTGAATTTCAACAAATTTTCCATTTGTTACTGTTCTGCAGTTTTCACACCAACTATTTTATGCAGCCTAACAAGTGAACTCCTAAGAGCCTAAATTACAGAGGATGGGAAGCACTTCCCTAATGCACCCTCACTTCAGTGACTGGATGAGACAGGTGTAGGTGTGCTGCTCTAATGATCCTAGTTAAAACACATCCGCAACCACACATGGCCCCGCAACAATATGCAGGGTGATATCATCCACAAACATGCACCTACACACACACGCCTACACGGATGAATACCCAAACACACATTCGCACACCTACAAATTCACACAGGCACAGAGTAAGTCAGGTAAGGCTAGCCAGCTCCTGTCAGGCCCATGAGAGAGTAAAGTAGGGGGCGGGAGGCGGTTAGTTTGCAGTGTTTCTGCATCAGGACGATGCATTAACATTCATGAGGCAATTATGCTCCCCTTAGAGCGAGGCATGAGTGTGTGTGCAAGTGTTTCTGCAAATATTCCATCAATCTTTATTTCCTTAAAACTCCACTACATTGCAGAAAACACACTTTTAGGGGAAGGAAAATACAACCTCCTAATTTTAAGCAGCCAGATGAGTTAATGTATGGAAGCTGCTGCTGCATTCAGAGCATCACAGAAGACATCAAATGGGAGGGTTTGTGTTGCATTATGTTGAGGCGTTACAGTGTTGTATTGTATGCATGCATAGCAGCAGTTGAGAGCGAACACCCCCGTGATAAACACAGTTTACCACACTGCAGCACAAACAACATCGACACAATGAAAGCAATGAAATGCTTCCCCCTCCTCCCTCCCCCCCCCCCGCCGTTTTACGCAGAGAGGATGCTGATCCCAGAGATGCGGCACCAGTCACCATTTTCCCCCTTTAAAGAGGCGGAGTGGGAGACAATAGCTCGCAAGAACTGATCCACAATGCGGAGGGGATTTTTTTTAATCGTCTCAGTTAACAAACAGAAGCTCAGCAGTGAAGCGCACAGACATTGCAGTGCCACACATGCGCCTTAACAGGTTTAAACGTGCCGTCACTTAAAACCTCTACGATTCATTTACCCGTGAATAAACTATGTTATCCCTGCAGTGTTTTAATGACATTTGCCACCTGAAACGCAGTCAACATTTAAGACTTTCCACTCCGATGTCTTCTCTAATTTAACATTTCCTTGAACTAACAAGACAAACATTGAATTGGTTTGTTTTTACCTTTGTTTTCTTCGCTCGGTTCCCTCTGTGATCCCAGCGTGGTGAAATAAAACGTGTCACCTTACATGTTTCATTGTAAATTCCCAGTTCTGGAGCAGGGGGAATTGGTTAGCCGCAGTGACGTTTCTCCTCCAGCATCAACAGAAATCAAGGAAAACAAAAACAAAGCAGAGTTAGAAGCTCATAACATCAGCGGGGAGGACGTGTCCGCGCAGTAATCCTGTCACGTTAGTTGAGTGCGGGCTCTGCAGTGAACGTCTGACCCGCACCGAGGCTCCGCGTACGTGGATGCTGCCGCTTCTCCGCCTGCCTCACTGAAACATGTTACTCTCTCTGAGCGCCGCTGTGCTCCGTGGCCAACTCATTGATTGGTTAATGTGGCGTTTGCCTACGTTCGCATTCCCAAACTGCTGGGAATGAATGACCAATCCAAAAGCGGGCAGTTCCGATGATCAGATCTGATTGGCTGTCATATTCGAAAGCGCAAGTTCCCGGTAAACTGGCGCTTGTGACAGGTCATGTAAATAGTAATGTGCTGATTGGAAATGGACTAAGCAAAACATTCATCAGTCATTAATCGACTTTACTGGTATGACTAAACAGCCAGTCCTGGATAAATAAGTTCTCAGTGGTTGAATTTTGGGAAGTCATTGCAAATCCCGGTACAAACTGTATGGAGAGCCTCTACTTACAGTTAATGTCTACTTTATGTCCTACCTGTCAGCCATCCACTTCGGGGAAGTTGATGCATCTCCAGCGGTCATTGGGTGAGAGGTAGAGTACAAAGTGAACAGATGTTCAGTCCAGGACGGGGAAACACAAAGATACTCGGAACATGTACACACACACACACCAATTTAGAGAGACCAATTAACCTAATTGTCAAGTTTTTGAACTGTGGCAAGAAGCCAGAGTACCCAGAGAGAACCCAAGCATGAACAGGGAGAATGCAGAAAGACCCAAGAACTGCAAGGAAACAGTTCTTGAATGCATAGGTTTCATTAATATCTGCACACAGATATTGGATTACTTTTGGTAAACATTTGGTCTGTTTCATTTGTGGAAGTAGGCGTGTATTCCAAGGTGGAGGAATCAAGTGGAACATTCCCTTAAGTTGGAACACAATGTAGAAGCTACACATTCTTCACTTTTCCCATTCTCAAAATAAAACATGGTCATTACATGTATAAAATATTAACAGTTTATTTGAAACTGTAATATACTGGTCACATATCTGTGCACATCTAGTTGTGAGTACACTGTTGTTGTAGTAGTTTGCACAACAGTTAGCAAATACCATGTTTCTGTCTTGCTAGTTGGGTGTAACTGGTAATTCTCAGGCAAATTTAACATAACATGATTTACTTACTGTTAATGAAGCAATACATCCATGAGCTGACTGGCGTTTCACTTCCAGGAATGTACCCAATTCTACTTTATATTGCTCATGGCCAGACTGTTTCATTTCCATCATCCACTCAACTCTCACTTCTATTTGTATTTCAGATACAGTCAAGTTAAAATCAGGGTTTTTTTAAGCTCCTGAAGAGGACGGCTTGTAAAAAGGTCTTCAAAGACTCTGTTATCATCCTCTAGTGCTGCCTCCCATTAACACTGAAGCTGTTTCTTATTCAGAAAAGTAGAATTTTATTTCCTGGAATGCAACAGACCTATCAGAATTTCTTTTCATATTGCTCATGGCCAGCCTGTTTCATCAACAGTATCAACAGTTTCCTTTGACTTTGCAAAAATTGTGGCCTTGTAGTACAAAGAAAGAGAGTATGAGGTTTTTGACATTATGCACCATTCATTTCAATAATATTTCTAATCAAAGCTTTCAGTGTGAGCAATGTCTTTCCTTCCTGTCAACATATTTGTGTTGTCTAATGTATTTTAACCTGAGAAAATGTACTGACCTCTTTGATAGTATTTATTTTTGCTTTCAGCTTGAATTTTGTGGATCTGCATGTAGTTTTTAGCAATAAGCACTAAATTTAATCTGTAATTTTTAGCAATGGCTGCTAAAGTTTCTCACTTGAGGCACAAGAATTTATATTCAGAACAATCTTACTTGCCTTCTAATTTACAACACATTTCCTCTTTGTCTTTCTTTTTATTTTTGCTTTAAATCTAGAAGCATCCATGACTTTGCACTAAATGTCTGAAATTAGACCCACTGAAGGCAATCTCTCAAACATAACACCGCCCATTGAGGTTTGGGGTTTCACTCGCAGCTGCATTGATGACAGTCCCTGCTGAATGCCAACATGAAAGCGGAGCAGGAAGTTCCTTGTGATTTGGGTGCAGCTTTTGAAAGAGTGATGATTCATTCCAGGGGAGTAATTAAACATCCTCGTCAAACCTTTATTGCTCGGCTTGACTCAAAACAAGTCAGTAGGTGTACCTTCAATGCAACTGCGTACATCAATGACATCAAATCTAACATTTCAGAAGTCTGCAATTTTCCTTTTGCAAACTTTTAAAAATTTAGAAAGCTAAAAGAGGTACTTGGGTACTGAAGGAACGCCAGGTGGCTGGCTCCTTTGAACAACAATATAAAGAAATTGGACAGGACTTTTCCACAGTACAGCAGACTTTAATTTGTGTGGATATTTCAGAATGAATCAAAGCCCGGCTAAACAAAGGAGTTATCTCCCACAGAGCAGTCTGCCTCTGTACTGCCTGCAGTGTCTCATTTGTAGTCCAGGCTTTTCCTCCTGGACTTGGCAGCATCGCCATGAAACACATTGTTCTGTTTGGGACTTTTTAGTTGCACACTCTCATGTGAGCGTTTGTCTCACACTATGCCATTTTTGTCAAATCACAGTAGACCAGACCATTCTGGCAGGAGGAGCCAGGACTTAAAATACAGGCCTTTGATTTTCTCTAATTATATGAAAAGTGCTAAATTTCACTTTGCATCTTGAAAAACAAAATGAAAATACATCATCAGCCCTCACATCTAAATTAATCACCAGCAGGTGGCTCGTGGTTTCAAAAATAAGTCAGTTTCCCAAAAATTAAAATACTAGTTGCTTTTGTGTGATTGTTCGCTTCGTTTTGTCCTTATTTTTGATATTTTGTATCAAGCTTGTGTTACGAACTGATAGTTTTAGCTGTTCCTAATGACACCACTTCTATAAAATGTGCATTATGTTACTATTATCAGGAAAACAAAGCAAGGTATGCATTAAACCGGTTCTGTGTTTTGATTGACAATTTTACAATCAATTGAAAGGATTACATTTCTGCAGTTTGAAGAACAGTGAAGTGAACATTCCCAGATATCATGAGTAACAGAGGAGGTGCTGTGTTTTGAAGGCGGGGCTACGGCCACCCATGCTTTTTGCACAGCCGAACGGTTGCCATGAGAGATTAAAGGATTTTTCAACAATGAATGAAAGAAATAAGTTTTTGATGAGGGAATAAAATTATAACATGATATAAAGCTCCAAAAAGTCTATTATACTTCATACTGCTCCTTTAGAATAACATGCTAATGTGTTGGTATGCTCAGGGTGAGACCGCATAATGTTTTTGCTGATATATACCTTTCAAAAGCATGAAGATATTGTTATAATTCCTTGTTATAATTCTGGGCTCCCTGTTGTCTATAATAATATGTTGCAGTAAACAACTTTATAAGGTTAATACCAGATTAAAATGGTGCAAACTTCTCTTTCTGAGTAAGTAGGAGCTCTTTAGGGAAGGGTCTCCCTCCCCCTTTTCCTCCCTGCTACGATCTGTTCAATGGCAGCTTGATGAATGGGAGGAAACAGGGAGGATGGAGAGAGCAGCAGTGCCAAGTGATAATGCGGTGTCATCAGTTACCTTGACAACTGCAGCCTGTGCGTCGAACATGTTAATTATGAATTTTTGGTTGAGGAAATTAGCAAAAGTCTTGTTCCCTGTTCTCTGCCCGGCCTTTCTAGCTCAGGACTTTATTTATTTATTTGCTCGCTGCTGACTTCAACAACAAGAGAGGAGATACAATATGCAAATCTCTACAGCACTCTGCCTCAAGCACTGGCTTATATTCCTCGGCAAAGAGAAGCAATCCGGATGCAAACGCTGAAAAACAGCATGAAAAAAGAAAATCTTTTCGAAAGACAAAAGCAAATAAATCTTTTTTTCATTTGCATATTTCTAGTTAATTGGTTTGAGCCGATTTTGTATGAATGAAAGAAGCCGCAGAGCTTTTGAAATCTTCACAGCAGCAGGTAGGTCAGTTTTGCAACCAGCTCACAGGCGTGATGATGGAAAATTACTGATTGAATAAGTGACCCGCAGGTCAGCAGGCAGTGAACAAAGCAGCAGAGTGTTTTATGTTGGTGGCTGTTAACGTGTCAACCTTTTCAGCGCTCAGATGTCAGTGTTAAGTGGGTTTCTGCGCTTTCAAGGCTTGGAGTGAATGAGTTGCCCTTTGCAAACAAATTTCCCTCATTATATCATATAAACACATACATCAAGCCGGTGTCCTGCTTTACATGCAAATAGAAAACTCTATTTTGTAAGATCGAGTTGTGGCATTTATTAGAATGACATTTCCTTTAGATATAACATACATCATCACACATAGCAATGATTTTATCTAATTTAATTGCATTTTGATGGTCATACCAGCTTGCTGTGCTGTTCCTTTTAAATCTTTAAACTGCATTAAATTAGACCCACAGAGGAGTTTTTTTTATATATATATAATTATTTATTCATGTTTATGCAAATGAATAATTATTTAAAGGCAAACCATAATGTGTCCCTCAGAGCTTCTCCTCAGGTTGTGTGAGTGCAGCCAAGGAAGAAGTCGGAACGTAATGAATATTTTAGTAATGAATACTTGAATACATTTGCGTTGTGAAAGTTTTAGACAGCTGTATTTCTGTTCATAATTTGATATTTATATGAGTCACTTCTTCATAAAGAAACTTCATCCTTTTATACTTTTGATTTTATAAGGCTGGCAACTTAACATGAACATATTTTACCTCAAGTTATACAATACATTTTAAATGTCTCATTTTTACCATTCATATCTTGTAAATATTTTGAAATAAACTATTTAAAATTGATTTTATTATAAAACTGAATGGTTATTACTGTTTTCAAAAATCTAATATCTATCGTGTTATAGGTTGCTATGTATTTATTGAAACTGTGCAAAAGACAGTTAGAAACAGTCAAAATTAATTAAATTAAATTAAATTTAAGTTGACTATGTCTACAAGTTGGCTCACTTCTGGAGGCAGCTGATTGTATTCATGAGTAACACAGTAAAATGGACTCAATACAAATGCATGCCACACTTTTGAGATTACTGTTTATTGTGTAAATGGATAGCGACCTTACATGGACAGCTAACTGTGTGCAAGTAATTAATTTCAAAAACTTATGTATCCACAAAATATGTATAATTTTATACAAATGTTACATAACATGCAACAGTTTACCAAACATGTTTTCAGGAATGTTTTCCTCTGAGACTTTAAATCTCTCTGCTCGTTAGCACAAAAAGAAGAGGTTAATATTTATGTTTTCATCATTTTGCTTTGGGACTTTATTGTACATCGCTCAAAATACATGCAGTCAAGATGATTTTCATAACATATCGTCAGCCTGGATGCTATAACCTGATGTATCTCTGGAGAGTTTTTTCTTCAACAACTTGTGATTTTTTTTGGCATTTAAATTTTAATGATAACATAATATATAATATATTACCACTAGTAATGTGGCTCTTCAATATTTATAACATACCATTAACTTCAGAAAACCAGGAGCTGAGAAGCGAGCGACCTCATTTACACTGTTTAAATCTCAGCATCCTCACTAGATGAAATCATGTTCCTCCAATCTGCTGTTTTGTCCTCAGACACACTCCTGCCAGCTGCTTTCAAGTGCGTCTTCCGTTTTCATGCAGATGAATATTTTATCTGTGCGGCTGTAGGTTTTGAGAGGAAAGCGCGCCGCTGAACTTGGGTCAGCAGAGAGGAGGCAGCGGAGGAACCGCAGATGGACGGGCTGCATGATGGTCTCTGCAGGAAACAGCCAGAGGAGTTGGCGCGTATCGACCCGACGGTTTGCCAGCTGTTCCCTCACCAAAGGCAGCTCTGATGATCTTCTAATTTAGACCGTTAGCAGCACATATCACAGCTCGCAAATGAAAACTACACACGAGCAGATGAAGATATTACTGAAGTGGCAGCTCAGTGGAGATCAGAAGTGGCAGTCGCTCATGTTTACCATGCATGCTGTGAATTTTAAAGCCATCCTATAGCGTCAATGGACAAAGAGTCGTATTAAACTCAGGATTTTCTCGGTAAGGAATCATTTCTGTTCAACAAACTGAATTAAAGATGACATTTGAGAGTTCATCTGCATCCGCCAGAACCCAGCACTGATAACGAGGTTTTGACTCAGCACTCATTTGCTGTCATGTGTCATAATTAATCATTTACAGCATTCATAAATAATAAATGTAAAATATTTCCTAATCACATTAGAAAAGCCACTGCTTGTTGTAAATACAAATTTACACTCAACCACGATGTGAAACCTAAATCCAGTTTGCATGTTGGTTAATTTTAAACACTGTCTCATTTCATACACATTTTATATACATCCCCATGCTAAATTCTTTAAAAAACTCATGAATAACTTTCTTTGCCTCAATTAATGATCATTTCTCATCACTCCATCCAGTTTTATTTTTCAGAAGACAGATTTACAGCTTTTAAATGTCCGAAACCTCATGTGAAAAGACTTGAAGAAGAATGAACTCCTATGTTATCACTGCAGAATGTGGACTATGTTTATTTCACTCTCTGGTAATGCAGTGGTAATTACTATATAACTCTGAAAGGATTGGTGTAGTTCTAAAATGTAAAATCATACACAAACTTTACGACTTTACAACCCAGCTGGTCTAGACGCATTTCAGGATTTAAATTTACACGAGATACATTTATGAATGAGCTACTTGGATACATAGCAAGGAAAACAATCTTAATTTTAAATTTACATTTACAGAAATATTATTAAATGCTGATTTCCTTGTTCAACAATACAATAATAATAGATCTGGGTCTTTAGGGTATATGGTGATTTCCTTTACTTTTTTTTAAGTTTATCTTTCTTATTCCAAAAAGACTTTGAACAAAATGAATATAAAATGTATTACAACTAACAAGAATATAGATTAATGTCACATTTAGCAGATATATAGTCTTTTGTCAAACGACCTCTGGTTTTTTATCGTAAATTTGATCAAAGGAAGATCAAATTCACATCTGAAACTTCTCTCTCATTGCTAACAAACAGATCAGAACTACGAATGTTTCCAAGATTGAAGCAGAATAGAACAGTGTCTGTAACTTGTCACACTTGCTGCATTTCAGTGAGCTTGGTTGAAACTGTAACAAGAGGAAGCTGAAAAGAGAAAGCAAAAAGGTCAAGAGAGAGATTCTTTTTTATTTTTTTTTCCAAGAGCAAAATTAGAGCGTGTGGAGGAGGACAACGTTGCAGAGCAGATATGATTCAGAGGGGGCAGCGTGATGGGAGGCACATAGAGGAGAAATGAACCTTTAATGATCCCCCCGGGGATCCAGTCCGGCTGACGAGGGAGACGAGGAACCATTCTGTTGTTCTGCTTCAACAAGAAAGTTCAAACTCACAGGATTCATCCAGCCAACAATGTAGTATCAGGAGACGCCTCGGCTGTTTTTCTCTGGCTTTCCTGATCCGCCCCACATCCCCCCTCTCAGCCCCTAACTGTCTCCTCTAGACAGAAAATCAGTAACATTCCCCAGAGGCCCTCTGCAGTCAATACAGCTACATAGCTGGCAGTGTGGGTGAAAAATCACCTACAAGACTTAAGATCCAAGGATTTGATCTGGTTTATAAGTCACTGCCTTTCAGGGAACAGGGCAAACTATTGATTCATATGCTTTAATTAAACAATTCATGAGTCTACAGGCATTCACAGGGAAATCAGATCGATTCATTTGTCAGGATTTTGGACATTAAAAGGTTTACTGATGAAAACAAACATATATTTCATTGTAATATATAGCAATAGAAAAGCGATTGGGATTGGCTTGCAGGCGAACATCAAAACAATTTTTTTGATTCTTTATGGAATCCTTTTGATGAAAACATAAAACAGAAACTTTTGGCCGCATTTTACAAAGGAATAAAAAAGCAGAAAAAAATATCTTGTATTCCTGGCGCAAAATGACTGAAACATGTTTTCTTCTCAACAAACAGTTGCTAAATCGATGCATTTTAGTTGAAAACTGTAAAACTGTAGCCAAAGAGTGAAAAGTTTTGGTGCATCTGGTCCATGCTTGGACGCTCCCAATGTTTCTGTGCATGCAGAGCCATGAGCTTCAGCTTTACGCTTGGATTGGACTAGACCGAATGAAAAACATTTGGGCTGAAATAGAACGATGTTTTGAACTGATTTATGCAACAAAGGGAGTTAGTTCCAGCTGTTTGTGATTAGGATGCCTTCAGGCTGCCTCCTGTTGGGGTTGGACTGGTTATACTTATTCTTCTATAAGGTTTTTACATTTTTTTCTAGTTTTTTTTTATGTTTGCACCAGATGCCAAAACAAATCCCTGTATGTGAAAACAGAAGTGGCAACAGATCTTTCTGATTTCTGTCTCTAAATACACAACAACCAAAAAATGTTGGATTTTACATTATCAGCTGCCATGGCTACCAACATAAAGATATACACATATGTAAAATTTATAAGGCCCCTTACAGATTTCCTTCACTTTTTTTTTCTTTTTTGTACATTTCAGACGATCAAACAAATATTTATGTAAAGCAAAGATGACCGGAGTTAATATATAATGCAGTTTGTGGACTTTAGAATGTCTTAAACAATCTAGTCCTGTCTGAAACATTTCTGAAGATTTGGGACACCAGCAGTCAGTTCCAGTGAGTGACTGGACCTGACTGTCCAGTCACTTTGTTGAGTGACTGGAGCCGAGAAAATTGGTTCTTAAACTGCACCAGTTTATAATTCTCTATATTTTAAAGCTTTTTGATGTAGCTGATTAAGAACAATTCTATGATTCTGATTAATTTAATCTTTGACATTTGAAAACTGTTTGATGATCTGAAACATTGAAATGTGGCAACAAAAAAAAAATTAAAATAAAAAATCTGCAATGGGGTTATCCACTTTTACCTAACACATGAAAAACAATTCTCAGCTTCATGTTCCATCAAAAATGCTTCATTAAGCGAAATATTAATAAATCTAGTCACTGCAGAGAAGCCTAACAAATGTTTTCTGCTCAACTTCACATTGATAAAATTCTGATGTGAACATAAAGGGATCAGGAATATTGTTTACCATTTAATTTCTTTGGGATTGACTCTTTCAGTTCCATATCTATATTTGCATCTATTTTTTCAGCTCTGTGACGACGAAGGCCAAAGGTTTAGATGCTTTTCCTGACTTGCTGCAGGCATCGGTTCTGTGTCCTTTAGGAAGTGTTTTGAATGCTGGAATAAATCAAGGCTTTCTAAGCTAAACTACATAATGTCAAAACACTGAAACAGACTTTTCAGCCACATTGAAAAAATGACACAGATGTTTTCTTTCCTTTTCCATCTCATCAGCTCACAGCAGGTGTCTGTATATTAAAATAAATACGCTTTTTCCCCCCAGAAGTTAATTTCAGTTATGATCCAGTCATTATGAACAATGTGCATTTTCCTGAGTTACTGATTTCACTTGGATTCTGTTAGAATCTTGTTAGACTTGACGAAGGGACAGCTTGTTGTTCTTTAAGTCATAGCTTAGTTGACCCTGCGGGCTGTTTACATGTCACTCTGTGGTCAGAGGCCAGACAACGGGATAATGTGGAGCAGACTGACTGTCGACCATCTACCGACCCGACTCCGCAGGCTGGGAATCTCTGTGAAGTGTTTCTGTGATGATGCTGAGGAGTTTCTGAAGCTGCTGTGGCGAGCAGCTGCTCCACAGCCTGCGGCTCTGCAGACTTTGATAGTGCTGCTGAGAAACTTTCTCAGGGCCTGTTTATTTTTTTTTCCCTTTTCCCTTAGTGTCTGCATCACCACCTCCATCGTGCATCTTTGTAGTAGCACATTTGAAAGGATAAGACAGTAGAATGTAGGTCAATGCAAAAATGGCGTCTTCTCGAGTTCTGGTTTGCTGCAAGGTATTCATGCAGGAACACAAGAGGAACGCTTGGCTTTTTAAACATGTGATAAATATTTACATTATTCAGATGTGGGGAAAAACTCGGAAATACATCATACTCGGTAGTATGAAAATAAACTAGTTCATATTTACAAAAATTCACACAGAGTGAGCGAAAATCTCTGGTTTTGCTTTCATTTTGATCATGTGCTGCCTTTACATCATTATCTCCGGGGCAGGAGGGGAGCGGGGGGGGGGGGGGGGGGGGGGGGGGGGGGGGTTGACGCTGCAGCGCCGCTCTCAGTGGTCGCCCTGCCAGACTTCAGTACAGTCAACACACAGGGATGACTCAAAATGTCCTCTGGCTGGCAGAAAGTGCGTCACTCATACCACATACATGAACAAACGACACACACAAACACACACCAAAATGCATATGTCATGCTAAGTATGGATGCTTGCTGAAATGGAAACTTGTAAGGGTTTGAAATGAGGAGCTTCTCCATGAGACCTGAGCTGAAAATCCCCGAAGGTTTGAAATAAAAATTTTCTTTGGACTTTTTTACTCATTTTCAGTCGTTGTTCTTCAGATTTTTTTTTCTAAATCATGTAACTGCAATCTGACAATCATTCAGGAATAAAAAGGCTCCTAAACTCAATTCAATTCAGTTCATTTACAATAAATGTTGTGTCAAGGTACTTTACAAAAAATCTTTTCAATTCAATCACACATACATTCTAATTGATCATAGTTATCAAACAGTACAGTATGATCAATTAATTATTCAAAGTTGACTAAAAAGTTCCAAAGGAAATCCAGCAGATTGGTAGGTATGGAACAGTGCTGCATTGACAGACAACGTTTTAGTGAATCCTGGTCTCAACTTTAATCTTTGAGGTTTTTTGGTTACCATTTTTAGTGAGTACAATCAATGAAAAATTAAAATAATACAAAGGTTGACCATCTTAAGTTTGATTTAATCTGCAATAGCAAGAACTCCCGAGATCTACTGGTTGGATTAGTAATTTCTAGGAAATTTGCAAAAAAAGACAAAACAAAACAAAAAACAAAACAGGTTGCGTGGCGTTAGATGAAGGATGGATGGATTTACAGTGCCTAAAAAATGCATTCACTCCAGTTGGACGTTTTACCTTTTTCCTATGTTTACAAATCCACCATGACTAACAAAATGTGCCTTTTTTTGACAGAAATAGTTACCAAAAAACCCCTTTAAAGTCAAACTAAAAACAGATTTCTCCAATGCCAAATATCGTAATTGGACTGTCTGGCTTTGGATATTGAGATCCAGGAATTGCGTCCGTATAATCTTTGCAGCTTCATTCTATGAGGATCAGGTTACTTTCCTTACAACTGAAAACTGAAAAGGTTTTATTTACATTTAACATCGCAATGTGTTTTATGCCGGGAATTCTAGACATCCTTTTTTCCTGAAACTGGCGCAGTTACTTACACACCAACACCACACTAATTTCCCAGGGTTCCACACAATGGACCTTCAAACTCTGTATTCATAAAAGCTTCAGAGAACAATTTCCGTGGACAAGAGAGAATTTAAACTGAATAAACGTCACATCTGCAGGCGGCAGCCCTGGTTAAGGAGCTGCGATGGTTGGTGCATGCAGTCAGTCATCCAAAAAGCAGCATGACAGAGCGGTTTGCTGCAGCCTGACTCTGGAGAACTGCAAAACACGGCCATATGGCCGCACGTCTCCATATGTCTGACTGTGGCAAACAACTGCGTGAAAACCGAGAGAAGAGTAAACAAACATCACTGCAGAACACGCACATGAAAGCAGGCCGAGTGTAAATAAGTGGGGCGGCGGTAGCCCAGAGGTGAAGGACAGGATGTGGGGGTAGTGGGGTATACACACACACACACACACCCACACTGCAGAGGTACGTTATAGCGGCAGAGTGCAGCTGATTTGCCTGTGAGGGAGCCGCTCAGTGGGCAGCAGAGGCAGCTGCTGGTGTTAATGTATGTAACCACGTGAAAAACACCCAGGTGTGTTTGGTGAACATGGAACGAGAGAAATATTTAACTCCCCGTCATCTTTAAGGTTTTTTATCGACTCAACTACAAAAGTCTGGCAGATGAACAGAGAACATCTGCTGTTAAACCCGCAATATCCAAGCTGTCCTGTTAAAGCCCCGTACTTATGAAAATCCACCAATAATACAGACCAAAAAACATTTCGAGGCATAAAAAAAAAATTACATTTAAGTTTTATTTCAGCTCAATTATAAAACACTGTTTACCCAAAAGGAAACTGAATGTTGTTGTAACTCACATGATCAAAGTATCGCAGTGGCCAGTCAGGAAATCCAGTAGCAGTAAGTCTCACAACAAATGTGAAGTGGCCTCTGACTAAAGACTGTTCCTGTTTGGCAGTTTACTGACTGCTATGACATGCCAACAGATGATATTCCACATTAATATGTCCTGGATTACACCACCAGTTGTTGACAAGCAATGCTAATCCAGCTCCTTTGTTTTTTGTTTTGTTTGTTTTAAAATTTGTCTGACTGTAAGGTTACAGAGATGTTGGAGTAGGGGAAACATTAACCAGCAAAAATCTAAATTGCCAAAATAAATTGTTTTCAATGTTTTCCTTTTTTTTTCTATGTAAAATGCAAAAAAACTGCATTGTGAATTTTTCCTGTTTTGATTTATTCCCAGCAACAAAAATTAGAACTTTTTTCTCAAACCTTTTTTAATTCTGCCATGTAAAGTTTTTTTTTAATTTGTAGCACAGTAATTCATGTAAAACTAGTCATCTATATTTTTTCAGTAGGCCTACACATCTGTATTAAAAATCAATCAAAAAAAAATGTCTGTATGTAATTATTTTAATTTTCTTCCTGCCAACCAATTTCTCCTGGTCACCATGGCAACCTGCAGATGTATTTTTTTCCACTTTCAGCTCAAACATATTTCAGGGGGAAAAAAAGAACAAGCACAGATTTCTGAAAAGTAATTCTTTTATTAATATTTTACAATCCTTTTATCATGGTTATGTCATCATTTACTTTTTCAGCGTCACTTTGCAAGTGTCATTATTCCATGCTGTCTGACGACAACAACAAACGGAAAAAAAATGAACAAAACAAAAAGGAGAGGTTTAAACAATGAGAGTCTATTCAACACTTTTGACAAGGAGCACAAAGAGATTCACATTTGGGCTCGACCTCTCGTCCCGCCCACTTGTCAAAAATCAGTAAACAAAAAAGGTTAAAAGCAGGACTGTCAGTCGAGTGAATACGTGTCAGGTTTGTGTCTCGTCTTTGTGTTTGGCTTTAAAAAAAACAAAAAATACAAACTCCTGTCAAGAAGTAACTGATCTGTTAAAAGGACACAGAGCTCCATCCTTGTGTTTTCTTTAAAATGATTTTCCTCACTTCTGAAAACAAAAAAGTAATATACAATCTACCACAACAAATACAAAATATAAAGATGGTTTCTCTTTCAGCAGCTGCTCCAAACATTGGAGAATATTTGTTTATTTTATTAAAAAAGAAAAATGCTTTTTGTTTGTTTTTTTGTGAAATGAAAAGGGCCACTGTTGAGTACGAATACAGGCAAACACTTCCCAAATGAGGCCAAAATTAAAAGTACGAATTGCTGCTGAAAGGTTGCTCGCTTGTTGTTGTGCTGGCTGATACATTTCCTCATAAAATGGTCAATTGAATACTTCCTGAGAAATAAAGGAAATATCTACCTGGCATGAAGAAGAAGAAAAAGAGGAAGGGAGGAGTCTGGCTGAGAGAGAAACAAAGGAAGAGGGACAAAACGAGGAAGTGGTCCAGGTGTCCAGGATGGTACACAGGCTGTTATGTATGTGTGAGTTCATTGTGAATTTAATTGGATCCATGAGAGTGTAAACATGAAGCAGAGACCTGCAGGACAGAGGAGAAGTGGGCAGCAGTGCTGGTGTTTGTGCTCTTTGGCACATAGAGGAGGAGGAGGAGGAGGAGGAAGGAAAGGAGGAAGCTGGGCCTGAATGAGCAAAACAAACCTGGCTGTTGGAAGCATCCAACACCTGCAGCACTCATCACACCTGCAGCTTTTCATGTTCAAGGATCCTCTCTTGTAATCTGGCTAAATCTAGTCATGCTGGCAGTTTTTGTTTTCACTGTTTGAAATCATCAGAAAGCAGAAAACAAGCTTGTAAGTGTTTCCGCGGCGATGGTAGGTGTCGTTGGGTTCTTCACTCACAAATTTTCCAATTAGGATTAGTTACAAATAGCTTCAATTTCTCCCAATTCATCAGAAAATCCAGATATGATGCTGTCTATTACTCAAATTGCTGCTTTAGTAGAATATGCCCTGAATTATCTGCAGCAACTTAAATAACGTGCTATAAGTGCAAATCCAATCTTTATAAAACATCAAAAGAGCTTCAAATTCACGGCCAAAACAGGAAAAGAAGTGCTCTGCAAATACAACAGAATTGAATAAGATCTGCGTTATATAATCTCACAACAAATGCAAGTTCATAAAAAATGTGTAAAAAACACTATTACATCTTAGCTTTTGTTTCAAAAGATAAAAACTTGCCTTTACAGATTACTTAGAAGTAATCTAAGTTTATGTTCTTAGATTACTTCGATTTGATTTAACTGTGAGATTTTCAAGAAGGAAAACTATTCAGTTGTGTTTTATTTGAAGCACTGTTGTAGATTTGATGAAATATCTTTTCTTTATTTACTTGAATTTTATGTTTTTGCACATGCGTTAGTTGCTCTCAACCTCTGTTCCTCGACACATTAATATTTTTTTTAGGAATTTGTTTGCTTTAAAGGTCGCAGTCAATGAAAAAAGTGTATCCAGGACATTTTTGTCTCGTTGTTTTGGTTCACCTTCTCCTTGTTGGTGCGAAAAACAATCCATGTAAACAGATACCGCCAGAGGAAAGAGACCTGAAGTTGGATTCTATTTCTGTGCATCTGTTTGCAGAGCGTGACATAACGCTGCCCACCAGGTAAGAGTCGGTTACTACCAGCACCTCTCTGGCTGTGTGTCACCCTCCTCCACCACAGGCCTGACGGAAGTAAAAACAGTGCAGGATAATTTTGGACCTCGCAAAAATGCTCTTTGGGCTTTTATAAAGGAACACAACAGAGTAGAGCGAGGCCCGTGGTGCCACCTACGACAAACAGCCACTGGCGCCGGAGCGGCGGTGGTGTTAACGGAAAGGTGAAGTCAGGTTGTTGAGGCGAGAACAAACACTCGAGGGAACAGCAGGGTGGAATGACAGGATCTAACATTTTCGGTCTAAATTGAACAATTATGAACCTCTACAATCATCTGAAGAAGTTTTCAGGGTTTAAAATTATGTTTGCTTAAATTGTTTGTGGAAAAACAGGTAGAAATTGTTTCTTGCTGCGGCATTTGATGGTTACTTCTCCGATTTCTTAAATAATTGTGTGTATAAAATCTCTTTGGTCCTCATGGGACTGAGAGAACGCAAAGCCAGCGCAAGAGCATGAAAAGCACATAATTCTCTGATAACCAAGACTGATTTTATGTCTGGCTGCTAATAAAGGACGCAAATAAAAATAATATGATGGAGGGATGGAGGAGAAGAGAAGGAGGAAGGAGATGACAGGGTGGGAGGAATTGTCTCTGTCAGTGTGAGGATAGTAAGGCGGGTTTGGAGGGTCAGGCGGGAGGAAGGGGGCTTCAAATGTGCATTTGCAAACCTGGCCACGCCCCCTTCCCCACCCCTACGCTGACCCTTCAGTCTCCTTTCCCCCCAGAGAGCTGAGGTCAAATCCAGGAATGTCAGCAGGCGGATCACCCGTCTTCATTCGTTTGTCTGTCTGTCCTCCTCTTACTTTCTCAGCTGTCCGTTCGTCGGTGTCTGTGCGTGTCACTGGAGGTCTCGGTCTTCTAGGTACCGGTACTCAAAGGTGAACCCCTCTTTTTTCCGCTGGCCCCACTTCTCATAGTCGAAATAAATGTATGTTCCCTAAAAAAAAAAGTAAACATTGGGAAAAATATTAACATCTGGTGTACCCCAGGGAGTGGTCCTCAGCCCACTTCCAATCTTTATTTACAGCTTTTCTCTGAACTGAAGTCAAATCCAAGACACACAGCTGGACATAAAACTAGGGATTTTACAAATCTATTTATTCACTAAATTCTGGAAATACATATTTCTGAATACTCTGTTCACTTTTACATATTTATTCAGACCTGGAAAGTTGCCCCCAGTGTCTGTGGGGGTTAGGAGTCACAATCACACACAATTAATTAAAATACTACAGACTCTCTCTAAAAATCCTTGTAACTGCCTATTTTCATAGTTTCAACATGAAATATACCTTAATATGCATTAATGCACAGAGTGGAGAGAATTTTAGGACAACCAGAAGATCATTTCTACAGTCAGTCTTTCTTACTTCTGCTCTTGAGGTTTCAGACAATCAGCGCCAAGGACAATAACTGCAGCAACTGGATTTGATTATCAGGTGATCATAAATCCAAACTGACCTGCTCATACTCATCAGTGATGGTCTTGGGCTCTTCGTGCCTCTGAAACCACATCATGTACTTTGTGTGGAACCTCCATGACTGCTTCTTTAGGGCCTTGGCTGCCAGATACTGGGCCTTCGTGCCCTGCACACAGCGGGGAGCCGAAGGGACATGAAGTAAATCAGGAAAGGCTGCTGTGTTCATAGCATTCATCATCAGATAATCTGGTGTAATTAGAATTAAAAACTCTTCAATAGAACTGTGTTACATGAACACAGAATTACCTCCAGGTAGTAAAAGATGAAGAACAACGTTTCCGTGGAAAGCCTCTGGTAAAACTCTACAGTGTCGGAATGAGGTGGTGGCATCTGGTGGTGGAAAGGTGGGGTGGGGCAGGGGTTCCTCATAAGGTACTGCCTGCAAGGGTGACACAGAGACTCAGTAACAATCACCTTGTCTGTAACAGTGTTGACCAGTCCAACTAAGTTTGATGATCTGCAACACATGTTCATGAAATAATTATTGAAATATCGAAATAGGTGAATTTATTTATTCGATTCAAAAATACTTTCTCACACCATAAAAGAGCTGCTTAACATGTACTTTAATATAATACTAGCATAATCAATACTTGATTTTTATTATTATTTAAAATGACCACATATACAATATTTAAAAACAAACCTATCAATTTTTCTAAGTGTAGCACTCCTGGCCTACATAAAGCATTCATGCATTTTTAAAGGAGTTCTAACAGGCAGTGAACTGCAGAACGGCTTTGCTCACAGATTTTAACCATTGTTGAACTGTTTCAGAACGTCTATTCATTTTATTCCTTTAACCCTTTTTCTTAATCTTCTTTATTTTCAGATTAATTTTGTCGTTTGGCTTTGTTTCTTGCCGGTTAATTAACTCTAATTAAATGAAACTAATGGACCAATTCCAAGAGAAATTAATTTGAAGGAATATAATTAATAAGAATATAACTAATCCAATTTTTTTGGTTATAGAACAGTAGTGGCATACTGTGGGTGTTTTTTTAGGATAATATATGTACATTTTTAAGATAAACACAACTGAGTTCAAATCAAATCTGAACAAGGATTCCACAACCCCAAAGTTTGCCCTCGCTGATTCATTTTAAGCCGCTAAGCAAACAGTGCATTTTAAGCCAAGTTCTGTATTTTTAGATCCTGTGTGGCGTGAAAAATAACAATCACCACATCATAATCTTTATAGAGTGGAAGCTCGGAATATCTGACTAATGTGAGCTCTTCAACTCAAGCAGCAGAAATTATGGCTGTGAGCAGAAAAATAACTGCCTGAGATTAGAAGTGGACCAGACTCAAGAAACAGAAACAGACAGGAGCGTTTTTCTGCTGCGACTGTAAAACACAAACAGGTAGTGTTGGAAGAGAGCTGTCGAGTGTTTGGATTTAAATGTCAATTGTTGATGTGTGGGCTGCAGATGCAGCAGCAGCAAACCGGGTTCTGACTGTGAATCTGTGTGCAGGTGTGCATCGTTACAGAGAACATCTGAGCTTCAGAAAATATGAAACGCACTGCTGACGAAGAGTCTCTAAGCTGCTTCATTTGAATGGAAATCGGTTGAATTTTTTTGGCATCATAAGTGTAAAGAGAAATACTTAAAAAAAAGATTTTTCATTGGGAGATTAAAGACCGTTATGTGCGCATGTAGAATGCCAGTTAATGAATTTGAACAATTCTTCAAATTTTCTTTCTAAAAATACAAAAAACCCAGAAACCAAATGCAAAATATAGACATATAAAAATGTTAATACATTTTTATTTTTGCTGTATTTAAAAGGGTACAAGTGTATGGATTTGTGTTTTTCATTCAAGCCTAATAAATTACTGAGTGATGTTTGCTTACCTTTAGCTTTGGTTTATTGTTAAGGAAAGCAAGCGAAGCCAGATTTATTTGTTTACTTGGTCTTGACTTGTGCTTTCATTGTATAAATAATTTTAAAAAGTATCTGTATCTTTAAAATATTTAAGATCATGACAGCTTTTCTAACAGATTTTCAGAAACTTTCACACACCTTTAGAATAGACAAAAAAGAAATCGTGTTGTTAATCCAGAACTGGATTTTATCTTATCTCAAGTGTACTAAGATATTTTCACTAAACCAAAAATATTTGGTCAGTATGTGCTTGCAGTGTTTACATCCCATTTCCATTTATTATTATCTTGATTCTCATTCAGACCAGTTATATCTTACATAATATGATGTATTAATTATTATTTTGAACATCTAGATATAATTAACGTCAATTGTTTTCATAAAAAACGAAATAAATAAATTTTTTAAAAAACACTTAAAAGGATGCTTTCAGAAGCTCAAAAAGCCGTGAGTTGAACTATGAAAATGGCAATGAGTGACTGTAGATAACATTTAGTAGAGTCAAATTTTACAGTATGAACAGAACAGAGAAAATTACTTTCAATCATCAACTCTCAAAGTGGGCCCAAAATGGAGGTGCACTGAGTGCTGAGGGCAACAAGTCCCATAGTTAAGAGTCTCCATCCTGTACCCAAACATTTGATCCCTCTTATCTGTAATTATTTTAATAAAAGGGTAAGAACTGTGAGAAGTTTACTGCACCTGATTCTCTCTGAGTCGGACGGGTGGGGCATGTGTGTCCACGCCGCCTCCTGCATGGCCTGTTGGTAGAGCTGGTCTTTGGAAAGGGGAACTGGCCCCAGTGGACAGACGCCCAGTGACGGGAGGATGCTGACCTCTGACAGGGAGGACTGAGGTGCTGACGGGGCCCCCGAGGGGGTCGTAGTGCTGCTTGGGAAGATGTCTGAGAAAACACAGGAAAAATGAGGGAATGGAAGTAAAGGGGGGGAGGGAAGAGATGATGCAGCAGAAGGAGAGACAACAAGAAATAAAATTGAGTCAGGGATGATTATATCAGCTGCAGCCTTTGTTCAGAAGCGCTGAGAGTGGGAAGGGAGATGACATTTAGTTCCATTAAATCTGCTGAATTCTATTTCTGCTCGGTGGTAACCCCTCGGTCCTCTCGCTGCAGCACATGTTGGTGTGAATCCTACCTGAAGTAAGGTGCAGGGAGGATACATCTCCCTCAATCCCTGAGCTGGGCGCTGCTCGCTCGGCCATGGACCTGCTCAGAGGCTCCTGGGGCTGATGAGGACAGACAAGGACACTCATGGGAAAACAGATTCTCCTGGATGTGTGTGCAGAGTTGTTGTATCGTTCTGGGCGGAGGAACGCCAGTTCCCGCTTCACTGGTCAGGTTGTCAAGGAAATATGTTAGATTTTACTTCTTGGACTGTTTTTGTGTTTTTTTAACTCTTTCTTTCACTCCCCTGGGTTCAGAGGATTATTTCAACACTGCAAAAAAGTGTGACCCAGATTTTGAGGACAATTTCATTTGTCCTTGAAATCTGTAATATTCCAAAGTATTGCTTTTTTTTTTTTTTTTTACCAAATTAGAAATTAAAAATTGCACCACAATAGCAACAGGCTATGACCACAAACATGCACTTATTATCAGCTCCCCTCCTCCATACTTCACAGTTTGTTCCAAAATGTCCAAAAGTTCATTTGCATAAAACCTTGCAAACCTGAAATTGTCCTGTCATTATTTCTTCATCACAAAGCTCTCTCCTTGCAACATTTGTATCTTTCTGTCTTTATCAATTTTATTGACTTTACATGCTAACTGAGGAGTGTGGAATCTGAAATTGAAATTTGGGGTCTTTCACAATTTCTCGGAGCATTGTGCGTTCTGATCTCACTGAATTTTTAAAAAATTCTAACTCCTGAGAAGATTGGCGACTGGTTGTTTTTCTCAGTGCAGAAAATTCAACAAAAGACTGTTTGAAAATATTTTTTAACCACCCTTCGCTTATTGATGGGTTATTGCTGATATTTTTCTTGGTTGACATTGTGCTAAACCAGTAAACTGAAAACTTGTGCAGTTAGAGGTGGAAAAGATGAGGGTGATCAATTAACAATCTGCATTATCGGTCCCCGCCTGCTACTTTCTCTCTTGAACATGTTCCCCTTACTTTTTCAAACATGATATTACCATTTTGGCTTGAAGTTATTTAAAAAAAAACAATAACAGTGAAAATTGCAGATGTTTTTGTGCAATTGGTGTTACATTTACATCCATTTAAAAGTTGGTAAATTTTATATTTCCCAGATTTTTACTAGATTTTGCAGATGAACACACAACTGTGAAAATTTATGTGAATCTGTGCTACACAAAGACATAATGCATTTAAGGGACAATTTTTGTTTTGCATTTGGCTACAAAAAGGCTATTCCAGCTTTTCAAATTCTATCCACAAACGCAACTAAAGATAACAGCTTGATGGGAACAAAATTCTACATTTGCATCCAAGAAGTGCTCCCTAAAGAGAGATAAATTTGGATTAAAATGGTGTCTGGTGGGTTTATAGTTTGTCGCAACCTGCTAGCAAAAAGTGCCCAAAGGTCCCATTTCAAATCAGTTATTAAGGCATGTTTGTTGTCTGTTATAGTTAAATCAAAACACTGGTCATCTCTTGAATTAAGAAACTTTGGAAATGATTGG
The DNA here is from genome assembly GCF_003331165.1 of Xiphophorus hellerii. Taxonomy (NCBI): domain Eukaryota; kingdom Metazoa; phylum Chordata; class Actinopteri; order Cyprinodontiformes; family Poeciliidae; genus Xiphophorus; species Xiphophorus hellerii. The sequence goes on along the minus strand of NC_045684.1, from coordinate 3,871,525 downwards.
AAAGGCAGCCGAAAGGCAAAGAAGAACATCAAGACCTTTAGAAAACCAGGATATTATCAATTAAGACAACTCTGTTGGATTAATCATACCCCTCACCTTTTTCACATTTTATCACATTACAGCCTCAAACATTCCAGAGACCATCATAAAGTGCTGCATAATTGTTAAATGGAAGGAAAATTATACTCTGTTTTAATTTCTTATTTTTACAATAAATGTGGGAAGTTTAGTTTGCATTTGTTTCCACACCCTCTTTACTCTTTTATCCCTGAATAAAACTTGTGCAAACAAGAACCACCAAAACTCAGCTAATTAGAGAGACATTCAGAGAACATCAGTGAACAAAAGGTATGATGAAGATCAGGAAACACAGCAGACAAGCTGCATTCTCCTCACCTTGATGCTTTCGGGTGGTTGTGAGTAGGACAGCGGCCCGTTCTGAAGGCTTCCACCGCTTGTTGTTTTAGCCTCACTGTAGGACGCCGGCGATGGAGAGGTGGACGACAAACCCATGGAGCCAAGTAAACTGGGACCAGTGTCCTTACTGGGAAGGAGAAACAGTGACGCAAGTGATCCAATTAATATATTTCACATATGACATGTTGCTCAGCCAATCAGCAATATAACAATAAAAATATGAAGCAAATATAAAAAATTATAAATAAATAAACAAATATTGAAGATCGGTTAGGCTGAAGAAAATAAATTTATTTCCAAAATTCTTCTTGTACTTTAAACTTACAGCTGATTGGCTGTGGAGGTCAGAGATGAGGATTGGCTGCTTTGTGATTGGGTGGCACTGTTGAGGGCGGAGTCTGTTGTGCTATCTGCTACCACAGCACTGTGACCTGTAGAGAGAGAGCAAACCATCAAAATTAACTCCGTAGCTCAATAAATAAAATGTCTGTTATTATATTTAGATGAACGGACTTGGGTGGAAATCAGATACTCACTGGTGCTACCATTCTGCTTCTGTCTGCTCGGCGGTCGACCGGACAGGGATGAGCTTCCTCCTCCAACTCCGCTCCCTGCGGATCCTGAGCTGCCGCTGTTGCTTCCGATAACTCCTATTCCGCTTCCAGGAGCTAAGCTCCCGATGGGGCTCTGCGGCCCCAGGGAAGATCCCTGCACTCCCGATTGACCTGAACCCAAACCCAAACCCAGAATCCCCGAGCCGACACTCCCCACTATAGAAGCCGTGCCGAGCATGCCTCCCTGCGAGAATGTCGGCCCGCCGACCGCGATGCTGCTGCTACCGATGGCGCCCACCCCGCTGTTGGTCGTTGTGCTGCTGACGCCGCCGAGAGAGCCCGGTAACCCTGAGCTGGCCGTGCCCGAGGCGGCCGCCTGAGCGTAGGGAGTTGGGGTGGAGCTTGAGAGAAGACCCACCATATTGCTTAGGGACGCCGGCATCCCTGACAGGCCGGGGCTGGTGGAGATGGAGCTTTTCCCCAGAGAGGGCCCCAGACTGAGGCCAAGGCTGTTGGAGGTCGCCGTGGGACCTGAAGGCGCCTGGGGCAGGGAGTTCGAAGTCAGGAGCCCCTGTGTGCTGGGTGGCGAGGACGCCAACGAGGCGTTGTGGCTGTTGGTGGAGGTGCTGGAGTTGATGGGAGCCGAAGAGCTCGGCGAGTTTTTGGCCTGCTGCTGCTGCTGCACCGACGGGTGAGGCGGCTGCTGCGTGGCGTTGCTGTAGCTGCTGGCTAAAGTGTTGGAAAAAGGACCCCCCACTGCACTAAGATGACTGCTTCCAGAGCCGCCGATGCCTCCGCCCGCAACAGAAACCAGAGAGGATGAGGTGAGCCCCGAGGCGGAAGAAGACGAAGAGGAGGAAGAGGAGGAAGAAGATAATGACGAGGAGGGATTTCCATTCTTCACCGGTGACTGGAAAAGGAACAAAGAGAATTTTGTTTGTTAAATTCTGCTGCACAGTAAATTCAAGATTAATTAGAATTTAAAAAGACTGGCAATTAATTAATGCTTTAATAAAAACTGTGCATTGTATTCAAAGCTCAAGAACATAAGTCATCATAAAAACATGTTAAAATTGTATTAATGAGTTGAAATCTGAGTTGTCAATTTATTCTAGTTATTTACATTTAAAACCTCAAAAACAACATTTAATCATTACAGTAGTCCACATTAGCATTTATACCAACCTGACTGACTTCACTGTCCGTCGAACGTCCCCTCTTCTTGTCATCTTCTGAGTTCTCCTGGAAATTGAATCACAATCAGGTTTCAGAAAAAAACTGACATCAGAAACAGGATCACAAATTACATTAAAAAAAAGTAAACACAGGTCATTTTCAAAATGATATTTATCAAAAGAGTCAACATCTTTTAAAGTTGAATTAAATTATTTTATAGCAACTTAATATGGTGATCCAGCATGTTTTTTAAAGAGTCCGTATGATTGAGAATCAAAATTATTTCTGATAAAACTGAAAAAAAAAACCTAATTCATTTGCTTGACTTGAACATACAGTCTCAGTTCTAATAAATATTGAACAATTTTCCTAAGATTTGAAAAATGACTTGTTAAAATGTGATAATAATCTTTTAAAAGAGGGAATATTTTCAAAGATGCATTAATTTGACAAAAAGACCAAATATATAAATTTACTTAGAAGACAAACATTTACACTTTCAGATTCAGAGGAGAATTAATACTTTTTTTCTTACCTTCATTGAAGAAAAACTATAAGAATCAATATTTTTATTTATCTACAGAGAACAAAAGTATGAATAAGTAAATGAAGATGCTATATTGTGAGAATCGATTGTGAAGCAGTGATACTGGAGTCTACAGAACTGAACCTCTGGAGTAAGTACATAATGAAGTGGTCCGAGAATTAAGCCTTGGGGCCTCTCTGGGAGAGATAGGGGATTTTTTTGTTGCAGGATTTCTACACACTTCCCAGTTTTGAGGCCAGTACTATACCAGTCGAAACCAGTTCAGTTTTTTTTCTAAACGTCTTTTTAAATTTGCTAAATACTATGCAAACACTAAAGTGTAATGCTTTAGTGTGAGGATGACCAAAAAAAAGTAAAAACCACTTTTGATTAGAGTAATTTGGAATGAAGCAAATACTCTGCTTCTCTTATGTCAGTGTTAGTATGTGAAAGTGAAACTTTTGAGATTACGTTTACATTTTCAATGAGTAATTGTAGCATCCTGCACAAATATCTTTCACATTTAATCCCAGAAAAAAACTCTCCTGATCAGCAGTGGATAATACCATAACTCCCACTTACATATCAGACTTATAATAACTACTTTTACCCACTGAATGAGAGTGTAGAAGCAGAAGAGATGATACGGAAGCCAATAGAAGAGAATATAAAGAGCAGATGGCAAGGCTCTATAATGGTGCAATTATCTTCTGCACATATTTTAGATACTGATGTGCCTTGATTTGAGCTAAATGTAATAACTGACTTAATTGTTCATGATTACCATTGTTACATTAGGACATCTTTCAGGTCAACGATGAAACAATCTAAGCCATTATTTCTTTATACAAATGAATGGATTAGTTTTTTTAAACTCATATTGCTAGAGGATCAAAAACCAGGAAGAACAGAAGTAAAAACAAACAGAAAGGACAAATAATTGATGATGTGCGTAAAATGAAAAGGATCATTTTTCTCACCGTAGTGCAAGTGGCAGGCGAAGGAGGGATTGGTGAGGATGAGGTGGTGGAGGTCGGTGTGCTGCTGGAGTTCTGGAAGATCTCGTCCTCCAAGTGTGAGGGTCCTGGTGGGGAGGTGGCAAGTAATGGTTGAGCTGGAAACAGAAAAGACAAAAGGTTTCAGCCTCTATTGTGAATTTTTAAGTCTTTTGTACTCTTTTGTTATTGTAGGTCAAGGTTTGATCTCGACCAACTCAACTTATTGAGCTTGTGGTTAAATATTTATCATTTATTGTAGAGTCCATGTAATTAAAAGATTCATACACATTCTTTAGCTTAAATGACCAAAAAATATTTATGGGACTGCTTATACTTGTTTAAAGTGACTTTTTTGCAAGACCTCCACTGGAGTACAATACAACCAGGTTTGCACAGGACGACATCTGTACTTGTTTTCATGTGTAATCAAGATGTTTTCCCCTTAAGGGAAGTCACAATGTTTGCACCAAAAGACTCCTGTAATTATTTATTCAATATTTCACTAATATTTTTTACACGTACGGAATTCATCCAGGTCGAGATCGTCATATATATAATCGTTCTCCTCAAAATCTGGGTCCTGCGATGACTCTCTGTAGTACTCAACATCATCCTTTGGAGAGAAAGCACAAATACTTCAGTCTTAGTTAAATATTAAATAATAAAGCTGTGTGTCTCTGTAGTTTTTGTCATCTCTGTGATTTTTTTTGACAAACCTTGATCTTCCTGATGGATTCGACCTGCAGCGAGTCATTGTCCAGCATCCTCAGTATCGTCTCCAGCATTCGGATGTGATACCGATGCTTCTCGATAAACTTTTTCAGCTCCTCGATCCGGTCCTGCTTCTGTAGGACAACAGCAGGTCAACTTAATCATCTGTTTTTATCCAGGCACAAAGGTTTTTTAGCATTACCTTATGGAGGTTTTACATTCCTGTGCAATAAGTTTTGCGTTCTCTCACAAAAGTTTTGCATTCCCATGCAATACTTACGCGTTTCCTCACAATAATGTATTTACTAGTCTGTTCATGCGGCATCTTGAATACTGAAAGTCTTTTTGCTACAATGTAAGGTTTGTTTTTCAAATTTATTGCAAGGTAACAAAATAAAAATTTCCCCCTTTTAAAAGGCTTCATATGTTTATACTCTTGGCTGCAAAGTGATTTATTTTAAAATAAATAAAATAAATCATTTTATTCTTCCACACAATGCAAAGCTTCATTAATAATTTAACTCCAACAGGGGGAACAAGAAAGCATTTGAGAATATTAACAGCTTCTAAAACAAAAAATAAAAGCGTGTTTAAAGTTTAACGAGTGAAATGTGCAGAAAGGAGATCACGAATGATTTAAAGCTGTGAGAGCATTAGTGACCGCCATGTGCACTTTCCAGCCTAATGCATCACAAAGCACGCAGGCAGAGTGCCACTTTCTGATTTCAATATTTCATTCTCCAAGTGCTTCACTGTTAATTCACACATTCTCTGAAGGTTGGAGAACACTCCAATGTTTAATTGTCCTAATTTGCCCCCAGTGTCTATTTGGACAGAACGCAATGCGTGGGCTTGGTGTGCAAATAACAAACCAGCTAAATGGATATTATTAAAACACAAAAGCTCTTAAAAGACACTAAGGGGTGTTTGTTATTAGGCTGCATGAAGGAGGTAAGCAAAACCAAACTTCCTAACACATTTCATCTTAGCATGAAAATGGTACAGGAATAGTTTATTATTTAGACCAATATTTGAGAATAAATTCAAAAATTCATTACTAATTTGATTTATTATTCTAAATCTAGGTCAAAATCTATATAACAAGCTAAAACAAATGAACAGACGCAAAATTTAGACAATGGAACATTGCATCAAGTCTTAAAAAAAAAAAAAATTTCCATATTCTTTTTTTCCCTCATCAATTAACTGGATAACGTCCAGACTGAAAATGAACAGGAACCGTGGAAGTCAAATATAGACTCAAGCTATATGTTTCAGTAAGGTATATGTGAACACTTAAAGGTCACTTCTAACAAACAAAATAACCTTTCTGAAAAACTTGAAGACAGCCAAAGGCTAATAATTCACACACAGTGAGAGATGCACCTTCTAGCCTCTAAAAATAAGCTCATAATCCTAAAGAAATGAGACGCAACGTTAAAAAGTCCTCAAAATCTTCCTCACACGGGCTTCAAATGCCAGTCCTCAATGGCTGATGTCCTACAACTTATAGATGTTTCTCTGTTTCAACAGACCTGAACCAAATAATTCATACACAGCAGAACCCCGAAGAACTTTTCTAAATTCTGTGAAATTTGTACAGTAATTTGATTCAGGTGGTTTGGGCCACTGACACATCCGTGGTGAAAAGCTTTGTTAGAAGCAAATTCATTTATTTGATTACTGAAACACTGAGATGCAATGTACAGGTTTAAAGTCAGAAAGTTTAAAACCTATTTCATAAGCAAATTTTTATTCACATATTAAAAGGATATTTTTTGGCTGAAGGGTGTTTTTATGTATGTTTAAGTATTTCTTTTTACACTTCTCTAACACTATTCTGTAAATCTTTTAACAAAAGCAAAGGAATTTTAAGTCTGAAGTGATAAATTTGATCAGAGTCGATGTTTATTTCCAACCTGTGTCTTCAACCAAAATCATCAGGAGTCAAACATTTGCTATAAATATTATTCATATTTTTGCTCTTGATATTTTGGTCACTAAAGGACAAACTTGTATCAGCATTCAAGAACTCGCTGATTTGATCCTTATTTTGGACAGCTTTGTTAACTGCACAAGAAACAGACAAAATGAATCTTCCTGCTTCTCAATCTGAAACTTTCTGCACAGAAACAAACAGGAGGGTCTTTCAGGGACAGTAATGTCTTTCATTTCACTGTCATTATAAATAAGCTGCTGTGACATATGGATATGAAGTATTCATTCTTAATTCAGAACTTGTAGGTTCTCTGAAAAGACTGCACTGCCACATCAGTAAGTTTCCGATAAATGAAGTCCCTGGGGAGGACTTTAAAGGGAAAGTTGGAGTCAGAGAGACTCGGTCAGTGAGGTTATCGTCGTTGGCCAGAGACAGAAGATGAAAGCAGGGTTCGATGTCTGACCTCTCCGCCAAAAAAGAGACAGCGAGATAAAAGGAGGAGAACTGTGGGGATGACAAGCCAACCGATCTGGAAGCAGCAGTGGTAGAGCAATGAAAGGGGAAAAAATGAATGATTCAGAAAGGGGAGCAGACTGACCTCCTTGTCTCCTTTCTTTTTTCTCGTCTGGACTGAAAGAGACTCCACTTCACTCTCGAACTGGTCCACCTGCATGTTCAACGTGTCTATCGTGTTCTGAGATAAAAGAAAAGGAAAAGGTCAAACAACAGCATCAAATATTTAGAAAATAAAATATTTATTTTGTAATTCTGGGATTCTCTTGACATAATTCCATTGTTCAATTGAAATGATTGCTTATCTTTGATCTCACAAAACAGTTTTATAATTTTCTATATAATTATTTTAAAAAATCTAACTATACTGTTGGGTGTTGATGACAATGAGGGAAAAATCTGGGAAAATTATAAATTATAATCATAAACTTATGAAAAAACGGAGTAAGTACAGAATGAGCATTTACTTCTCTTATAAATTCAATTCAATTTATTCATTAAGGGCATTCACAAAAAATAGCATCTAAAGGCATTTTATGGAGCTGAGAAGCATAATGCCTGAGAATCAGCTTATTTAATGAAAAATCCAATTAGGGTTTTTCATTAATAACAATCAAAATGTAAAGAGTAAATTATCAGGTAATTCAGTCAATGTCTATTTCATAAACAAGCTGCTCTGTAATTATTAGTTCTGCCCAGCAAACTAAAAACACTTTGTTTTTATTTCATTTAGTTTTGGTTCCTCTAGCATTTTCACTTCCATGTTTTAATTACTTTTAAGAATCTTTTAGGGGAAAAACGTTCCCTTGTGAGCAAAATTTGACTCCACCTATCCAGTTACATTTATGCATCTTTATGTCTTGTTCCTCACTTATCACATATTGGGGAAAATTAGGAAAAATTAGGATTCAGCAGTTCGAATGAGTGAAACTGTTTTTCTCTGAAGGGTAAAGCCCAGCGGTCCGGTTGATCCAGAGGCTCACCGTTAGCCAGGTGCCGACCTCTTCCTTCTCCTTCTGCGCCGGGTCCACCTTCTGGATAAGGCCGAGTCCTTCTTTTGAGTACGCTTTTGTCTTGGTTTCTCTTTCAACTATTTTAAAGCGCTCCATTTGCTGCAAGAAGATAAAACACAGAAAATGGATGAAGATATAATTCCTGAAGAAAAAGAGATACAATTTTAGACCTCTGGAAATTTAATAAAGCTTGTTTTCAATGACGTTGCATTCTTGAATGTCTTGAGCTAATACTGCTTTTATATCAACACTAAATGGTTTTAATGCATTTTTCTAAATTTCTAGGGTCTAATTGTTCAACTCAAATATGGGGAATGTCTTTCTTAAACCACAGGAGAAGTAACATGTCACTGCATAACTTATCAAAGAAACTATTCACATTTGGATTTTTTGTGGCACCTTATTAAAAGACAGTCACAAAAATTATATTTTGCTGCCTCTTTGCAGTTGTATTTAAACAAACCTTGACAGGCGTACTAACAATATTTTTGTACAAATCTAAAGAGTTATTAGTTATAAACCTGTTGATTTAGCCTGTAAACCCTCTCAGTTATAACTTTATCAGTGCCTCATATTTTTGTGACGATAATAACAAATTCTGTCCACTACACTGTATTTTCATACCAGCCGCGAAAACCATATGAAAAATAAATGATCAGCGTGGGGTTAGAATAAAAACCAAAACTCAAGTGTGACAGATGGAGCTCTGGTGAGTTGTCTTCTCTCGGTGTGAAGGATGTGTCTCGCATGTAATCCATCTGAATAGTTATCACTGAAAGGTAAATGAGGCTCTGAGGCCCGACAGGCAAAGCAGCAACACTGAAGACACAGTGTTAGCTAGCTAACAAACTATCTTGTACTATAATGAACATATTTTGGGAACAGATCTTTTAATCCATGTGCAAATGCTTCATTTGTCTTCTCATGCAAATCTAACATCTCAAACCAGAAGTAATTAATTTTTATGCCACTTGAGGGCAGCGGAAACAGTCCATGAGACCACAAATGACAAGTTTACAAAGTTGGAGATTTACAGATTTCAAAATAAAGCCTAGCTGATCATTTAAGTCAATATTAGCTCTACTTTTACTGCCACCTGATTATAAAGAAACACACTGGTCTTTTCCTCTAAGCAAAGTTAGTTTACCATTAGTTCATAAAGCTTTCAATTGAATGAGATGTATGGCTCATTTCATAGAATTACAGGTCCAACTAACTGAAGTATTATAATATCACAATATTCCAATCAATTTTAGCTTCATAAACAGTCCAGGTTTTGGGGTATAATACACAGCAGTCACATGTTGTCCTGTAGATGAGTTTTACAAGACTTTGGTTTGAGCTGAAGCAGAAAATAGAAGCTGAGGATGTGGCCATCAGTCATAAACAAAGCAACTTCTAAAACATGAAATAATGGAGAATTTTTAAATCATGGAGGGATTTAAGCACGTAGGATGAGAAGCTTTCAGCTGTAAAAAAAACCAATACAAACTCTAAGCATTCTTCACATAAAGATAAAATGTAGTAAAAGATAATTATATTTTTTTTCCCTCAAAAGACCTTGCCTTTTGAAAGGCTGCCACTGTAAATAAGAAATCTGTTCTTAATCAGTTTTTTGCCTGGTTAAATAAAGTACAGTATTAAATACAGTTTGTTAAATAATGTTTCCTTTTGTTTATTAATGTTTTCCTCATTACTAAAAATGTATTTAATTTCCTTCTCTTTGTATTTGACTTAAAAAATCAAGAAATTTTATATAAGCATAATATTTCATTAAACTATCACATAAAAAAAGACTTATCTATTTTACTTATCTTACTTATCTATGAAAAATACTAATTTAATTAGCTGATAACATAATTTCCATCTCATATGTTCACATAGTAAAAAACCGTCAATCAACTACAATTTTATTTTATTTTCACTGCAACAACAGAGAGTTTTCATCCTCTCTCTTGGGGGTTCCTACTCACCGTTTCTATGAGTTTCCGGTTCTCTATTAGCTGCCTTTTGTCTTTGATCTCGTTGGATGCCACCCACGTCTTAATCTGGTCTCGAAGGCGCTGCGGGATCATATAGGAAGAAGACGATACAGAGGAACAGCGGAGGGAGGAAGAGTAGGATACAAAAACATTAAAGAACTTATTAATACATGCATAGACTTGTCTTAAACAGTCAGATGGTGAAGCTGATGCAGGCTTCGCTTGGAGTTTGGTCCTCATGACAACAGAAACAAAGCAGTGGACACACATATAAATCTATGTTTTAAGCTGAAGGAGATGAAATTCAACACGCTGTGAGCGTCTGTAAACTCTCTCAATCTGGTGTTCACAGAGTCATGTTAATTAGTTTTTCTCTCTACTTGCTGCTTGAAGTCAAACTAACACACATTTATACAATTTCACACAGAAAAGATTAAAAAAGGCTGATAATTAAGATAGGATTTTAATCAAAAAAGGTAAACATTTTATTTTAGAGTAAAAATTTTGCAGCTTCAAATCAACTGAATACCTTTGTATTCTATTGACATTTTCACTGAGGAACAAAAAGATACACAATTTTTAAAACAAATTTTACAAAAATATAAAAGTTTGCAATACATTTTTTGAGCAATCTGGTTTGTAAAATAACTCCAGTTCAGTGAAATTCAACAGAGTGTATCTGGTAAAAGGTACTCTGAATTTTTTCCAAAGGTTCTCTATTTAATTAAAGTGCAGTACTTTGACTCACCCGACCACCACTACTCCTTTCACAGCCCTTCATTATTTTCTACCTTTTAATATGTTACACCCTTTTTTCAAAGTTAACTCAAAGTTTATGCAGAAATACCCCACAATGAGAAAGTGAAAACATTTTTTTTTTGAGATTTCTGCACATTTCTTAGAAAGAGGAAACCAAGAAATCACAATTACTCAAGTATTTACAACACATTGTTGATCCACCTATGGTGGAAATTGCAACCTGAAGTCTTTTTGAATGTGATGCTACAAGCTTAGCTCACATATCATCAGACAGTTTGGTCCGTTCTTTGCAGCTCCCGGTTTTCTATTTTTAAAAATTTTTCCAAAAACTCAATATTTTTCCCACACTGTTATAATGAGGTATTAATGTGCAGAGTTTCGAAGAAAGACTTTAATTTAATACAAGTTGGAATAAAGTCGTAACATAAACTGTGGAAAAGGTGCCACACTGTGAATACTTTCCAGATGAGCTATGTGTCATGTAGCGACATCTATCAGAAGCTGCTGACTATTGCCAGACATACTGTTTGTATTCCTTGCTGATAGTGGAAAAATGAACACAAAATAACAAAAACATAAAAAGAGAAGCAGCGGCCCATGTATTGACACAGGTGTCCAGAACAGTTTCCGTCTCTCATTGTTAACATGACAGCCTCACATTAGCGCTCTCTCCTTTCACTGTTTCACAGACATGATGAGGAAAAATAGGCTGTGAGACTAATAAAAAAAGTGTGTAAATATATATTAAAAAAAAAAAAAAATTCCCTTCTCACCCACCGCGGGTGGTTCTTATCCTCTGAGCTCGGGTCCTCTACCAGAGGCCTGGGAGCTTGAGGGTTCTGCGCAGTATCTTGGCTGTGCCAAGGACTGCACATTTCTGGACTGAGATGTCTGATGTTGTTCCTGGGATCTGTTGTAGCCATTGGTCCAGTTTGGGGGTGACTGCCCCGAGGGCCCCGATGACCACAGGCACCACTGTGGTCTTCACCTTCCAGGCCCTCTCCAGTTCCTCCCTGAGGCCCTGGTATTTCTCTAGTTTCTCGTGCTCCTTTTTCCTGATGTTGCAGTCGCTTGGTATTGCTACATCTATCACAACGGCTTTCCTCTGTTGTTTATCCACTACGACAATGTCTGGTTGGTTCGCCATTACCATTTTGTCTGTCTGGATCTGGAAGTCCCACAGGATCTTAGCTCTGGCGTTCTCCGCCACCTTTGGGGGTGTTTCCCACTTTGATCTCGGGGTTTCCAGTCCATATTCTGCACAGATGTTTCTGTACACTATGCCTGCAACTTGGTTATGTCGTTCCATGTACGCTTTCCCTGCCAGTATCTTGCACCCTGCTGTTATGTGCTGGACTGTCTCAGGGGCCTCCTTGCACAACCTACACCTTGGGTCTTGTCTGGTGTGGTATATCTGGGCCTCTATTGCTCTGGTGTTTAGGGCCTGTTCCTGGGTGGCCAGGATGAGGGCCTCTGTGCTGTCCTTGAGTCCAGCTTTTTCCAGCCATTGGTAGGATTTACTGATATCAGCCACTTGGGTTATTTGCTGGTGGTACATCCCATGTAGGGGCTTGTCCTGCCATGATGGTATCTCTGGCACCTCAACCTCCGTTCCCTGTTGTCTGAGATATTCACTGAGCACATTGTCTGTTGAGGCTTTGTCCCTGATGTATTTATGGATCTTAGTTGTTTCGTCCTGGACTGTGGTTCTCACACTCACTAGTCCTCTGCCTCCTTCCTTGCGGCTCGTGTACAGTCTCAGGGTGCTGGATTTGGGATGGAATCCTCCATGCATTGTTAGTAGTTTTCTAGTCTTAATATCAGTGGCTTTTATCTCCTCCTTTGGCCAGCTAATTATTCCAGCAGGGTATCTGATTACTGGCAGGGCATAGCTGTTTATTGCGCGGATTTTGTTCTTGCCATTGAGCTGGCTTCTCAGGACTTGCCTTATTCGTTGGAGGTATTTAGCTGTGGCTCCTTTCCTTGTGACCTCATCGAGGTTGCCATTTGCTTGTGGTATACCTAGGTACTTGTAACTGTCCTCTATGTCTGCTATTGTTCCTTCTGGGAGTGAGACCCCTTCTGTGCGGATGACCTTCCCCCTCTTTGTGATCAGCCGACCACACTTCTCTAGTCCGAATGACATCCCGATGTCCGTGCTGTAGATCCTGGTGGTGTGGATCAGTGAGTCGATGTCTCGCTCACTCTTGGCATACAGCTTGATGTCATCCATGTAGAGAAGGTGGCTGATGTTGGCCCCATTCTTGAGTCGGTATCCGTAGCCAGTCTTGTTGATAATTTGGCTGAGGGGGTTCAGGCCTATGCAGAACAGTAGCGGGGACAGAGCATCTCCTTGGTATATGCCAGATTTGATGGACACTTGTGCAAGTGGTTTGCAGTTGGCTTCAAGGGTGGTTTTCCACAGCTTCATCGAGTTTGCAATGAAGGCTCTCAGAGTCCTGTTGATGTTATACATCTCTAAGCATTCAATGATCCAAGTATGCGGCATTGAGTCATAGGCTTTCTTGTAATCAATCCAAGCCATGCACAGGTTGGTGTGTCGGGTTTTGCAGTCTCGGGCAACTGTGCGGTCTGCGAGGAGTTGGTGTTTGGCTCCTCTGCTATTTACACCGATACCTTTCTGTGTCGTGCTCATGTATTTATCCATGTGTTTGCTTATCTATCTGCTAAAAAAAAAAAAAAAACATATATATATATATATATATATATATATATATATATATATATGTATATATGTTTTGTTTTTTTTTTGAAGAGCTTTAATTATTTAATCCAGGATCTTGTGAGGTGATCTTATCACTGACTAACATTGTTTGTTTGTACATATGACCGCCCTGGACCTTTTGGATCAGTGATGACAAAGCTTATGACAACATGTGGGCATCTGTGAAAGTAGAGAGGTGCTGCAGTTTCCGTACGCCGGCCTGTGCAGCTCACACAACATTTGGAAACAAAAGCGTTGGAGCGCAAGTTTACTGAGATTGGCTGTTCTCCGACACCATGTTTTATGTTTCTGCTTTCCTGGTATCCTTAAATTACCAAACGGGTTTATTAGAAGAAAGTTGGGAAGATTAATGACCCGACTACATGTTCTTAAAGTTTCCATTCTTGTGAACTTTACTCATTCAAGGGGATTAAAGGACTCGGCTGGAGAGAAAATGGCTCAATGTTTTAATTACACCAAGACGAAATGTAATTTCTGCAACCTTAACTTCTCAAAAGTGTTTTTGTTGACTCACTCATGTATTTAATTACCTTTTACAATAACTTAGTTTAAGTGTTTCTAATGATGGCTTTATCGTACCTGCAGCTTTTTAATCTCTTTCTTGAGGTCCGCTTCATATTTCTCCTTCTGGTTTGTATTGGCTGCATTGTGAAGCTACAAAGAAACAAAAGATGAAGTTTCAAGCAAGTACTGGCTAACACAAATCAAAAATGCAATTAGTAATAGCAATACACTTATATCAGCAAGTCAGTAAAACGCTGCAAAGAACTAAATAACCACTTTAGTTACTAATTACTCCAAAGTTATGGGAGTTTGATTTGAAATACTGCTTTTGGAGGAAATCTTATTTTTAGCTTCAATAATAGTATGGTTCTGCTAGAAAGACAAAATAATGAATTACTTAAATGTTATTAAAAAGGAAAAAATAGTTTTTCAGTAGTAAAACCGCCAACGACCAACTACAGCAAAAATAACTCCAGGACATAATTAAGTCAGAAAAATAAACTGGGATCTCTTTTGCCAAACAAACCCAATTAATGACTTTCTGCCATTTTATTAATTTTGCTATTCAAGTCTGCACATTTTTATTGCTCCTCTAGGCAGTGTGTGAATCTTTTTCAGGGAATGATAGCCTTTGTTAAATTACAAAGGCAGCAGCTCCTGATGAAACTTTAAAAGTCAATATTTTCTTCTCATCATATTTACTGTCAAGTCAAAGCTCAAACTAGGAAGGTTAAAAACCGTGGCGAATGTATCACTTTGTTGGCAGAGAATAAAAGGAAAGTATTTTAATTATTGATTATTTTAGCTATTTTCTTTAAACAATTCTCACGTGAAGATGTTTGACAGTTTTATTAGTATATGAATCACAAAAATGTTCATTATCAGCATAAGTAGCAATATGTTGAGAATTGTTTTGACTATTTAAAAGCTTTATTAGACTAAAAACAGTCAGATTTGTGCATTTCCGCCCATTCTCTGTATTTCTTAACCAAATAATTGATTAATTTTTTGCTGTGCTAAAAATGTCTTACCTTTTGCCAAATGTCTTCAAACTGCTCCACTCCTTCCGCTACTTTTTTCAGACATCGATCTATTTCCCCTGAAAGAGAAAATAATAAACAAACCATAAATAAAAACATAACAAGTTTGAGTTTAAAGAATGTGAATTCTTTCCTATCTGCATAAAAACTGAAGCTAATGTGTGTGCAAAGTGAAATTGCTTTTATCTGGTAAATTATTTGGTTCTTCAGAACTGATAGTGTTTATTTATCCTACAGTCAAAATGCATAAAAAGTGAATAAAACAATTTTTCTGATTGAATAAATTAGACGCTCCCTGTCGGGCAGGTTTTCCCCAGCACAGTTTCTCCTGTTTAAATGAGGACATTGCAAAAAACAACTGCAGCACATAAAAGCAATACACTTACAAATTATAGCTGACATCTCATGAAATATGCATGTCATAAAAGGGTCCACAGTGCTTGAGAATTAAAGGTGACACACATCCCCCAGTCACACACAAGTATATATTGCTATGTTAAATATGAGCGTTTATGACAGACAGCAAAATGGATTAAAAACTGACATTTTGAGACAGATAAGTCAACATTAGGATTCTTTTGTGACAACAACATGTCTCAGATGACTTATGTCAACTTTTGTCATGTGGATCTGATAATTCACTCACAATAAAACAAACAGGAAGGAGCTCAGATTAGCTTAACTATGCATCATTTGTGACAGCAGAACATTTTTACATGGAAAGGATTATTTTTATTTTATACAAGCAGTGGAAATACCACTCTGTTCTCCATAAACGTATTTAGTTAATTTTTTATTGAAATGACAATCAATATGAAAAACTACAAACCAGTAAAAAAAAAAAAAACATGACAAAAAAGAAGTAAATCAGGCATAAGATGCTAACTTTTTTTGTCACTTTCCAAATGGAACAACTGTACTGCTGTCATTGTGGCATAATAACTTGTAATATTCACATGTTTAGAAGAACGTGTCACAAATATTTCCATATTTTTTGGGGGGATCAGACGTAGAAATCTTTGGGTACCATTGATGTGATTAACAGTAAATGTAAACAAATCAATTTAAATCAATACAACAAACTCATAATTCACACAGTGAATGCTAGTTATTTCTATGTTATTCATTATTTTAAAAAATGAATAAATGGCATGATGATTATTTTCCTCTGGAGTTTTCCTCATGACTGAACTGAGGCCTATTTATGTTCATTTCTAGCTTAATCTCATTATATTTGACATTCTGAATCCTCAGGGTTTTTCATTTGTAAATACAAATAAGGGATAATTTTATAGATTTTTGTAAAGTAGTAATTTGTACATTTAGTTCATACATAAAGTGCAAATCATTTGTTTAAATATTTTACATTTTTTATTCCTTCGTTGTTTTTAATTGTTTGTTTAAAATCATGTCAGGCCTAAGCATGACATTTATTCTTCCCACTGTACCAACAGATTTCTCACATCTGTCACGTTGTTTTTGTCAGCAACTGTTAGTGAAAAGGTGAAAAGTTCAAAACATTAAAGACTCATTATTGAAACACAAAAATATTCATGTGAGTCCAGAAAGAAACAAAAATGATGTAAAATTATAAATATAAATATAAATTCCATTTGGTAATTCCACTGATATAAATAGAGAATAGTCTGTAACTTACAAACAGATCTAAACACACAAATCTCCAATATCAAAAATAAATGATAACATAAAAACATTAAGGAGATATGGAAATGACAAGTTCTAGGAAGATTGCAGATTATTGCAGATGCAACACAAAGAAAATTCACTCCACCTTTTTAAACAGTGTCTCTAACATTAATTTATAGCTTTTATATCATTTCATGATATGCATTTGGTGTTTCTTAAACTAAAAACAGGCAAATTAAGTAAAGACAGCTTGAAACAATTTGTCTGAATAAACTCCAGCTGAGGTCTGGGTTTAAAGTGTCTTGATGTTCAGATACTTCAGAGGGGGGGTTATTTTTAGATGAAAGGCAGCCTCCTCTGTAATAATACATTACAATCTGAGAAGGCCGGAGCAACACTGCTGCTAGATCATCTCTCCTTCAGGAGGACATTTAGCAAATGTCCACATTTCTGTTTTGTTTTTAATCTGACAGCTGCTCTTTGGGGGAAGCCACTGTGACAAACGTGTAACAGAGCGGGACGTTGATCCCTGTCAAAAATGAACTTTTAGCCTGCAGTGACAACTATCGATTGAAAATTACATCAAAGTATGTTTCTGTAGGCCAGAGTGAAGCCTCTAGTTCTACTGTCTTCCTTAGAAAAGGTCTGAGAAGAGTTACAACACCTGTTGCTTGAGATGCATAGTCATCTATGCTCTGCAAACCCCTTCAAACATCAGCTGACATCAACTTCATCTGTGCTGTTGCAGTGTTTCATTCTTTTTAAAATGTAAGTACTGAGAATAAGAGGAGAAGCAGTGAGAAGACCATTACGATGGAATTTAAGGCTTATATCTCCACAGAAATGTAAGAACTTCATCCATCCATCTGGTGAGAAATTAACACTTGACCGTGATAGACGCAAAAAAGCTATCTTGCTAGCTAGCTAGTATGTTAGCAGTGAGTTATCTCCTGTCTCAGGTCACAGAACACAATGAAGAAGTCTGAGAGCGACTCAAAGTTTTGCTTGACAAAAAAGTCACGTGGGAAAAAAAAACAAAACACCCAACAACCTTTGTCTTTCACACAGTGAAGTTCATATTCACATTAAAAGCAGCATGCGTTTCCCTTTGAAGGCAACAGCTGTTCATACCAAACTTTAGCCACTTCAAATTATCTGTTACATCATAGTAACTTAGTACAATAAAGAAAACTGCACTTGAGGAAAACATTATCCAACATTCAGTCTTCACAGATTTTTGAAAAGACTAGGAGTTCACACTGACAGACTGGTTTCATCAGATTTTTGTTTCACGACTGAAAGACTGAGGATAACACACCTAACAGCTGCGCCTGCCGAGGATCACAAGCTAACACATCAAACTCACGAGGGCGGCAGTTTGAAGGCTAAACAAACATGCCAGTAGATGGCAATAATAATAGTAGTATCCCAGAATTTCGATTGGATATCTACATAAAATACTTTAACACAAAAGTTAAAGTATTTAACTTTTTTTATTTAACTTTTTTTGTGGGATATTTTTTTAATATGAGGTTGTTAGTGGATTTTGGAATGGCTTTATTCTAAAAACATGATCACTTCTATCTATCTAAGCAGACATTAATATGTTTGAACTGGATTTTATGTCCAAAAATGTAGAATTTATGATAAGTACTTTATACTTATTGACTGATATTTTACTCAGAAGTGACTAAGGATGCACAGATTTGTAAATTTGGGTCAATATCCAATATTTACTGATATTAGTTAATATCAGTTAATATAGTAATTTAGCGGTACACCAATAAATCAGCCATAATTTCCTTCATTTTGGGAGATCTGCAAAAGGCCGATATTTACATGAGAAACCAATCTAATCCACAGATCTGCAATGTCTGATAATCATCCACCGTCTCCTTTTGCTCTGCCGTGAGAGACCGGTCTCATCTGCACGTGTGAGCCCAACAATAGTCACCCAACGTTGCCAACTTAGTGACTTTGTCAGTATATTTAGCGACAAAAAAAATTAACTGTATACAAACAATTACTAACCTAGATTTTTCACTGTAAAATGGAAACTTAAGGCACATAAACCAAAAAAATGTATTACTGTAATCTGTTTAAAATACTGAAATAGTTAATAACACTTTTGTTGAGTTCCTTCCAATTATGCATTTTTTTAAGTAGAAATGTTTTTTGTTTTGATTTTTTTTTTCCATGTGAAAAAGATTTGTTCTGTATTGATATTAGAGGTGCATCAATCAGTAAAACAGAAATAAAAATGTCTACTGATCTGTTCTTATCAATAATCCCCAAGTCAAATATTGGATCATTCTCTGTCTATAAATAGATCGACCGCCAGCCTGTAGCTTGATGCATCTTTGTTTTAGTTTAATGAAAACTAAAAGCTTAGAGACGTGTTTTTATGCACAAATACAGATATGTTTCAAGTTTGTCATTTTCTGTTGAATTTATAACTTTTCTATGCTATAGAAATGTGAAAGTGTCGGGTCGGAAGGCAAAGAAAATCAAAATCGGTACCGGCTAGGAAAGCCCTGATCAGTGAATCTCTGTTTTGTTTAGTCAGAAAAAAATCCCATGATTCCTGATGTGCCACCCTGAGCTCCGCATCAGTCAAGCATCTCCAACCTAGTAATGAAGCAATCTTACCAGCAATCAACCCAGCAAACAACTTACTTGTGAGCGCATGTGATTTTTGTTTACAAGGCCTGCGACTCTTTTAAAAATAAACAGTTACAGAAAACGGCCGGACCGAGCAGCAGTAGGTGTGATCACACAGGAAAAACATCCACACATGATGTTGAACATTGGCTTCAACATTCTCACAGCGATACACCTAAAGGTGCCATCAAATCATAATAAATTACAACCACGCCGCCTGTAAAGTGCTGTAGGGAGACCATAATGATTACGGTGGTATAATTTGCGGTATACCTCACCCAGCGGACACTTGATGGCACCACAACGAATCCTAACGCTTATCCGAGTGAACTCGGGTGTTTCGAAGGAAGCACAAACACACACCAGAGCTCAGTCAGAAGGCCTCACCTTGAAGTTTCCTTTTATCGGCCATGACTGATGACTAAGATGATGTCTTCATGCCTTCTTTCACTGCAGGAAAAAAGAAACACAAATTACTAGGAGAAACATTTTTGAGAAAGAAATTTTTTTATCATCAATAACTGGATTATTGCCATGATGAAAGTAAAAATGAAAAAGATGATATATAAGCTGAACAGAAATTAAAAGCAATGACTAGAACAAGTCGGCACACGACATGCATGGATTCTGATGGTTCACTTTGACACGTTTCAGCTGCCTTTTGGGCTCAGATGAGACGCATTCAGACGGCGGTACCAGAGGATTTCAGGCACCATATAGGCCTCAGGAAACCAGTTAGATCTGATGGCTGATGGTTCGTTTCTGGTGAAATCATCAGCTCTCCTGGTTTATCTTTTGGATGGGTGTTAGAAATTTTCTGTTTGGAGGAATGCTACAGATATTTTTACAATTACACCTTGAGCGTTTCTTCATATTCTGTAAAAATGTATCATCAGTCTCAGCTAAATATTACAAAAGCATTCCTTAACGTCCAATTGGCATCTGGAGAGAGAAGCGACTGATTGCTGGAGGAGATACAGTGGACAACAACGGGAGCCGCTTACAAAAACTTCTCAGAATGTGAAGTGTTTGTCCTTTTCTACTCTGTTCTCACGTCTGATAGGAGACAGTGAGATATGGGGAGTCAAGGAGACAAACAGGATGTATAAATAGGGATTTAGAGAGCTTTTTATTTGCTTAATATAATGAAATATTTGGAAGCTAGTTTAATGCATTAATCAGTTTCCCTACATAACAACAAAAAAGTGTAAATAAATCTAAAGAATAAACACATGCTTGTGTAATTATCAAATGATCTCCAAATGAAGTATGCCAAAGCTTCCAAACAAAGAAAACTTTTGCTAAACCACACCTATGGTTGAATTCTTTTATAAATTCAACTTTTTGGAAATATTAAAAATGTTTATTCCAAAATATCATACTGAGCTTTGCATGAATGTTGTTCAGTAGAAACACAGCTGCTGGATTTATGAGTCTGACGGAGAGAAAAAGCAACCAATACGCCACTTTTTGTAAATGTCATCAGAAGAAATTTTCCAGTCTGCAAAAATTACTTCTTTAGAAATTATGTTTTGCATAAAGAGGGATTAAAGTGGGATTTACAAATGTGTTTCTGAACTAGAGTTTTTGTACTACCTAAAGTAGCATGGTTCCCAATACAGATGCTTACTAGTTGGAGTGTGTAATAAAGCGCCTATGGAATATGCATTTGTATCTCTATATAATTGATATAAAGATTGTTGTCTACATTGGAGTTGTTTTCATAAACGGCCCAATTCGCAGCTCGCTTTAGTTTTTAAACAACGTCAACATCAGCCTGAAGCACATCGTGTTGACTTCCGAGTTAACTTTTTTTCAAGCAGGTGCAAACCACTGTCCTGGAAACACACATTCACTCACCTGCTGAGTCTCAACACGACCTGACTCCATATTTAATAACTATTCAGGTATTAAAAAGCTGCACGTCTCTGCGGACTTGCACAACCAAAAAGTGCATCGCCTGATTTCACAAGCGGGGGGGGTGAAAAAGCGTTTGCTAGCCCGGGATGTTTATAAACAATGCGGGCATCACCAGCGCCAACAGCAGCCTCGGAGCGACAACATCCAGGCGAACACGCTTCAAAACAAACTCAAGTTCGTATTTCACCCGCGCACTTCCGGAATAAGTTTAAGTTTTCTGTTTTAAAAGCAATAACACTGAGTCTAAGTTGCTGTTAGTCAGTGAGACCAGCAGCTTCCCACCGGCTGCGCTGTTTGATGTGGGAGACTCAGTTTGGAAACGGGAAAGAGGAGCAGAGAAGGTACCTAAAACCATATTCCTGAACTTCTGCTTCTAATTTACCTGCTTTTTTCCGTGTTGAGATTGAGTTCCTCTGTCGGTAAGCTCCAACAAATCCTCAGCACTTCAATATTAAGGCTTAGTTTTTAAAATAAATTTGTCAATTCTTCTCGCTAAACAATCACCCCGCACATCCAAGATGGCTACCAGGAACACCTCCTCCTCCTCGGATGCCCTGGCGGCCACGAGTCCCGCCCCTTTCGCCTGTGATTGGGCAGCTTCTACTGACTCCCTGCTTTTATTGGTTCAACAGAGCCGTCTGTTGAGACAGTGTGCTTTAACTACTTCCAGGCTGACTTGGGCTATGATTGGATCGCCTGGAGAGGTTAAAGGGTAACCAGGCGGTAGGTTTACATGGGAAATAGAGTTTTGTTATTGTGTTATTGTCAGCTGTCAGTAATCTTGGAAAATACCACATTTAAGTTGGAGCACATTCAATTTTATTATAAAAACTTGTCAGTGGACTCTGGTGACTTGGTAATCATTACTGTAATCTTCATTCAACTAAGAAATCAGCGACCTACTTTTTTTTTACAAGTTAAATAGCTACTGTTAGCTATGGTAATTGCTGACAAATCATATAAAGTTGGGATACATTTATGGCTGCATAAAGATCTAATAAAAGCTTTATGTATATTTGTCATGCTTTATTTGTTGTTTATTTTTTATTTTAAAGGCCTTGTCTTGTTTGGTTATTTTCTATTAAGTAACAATTTCTATATATAAAAAGTTTAGTTAAGTTGCTTTAAATGTTCTCTTAATGTTCTTTTATTTTAAAAGCACCACTGATATTTGTATATGTTATGTTATATTAGCAGAATAGTAATTTTTAAATAACATAATTTTTTTCAGCTTTCCCCATTTAATCTATGAACATCAATCATATTTCCACTGTACAAAATGGGTTGGGGCAAGTTGTGTTATTTAGTGTAAAGTCACCTTTAACTCTGAATACTGAGGAAAAAGTACGTTCATCAATATCAATCTCAAATTCCTCTTGGCTGTTGCTTCAAAAACAAACATTCTGGTAATTTGCAAAATAACGTTTTAAAAATTTGGACATAAATTCTCTTACCCTTAAAATCAGCTCCTGATACCTAATAATTCATACGTCAATGTTGGCATACTTTCTCCCTCTGATGGTTCGATTTTATTGTGATCAATGAAAAAAGCCATTTATTGATTAGGCTTTAAAAGCTTCAATAGGCTGCAGGCTACTGTGCTGCTGATGTCCTTCGTTTGTAGTAGCTGACGCTCTCCATGCTGCACTATGTTATGCTGCACTTCCACAACGTGCAAATGGGTTTGAAATTTTACATATTTACTTTGTCCTGCTTTAAAATGTCTAGTCTGCAAGTTCACACAACACAAGGAGGACAGCTGTGTGAAAGAACAATACATTTTCAGATTCTTTGACAATTTTTATGCTTCAGGTATGAAATTATGAAGTTGGTGTCTTAGGCTACGGCTAAAGTTTGAACCATACCTGAGCCAATGAAAACTTTGGGATATGCTTTATTATAAAAACGTCTGCGAAAATTGAAAAGCATCTACCAGCTTATCAAATCAGAAATATTTGATAAGCTGTCAGAATTATTCATGGAAATGCAAGGTTTGTCCCAATTTTGTTTTATTAAAGACACAATTGCAATTGGATTAAAAAAAAAGAGAATAATTTTAATCTCATTATTGACACTGACACCCACTTTGGATTGTGGTTATTGCAGTATAGATTGGTCATAAAAATCTGCAGAGTTAATTTCCCCGAGCCAAAACCATCTGAATATGTCTTCATTGAAAATATAATCTTGGAAACAAAATAAAACAAAGGAAAAAGTTGTTTGACTCGTGAGCATTATTTTAATAAAACAAAATGTAAAAAAGGCAAAAATCTTTCAAATCAAGTACAGAACAAAGTAGAAAAAAAGAAAGAGAAAACTGATTACATTTGTCACTGTTCTTTTTTTGAGATGCCATCAAGGAAACGTTCTGGCATCACTTCCCTGGACAGACTGAGGATTCATCAATATATCATTCAATCATCCACAGTTCATAGCTGCTTTTTTCAGTCTGCTGGAACATTTCCCCCTTCTTTCTGTGTTCATTTTGATTTTAGTTTTCTGGTTGTAAATCCAATTTCCTGTTACAAAACTGCATGTCCTATTCATTACAGAATTCCTTCTTTCATGGAAGTTCTGCAAAATCAGATTATAAAATTCAGCGCAAATAGTTTAGAGTATGATTCATTACAAGTTGAGTTCAAATTTGTAATTTTATAAACAATATGTCTGGTGTGATTAATTTCAAGAGGGAGTCATTTTTTGGCTGTCCTATTGAGCAGTACGCCTGTAATACACTAGAGGGCGCTGATGTTTGTCAGTTGCTTTAATTCTAAAAGCCAACCATTGTTTTTCTGCTTACTGACTGCTAGTAAAACAGATTACAGATTATTACAATGTTCACCTTTATTCAGGAGGGGATTCAGACAAATCTCTGCTGTATGTAAACAATACCTAATATTTACCTATTTTTTAGCCTGACAAAAGTCAAAAAATGTCTGGAGAATAAAAACTGTCAACTTGTTTTAAATTAAGACAAGAAAACAAACAAATTATGCAATTGAACATTTATTTTTCAGTGTGCAAAAGACAAAACCACAAAGTGAAAAAAGCAAAGCTTGTCTAATAGAAATCAAAATTCCTGAGCTTGGTATGTAGACGTCATGCAGTAACTATTGAGTGAAAATTGATTTTTCTCCTTAAAAAACAAAATATATTCAGGGACAGTCTATTACATTCTATTAAGTTAATATAGATCTTCAGTTAATGTACAAACAAAAACAATAACACAAGAACAAAACACCTCAGACAGTGAAGATCACTGTGTCTTATATTTAAATTACTGCAGGCAAAAAAGAAAAAAAAAGGATCCACTCAAAGAAAATCTGCCCAACATCTGAAAAAAAACTCATCACATGGATCTCTTATATGTAGACTAAATATTGTATATTGGCACTTGACCTTTGCATAACTTTATTTTTAAGGCAAAGAAGATATATATGACCAACATGACTTTCCTTCCTCAGTTCCTGAACCTGTAGGAGATTGGGAGCAGCTTGTTGGTCTTCTTCATGTTCTGGACCTTAGCGTGCGTCTCCTCATCCATAGTCTTGTAGCATCGCCTGGCGTAATCCAGAAGCTTCTCCTTGGAGGCCTCAAACTCTCCTACATCAGTCACCTGCAGGAGAAAAACTTCAGTCTTTACAAAGGTGGAAATCTAGACTAGTTGTAGAAATACAGCAGGAAAATTATCAAACAAGGACAATCTATGTCCTAAATCAATGACCTGTTGAAGGCAGAGAGCCCATCTGGCTTGAATGTTTTTATCTTGCATAAACATAATGATAACTTCTTACAGTTTCTGATGAGCTGAAATACAAACCCATAAAAACATTATATTTCATGTAAATTGCTGGCGCTGTTATTCCTGAATTTGTTGATGTTATAGGTTATTTTCTTCATCACTTATTTAAACAATGTTAAAAGTTTTAAAACCAAAAAGAAAGTCCATTCAAATACTGAAAATGTAAAGCAACCAAAATCCAAGGAAAAGCCTTCAGGGAACCCAGAGAATTTTTGATTAATAGAAAATATTTAGATCTGCCTGCTGCTCTAGTCATAAAAGTGACATTAACACCTTTTCTGGGGCCACAAGCAGGAGCTCTGCGATCGGGGAGGTGGAGGCCATCGTGTTTCGGTCGACTCCGTGGATCTGGAAGGCTCTGGACATGCTCCTCACCCGCTGGTATGTGGACAGGATCTTCTTGTAACGAATCAGAACACCATCTGGGTCTTTAACTGGACAGCAGAGAGGTAAAAAGCAGGTGGAATGTGAGATAAATAGTGTTAGATATTACATGTGCATTTTTAGAATGGGTCAAATAATTGAGTTAAAGAGGCAGGTGTTGATTTTATGCAAATGAGGGCTAAGCTTGGAGAGAATTGAAAAGTATAAACTACACCAACTTTTTTAAAGAATAGACATTTTACTCGTTAACAAAACATCAGTTTTATGTTTCTTTCTACTATCAGTTCAGTTTTATCTGTTTTTACCTCTTTGCCTCTCCCTCCCATGCGTGATCCTGAAGATCCTCCTCATCTTCATCTTCGGCTCTCCGGTGCCACGCCCTCGGCTCTTCTTCTTTGACCCGCTCTCCACAGTCGAGTCTGCATCATCCTCCACCTCTTCTTCCCCCTCTTCCTCAACAAACTCTTCCTCTGTGTAATATTTGTCTTCTTCAAGATGAAACTCCTGTTTGACTGCAAACAAAAAATGCAACACAAAATAAAAATAGAAAATAAAGCGCCTTTCCTTTACAACGTTACAACTGCTTTTTGTGATGCTCTTCACCAGGGACAGTGATGTTGCGGCGGATCCGAGCTCCGGGGCGCTGGAGGCGTTTGAGGGTCATCCCCGACCTGGTGGTCATCGGGGAAGGAGGAGATGGAGAGCTGGCAGGCTGGACTTTCACAGCACGCTGGGCTTCTCCAGACCAGTCTGCCATTGAATTCAACAACAATTGTAACACAGAAAAATCAGCTGAAACATATTAATTTTTTTTTCGTAAATCAGCCCCCCTCACCGTCTGGACTCCTCATGCTGACGATGAAGCGGTCCAGCTGACAGCGAAGGAAGTTTCGCTCCTCTTCCAGCTCCTCAATGCGTTTCTGCAGCCAGGCGTTCTTCTCCAGCGAGACGTAGAGGTGAGCCCGCAGGTTAGAAATCAGGATGAAAGGGCTGTACTGGGAGTGAAGGGACTCCTGTACCACTGGCTCTGATTTCAAAGCAGAGGAAATAAATATATAAACACAACCAGCAGGGGACTGAAAAATGTATACATGGCTTGGTACAATTGTTATGTAACAATTGGTATTGTTACATAACAATACCAATTTATCATTTTAATCATAAGAGACAAGGAGCTATAGTTCCTGTGCTTCAACAGAACTGCTCAGGTTTTTTTGTTTTCTAAAGACCACTGATGTAGTGGAATCACAATTTTGTTTTACTTCACACTTGTACACTAATTTGTGTATCACATCACATAAAATCCATTGAAGTTTCTGGTTGTAACCTGGCAAATTGATAAATATTCTATACTTTTGTAAGGCTTGTACATTTTGTTTTCAGAGTTGAACAATTTTTTTTTTGCCATTTACTGATACATAATAAATGTAGTTCTCATAATGTGACTTACCTTCAATCATCTGCTGACCATGGTTCAGGTGGTAGGCAGCTGGGCGCTCCACACTCTCTTCGAGGGGAAACGAGACCTCATAGGCATTTAGATACAAACCTCCCGTTTGTCCACTTCCTCCCATTCCTGATGAAGAAGACGAAGCCTGGGAGGTGTAGCGCTCTGATATATGGGAAAGTAACATTTGGCAAAATAGGTGAAAGTTTTGGTTGGAGAAGTTGAAAATTTTGTTGTACAAAATGTACAAAAAGGACACAGTAGAAAAAGATGAAATAAGTGCTACAGGTCTTTGCTAAAACAAATCAGTGAAAATGTCATAAAATTTTCCTCATTTTTGTAGAATTTTATTGAAACCAGCTAGACTTTCCTTTAAAATCATCTTATTAAATAGTCCAGCTGTACTTAAATCCAGTTATCACTGTTTTATTAGCATGGTGGCCATCCTGGATTCTGGCGTTTGGGTCAATGAGAAACTTTTAATTTTCCTATTTGACTCTTTCTGTTATTTTTTTTCTTTCAATGAGACACTGCAAAAGTGCATGTCAGACTTCAAGACTGTTTTAAACTCTTTGCTGGTATTTCCCCAAAAGTATTAAAACTGTAGCTCTACTACTCAAAAGACACAAATAAATCAAAATCTGTCAGATTGTATAAAATACGCAGGGTCTCCAGAACAAGTACTTCACATCATAAAATCATATTTGGTGATTCTATTTGAATATAAATACCCAGTTTATTATAGAAGTGTCGCAGCTTGAAAACTGTCTTAGCTGCTGTTTCTCTGCACAAGAAAAACGAAAAAAACCAAGACAAACGAAATCACGCGAGAGTAGCTGAAAAATAGTCAATTGAAACAGTTATTACATAGAAAACATGATTTGTCACAATAAAGGAACCGTATTACAACAAAATGGATATTAACTGACAAAGAAAGGTCAGAACTGTTCATAACAAAGGAGTTGGGAGATTTAAACATTCGGGTGAATGCGTCCAAGAGTTGCTGTTACCTGGCGTGTCTGTATCGTGTCTGCTGGTTGCGGGATTCATGACAGCTGAGCTTGGCAGATAATGATGAAGTGACTCAATAATAAGGCAGCTGTCCGCAGTATGTCCGCCGTAAGTTGTTATAATTTACTTCCAGGCGTCTTGTTCGCGGTTATACTTCTGTAATACAGCCTGAAACGGTGTCACATCAGCCGCTTCGCCGCAGAGCAGAAACCCGGCCTGCAGCAGCAATTACCTGATTATACTCAGCCTCCACAGGTGGACCGCGCTCAGTTTGGATCAGCTCACACATGCGCAGAGCGCTTTCCAGTTACATTACAGACATTAAAACAATTCTGCGTGTAAAATAGATGAAGTTCCTTGTGCAACATTTTTCCAAAAATAAACTTCCGTCGAATTGTTGCAATTTTTAACCAAAAAAAAACAAAAAAAAACCCAAAACACATTTTTATTTATTGCTTTATTACTGAAAGGATTATAATTACCGAATGAACTAAAAAAAAGCATGTATTGGATGTGCATCGCAGATAAAAAAAAAATCTTAGGTTTCCATTTGTGTACACATATAGAAATATTATACAAAAGTTACAAGAAAACATTTGTTTTGATGGTTTTCTGATTTGTTTGGATTAAGAAAACAGTGTGCTCCTCTCTTTATTAAATAAATAAATAATTTGAAAAATCTCCCAAAAGGAATTCGTAAGTTTAAAAAATGAGCTTGAAAAAAACCGAAGTTCCTCTTCTTTAATTTAGTTAACTATGCAAAATGAGTTTGTGGTGACAAGTCTTTGTAGTTTGGCTTGTGGTAAAGTTTGTGTAGCCTTTTCCGAATTTGAAAGGCCAAAATTCCGAGTTTATCAGTGAACGCGGCAAACCGTCTCACCTAAAGGGAGGGGCCCAGGTGGCAGTAAACACGGAAGTACGGAAACTGAAGAGAAAAGTTCAAACTAAACTCTCAGCGAGCCGTTTTCATCGGCACGAGTCGAAAGAACAAGTAAGGCAGTTTAAAGATTTGTGTTTAAATTCATCCAGAGCGAGTTCACTTACTTGAACTTTAAAATCTCTGCTTTCTGTGATTTTTAGGATGTCAGCGTGAGAAAAGTTGAATTCTTATCTCAAGGTACAGTCTTGTCTGAAAGACTGAACGTCTAAAATGTTATCTCAAATATGTTGCTAAGGTACATTATCTACTCATGCTACAGTTAGCCATTTAATCAGCTATCCAGTGGGTATTATCTTCTATTAATGCATTTAACAAAGTTTTTATATTACACATATGGACATGTATTTACCAGTCGAGATGCATCAGCTTGTTCTCAGCGAGCCTTGGATAAATATTTGCATGACCTCAAATGATAAAACTATAATATTAAGGAGCTTATAAAAGTGAGCAGAATAAAAATTATCTAAAAAAAGTTTAAAACACCAAAAAAAAAAAACACATCAAGTCTTACTTTAAAGTTTCCTGCTCTAAACACTAAAATTGTTCTCAATATCTGTTTCACTCTCATTTAGCATTTCACTTGCAGATATTTTTCTTGTTTTAAAATAAATCATTTTAATTTTTTTTATTTCTTTAAGATCCTGTCAGATTCAGATTATGTATGTAACAGTTAAAGAGGATATCAGCACTGTGAATACAGCTGATTTATTATGGGAGAAAATAACAATTACATCAGAATTTACAAGATAAAATAGTCTTAACAGAAAAAAGTAATTTCATCTATACATCTCTCCATCATACACATGATTACCACTATAGTGGGATATTTCCAGTCAAAAAGAAACGTAAGTATGGTGGATTGTATGTGTTTTTGAAGCTCTAATTAGTTTTGTTAATGTTAATATTTCTTTCTAATAAAAATGTTACGTCCTTTCCCGCTTTTGCAGTCTCGCCATGGGTCTGTGTGATGACCTGTCTCACTGCAAGATGGCGCTGGTGATTGCTGTGCTGATGGATCTACTGGGAGGCGCCTCTCTGCTGGTGGGAGTCTTTGCCTCTTTGAAGTTAAATGGAGAAGAATGTGGAGACGTCTTGGTTTATAGCGGTATTTATCTAAATTTGTTTTTTATTTTTAATGCTCACGTGTTTTTGCTGTAGCTGATGTTGCCATACTATTTTATGGCAATTTAATGTTATTAAATTAGCAAGAAACTATCAAGAAATTCTTGGAAAAAAGAGAACCTTATTAAATACAGAGAGCAGTTTCATTGTCATTGCTTGTAAACGATTCATATACAAACCAATCTTGCCTGATGAGGAAAATTTTGTGTGAGACTGAACCTTAGCTTAAAGTACAGTCTGGCCTTAAGCTAAATTTATATTTGGGGAGATGAGCAGCAGTCTAAAATGTTTGACAGTTGTAAAAAATCTTCTCACTCTGCAGGATGAAAGACATGAAATAGTTTGGAAATAACCTTATAACCCTTCCTAGTTCAATGGGCTGAACAATGGCTTTTCTAAGGCCAGTGCTGGTTATTTCTCTGGTTAATACAATTGTTTTATGATCCAGAGCAACAGCCTGAGAAAACTCTTGCTTTTTTATCGGTGGTCAGATCAATTAATCAGATGCAATTGCTAAGCAGCATTTGGCTGCTGCTGCCCCCTATAGTCATATGAATGTTGAACCTAAATTTTCCACATACTTGCTGTGTTTATGCTTTTTAACAGTATTTTTTTAGGCTTTAAGTTTGATTATTTCTGGATTTGCAAAACCCAAGAATTTACATTTTCATTTCTTTTTTACAAATTGAAAAAAAAGTATTTGGTGCAGTTCCCATACAGAGAGACTGTATGAGAACTGTGCTTTAAATGTGTGTAGTCTGAATGTTTAGGATCGAATATATTTGGTGCAAAACTTTGGAAGTATTTTCCTCTGAACCCATATTTTTTTCTTGTTCCTTTTTTAGTTTGAAAGTTGTGCTAAAATCTGATCAAAAACTCATTTTGCCAATTGACTTGTGCTGTTAAAAAATGTAAAAACCTAACATATGGTTCTGTATAACATTTGTTCAGGAATCCTTTTCTTAGTTGCGTCTCTGGCTGGATGGGTTCTGTGGTACAGTGGGAACATCGAGGGTTTGCCCCCCAAGAAGGAGCACGGACATCTCAACTCCGCTGTTGACCGGCTCGCCCGCCGAGTCAGCCGGAAGATCTTCTCCCATCGGAGAAACAAATATTATTCACAGTCAAATCGTGTCTGACAGTATTTTCAGAAAATGTTACTGAATCAAAACAAGTGTTAGATATGTACATTCATCATTTCAGCATATGTACACCTTCACCTGCAAAGTATTTACTCAAATGTTTACTATTAACCAGTGTTTGCATTTTCTAGCTATCGTTCAATAAAGTGGTATTTTAGTGTTATTTTTTATTTTTTACAAATTGCAGCCTATGCAGGGGTAATTTCATTACATCTTCCTGGTTTGTCCTCTAGAGGGAAACATACTCTACAAAAGCAGCATTTGATCAGTGGTCAGAGGAGGATTTAAGCCAGAAGCTCTTTGATGCGAGGTGAGTCACTCTGTGATCCCTGATCAATAACTCACTTCTGTTGTGAAAATTTAGGGAACTATGAAGACATGGCTCTGGAACGTCAGCTCTGTGTTGTTCTTCTGGTTCTTAAGAAATTATGGTCACTAAAACAAAACATATTTCCAATAGCAGTCAAACTTATATCTTTAATGAGTGTCTTAAGTTTGATTCATTTTTTTTCAGTAACCAAATGTATTCCAGAATTTGTGTATATAACGTTGGAGGAAACATTTTTACCCTTTTCTGTAATTTTTTTTCCAATCAAAAATATTCAAAGAATTACAAACTGTCCTTAAAACATGTTGGAAAACACAGCATGACAAATGGAAGTACAAGACATTTCTTTGTGTGGTGGTGTTGGGCAAAAATCAAAGATAAACTTTCATGTGAATGGACAATAAAGTCTAATTTTCTGTTTATCCAGAAAACTGAAAATGTTTCATTGTTGCGTTCTTCAACAGGACTATGATCCAAAACAAATGTCCTGCATCAACACAAAAATAAGACACAACATCCTCTTTGTTCCTCAGCCATCTCAGACATGAAACATAGTCCAGATATAAAGTCTTATTTCTCTGGTGTAATATTGATAGGCTGTGAGATGAATGAAAGAGAGATTGTGCAAAGAAGACCCCTGTCTCTTTATCTTTTAATCTTGTGAAAGGTTATTCTATTTCTTGACATTTTGTTCTCATTGAATAAACATGATTAGTAACTGGATTTTAGCTGGTACATTTATGATTTATGCTTCTTTTCTTTTTCCTGCTTGGATCCTAACTCCTCCTTAATCCTTCACCTCTGCTTCCACCACAGACTGACACACCTTTGACCTGTTTTACATAAAATGTGGTGCAGGTTAAACACTTAAGCTTCTTGCGCACTCCAAGTGCAAGCTGATTACCATAGATGGGAGTTTTTAACAAAAAAGTAGACTCTTACCAAAACGTAGTAAGTAAATCATACACCCCAAACATCTTTGAGACAATTGTGACAGCGTCTCTAACTTAAGTTATGCATTGTTCATAAAAATATTGGCCATATCTAGACCAGCAATTTGATATATTAGATAATTTGATCCTTTACAGCAATTGTGACAGGAGCTTTGAATTTAAATGGCTTCCTACAGGAACCAGACTTTGCTATAAATAAAAACAGACCTGCAGCCATCCCTTATTTTCTCCACTGTGTCCTGGAGCTGACCTCACTTCGGGTCATGTGACTGTAAGTGTTTCTAGATTAAACTTTCTTTTTCTGAAAATAGACACCTTGACTTCTGGCCAAAGAGCTTTTAGAAAACTGTCAGCTCAACTTTATTACAGTCACCAGGTTTCTAAGGCTCGCTGTCTGCTTGGTGCCAAATCCTCCTTACAGTGCACTGCGTCACCACCTTTGCTGTTTGACTCTTTCTGCTTCAACTTTAATTCGTGGCTTCTCTGAGTTAAAGGATTCCCTTTCTTGGAACTTAATCCAAGCCAAGTTAAGGGTCAAAGGTCAGACTGTGGATTGTGTGAGGTTAAGGCTGGTCCACAAAGCCACACAACAAAAATCCTGCTTATCCAATAAATACAGATTCTTTACAGTGTGAGGCCGGTAGGCGGATCCTGACTGGAAGAGGAAGGATGATGGATACTGAATGAGAAGCAACAGAAAGGGAGCGAGTCAGAGGTACACCAGAGAAAATGGAGTATTAATAAGCAAAAGTAAAACAATACCAAGAAGTATTGGTCATTTAGGTTCATAATACAGCTTTATTCTTTAGTCTTACGTTATTTTCACACTATCGCAACTTTATCTCCTATTATTTTGACTTTATTCTAGTAAAACTCATTCTCATAATGAAATGACTTCATAGTAATACTGTGACTTCATTCTCAAAATATTGTGACTTTATTGTCACATCATTATGACTTTATTCTCATACTATTTTCATTTTATTCTCGTAATTTTATACTTTAATTCTTATTTTTTCTTAGTCTCCAACCATAAAATATCCAGGAAGCTTACATAGAAATAATGGGCTTCGGTCTTTACCTGAACAATAACCCGAACTGGAGTCACTACGCTGATGCTCATTACAAGAAAAGTCACAGCAGATTCTACCTGAGATCTGTTGAAGTGCATGAGGCGCTACTGAACCATTTTGTTTTACTCTGCAATGACATCAGACATCTTTTATGGTGTTTTGTGTCGGAGCAGCAGCTTATCTAAAGGCAGCATTTGGATAAGCTCATTAGGAAGGCCAACTCCGTCTAGGTCGGATGCCCCTGTGCACCTGTTGGAGGTGGTGGGTGGCAGAAGAACTCTGGCTAAAATAATATCCAGACAGTGTTTTTCTCACCATGCATCAAGCTGTTGCTGAACTGGAGAACTCATTCAGTGACAGGTTCACAAAGGAGTGTTGTCACAGATCCTTCCTCCAAGCAGCTCTTAGATTTTATAACCGTCACTACCCTCAACAAACTCAAACTCAATATTTGTAGTTTTTCCTAATTTCTACAAAAACATTCCTGCTAATATTTGAGCATATTTCCTCTCCTACCACCATTTTACATCAACAATATTAAATTATTTTGATTGCATTAAGGCCAGTTTACCTTAGAAATATATTTCATATTTTCCTTTCCTAATGAATTGTCTATTGGTAATTAAAAGATAATGATGGTGTTCTTCAAGACCTTGTATTAGTCCCAGATCATTTATTTTCCTTTTGAAATACAAAAAGGTAAAAAAAAATGTAAAAAAAAAAATTAAAAAATGCAAAAATGAATTATTCTTTTGATGCACAATATCTTGATATGCACTGATGAAAAAAATAAAGGCCTTGCTTGAAACAATTACCTCAGAAACGAGCAAAATTAAGAGTAACTTTATGTCAATGTCAACAAATTGGCATGAAAAGCATCATAATAATAAAAGTCTTGTTATTTTGTTAAATATAAAGCTGTTATTTAAGTTTAACTGCATGTAAATGGACTGAGCACCGACAGGGTGAAAGAAAGTAACAAAATAAGATGGAAAACCTCCTATAAAACATTTACAAAGTCATTCTGCAAGATCCAACTGTTTTAAATGACCACAAAGTTACTTTAGATATTAAATTGTGCAGTGGCTCTTGAATTATTTGACATAGCCCTGGGGAGATAGTTATGCAACTGCAGTGATATCAAAAACATCAAATACTTATCTGCTCTCTTCCACCTTTTGCCAGAACAAATAACATACAAAATAATAAACAAATTATTCCCTGGCTGGATTCAAATACAGTATGTTTTCCTTGTTGAGATGAATGTAAAATGTAAAACATTTTGTCATAGCAACACGTTTGCATTTCTGTGTGTGCAGTGAAATTGTGGAATGGATTAAACATAGAGCTTAAGCAGAGTTCAAACATGACCCAGATCACAAAAAGTTGTACAAAAATATGGCTTACAAGTGAAGTGAGAAAGACAGACAAAAAGATTGGACCAGGTCAAAGTATTTGAGAGTATAAAGATTTGTATATATATATATATTTATATAAAAAAAATTTCTACAAATTAAAATTTGAATATTTTCTCTTTATTTTGGCATTTTGTTAAACATAATATCAGACCGTGAGAAAGAATTGTGTTTTATCCAGTGTATTTAAAAACTTGGTTTCAACTTATGAAAAATGAAATTGCTTGGAGCCTTCCTTAACTCCACCCTCCCTCAAAAGGATTTTTTTTACAAATAAAGCTGAAGAATGGTAAAAATTTTGAGAATTATCTGCATAAAACAATTAACACACATGGAATGTACAAACAGCACAAAAGTCTTGATTCATATTTTTTTTCTACATGTTTTCCTTTCTAAAGGTTTACATGTGTGTAATATCTTCAACTAGTTTTGATCAATCTCTCTTTGGGCTTCCTGATTGTCTTTAATTGATCTTCCTTTGACAATAGCCAATTATTTTTACACATTTTTTGACCAGCACTGGTCCAGTTGAGCTTAGATGAAATATGTTTTCTACTTTTAACCATAGCTGTAAAATAGCATCATTGATAACACAATGTCCGTCCGGCGGATAGACATTGTGTTTGAGGCTTTTACGGAGGGAAGATGTGTGCAGACAAGCAGGTAGTAAATATCCTGCAGCACTTTGACTTGCATTGAACTTCAGCTTAAAATAAGCCAGTTGACTGAACCACAATTACTCTGTAGGATTTAGTAGTGGTAAAAATAAAGCATAGTTGTTTCCAAAACTACTGTGAACCTTTGATCAGGTCAGGACTTAACGGTTTAAATCCGGTGGGTGGAGGGTGGCTCTGCTGCAGTCGGTACGGGATTTAAATGCTCTTAATTAACTAAGTGTTGACTGCTGAATCCTCCATCTGCTTTGCTGTAACTGCAAATCTGTACATAAGGAAACCCACACCTCGCTCTGAGCAGGTGTGAAGGCGGCTCGGAGATCACAAGTCATTTCCAATCCGTTTCGGAACATTTTTTGTGTAGTTTCAATTTGATTGTCAAAAACACACATTTGCTTAAATAAGGTTTTATAGGTGCATATTATTATGAAACCTAACTGATACATTATGAAAAATATTTCCTACACTCTATGAAGATAAAATGAATTCTGTCATGTTTATTCAGAAATTTTAGGCAAGTCATGCAACATCCAACTGATCAGACCTGATGATACCCTATTTGCTTAGTTTGAGCACTATGGTTATCTTTCTTGGTTTTTAAAAAAAATCAATAATAATCTCTTTTCTATAGTAAACAACAACATAACTCATCAACTCTGGAATTCTGGCGCCACATTAGCACCATTAGCTGGCAAGGTCTCTTGGAAATCTACCAGGTAGACTGGAGATTTAGAACCAACGTTACCTTTAAAGTAGTATAGCTGAGTAAAGTGACACTATTTCACACACAAATACACAAATCTGTGATTTTCTATAACACTGCTGCTACAAACCCTAAGAAGGTTATTTGGCTCAGAATTCTGTACATTATTTTATTTATTCAACATGGCTGACATTGTCAAAAGCTGACCTAAAAAAATCCTGAGGTTGTACATATGCTATGTCTCAGTACTGTATTTCTTAAAGCTTATATTTAGGTCATAGTAATTCTTTCCATATTTAATGATTAGTGGTAAACTTTAGTCGTTGTTCAAAGTTTGAGCCCTTTGTGACAAGGGTGTCCAAAGTGCAGCCCAGGGACTGTTGGTGTGGCTAGGGATGACTTCATACAGCTCTCTTCCTTCAATAAAATATTCCTTGTTTTGTTTGTAGTTGAGCATGTAAAACAATGTTTTTTATTCAAAAATCAAGTTTTTGTGGCTGATTATTGCTTTCTGCCCTACAATTTCCACCAACATGGCAAAGATCCTGGACACCACTGACTTAAGAAAGTCTGTTAACTTCAGCAGATGCAGTTCTGCCACCGACGACACCCTGAGTGAGGCATTTTTCCTGAGCCCACCAAAAGTTAAATAAAAATAAATCAAGTAAATTTCTTATTGTACTTGATTTGCATCCATGTCTTTAGTTTTGACTACACAGCATTTCAACTTCATGTGTTTTATCACAGGTTTATAAAAAATATTCCTAACTAAGAATGAATGTGTTTTTATACGTTTTGGGGAAAAAGCGTAATTTTAAAAAGAAAAAATACATTAACCAATTGGTGGTGTAGAAATCCAAAGCAGCTACTTGTGAGGTAGGCTTTGTCAAATTTTACAAAAAAGAAAATGAAATTCATTTTCCTGAAGCTGTCAGAGTTCTTCTGGATGTTAGTGTGGCTCCGCCTCTGAGGGGGAAGCCAGTCCAATTGACTTATCTCAGCAGGTGGAACCTGATTTCCTCTGCTGTTCACAGTCAGAGCATCACTGTTAGCACCAAACCGCTCCACTGCTCACACAGGTAGGACACAAACCGAACTGGAAGCTGTCTGTTCACACTGTTGTTGCTTTATGCTGCTGTTGAATAAGTCTGACTTGTCCTTTATTCATTGTGGTCTGGAGGTTCTGTGTGTTTATCTGAGATACCTGAAACTGAGCTGGTGTAGAAGTAAATTGTTTAGCGTGTGCTGTAAGATTCAAGGATGATAACTGGGTTTGAAATGTTCTGATTGAGAAGATTAATTTGAAGAAATATTGACATTTACTTAATATAGAATTTATTTTAAAAAATGATTGAGAGAAGATGTTGGAATGGTATTGTTTCCTTTGATGACACAGAATAATGAGACATTAATCACTTCAGTTTGACTGAGGAACTTCTAAAATGTTCAGTGTGATTTTTGAGTTGGAGGTGAACCCTACTTTATGACACTATGACATTGTTTTCAGGTATAGAACTATAGATGTTTGAGATTTTGAAGAATTCTCAAATTCTGAAAAACCCGATTTAGTATACTCCTATTTGTTCAAACAAATATTTATGTTAGTGTTATTATAGACTGTGCTACAATTCAGAAACAATCAGTTTCGAGTTTTGCTTAAAAATGTGTCTTGTCAATGTGAATTAATTTTGTTCAACTAATTCAAGTCAATACATAACTGAAAACCCCCAACAAAAAACATTGTTGAGGAGGCATATTATATCTGTAATCAGTCAGCCCAAAATGGCACTTAAATGCAATGTTAATATGAGGTGTTAGTGGAAGTACTTTTATCAAACCACTAATAGCTGGAACCATTTGACAGCTTTACAATGTTCAAAATAAAATTTGTAATATTTTTCTAAACCTGGTAGAAATTTGGAGCTCTCCATTGTAGAAAAATGGCATGACCTTCCAGATCACAAAAACAAAAATTTTAACATTTGGAAAGAAGTCTGGAGGGTCATTATTCAGTTACCTGTCAGATGTTTCCATCCTTGCCTTTCTCCAGCAGTCATTGGGTGAGAGGTAGGGTACACCCTGGACACATCAGATGTTACCTGGCCACTTAATTTACTGTGACTGAGAGTCCTATGCAAATATAACTACTACATATTACATTCTTGACTACTGCAAAACATAATGATGCAACTCTTTGAAGAACTAAAAAAAACAAAGCTGGAATCAAGTTTGGGGATTTGCTCTCAAACTAGCATATGCTTAGCTAGGTCACCTCTAACACCAAAATACCATGGAAATCAGTTTTCTCCCATTTATTATCACCGCCCTGGTATTTTTGCCTGTAGAGCTTATAGTTTCAGCCTCCCTTACCTTTGCTGTGTCTCTTACAGCTTTAGAGGTTGTATTTGAGGTCACTCCAAGTCGTTTGTCACTCTGGATTATGGCAGCAATAGAGGATTACCAGTGCCTAGAGATTTCAAGTCTCTTTCTGGTTGTTTTTTTATTTGTTTTATTAAATTTCTCCCTTAGCCCATTGAATGATAATTTAGAAGAGTGATTTCTAAAACCCTCACACACTTTAGAATAATAGTAGTTTGCAAATATAGTTTAACACAACTCTATAATTACAGAAATATGTCACCAGGAAAGAAATTATATTTTACAATCATTTGGGCTAATTAGGACTAAGTGAGTAAATGTGTGTACAAAAGATGAAAATTACTAAATAAGCATTTCAGCTGTTCATTTTTCTTGTATATTTATGTTGTATAGATATTAAAATCTATGAGATGCATTTAATAGCAGTACACATGGGATGATATTGCGGCAACGTGAAACATGTTCAGCATTCACACCCACTCCTATCTCAACTCACAGCATTTCAATACTTTTTAACCTGATTTGATTCTACAACATGTCAGAGAACCCACTTCACACTGAACGAAAAACAAGCATTTGAGATTTGACCTAAGATAAAACATGTCCTTGACACCTCTTACCGGATCTAATCGTAGGCCTAATGAGCTTACCAAGTGCCTTCTGCTCTTTTCACAGCATTTGTGTCTACGAGTTGTACACCAGGCCAACACCAGCATCAAGAACATTTTAGCTGTGTCTCATAAATAGTCTTTCTTTTACTAATTCACAAAATAGAGTAGGAAACTTCAGAGGCTGAAGTTGTGCTACAAGTGCCATTGAAAAACCAAGGGCCGACAAGTTAAACCTCTAAACAGATTTCCAACACCAGCAGTAATGGGTAACAGCAAGAGTGGAGCTGTGTCCAAGGAGATCCTTGAGGACCTTAAACTCAACACCAAGTTCTCAGAGACTGAGATTGTCCAGTGGTATGAGAACTTCAAAAAGCAGTGTCCATCGGGCCGCATCTCGAAAGACGAGTTTCAGAATATCTACCGCAAGTTCTTCCCGGACAGCGATGCAAACACTTACGCCCAGCACGTCTTCCGCTCCTTCGACACCAATGACGACGGCACGCTGGACTTCAAGGAGTACATCATCGCCCTCCACATGACTGGAACGGGGAAAACCACGAGCAAACTTGAATGGGCGTTTTCGCTGTTTGATGTGGACAAGAACGGATACATCACCAAGTCAGAGGTCACAGAAATCTGCACAGTGAGTTTTGGATACGTAGCTGGAGAAAACTGTGTCATCGACATAGAGCTTGACAGTAGTGTTTTCAATTTTCAGGCTGTGAAACTGTAAATATTTTTACTATTATTTATTATTTTCCAATATTTTCAGAGCATAGCATAGCATAAACAACTGGAGTAGATCAATTGATAACTGGATAATGACTATCAGAAACATCTGCCTTACATTTTACATGTCAGTTTTTAGCATGATTGGAAAGTTGCAGATCTTTATTGGTATTCCATGGCAAAGAGTACACAGACTGTGATCTGTGAAGGAAATAGCACATCTGTATTGACGGAGTTAGTTCACAAAGCCTACAATTCTCCCCAGGTTTCTCACCATATTTCTTTTCTTAGAAGAGATGTAGAGCCACTGTGTTGATGTAGATTTATACACACAAACAAGTACAGGTTTCCAATGATTTTGACTTTCTAAGTTCAGTGATTTGATTCTTAATGGCAAATTTTAATAATTGGATGAACTGACATTTTTGGACATTAATCTGCAATGTTCCTTGTCAAAAATTAATATTTTGTTAAATTTCCCAACCTGCTTTTGTTACAGTAATGGTTGTTTTGTGACCACATTATGAACTTGTTTCTTGTCCATGTCTGGTCTGAAGTCAGTTCCCTAATTTATTTTTAGCCAAAAGGTCAGGCCCTTCCACTGGTTAGGTAACATATTTTCAGGATTAGACTTTCATTCACGCTGATAAACAGTTTAAGCTTATGCTGGAGTCAGAAGACAGCTTAGTAACACTGACTGCATGGATGCACTTTTCAGGGTAAATTTACAACAGTAATAAAGCAGCTAATATCTAAAAAGCCAAAATATTGAAAGTAATTGCTGAGAAGGCTCAATTTTTCTCTTTTTTAAAATTTTGATAAAATGATACTGCAATTAGATAATGTAAAAAACAGGGCGATGGTGGGAAGAGTTCGTCCTGTAATGGGTTTTTGATTCAAACCCATGCTCTGTCTGTCTTAGTCGTTGTGTCCTTGGACAAAGTACTTCACTCACCTTGTCTGCTATTTGTGGTGCACGGGCCTGGTGGTGGTCAGGGGGCCCGGTGGCACCAGTGCATGGCAGCCTCACTTCTGTCAGACTGCCCCATGGTAGCTGTGGCTGCAGTGTTGTAGCTTACCATGATCAGTGTGCGAATGACTGGATGTTATAAAGCAGCTCTTGAGACTTTGTGTCTCAAATCTTTCTGAACATTCAAACACCTTAGAAGGGAAGTTATGTCCTATTTAATTTATCCAAAATGGTGACTAAAGCAAGATATGCAAGAATTGTAATAATAGTGCATGTAATATGTCCTTGTGAGGATAAAACAATTGCATTAAAACAAAT
This sequence comes from Xiphophorus hellerii, assembly GCF_003331165.1. Lineage (NCBI taxonomy): Eukaryota > Metazoa > Chordata > Actinopteri > Cyprinodontiformes > Poeciliidae > Xiphophorus > Xiphophorus hellerii. The sequence goes on along the minus strand of NC_045684.1, from coordinate 3,830,418 downwards.
ACTACTATATTTTCTTGAAATCTATGAAAGTAGTTTCATATGAATATACTTTACACAAAGTCCTCTCAACCAAAAAAAAAAAAACATAGTAAAGTTCAAGCAAATGTCACTCAATCTACGGTTATAAAAGTCCTCAATTGACACTCTTTATATGTCCTTGCAGCATTCGTGTTGTAGTAATTAAGCAATTACACAGCACTGCTGTAACTATATAAAGTTGTCCACTTTCCATGTAAGCATGTTTCATTGTCAAATATAAATGAGAAAGATAAGAGAAAATATAATTAGATAAAACCAGAGATGCTCTCTAAATAAATGGCTTTATGGAAGGATGTTACTTTTGTTGTAAATAAATGTAGATAAACGAAACAGAGAAATGAGATGAAACTGGAGACAGTGCTGGATGAAAATCCACAGAAGAACTCATTATTTTGACTTGAGCAATTTATTTACTCTCCTTCCTGTTTTACAGTCAATTTTCAAGCTGATACCAACAGATGAAGTGGGTGATCTACCTGAGGATGAAAACACACCTGAAAAGAGGGCAAACAAACTCTGGAAAGTCTTCGATAAGGGTGACAACGGTACGATGAAGTAGTATTGATGGTAGCAAATAAACAATGTAGTGAAATGTCTCAAGAGCAAAAGTGGTAGATGAGTTTTTGTTTTAAATCTTTAAAAAAAAAATCTGGTTCTTCTTCAATTGTCTACAACTGGAGCCAGAAATTTCTTTGTTTTTAATTAAGTTCATAAATGCAAAAGGATTTTAAAAAACTGCAGACATTTCTAATTGTTTTCAATATTTGTAAATCTCTGTTCCAGTTTGACCAGAACAATCTTACTCACTATCATTTTAAATCTTTTATTTCTTCGGAAATACATTTATACTCTATTATTAAATGTGTGTACAAAAATGGATAAGTATGCATTAATCATGGGGTAACTGTATGTTTTGGTATTTATTTTGTTTTCTCTAGACCGAGTTGCAGAAGGAGAGTTCATCAAAGGACTGTTGGAAAATGAAGACGCCCTCCGTTTGATTCAGTATGAACCTTCAAAATAACTTCTTTATCTGACTGATCCATTTCCCTCTGGTTCCGGTCTTTCTGTAAATGCAGTGGCACCTGATGGTATCCTCACACAATGTGAACACATAACTGCACATAATGCCCCTTGAAAAGTATTGAAGCCTAACTTCCTACTTCGTTTTGTTGCCTGTCTACGTGTGCTGTCCACGTTGTTTGTAGTTTGAAATATGAAGGATACAATAAAAACTGGGAAAAAGTGAAGTAGTGCAAACAGATTACTTTGACTGTAAAAATCAGTATGCAACATGCTTTACAAGTATCTGTAAACAGGTATTTATAAACTGCTGTCTGTCCATTTTGCTGCTTAGTGGACAGAAACCTTTCTGGACCCATTTGACACTTAAACACATACATTTACATATCATGAATTTCTGATGCAGCCAGTATTTAGTGCAAATAAAAAGGGATACAATGAAGGTTTATTTTGCTTTGAAGATGTATTCAATTCAGTAGTTAATTATAAGAATTATTGTTATTGTTTATAAACCCTGACCGACATACAATATCGCTTCATTACTTTAGCTTAATTAGTCTTTAACCATTTTTATTTTAACCCCGGGGCACAATTTTACATGTTTGTTGTTTATGTGATGACTATGAAAATTAGCATTGGTCCTGCATGTTCCTTTGTAATATATTCAATAAATGGAAACAATAAAATTCTGATCAAATGAGGTTTTAGAATTTGTTTGCTTTAATGTCAAATAAAATGCAAAGACATATTTGAAAAAAGGTTCACAAGTATTCTGTTTATTGTCATTTTTGGAATATTCTTCCAAAATCTCCTGACTTAAATTGTGATTCATTCAGAGGAAATCACTTATGTTTCAGTTTATGAAAAATCATAAATATTTATTACAAAAGCAAAATGCTGTGGTCAACATTATTCTGCTGCTAATTAATGATACAGGAGCCGGTTACTGCCCATATGGTTGAGGTTGCATAACTGCTGCATTATCTAACCTCTTAAATTACATTTTTAATTACTGTCCTCATACAGTGCCATTCGATAACCTTAGAGTTGAATTTATCTCCGCCTCACTGCCTGAATTAAGTCAATCCCTCTCTCTCTTTCTGTCTTATTTCCATCATTGGTAGAGATTACTGACGTAATCTTCTGTCCAACATCTAAAAACATCTGTCTCAAAATCCAGACCTCTCTGCTACAGTCATCTCACGTTTTTCAGTATTCCTAGATAGACTTTTTCACATTCTCAGAAGCAGAAACCGAACCATATAGCAGCAATCACACTCTATTCCCAGAAAGTTTTTGACACTGCTTGGCAGTTTGTGTCTTTTGTTATGGGAGCAGAAAAATCTGTGTTGATTGAGAACATTTAACCAAAACAAGCATCCTGTGTTATCAGCTTATTTGAGATTGGATCATGAGGGTCTCAGGTCTAGGAGAAAAAACAGGATATTATTCCCCCAATGAAACTTTTAGTCTTATTCTGTGGAACATAAAGCTTTTCCCAAGCTTTTATAAAGTCCCTCTAGCTGACTCTGGGTCTGCCCTAAAATACCCTCAGAGGGAGCACGCAGGGGTCAGCCTGACCAGATGTCGAAAGCGCCTCAACTGAGTCACTCTACTCCAAGTCTCCAACACCCAACACAACCCAACCCAACCCTCACCCCTCCAAATAAAAGAAATAATACTGTTTTATCCACATTTTTTTGCAGAACACTAATAAAAATTTAATCAGAAAAATTGGTGTTTCTACCTTTCATCAGTTTTGTTTTTTATTTTTCATATCTGCACTTGTTACAACAGGAGGCAGCAGGGCATCCATGCCGCACTAAATTCAAAATGTCTCTTGTCACTCTGTCACTACATGTGCATATGTGCAACTTTTGTCATGTCCATAAGTATTTCTGAAAAGTTGTGGCTAAAAAGTACATAACTAAAATCATTTGCCCTGAGAAGTTGTAATTTTGAATTCTGATTATCTAAATCACTGATAAAACACATTCATTCACATAAAAAGTCAGTGTAAGGCTAGTTTTACACAAGTAAACTGGTTCAGTTTTCTATTACTTGTCCTGATAACGATGAGTAAACTTAAAGAAGCTGCTGTGGAATGTGACCATCTTGTAGCATGTATTCACAAAATCTCTTGAAGTTTTCAGTCTTAAATTAATTACCAGCAAATGTCCTTATATGAGTATGAGTAAGGTTAGCCTAAATCTAAAGCATTACAGATAGGGAATTGTTCTCTTAAAATATATGAAGTCTTTGGTGTTTGGTTTTGTATACTTGAGACAACAGTTAATAGTTCACTCCAAATGACATTTTCTTTGCGTCTTTTTTTATACCACTTTGAAGATATCTATGTTATCGGTTTACTGTGACAATACTCACCAGCTCTTCAGGAAGAAGACTTGAGGGATATTTATTATGTGACTGCAATATGAATAAATCCAAACTGTAATTGCAAACTTCTGAGGCATGACAAAACATGATAAAAAAAAAAAAGTTTAGTCATGCCATTTAAGTTTGGAAATCTTAGTCTAGAGATAATGAAACTGACACACCTAACATCTAAAAACTTGAAGACAGTTTATGTACAAAAAAACCTAATACAGGTGATTCTTCAAGTCTTGTGTTGTGTTGTTCATGTGTTGTGTTGTTCACCAGTCCTTAGTCCTGTAAGTTTTAGCAGATGGAGTCCTCTCTTTCCTCCTGCAGAGTGTAATCTATCTCATCCAGCTCTCGCTCACACTCCTCACATCCTTCTGTGGCGCATCCCTCCACAACTACGACTCCGTGAGCGTCCACCATTCTTCCTGTTCCCATTCCACCTCCTCCCATTGCCCCCATTGTCCCACCAGTGCTTCCCATTCCCATCCCAACTCCACTTCCTCCAACACCGATCCCACCTGCTCCTCCAATAGCTGTGCTTCCTCCAGCTACAACTCCTCCCATTCCCATCCCGATGCCCCCGACTCCACCTCCAACCAGCAGGGCCCCACCAGCACTGCATGCCAAAGGTCCAACTGCCGGTCCCTCTCCTCTTGGCCACAGTGGATCCATGAGGGCCCCCTGCTGGCCGAGATGAATCAGCTGACTGACTGAGTAAAGCCCTCCGCCTCCGGCTTGAACAACCTCCTCATAGGAAGGGGCGATGGTAGCAGCTCGGGCCTCCTCCAGCCTCAACCTGGCTCTGTGCTTCATCTCAATGATGGTCTTAGTGTATGAGTTGAGTGTTGCCACAGCAGCTGCCATGCAACAGCTGAAGGAAAGCCACGCTAACCTGAGACATGAAAAGAGTAAAGAAAACAACACTGAGCATTGTTTTTATTTAATTTCCCAATATAACGTGATATGGTGTTATAAAAACAGCAATGCCTGGAGATAGACCTGGACTTTAAGGGTCTCCTTGGGAATTTATTCAAAGTTGGTTGAAATGTTCTTATGAGATAAGACACAGAAAAAAACAAATATATATAATGTAATTCTGATGAGATTGGTTACTGCCTTCATTTTACAGAACATAGGAGGTTTCTTAATGGATCTCGAAAACCAGTGAGAGTCAAAGTAGTTCTATAAGCCTTGGACAATATTCAAAACAAGGAGATCACAAAAACTAACTCACGCAAAAGACCATCCATAGTCCCAAGACTGCGGCCTCCAGTCTTTTGGTCCGATGCTCACTGTCATCTGAAACACTGTGGTGTACATCATATGGGCTACCATCCCCATCATACCTGGTAAACATGGAAAAGGAATCGCTTTAAAAAAAAAGAGATGAGGAAAGAAAAAACGACCTAACATAGTGTATAAAAACAGAGATAAACTTTTGGTTTTTACTCCAGTGCGTATACTGAACCAGAAAAATCAAAAAATGTTTACAATATTTTTCACCACTGACCTGAAAGGACGGTGCACATTGCAGCGAAGGCGTTGATCTTCAGGGAGCTCATCTCCTTCTTGGCACAGAGGCACATCGCTTCGACACACATCAGGAGGAAACCCATCGCCAGAAGGCCGATGTACATGAACTCACTGATAACAGACAGCCACAGCACACCTGCAAGTGTAAAAAAGAAATAATGTGTTTTTATTATTGCTTATTTTCTATAATATTTGATATAGCCAACAACTGTTTTTGCACCAACCTTGTGTCTCTCCTGGGGTGAGTTCAATGAAGCTGCGGCACTTTTCTTCCTGATCATCTCCTAAAAACAAAATGTTCCACATACAACCTCAAGTCACCTGGTTCCCTGAATTAATTTAATTTCTGAATGATTTATGAACAGATTCAGATAATGTAAACAGTATTAAAATAGAGCACATGCAGTGCAATGGCTTCCACCTTCTGTCAGCTTTACACCTAAATTCTGGAAACCTATAATCTTTTATTCTGATCTAAGTTGAGTGATTGCTATTTGGATTCTGCAGGTCTGTACATGCTTTATGGTGGAGGTATTAGTTGCACTAATCACACAGTTGTTTCTGCACATCAGACACCTTTGTCTTCATTTACATACATTTAGGTTTATGTAAATTAACCTTACAGAAAGACAAAAAGAAGTACAAAGGTTCCAATTTTGTCATCCACTTTATTTTCATGTTTATGATAAACAAACTTTACTTTTTTTTATCTAAAGCTGTCATTATAATATGCATCTTTCGAAAACAGATTTCTTTTGATCAGTTATGTGCTTTGAACTCCCATAAATAAAATAAAATGCTGCAGTGAAAAGAAATTATTCAGTTGGTTCTTAGAAACTGTTTTCAGAATCCAGATTCTTAAAACAAATTCCCTCAAGATTTTGGGAATTTATTTAAATTACGACGAAAATGCTCTGGGAGACGATTATTACTGATTTTCTTTTTCACTTTAAATACAAATGAGTTTAGACATTAAGTAAACATCTGAACCCGTTTTCAGCCTCTTGGCTCTCTGCCTCACCAACCTTCGTTGTGTTTTTCACAGGAAAGCCAGAAACCCGTGTGAAAATATCTCAGCATGTACTTGTCCTCGCCCGTTTCCCAGAGATACTGCACGGCATTGGCCAACTGCTTTTTCCTTATCTGGGCCAGTTCCTCCTTCTGCTGTGGAGACAGCGTCACATTGGACACCGGGTTCTTGGGGTCCTGGGTGGGAGCCTCTGTTTGAGAAGGAAAAAATACAGATGATCGATTTGATAAAAGAGTTTAACATATTTTATAAAGTAGAATAAACTGATTTTATATGACCTAAAACAATCTAGAAATGTGGCTTTTGGTTGTTTTAAGTATTCCTGTGCAGTAACTACAGGAGTATGAGAAAATTGTATGAAGTGATGATTCATCTGTATGACAGCATGTAAAGCTCTCAAACACTGTTCTTAAAGTCAGCTGTGGTGTTTTTTATTACTTTACTGAGATTAGAGCATACATGGGATTATGTGAATTATGTATGACAATGTCTACATTCAAAGCTTTGCCACTGAGCTCTTAGGTTACCAATTTAACCTGTTTATTAAATGACTGGCTGGGGGATTATTTTTCCACAGAGAACACCCTGCAGTTTCACATTATGCTGCTGCATATAATGTGTTGTGCACAGCTAAGAGATGCCACAGAGTCTTTGTGATATTTGTCACAGAATGCTATATGATTACATACGCTGACATGTTAAGAGACGGTTCTTAATTATGCACAGAATATCCAAATATTTTGAGCCAAATGGCTGAAAATTTTGCAAATTTATGCACCAGTTAAAATAGGTTCTTGTAAGAAATTGATTAAAACCATAAAAACGTATTTCAAAACATTGCCCACATTGAATATAATATTTTTTGTGCACAAATCAACAGCCATCTGAGTTAAATATATGAATAAAAAAGAGTGAAATGCTGCAAACTGGCTGCATATGTGTCCACAACCATCGGATAATACTTTTTGGAAGTATCTTTTGATCCATTTTCACAATTTGATTAACCTGGGTTTTAACTGGCCATCAATTAGGATGAATATGATTATTCAGAAATAGAGTTCTAGTAGGGATATCCTGACATTTGCTCATTTTCATAATTTAGTGACAGCAGACTCCACTATTCTCCATATATCTGGAAGATATCCTAAAGCCTGGAGGGAGAAATCATTCTGAGCATCAACAAAGAAATATCATACCTAAGATAAAGCATGGTGGTGCCCCAATCATGGTCTGGTGTCAGTTTGAAGTTTTTGTCAAGATGGGTGAACTTATGAACAATTAAAAAAAATATTAATCATGATTTCTAGATTACGTCACAAGAAACTGTCAATATAACAAGGATGTAAAAACATTTGAGATTCTCTGTATATTATTTAGTAAAAACATTATAAATCGCATCAGACTTTGAGGGTAGAAGCTGTGCACACAAATTAACATAATTTCAAAAATATTTGACTTGGTATTTGAGAACATGATAGATTAATTAAATATCATTAATAATAAAACTTTGATCAAATCTATTCAGTGTTAAGAGGTTTTGGAGTTTTAAAATGATGCTTAACCTTAAAATGTTGACCCTTCTCTGTTTTAATGAGATGCTGTCCATATCTTTATTTCCCGGATATGAAAGTTGAATGCTTCTGTAATTTTCTGTTTTTCCATTGATTGTTTTTTCTATTTTGGTTGCTTGTAACAAAGTTTCAATGAACCAGTTTTAACCCCTTGACTATGATTCTCAAAATGCTTACAGTCATTGGGTTCATGAGAACTTTAGTGTCATGACAGTAAAAGAGTGACACCTTAGACAAGCTGTTGTGTCTAATTTCAAACACCCAACCAAAGTTTGGTTAGGTGTTTGAAATGAGGATTTTTTTTATGATGGAAAGACTCAAAGGTCAGAGTTAGAAAGCTGCCTCTGAAAATTGACCCTCAACTCAAAATGAGAAATAAAACACCTTTTAATGTCAAAGAAAATCTTTTTACTTGTAGCTGGTATTTTGATCATCCCCAGCCCTCACAGCCTCACCTGTTGTGTACGGCTGGCTGTTGTTCTTTCCACAGTTCTTCATCTTGACCGGTGACAGGCAGACTGGCTTCACTACTTTGTGTGTTCCTACACACCAGTAGGAACTGCAGAAGGCTGACACGGACATCGTCAGGGCCAGAGAGGTGAGACCCAGGGACAGCAGGGTCCGGTTACGTCTGGACATTTTCTCCAGCATCGTTACTGCTCAACCGGAATGAAGCCAGTGGAGAAATGTGGCAGGCGGTGGGACGATTTTACCTTGATGTCCCTAAAATGGCAACCAGCTTTGGTGACCTATTGGGATGAAGGTCAGCAGGCTGAAGCATCCTCAATAACAAGATTAGGACAACTTTGTGAAAAGTAAGAAGCAGGAAGGCTGATTGGAAGTTTGAGAGTGACTCATGGAGGAGCAGAAGAGGAGAAAATAAGGAGATTAAGGATGTTTCAGAAGAGAAACAAAGGTCAGTGAGGAAGATGAGCAGTGGTGAAGAGTTGGAAGGAGGGCAGGGTCTGAGGAAAGATATCTGATGAGAGGTCAGAGGACAGAGAGGGAAAGAAAGTGCTGGGTTTTAATCAAGTTGCGGCAGATGTGCCGACTGGAACTTGCATGAGGAGCTCCAGCTGTTGCGTCCTTATCGAAGCTGGAGGATCCCAGCTGTAGTGTCTGTTACAGAAACTTGGGATTTACCAGGCGAACAAAGCAGGTTATCAGATTTAAATTTAAGATCTTTGTTTCTTGAGAGTATTACAGCACCAGCCGCCTGTCTAGCTGTGTTTCATGTTGCCTCGAGGCTCCTCCCATATCCGTCTTCCTGATGAGTTCTTCTTTCCGCTCCAAGGCAGATTTAAATCTCAGAATCCGGATTTTACACCTAATCAGGTCCAGCCTCATGGTACATCCCTCTTCTCAACCTGTTCCCTCACCTCTCCGAGAGGGATTGGGTTAAAGAAGGAGTGATTAGTCCAGGATCTCAGGCCTGCCTCTGGGTCCCAGTAAATCTGTTTTAATCTTGGGTAAGGTGGAGGAGATTAATGGCCAGTGACTCTCATGCTGCACCTATCATGAGAACAAGAGAAGAAGAAGGTTGACATCTGGCCAAAATCATCAAGAAAACTTGAAGCATATCCTGAAAGATTATACGTCTATAACGTCATTGTAGCCATGGCAGATTAACCCGAAGTCAACTTGGATTAATCTTTGGTTCTTGAAGACATTTCACCTCTTATCTGCAAAGCTCTAAGTGAAGCGAAGTTCATGTTGGCTCATCAGTACCTTAAGAGCTGTTGTGCTGTTGACCTATTTATCCATCTGTCTACGGTGGAACGACTGGATTGAAAATGGAGTTTTGTGAAAACAGATTTTAGTCAAATAAAACAAAGCTTTGCTCCTTATTGTAGCATCTTCAGCCTTCACATGGTGACTCATCGACAAACAACTCATTGTTCCAGTTCTTGCAAATGAAAAGTGATAATTCATCATTTTCTTCTCTAAATCAATAGTTGTTCAATGTTTCCAAAGGCATTTAAAAGTTTTTCTTTGGACTTTGACCACTTTTAAGCCTATTTTCAGCTGACCACCTAAAAGAGAAGACCAGATTTAGATTAGTTTGAACAATCTTATGACTTGTGAAATTCAATAAAAGCTCCTCAATTCAAAAGATGAAGCGGTTTTATCTCAACAAAGCAGCTTACCAAAAATTGTTATAATTTCTCTTGCTCTATCTATAAAAATGTCTAAACTTTAAAGATGCACTGATTGGATTTTCTTCATTTCAGATTTTATTTGAACTTTGAATCCAACCGAAAATCCCACGATTTTACTCCTTTATGCATCAAATCCTAGTTCCCTAACCTTTATCTGGTTCTCTTACCTCACAATAAAATATTTCAAAGAAGATTTGCGTTGTTACCGTGAAGTAAAGTAGTGAAGTGTTTTTAAAGAAGAGAAACAGTAAAAAGAAAGCAAAATGTGATTTGTTGGTGAATGGTTAAAGATAATCAATAAAACTTGTGACAACTCTGATCACTGGATGATGAATCTCTCAGGTCCTGAGAGACCTCAGGACACTGTGGGGGTTTTTGTATGTGCTAAGGTTCTGTTAGCATCCAAAATTTATCTTTTTATTTTGGATTTAGACACCTTGGTTTAAAATCATTCCTCTTGATAATTGTTTGCATGTCCTCTACAAAGTTTAATGTTATTATTTTTGTTGACTGATTCCTGGGGATTTAGGCTCATTTAGGATTATTAACAGAGCTGCACATAAATGTCTTTGTAATTTGTTTAAAGGAGCAATGTTGTCTTAAAGAAGTCTTGACTAATAAATCATGGTTTCTGATGTTTATATTAACTTTTTTTTAACTTTGGCTGCTCTTTCAATCAACTCCTGTCCATATGTATGCCTTACTTTAGCAACGTGAAATGTGTGGTCCACTTCAGATAAGCAGAGTTAGGAATTGGGGAATAAAAACCGAAGTGCGAGACCTAACATAATTTATTTTTTCTGTTTTTACAATGAATTAGAATAGTAAACCAATAAGATTCATTCCTCAACCTATTTATGGTAATTATTGTGTAGCTTCTATCAACCATAAGATTGCTTCAAATTAAACCAACATAACTTTTCAGAAGTTAGTGCAGAGGCATTCACTTCTGTTGCACAGAAACTGTAATTTGAACGAGTATGTTTTTGAGATATATTGAGCAAAACAATAGACTTTGTAGACGACATGCAAACAGTTATCAATTAAACAATTAAATTGTTTAATTTAGGAAATAAGTGGAGTTCAGACTCAGTTACAATAACTTTTCAGAAGTGAACATGCTATGATTTTATCTAATGTCTGCCTAGCAGCAAACACTCTCTTCTTCAAACAAATCTAATTTATACTTTTGCTTAAGGAGGTTTTGCTAATTATTTTAATTAACAATCTTGGCTACTGAAAATCTACATGTGCAACAAGATACCTGGTAATTTCATTTGTTTTAAATTAAACGGTCAATTGTTCCGAGTTGATATGAGCAAGTGGTTCTAAAACATGTTTCTCCAGAACCCCAACAGTTTGCTTGCTCATCATTCAGGTTTTCTTTCAGGCTTCTTCACACATTTGATCTGACTTTGCATTGCATTTTTGAATCAATAACACCAATGTTCACATGAAATAACATGCAGTAATGTGTTAGTTGATCTCTTCTGTAAGCGTCTCATCAGAATGAGCCGAAATCTTTTCCCTTAGGGGTGGGATTAGAAAATCCAGCCGCAGCTGGAAGAGCTCAACTTTTTGATCAACAAAAAATCTCACACAGCAAGAAATCATAGCAACGAATTAGGAATGAAGTGTCACTTACCAATGCCTGTAGGCTGGATAACGTTCACTTTGTGTTTGTCTCAACCTTCTTGAATAATAGATTCAGGTTTCCTGAATTTTTCTCCTGATTCCGGCATCGCTCCTGGTTTCCAGTAGAAACCCACCCAGATTCGCTCTAATCCGCCCAAGTCCATCTGTTACTTTCCCACCCCTTCGCTCTTTGTATCCTTCCATCATCGCAGCTTTTTCCTTTCTCTTGTTGACTTCATTTCTTGTCTCTCTCATCCAACCTGACCCAATATGACTCATTTAACGGCGTGGTATCGAACAGCTGGGAGCTGGATGAGTGCACTAGTGATAAACTCTGATGGTCCGTGTTGCTTCTTAAGCTTTGACCCTTCAACACAATCCAGTGCAGCTGCACAGTTGTGGCCAGATGTTTACACACACTAGTCAGGGATCTGATTGTCATGGTATTATTGGACTTTTTTCATGTAGTTAGGTTATAATACACTTTGCGCATTTGTTTCAATGAAGAAAGACGCGAGTCTTTGGCAATTCATTAGCAGAATAAGGGGAGATTATGAATTCAAAGAAAAAAAAAAGTTCAAATCACAAGACAAAGTTTCCTCTGTCAACAAAATTAAGCTTTCAGTCAAATTCTGAGAAGGTATCAAAAAATAATTTGAAAGTTGAAGAACCAAAATTCCACAATGTCCCATTTGGCAGGCTAGTGGGGGAAAATAAAACACATTCAGTATTGTCTTATGTTAAAAAGTTTTTGATATTTACAGTATTCAGACAGGAAATAGGTAGAGGATCCATGAACAGCTACCTCAAGGACTAATAGCCTCAATGTACAGGGCAGCCATGCTACTGCTAATCCACAAACTGTCCCAACATTCTCATGTTTCAGGTGTGAAACTTTACACAACTTTATGTCATTTATCCAACTCAGACGGTGACGACTTTTCTTAATTTACAGATGAAAGCGTTTTCAAAATGCACTTTAAATTGAAGCTGTTTTTGAGTTCTTATGACAGAAACAAGAAATTCAAAATTTCATACACATAAACCTAAAGGTTGTGGTTTTGTTATAGCAGACATGCATGAAAATTGGAATAATTCTGACCCACAAACAGATTACAGAGTCACTACAGAAAACCAGTCACACCAACAATTTAACCATGAAATCTAGTGAAAAGAAACATTTTGATGTAGCACAGCTTAAACTCCACAGGTTGGTAACATTTCATCTATACTAGACACTGCTGTGACCTTCACTATGACATTGCTTTTTCATTATATCAACATTAGAGACATGTATTATTTATTAATCTTACACAACAATGCAACACTATAAAGTAAATTAACAGTTTACCTTAATTGATACCTAAAGTTACACAAGCATATTCCCCGCATCAGGAAGACAATTTTGACTAATTACTTCCCAAGGAGTCCATCTAAGCCAATAGGTTCAAGTTGTGATAGGCCATCTCTAGATGATAAACTTTAAATGTCAAAATTGACAACAATGAAAGTTTATCACACAGGTTTGATTTCAAAACAAGACTGTTAACACCTTATAACAGATTTTCAGTTTAATCTTACAGAGGCTTAATTAATTCAATGGTTTGTCATCATCATGGAAAATACTCATTATGTTTCCATAATTATAATTATTATGGATCTGGGTTGCTGAAAAAAAGGAGCTTTTCCTGCGGATTATGTTATTTAAGTTGCTTGAGTGAAAATAGGTAACACATTGACTTGACCAACCCATTTTGTCCTGATGTGACACATCTCTCTGCTTTTAGACTCTAAGCTTCTTTCTCCATGAATGTAACAGCTGAGATCCGGCTCAGCTGGATATCCTGAATTACTCAAAAAACAATTCTGTAATGGCCTCTTTATTGTCTTACACCTCTGGAAAATTCAGGACATGCATGTGAATGGAAAGGTCTCTATAAACAATGGTTTTTATTCAAATCTTGCATTTAGATACAGTAAGAAATGTATCGTTTTTATTGATTGACCTTAAAGATCAAAACATAAACGGTAAACGGTAACATACACCACAACGGCAGTTTTGAACAGGGACCTTAAATCACAATTTAAAAAAAATCACTTATTTAAAAATACAATTTTAGATATTATACACAAAATTGATCTTACTTCAAAATGTGAGTATACAGACCAATCATGTGCTGAAAACATGAAAACGTGGTGGTGTCGTAGTGCCTCATTATCGCCCTCTTGCGGTGACTTTTGATACTGACGATATCAGAAGTCAATGTAAATATAAAATTGAGCTCAAAATTATTCATACTGTGGCAGATTTAGATCTATAATTATTTTCATTGAATGGAAATGTATTCTTTTTATGATAGGATATGAAAATTCACCTCCTAAAATAAAATGATGTGCTATAAAACAAGGGGTAAAGCAATAAGCCTTTATATTGATCAGTGCAAAAGCCTTCATTGGGTCGACATAAATCAAATGATCCCTGTTGATGCTGAGCATTTTTTTTAACATGTTTCCACGTTTTATTTGATTTTGTCTCTTAGAATAAGCTTCATCTCTCTGGTAGAAGGTCACAAAAAGCATCTTCATGCAGCTATTTAAGCCAAAGGGTTACTAATAGAGGGCCAGGTGTCCCAACCTTTTCCTTAACTAGATATTTTGGCTCTCTTTTGTTTAAACAGTAAAGTAAAACAAAATTTTGTTGTTTGTAACTTTCTCAATTTGATTACCAGAGATGAAAAATGACATTACATTGTTTTGAAACACAAATTTTGACATAGCACACTATACAGAGGCAACACAATCCATTTTATTTCTCAAACGTACTGTACACTGTCACAGTCTACAACACAGTTTTAAAGGTAAATACACAGCAAAATAAATGTATCTCATACAAAATAAAATCTGAAAATCACACGGTCTATCTGCCAAAATCCTCATAGTCTGAACGGACAGAGGCTGACCTTCTTTCTATCTTTACACAGACGTTTCATCTGCTGTGTGAGGCTTTAAATGACAACCTTCTGTTTAATCGTTTAGGATGAGCAAAACCTGAAACACTTAGAATCCAAGTGAGCATAAATTCAGATTTCATTCAATCAAAATTTTTAATTTCATCCACATAAAGCAGAATATGAACAGGTACCCCCCGAGTTGATTAAAAGAATGCAAACAGTTTAAATGTGAGAAGTTGCATGGCTCAGTATAGGTTGAAACTCAGTCCTTTTAGCTGCTACTGTTCAGTTCCATGTTGCTGGAATCAGAACGACATCAACTGAATCCCTTTATTTACTCTTACAGCAGCTGTTTTCTAAAATACAGAATTTTGTTTCACTCACACACCAAAACTGTAAAGGTCGAACTCACTCTTACACACGCACACACACACACACCCACACATATACGATAACAGGATGTGCTCAGAGTGCATGCATGTAACAGAAAGCAATTTGTTGGGACATACAACGCAGACATGTTCCACTACACGATGAATCCTAATCAGAGAGGATAAAATGGACGCACCAACAGTTACTGAGCTGAATTTTAATATAAGTTCACCTGATCTTCTTTTGTTGGAGGCCGCAGTTGCATCAATAATGTATGAAGCAATAAATAAATTAATAAATATATCCATAAATAGTTAATCTTGACTGTAACACTTTGATATACAGTATAATTCAAGGTTTAGCAGTAATTACTTCCACTATTTACATCAGCACAATATATATATAACTATATACTGCACACTTGCACAGTGTGCACACACTTCACACACACACATCTTCTTTGAACACATGCACACTTGAAGAAAACAAACATATGTAACAAAAGAACCACACAGATACACAGTTACTCTAGTGTTTCCCCAAAGACACTTGAATGTTTCCTTTCCCAGATAAATTTAATGGTTTATCCAGCTGACATGTTTTTTTTATTTGAACAGTTGAAGGAATGAACAAAATACAAAAGGGAAGGTTTTAAGAATAATTTACTATTTCATAAGCAGATCCTGACCATTGTTCATTGTGTCAACAGACGTAGAAGTGGAAACATGCCTTAAATAACAACATCATGGTCATAAAACTGAAAAGCTCCATAATGGTTATTGTTGTTTATTGATATTTAATAACAATTTCATTTGACTCAATGAAATAATCTGTTAAAGCAAGAATGTATTGGTATCGATTATGATCATCTCATTTGGTTCACTGCCTGTGTTATTCTCACTTCCTGTCTGTGGAGAAACACATAGAAATGGATTTACACCTGCTGAGTTTGCTCCAAAAAAGCTAATTGGAGCGTCCCCTGTTCCCAAAATATTCCCCACATTATATTCCGACTCCAACATTCCCAACCCCATTTGTGTTGCAGGTGGTGGCATTCCATATTTTGGAGCGTCCTGAGCTGCTTGAAGAACATGCACAGAAGAATGAGGCATTCCCACAGCGTGTAACGGTTCCCTAAACTGGAGAGTTTCACCAGAGGGACCGGCAGCTCCAAAAGCAGAATGAGTTACACCAGGAGTGGGTGCTAGGCTGGGATCAAAGGGGTTATAGTTTGGGGCTAAAGTTTCAGTGAATGCCTCTGATCTGGCCAAAGGACCAGATGTCATGCCTTTGGATGTACCTGGGAAATGAGTGTGAGCGGTAAGAGGAGGCAGGGGAAGGAGGGAGGGTGGGGTATGCAGTTTGAAGCATTCCAGAAAAGAGACACCAAAGTAGAGCAAAGAGAGGAATGAGAAGATGTCGGCAGGTTACTACACACCACTATCTACAGAGGGCAACTTTACAGCAGGTCATTAACGCTAACAGGTGTTACACACGTCTATATGTGACAGCAAGACCACAAAGGAGGGACGGGTTGGTGCAAAATGATCACAATAAGCATTTCCATATAAACCCATTAATAACTGTTGGTCAATCTTAGCTTCTTTCTATTAACACTTCCTTCTGAGGTGCTTCTGAAAATCACCATGGAAACAGCAATGTTTTGGTTCCCAGGAAAATGAATCATGCCTCCTTAATAATCAAGTGATCTGCAAGTAATACCCCACACAGGTTGTGTCCTTAAGGGTATTTGTGACCCAGAGAGATGCTTTTTTTCTGACCTTACCGATGGCATGTGTCCGGGCAGCGAGCGTGTTGATGAGGGGCTGTTGTTTGGTTTTGGGGTTCGGGGCAAACAGATCGTCCACGTCAACCAGTGACCCCCCCATAGAGCCCAAAAATGAAGCAGTCTTTCTACGGATCTCCTCTTCTTTTGATGTTCGTCTTCCTGAAATCAGATAAAGGTCCAATGCTACTCTAAAAGGTGTTTTCTTTAGGGGCCAGGTCAGAGAGGAAGAGAGAGCAAAGCGGAAGAGAAGGTTAATTGGTTAAGATTGTTAGCTGAATGATGGCTAAAGTACAGATGATGTGAGGAAAAAGTGTTGAAGGTAAAAGGTTTCACATGCAGAAGCTTTACTTTAGAGATGAAAATCACACAATGACAGAAAAAATGGTTTTATACACAAACAGCCACAAATCTTAGATTATAGAATCACAATTTGCCACGTTGCACTAGGCAGCAGAAAAAAAGTTAAGCATTTCATTAGATTACTCACAGGTACAGTGACATAATCAGAGCAAAGCACATTAGACACAATCACAGTATGCTTCATTAAATGATGGATGGATGACAGAAATATACATAAAAAACAGCCATGTTTTACCTGCACCATCACCACCAGCATTACTTGGTGCCCCCCAGGGATCACTGCTTTTAGTTGCTCCGTCTCCAAATGGGTCGCCGGAGGGGGACAAGTCTGCGGGAGGAGCTGGGGTTCCCCATGCATCATCAGATGTGACTGGAGCTGAAGCTGAATGGAAAAATTAAACAGAAGTACATGTTTAAAAAACAGCAACAGCAAAACCCAAGCCGAGTCCAACCTTATAGTACAAAATATTCATTAGGATATATTAACATAAAATAAGTGATAATGGTACTCTGGTTTCCCAAGATATCGGATGTAAAGATAAAATTACTCCTTTCTATAAAGATTGTTCAGTATTTTGTACTGATTGTTCAGTACAAAATACTGATTTTGACCTTCATCGAGTCAAGGTTGTCTACTGAAAAACATATTCTCTTACAAAGAAACCTTTCATTGTGATTAATCAAATTTGTTACAGTATTTGTGATATTTTACTGTAAATATGTAATTGAAAGAAAATAAGTCTGAGAACAAAAAACACCTGTAGGAATTTTGAAGTGACACACATTTATACAAGAGTTTGATTTGAAAGTAGCAGAGAAAAAAAACATTTATATTAAGACTACATTACCTCCAAATGATACGATGGAGAATAAATAAAGTTTGTAAGACAAGCATTTGCTGTTTAATGCTAAGGTTGTTCAACAAAAGGTAAAGAAAAAACCTCAACAATAAGTGAACATTAGAGTCTCAAGACAATGAATCAGACAAAGATCCAACACAGACAGGCTGCTATCTGAACCTTCTGACAGGAAAAAGCCTAAAATCCCTCAATGGCATACCATAAACTTATAGTATCTTGTAACTGTGTGTGTATTAGTTGCAGTTAAGAATAACCAGCTGTAGTGACAGATAACACTACAGTCTGTTATCTGTAGGCTGTACAGATGACTGCAGCCTTTCACTCATGCTCCCAATGGAGTCATGTGTGAAAGGCTTCATCTGAAAGCTAGAGGAACTTCATAATACGAAGCACAAATGTGGGTTGCACCCCAAGTGGTCAATTACCCCAGATAGTAGTTTTATAAATATATCCATTGATTGTGAAAGCAAAAACTGAGCTAAAATACACACACAGCCTGAGACACACACATCTTCTTGTTCATAAACTACTGAAACTATGATGAGTAAAACCTTGAAAAAAGAAGCAGAAATATCTGACAACAGACTAATTCAAAAAACAGTGTAGGCTGCTGAATGCTTCATATTCCTCTCTAATTCAAATAGTTGCATGTTTAGTTCAGTCTGATGAGTTTGCATCCGCCACTTCCTGCAGTATCTGTGAAGGACACACCACCTGTTCTCTTGTTGGGAACACAAAGCAGAGAGGGGTATGAATGTGTTAGAAGGTGGGAGGAGGCAGAGGTACCCAGAGAAAACCAATGCATCAACAGAAATATTGTGAAGTCCGCTGTGGTTCCCAAAGACTGAAAGTGTGAAAGCACTGCCTTTCTGTCACCTGATGACAGATTCATAATTCAATTCTCCCAGTTTGCACTACTATCCACTCAACAGCAAAACCTGTTGGGAATCATCCCACTAGAACAGGGGCTCCTAATTCCAGTCCTCGAGATCTACTGTCCTGCAACTTTTTGATGTATCCACTCTTAAACACACTTCAATCAAATATTCTCATCAACTGTCTCGTCAGCATTTAGTGGTTCAGGTCAGTGTGGAAAACAAGCTGCTCATTTCATTCAGGAGTGTGGGAGAAGAGATGTGGGGCAGGACTTGGAACCCCGCCCAAGAATCTACTTATGGCCCAGATATCTGTGGGCATTTCAATTGTTTGCATCGACAGCAACATAAAAATTTAAGTTATATTCTTTGTAGACAATGTTCACACCACAGCATTATTCTTCCATAAGCCTTTTATATCTCTAAAAGGAACGCTCACGTCCAACAAAGCTAGAAATAGTACAATTAAATGCTGGAATGTTCAAGAAGTTTATGTCAAGGCCCTTAATAAGACTTATCCAGCTGCTGATCAAACTGGAAATGTAAACATCCAAATCAGGTTCCAAGAACAGATTTAAATGTTTCTTACCAGGGGCTCCCCATGGGTCATCGTCTGGCTTGGTTGCATCTCCAAATGGGTCAGAGTCAGCAAGTGGCGAAGAGACACTTGGGTCGTTCCCCCAGGGATCGGCACTCTTGGTTTCCTTTGGAACACTCGGTGCTCCCCAAGCATCAGAGCCTTTGGCAGGCGGAGAACTGGTTTGAGCTCCCCATGTATCTGCAGTTTCTTGGGGCGAACCTGCTGCAGGGGCACTGAAGGGATCCGAAGCAGCCTCCACTGGTGGACTACATGGCACTGTAAATGGGTCCTCTTTTGATGGTGCTGATGACGCAGTAAAGGGGTCATCTCTTGATGTTATAGAAAACGGATCCTCCTTACCCGGCGTTGTTTGTTCACCAAAAGGATCATTTTGAACAGGTTTGGTTGGTGATGAAAATGATGCTTTAGGTGGCGTTGTGGGACCAGTGAACGAATCAGCCTTAGATATTGTTGCTTCTACTAACGGCTCCTCTTTAGGGGGTGTTGATACCGGAGCAGTGAAAGGATCATTTGCTGGGACACCAAAAGGATCATCTTTTGGTGTTGTAAATGGGACGTCTTTTGAAGCTTCAAACGGATCATCTTTAGGAGCATTAAATGGATCATCTTTCGGGGTTTCTTTTAAAGCGCTAAATTGATCATCTTTTGGAGCATTAAATGGATCATTTTCTGGAGTACCAAATGGGTCACCATTGGGGGCTTTAAACTGATCATCTTTTGGAGCATTGAATGGATCGTCCTTTGGAGCACTGAATGGATCTTCCTTTGGAGCATTAAATGGATCGTCCTTTGGAGCATTGAATGGATCTTCCTTTGGAGCATTGAATGGATCTTCCTTTGGAGCATTGAATGGATCATCCTTTGGAGCACTGAATGGATCTTCCTTTGGAGCATTAAATGGATCGTCCTTTGGAGCATTGAATGGATCATCCTTTGGAGCATTGAATGGATCTTCCTTTGGAGCATTGAATGGATCTTCCTTTGGAGCATTGAATGGATCGTCTTTTGGAGCATTGAATGGATCATCCTTTGGAGCACTGAATGGATCATCCTTTGGAGCACTGAATGGATCCCCATTGGAAGAACTGAAGGGATCTGGTTTGTCTTTAGGTGCTGTGAATGGATCCTCATCAGATTTGTCTGCCACAAATGGATCTTCAGTTTTGGCTGTAGCACCCCAAGGATCAGTACTAGGTTCTTTGGGAGCTCCCCATGGATCTGATTTCACTTCCTTCTTCTTCTCCTCCTCTTTCTCGCCACCCCATGCCTCACTTGCTGCATTTTCAGTTGTTCCTGCATCCTCCCATTTAAGCTCATCTTCGCTCATCTTGGCCTAGAATAGAAAGACGGAGTACCCATCAAAACAAAGTCAGACTGTTGATCAGAAAGTTCTCTACCATTTTGTTTTGTTGAGGAATCAACTTGCTTAATTTCTTAAGCTTAAGTAATCCCCTTGAGCTTTAAATCGTATTTAAAAAGTACAAAATTTCCCTGGCTACATCTCAGTTCATAATCTTGTTTTGTCTCACTCACTCGTCTCTCAGCCTCCTTCTTCTCTGCTTCTTGTCGAAGTCGCTCCTCTTTGCGGGCAGCAAAAGAAGCAGTCAAGTCGGCCACAGATGGAATGTTGTCCAAGCATGGAAGTCCCGAAGATCCAGGAACATAAACTGGCTTGTAGTTAGGATCCTTCACATTGTCTGTGGATGATGCTAGTAGGAAGAGATAGAAAAGAAATTAACAAAATATGTATAAGATGCTGACACAAGTAAAGGTAACAAGGGAACCAGAAAGTGTTCAGCAGTCATACTCCAAGTCCAAATATCTTACCAGCAGAACCTTTGGATGTCTTTTCTCTGGTCTTCACAGCAAACTCTCTTTCTTCTTTCAGTTTTTCATCATCCTCCATAAGAACAAGAACGACCTTGGCCTTCTCTCTTACATTCACTCCCTATGACAAATTCAATTATATTATTCCTTAGTTGGTTTGACGAGTTACAGACTAAGCATGGGCCAGTTAGAGGTATCAAGGTATAGCAATGTTTTAAACAGGTTAGCAGTCAAAACAGCAAGTATTTCATTTCCTGCTTCTCCTGTGGTTCATGCAGGTGAAAGTTCCAGGGTGATGAAGTAACACAACACTAAACTTTGGCCTAAAAACAGATGATTATTGTTGTTGAAACTAGAGGGGTTCCACCTATAAATTTAGGGTGACATGGTTTATAGTTGGCAAGCAGCAAGCAGGATGTACACATTATAATATCATTATAAATGGAATAATAATGTGCTATCTTATGATAGCACCAACTACAATAACTTTGAACCTTGATTATCTTGTGTCCATACCATGACACCATGAATAATTTCACCAGAGGTTAATATACCATGATACTCTCATACCAACCCAGGTTTAGTACTGCAAATATGGAAGAAAATGTATAGGAAAACATATAAACATTTTCCAAAATAATGTTTATCTTTAACAATCTTTATTTAAAATTTGCCAAAGCATTCCAAACCGTGAATGTTTCTTCTAAAGGCTTTTACTGAGTCAATCCAATATTGCTTAACACCGGGCCAAAAGGTTATGAAGGTAAAAGGCAATGAATATTTTAGTACCAATAATGGATACTCTTAATGCAGTTCAATAAACCCCCAACTGGCCGGGCAGAATGCTAAAAGCCTGAGATAAAAACAAGCTTCACCTGATCTTTCCCATCCTTTTCCACAAAACGATATTCTGTGAGAGCTTTGACAATGTAGATGTTTTCTTTCATTTTCAGCATCACACGATCATCACCAGTCTTCAGGAGGTACTCCAACAGAGTCAGAGACTGGGAAGAAAAACACAACTCAATTAATTTATTACTTTACCAAGTAAAGTCGCAGATTAGCTGGAGCAGTGATGACATTTTAGCCAAACAGGTGTCACAATTATGAATACAAGCAAAGCGTAATTAAATATCTATGGTCTTGATTAGGACTTCAAAGCACATAATAGTCATTTAATACACTACTAAGATTTCTGGAATTATTCAGATGAATAAAATAAAAAGTCCAGTAGAATGTTGTTGTTTCGAGCAAAACAATTAAAAACCTGTTGTCACAGCAACTCTTTCCAGTGAGAGCAAGGTCTGATACTAAGTGATCCAACTGAGGAGTAGTGGTTGCAAAAATTTTAAATGTTACGTCGTCATTTATTGGTATTAATTTACAAAATGCTTCTGGAGGAAGAGCTGCTTTACCAATTTTGAAAAGTAAAAGAAAAAAGAAAGAAAAATTAATCAATAATGTGTTGGATTCCACATTTCAGGCATTAAAAGATTGAAGCTGTCCTGTAAAAAAACAGATCTCAATGCTAAACAATTACTTCTCCAAGAACAGAAAATGCTCTAGACTGTCAAAAAACACATAGTGTTTTGTTTTAATTTTCTGTTTCTCATCTTCTTCACCTTGTGGATATGTCTCCAATTCTTGTCATCTTTCAGGCGTTTCCAGAGCATTGTCATGATCTCGCTGCAAGCCACCGCATTGTAGGTGAGATCAGAGATGTCAGCCATCTGAGTGCTGGAAGGGCCCCATGGATCATTGGACGTCGCTTCTCTAACCTGCAGAAAAAGCAAAAGGAAAAGTGTAAGGGTGCTGCAAAGCAAAAGGAGGAATACAGTTGCAGCAGCTGAAAAGAAGTAAAGAAACAATGACTTCAGCACTGTGAGAGATTTGACTGCAGTGTATCATTTTACATTGCAACTTTAAAACCCCTCTAGGTGTAGCATTATAAAGTCTCACCTTTACTGTAGAAATTCTGAACAGAGTGTGTTTTCTCCATTTCCTTCATCTTCAAGATTTCCACTCTAATTGGTGTTTGGTGCTCTGCTTTTTTTTCAATTAGTTTTTTAATAGTATGTTAGCTAGTTAACCATTTAAACAATCAAAAGTCTATAAATTGCTTGAATATGAATCTTGATTTACATCAATCCAAGTGACACATTATAATAAAGAAACTGAAGTGAATACAAATTTATAAGACTGTGAATAGATAAGTTTCTGCATGCAGATGTACTATTAAGTGCTTCTATTAATACAGAATATTATATGTTAAACTGATGGACAATAACAAATCAAGACAAGTAAAAAAACAGAGGTTGCTTTTCAAAGAAAGAAAAGACACACACAAAACTTACATGGTTACACATCATAATACTATAAACTGCAGGATAATTTGATTCACATAGATCATGAACAAAACTTCACATCAAATATAACATTTTACATATTTGACTTCAGTCAACTCCCCAGCACATAAAATCATTTAAGGATAACATTTGTGTACAGTTGTGTTGTGTGCTGGCTCTATGGCATGCAGTACACACCTTCATGTCAGGACCAACATCATCACTAAACATTTAAAAACCGGTTGATGCTTCCTGCGGACTCACATAAAAACAACCCAAAAACGTGTTTCTTATACCTTGACCTCGGCCTCAGAGTAATTCTGGACCAGGTTCTTCAGCTGCCTTCGAAGCATTGAAGACGTCATGTTGACCAGCGGAGGTGGGGAATGCGACCAGCAGTCTGTCCAAGAGAAAACACATCAAGCGGTGCTGGACAGATCCAAAACCAGGCATATTTAATCACACATATAAATGGATAATGACAGATACCTTAAGTAAATGCAGCCTCTTTTGCTGAAGTGTTAGCTTAAATTGCTTGCGTGCAGGTTGTAGATCAATGACCTTTCATCTTGTTGTTCTCTCTGCCTCCTGACTGGACTGGTTTTTGTATCAGGGAGTCAGAAACCAGATCCCAGCAGCTGCAGAGATGCAACCAGTCAACATTAAAAGATGCTGCGCCAACGTTTGGATAGACCAGATAATTATGACAGTGACGGTAAACTGGCTCCGGTGGAGATCTTAGCTTGCTCCCTTCTGCGACAAACACAGATCCTCACCTACTGTAGGTTTGCCAACTGTTTTGCTAAGCTATAAGCTAGTTAGCATGGGTGTAAGAAAAAAACAAGGAAAACCCTGGCATATTATAATAAAGCAGGAGGTTAATTGTAAGCTAAAGCAGCTACCAGCAGATGCGCTTACAAGAATAAAATTGAAGAATCATATTTCAGCACCTCGGAGAGCGACTCAAGACGGCGCGCTACCGTCAACATGGCTAACGGGCTACCCTGGGTGTCAAGTTTGCAGGAATTAGCTACATATAAAATAAAATGCTAATCAAAAGACTTATTTTATGTCAAAAACAAGCACTGTTAACAGTTTAAAGTAGTGCTAAATGGTATGGATATTTTGTAAATAAAATAAGACGTATTCGAGAAAAAACTGACCAGAGATATTCAGATATCTTCGAGCAGACGACACGAAGCTACGGTTTCCGCTTCCGCAGATGACCACGCCCCCAACCTGCCCCCCCACCCACATCCAATACTGCTACCTACTATTTATTTATTTATTTATTCATTTATTTATTCATTCTTTGGATAACCTGCTTTTTTCACTCCATGACTACAATGTAAGAATAAAGTATTGATACCAGCTTGTTTAACGCCGAGGTGAAGTAAAGAGGTCTTCTTTATGGCAGGCCATTGTAACTTATAATTAAACCCGGGGAAAAAAAGAAATAAATATATACTGTATATGCATATATAAATATATGCCCAGTGTCTACCGGTTTTCACTTGCATCTATTTGCACGCTGTTTTTTGTTTGTTTGCTTGTTTGTTTTTTGTCTTATTGTTTACTTTTATTTTCAAGGTTCCCTGTTATGGATAATATGTCATTTGATTTCCAATGTGCTGTGTTATGGTACGTTAGTTTGAACATGTTAAATGCAGCTTGAGTCAACACAAAACAAATCTTGTTCTTCTACATGGTTTATGTTTTTAGGAATGGCAATAAAGCTGAGATGATTGGCAGATTTAGTCTTCTTAAGTCTTCTTAACTATTTTAGATATGAACTTAAACACAAATAGATTGCTGAACTGCTTACTTGGCCAATGAAGAACTGAATTATGGCAATTTAAGATCCGGTCTCATTATTACATGACAACATGTCTTGCCATACTCACGAACCCGTTAGAAAAGAGCTGAATAAATGACTCACGACCACGATCCTCCCACATCAGCACTCGGGATAAGATGGCGGCTGAGGGAGAGTACGAGTCGATCCTGTGCGTTAAACCAGATGTCAACGTTTACCGCATCCCGCCTCGTGCTTCGAACCGCGCGTACAGGTAAGCCAACACCTGCGAGGTTAAAGCAGAACCACTTGAAGGGGTTTACTAGTGGTCGGTGACGATCGGATCCTACATCCACATGGACACCAAGCCACAGAGTTCCACTAATGCAAGTGAAACTGTAGTAATTCTGTTTTTTCTGTTCAAAACACGTCCCAGTTGTTGGAGCGCTCCGTGTTTGGCTACTTGCGTGACGCGGTGTGCGGTAAAGGGTCCGTGTTATTTGTCATCATGCTGCCTGGATCAGTACGGGCAGTTTGCCAGGACAGTTCCCGACACTCTCCATAGGCTGGAACTGATTGTTGGAAATGCTGACCCGGGAAACACATTGAAAACTAAATCGAAAGTCTATTTTCCTTTCATCATCACATACGGATTGCTGCGTGTCCATCAGGCTGGTCACTGCATGGGCGGAATCCCCATGCGAGGATCCCGAGGGCAGGAAGGGAAAGTTGGGCCCCAGGCTGTTCTGAGGAGTAATGAACATTTTTAATCTGAAAAGGATGGATTTTGATTTTTGTATTATCAGAACCTGTGCTAATTTCAATATTTAATTTTTGTTGTGCAAATGCCCAACAAAATTGCCAAGCAAGATGATTTTTCTTAATTATTTTTTTTAGATAAATAATCTCATTATATATGTGAAGAATCAGTCAATTTTTGACAGAAAGAAAAGTAAAGTGTTCATGAAACTCAGTTCTACTTGGAGCTTATTGTTTAGTATTTATTTTCAGATTAAAAATGTCATCACGTCGATCACATCAGAGCAAAGTGATACCTTGAGTTAAGTCATTTCATCACTGCACTTCCAGGGAAAGCTGAATAATCATAACAGAATAACCTAACAGAATAATCATACTGTTAGATTGTATAATCCCAGCAGACCTGCAGCTCTGTGACTGTTCATCACAACCGTTTGTCTGCAGGGCTGCTGACTGGAAGCTAGACGCTCCGGACTGGTCCGGTCGGATGAGAATAACGGCCAGAGGAACAGTAGCATACATCAAACTAGAAGACAAAGTCTCAGGTTGGATATGAAACTTGTTGACTTGATGTTTTCTATCGCTCTGAGTCAGACTCCTCGGGTAGTGGAACTCCTGCTGACGCTGACATTTCCACTGAGAATGAAAACACAACTGTGTTAAGGTCACACAAACTCCATGCACATTACATTGCTGTCATTGAAAGCATGTACTTTTGACACTTATGCAGTTTGACACAAACAAGCAGTGCAGATGAACTGGAGCCATTATTCCTCTATAGTTTTTAACACATGTGTCCTGTGGTACTGCAGGAGAACTGTTTGCCCAGGCACCTGTGAAGGAGTACCCCGGCGTCGCTGTGGAAACCGTCAGTGATTCCAGCCGATATTTTGTTCTGAGGATACAGGATGACAGCGGTGAGGATACTAACTGTGCCCTGTCAAAGTATTTACACCCCTTAAAGGTTTTTCCAGTTTGTCATGTTACAACCACAAACTTCTGGGTATTTTAATTCTTTTTTTTTTTTGTATTATCAATTCAAAGTAGAGAAACTTTGTGACACGGAAGGACAAGGATAGATGGCTTTCGAAAGCTAAAATATTTGAAATGAACTTGTATTGATTTCTGAGGAATTAGTTTTAGAACCATCACAACCTGCACTTCCAGCTGCTTGTCTCTGATAGCGACAGTTATGTATGTCTCGAAATAGTTCAGCCTCAGTTAGATTTAATGGAGATTCTCTGTGATCATAAATGTTTAACATTTTTGCACCATGTTACTGAATTTAGGGTGAGACTTTGAATGAACTAAGTCATTCTATTATCTCTCTGGCTGCATGTTTAGGGTTGTTGTTCCAATTTGAAGTTTTTTTTTTGTTCTTCAAAAGGTTTTTACTCCAGGATTTCTGCCAATAACAGCATTTGAAAATGGAAAGAAAGTCACATTTTTGTCTCACCGAATCAGAGCACATTTGTTGTTTCCAAAACAAGATTCATGCAAACATAGGACTTCCATATGTTTCATAAATAGATTTTTATAGCTTTTGGATATTTTGAGTCTAATTAATTTGGTGACTTCTGAAGGGACCTGATTGCATTGGATTTTATTTTGAAGTAATGATGAGTTAAGTAAATACACTTGATTTTTTTGTTTGTAAAATGAAAAGCATATAATGTGTCTTAACAATTAGGTTCTGCCTTTAGTTGCTTTGTCAAATAAAATACAGGAAAGTTTGCTGTAATTTGATATATGTGAAAAGGTTTAGGGATTATACATTCTTTTTGCAATGCATTGTTGGTATTTTTATCCCACATTTCTACTAGAAACCTGTAAACAAATCCACGTTTTCTCACACCATGTGTTGCATGCAGGCCGCAGTGCTTTCATAGGAGTTGGCTTTGGGGACCGAGGAGACGCTTTTGATTTCAACGTCGCTCTGCAGGATCATTTCAAGTAAGCAAGAAGGTTCAGTGTGCAAATGTATGTTCAGCTTCAAAAAAATGTTAAAGAATAGAATTTTTGTCTAAACTTCCTTATGATCTGATCATGTAAGTTTTCACAGCTTGTTTTATTGGAAAATTCTAAGTGAAAATTCTTTGTGTTTTTGGATCTTTGTAGGTGGGTGAAACAGGAGAGTGAAATCAGTAAAAGCAACCAGCTCGGGGATTCAGGACCAAAACTGGATTTGGGTTTTAAGGAGGGACAGACAATCACACTGAATATAGGAGTAAGGAAATATCTGGATTTTCCTTAATTCCCTGATTTTTATAAAAAGTTAAGCTAATGGTGAAGCCTTATTTCTGGAAATCCTATGCAACTCCTTAACATAGGAGTTACTAAAAATACAAACTAATACAGTTCAATTGATAAATTTGGTATAAAACTAACAGAAATGTATCTAAAATACACAATAAATATCATCCTTGTCAAAACTAGTAATTGTTAAAATGTTTTGAAAACAAACACCAGTGAAATCAGCAATGATATTCAATATCATTGCTGATTACCAAACTCAGTTTAAACAACTTTGTTTTGTTTGTATTTTTTTTTGCAAAGTTTGCAAAGTAATAAATATTTAACTTCTGACCATAAACATGCTCAGTTTTTTTCTCTCTTCAGCCTTTAACTTGGCTTTCTCTTTGTTCCATAAACAGCAGGGTAAAAAGAGGGATAAGCCCCGTCCACAGGGCTCAGCGGGGGTTGGACTCCTGCCACCACCACCTGGAGGGAAGATAGCTCCGCCTCCTTCGTCTGGCTCATCTAACCACAACACTGTTCCCCAGACAGCTGGCACAGCAACAGGTTAGTAGCACTGTGCTACAGCTGCACCACGACTGTATTGTATACATGAGCTCATATGAAAACTAATTGGAGGAAAAATGAATAATCTCTGTGCATCAGACCTGGGAATCATGGAAAAATCCCACCTTGTGCAGCTTTAACCTACATGAGTAACCCATTTTCTCAGTCAGAATGTTAATTAGAGAATATCTCTCTTTCGGCTGCATGAAATGAATTTTAAAAAGTGTGCCATCTGTGAGCTGCATGAAGTGATTTTCATATTTCTTTGTCTCTTTCAGGCTGCCTCTTGGAGTTGGACAGCAGTAACTCCAACACAGTGGTTCAGTCCAATCAGAGCTCAGATCTACTCTGGGGAGACTTTTCAGCTCCAGCAAGGTAGACCATGACTTCACTGGTGTTGGAAATTTATTCTTATTATCTATTTATTTATGTATTTATTTATTGGCCATCTATATAGATGTGGCCCTATATCTCGCCACATTTTGTCAGAACAAATGTGACTAAAAGTTTGGTTTTTTTTAAATAATTTTTCAGTGGTCTTTTTTGTCTGGGTGTGAATACGTTAATAATAACAATACAAATAATACATTTGATGATTTAGTTATTTCATTTTATATTCTATTCTTTTCACAATTTCAGAAATTATGATTATGTATTTTTAATCTTCAAAAAGAAAACCGTTTACTTTTATTGATGTGTAAAAAAAAAAAAAAAAAACAACTAATCAGTTTGTGTGTTTTGGACTTCCAGCTCTGTTTCTCCTCCATCAACGACTCAAAGCTCCACAAACTGGATCCAGTTTTGAGCCGTCGCTTCTCACATCAGATGTGATGTTTCATCTTGCTGCATTCGTGTCCATGGCTTCCTGTGAACCTCTGAGAGTATCTCCCACACCATCACCCTCCTCAGAGCAGAGATTACACACCCCATTGTTCTGTCAAAGCGTGTATTCCCTCTCAAATCCTGCTGACAGCAAATGAAGCATTAATGACTTAAAGCCATGAAATTATATGAGCCATCTGCAACAGTATATAAGGGCTATGTGGCAGGTGTTACTCCTTCATGTGTTTACATCAGTTCGCCTGTAGGGGTCCCTCTGAGCAGAGCTTTCTTTTTTGGACAGAGATGGATTTACATTTTGTCTGTGTGACAGCGCCCTCTGCTGGCACCAAAGAGTACTAAATGTCAACAAATACAGTTTCTTATCGCCCTTTTAAAAGTGCTGAAAATATGCAAAAAGCAAAATGGAGCTAAAGAAAAATACTAATTTAAGATAAATTATATGAATATGTATATATTCAGTTAGGACTAGCTCTTATTTATTTATTTTTTGAAAAACAAAATGCAAGACATTTTTTTTCGTTTTATAACAGCAAAAAGCAATTGAGAAAAGAAAAGCTACACATAACTTTGTGTAGCTTTGTCCTTTCGGCTGAAATTATTTCACTGGTTCTAAACCACTTTAATATAAATGTAAATGCAATCACATGACCATTAAAAAATGTGTATTTGAAAACCAGTGTGAAAATTAAAATATGTATTTTTAAACCACTGGCTTTAAAAAGTTGCTGGTGTTTTAGTTTTACAGAGGAATTAAAATTATGGTTTAGCATGCAGAATTTATAGATATCACTTAAAGGTGATGGTGATATTATTGGGGAGGTTTTCTCATAGACATACAGATACATCTGTGCTTATATGGGATTATTAGGTCCACAATTTTATGGTTATATAGTGTAAAATTATATGCCAATGTCTTACATTGGCATATAATGTAAGACATTGGCAGCAAAAACAGAACAGTTTTTGCTGTTCTGTCTACAGCAAAAACAAAAGTGGTTGGAAATCCTTCTTTCCATGATATATATACATATCCAAATTACATAATCTCATGTAATCTGGTGAAGATATTGGATCAGAGAAAAAATATTTCTCTTTCAGGATATCATAGAGAGGCTCTTCTGTGGTGGCTATTGTCAAGTAATTGTTCTGCTTTTGGCATTTAATGCTTTTGGCATCATCACTGTCACTAAATCGTGAAATTTAATTTAAAGGAAGCAGTGCTGCTACACCTTTTAAACATCCCTTCTGATTTGATTAATGTAAGTTTAAAGAAAAAGTGGACTGGAAGTAAAACGTTTGGTTCAGATACAAACAGGGCTTTTTGTCTTGGCGGACTGATGTTGTGCTGCACAATAAAACAAATAATTGCTCCACAATTGGATTTGTAAACAGTTTTAATGCCCTCTGATATGTGGAAAGTTATCATAAAAAAGATTTTAACAGTGAAATACCTTGAAGGCTGGACTGCAAATGTGTGATGTTGTTGCAGAAGACGATTTTATTTTAGGTGAAGTTGTTTCCTGTGAGCTTGGACGTGCATAAAAACTGGAATGAGCTGGTGTGGCCTGGAAAAATAAACATTTTCCAGTCAGGATTCTGAAAACTCACCAGATGTGTCAACATGTCCTAGAATGAACTGAGCTGTTTGCTGCAGGAGATGTGAGAGGAGCAACCTGAGCACTGGAGGAAAAACAAAATGATTGTGTTGCTTCATTCTGAATGTGTTAATGGCAGCAGATGAAATGTTGATCTTTTTGCTCTAAAAGTCTTATTAATTTAGACAAAGTTTACATTAATTTATTTGAATTGTATTATTGACTGTGATTTAAAATTATCTGCGTAGGTATTGAAGATGTGCTGTGATCAGATCACATATTCTGTAATTGACTGGCATTGAGATATAGGACTGACTCGTTTATGTTGTCATGTGTTATGTTTACATTACTCATGTTGCCAGATCAAATATCATCTCCTTCATTTATTGCTTCTTCCATTCTGGATGTAAATTCACTGGACTAGCTCTTGATTTATGACTAGTTTAATGACAGAGAGGCAATAAAACCTTTCAAAGGATGGATGAAGTTTGTACTTTTCTTTAACCTTTTTGTACCCTGTCTGTCAGGATCTGTGTTTTTCTGTGTTTATTTCGAGTTTTCTGTGTCTCCTTGTTGTCCTGTTCTCCCCTTGATTAGTTCCCAGGTGTTTCTTGTTCCCTGATTACCTCCTGTGTATTTAGTATCACCTGTGTGTCTGTGTCTTTGTCGGGTCCTCGTCTCGGTTGGCGTCTTGTCTGATGTTGCGTCAGTCCATTCGTTTCTCCTTGTCGCTACCTGTGAAGAGCCCTGGTTTCTGCTCTGCAGTGATGCTTTCGTTGTTGGACTACATTTCTGGATCAGTTCTGTCATTAAATATTCTTTATTTCACTTACCTGGATCTCCTGGCGTCTACCTCACCACCTCACACCACTGCAATTTGTGACACTGTCTCTTTTACTTTGATATGTGATAGGGATACACAGATCTGCCACTTTATTAGGTACACCTTGCTGCTATTGGGTTGAACCCCCTTTTGCCTTCATACCTTCCTGTCTGCAGCAATAATTCTACAGGGCGCCATCGTTCCTCTCCATCGGATCTCCATCTATGCTCTGTGAGATGGAGACCCGGTGACTATGGAGAACACAGCAAAACTGAGTTTTTGTTTGTGCATCCAAATGAGGAGTTTGACTCTGATTCCGCTTTGCTCTCGATGAAAACTTTTCAAATGTAAAATATAAAAAGAGGAAGACAAGGCTGAATTACTGCCAGTATGTATCAAATTAACTTTGACTGATAAGCGATGTGGGAGAAGAAACTGTCTCTGTGATGACATGATGGTAAAAACCTTAACAGTTTGTGTCCAGGATGTGTAAGGTCTGCAGAGATGATAGCTTCCCTTTTCCTGATCCTAGATCTTTACAAGGCCTAACAAATGAATTAGTAACAGGTAAAGTATTAACTATTGTATCTATACATCAGGTCTGTACTTTTTTTTTAACATTTCTGTTTTTTTAGATTGTTGTGGGTTTTCGTTTTTCTTTTCTGCCTTAAAAGTGAAAAATACTTGACATTTTAATTTTCTCTAACTTCTAAATACATTGAACATTGAAAATACATGGCCATGAACCTAAAGCAGAAAGGTTTTATGAATGAAAAATCCCAGTGTTTCATATACCTATATTTAAACTCTTCAGATTATTCAACCCTATCTGTCCTGGCTGCCTCAAGCTGGCAATAAACACTATGTACTCTAAGAAGCTTGTTAATGAGGAAACGGAGACAGTCATAGTAGAAGTGAGAAATGTTGTGAGACATTCGGACATGACTTCAAGGAGCTGCAACTTTTAGCTCTGCTGACAGACAGAAACAGAGAGCATCAGACAGCTGGACAGGCGGCGAGCGGCTCCGTAAAGATTCATCAGGAATTCGATTCCTCTGGTTCAGAGTGTGTGATCAACTCAGATCACACACTCAAATATCAGTTTGCATCTAACCTGGTATTCGTTTACAAAATATGCAATATCATTGTGTCAAGGTGCATCAGCCTGGTATTCACATGATGGGAAAGGTCAGTGTGAGAAAGGTTCAGTGAAAATTTTTTCACATTAGCATTGTATAAGAGTGTATCATGTTTTATTGGTGGATGTGCTATGATAGTGGCATCTTATTACTGGAGAGTTGCCTCCAATCAACATGGACATTTGAGGAATTTGCTTCAGATCTGATGTGTGAAAGGAAAATTAATCAACTGGACCAATTCTTAAAGGAAGTATGTTCAGAAATCTGGTCACAAGAAACTTGTTGATGGATATTAAACAGTTTGCTTGAGGTCCAAGTTGCCAAAGTACATTTAACCAAATATTACTGGCAATGTATGTATATAAGTAACCCGGGTATAAATTTTAACTTCCATTCCCCCATTATCTGGTTTCTCCACACCCTGACCATTTTAATTTCAAATCTCGCGATATCTTTCATATAATGTCAGCGATTCTCGCGAGATTTCCACACAGCCAATCGCTGTTGGGAATCAGTGTCACATGTACCATCGCAGCCTATCTGCTAGGTGTATTAGCAGGAGCCGGGAGGTATGAAACATTAGGACGCGTTGGGAGGAGCAGATTAGTTGAGTTAATCTAATCTGCTTTAGATTAGTTAGTTAGTTGAGCGTTGTGTCATTCATCATTCACCTTAAATCAATATTTGTGTGAGATAAAACTGCGGAATTGGTGAGTGTTTCCGTGTGTGATTTAGCATTAGCTCATTGTCACTGGTTGTCGGTGTAGCTGCTAAATGACTGACCGTTAACCCATTTGATGGACAATAAGGTGCCTTAAATATTTATTGAGCACTTGTTTAGATTTGGTTTTTTTACATTTCATGTTGACTAATTTATATGGTGCATATTTATTGGATTTTTCATGGATGTAATTTATATTGAATTTTATAATTATTGAAAATGCATATTAACTGAAATGGACTGTTTTAGAATTATTTATAGTGCAAAGAGTGCCAGTTAATGAATTTGTGTGCACACTAGAATGTTTTGAATATTTATATGTACATACTGAGAAAATGGTCTGTTCATTATTCAGGCCAGGTGCGATGGCGAGCTAGAACCCAAGAAAAGATTGCACTTTTGGTGCTGGAAGACTTCTGCTTCTCCTGCCAGGCTGGAGGCTCCTTGCAGCTAATGAACAATTTTGTCTCCACTCTGATCTGACTTTAGTCAGCTGATGACCTGCACTGCACCAAGCATTTTAACTGTAATCTTCTTGGGGCCTCTAATCAACCCCAGCTTGGAGGTAGATGAACTGAAGGGTGTGGGTCCATTTATGTTGGAACTGTGGGATTGATTTTGGTTTTTGTTTATTGTTTTTTTTTTTTCTTTCTTTTTTTTTTGCGCATTTTTATATGGCCATTTGGATGTTTCCACTGTTGTAAATATGTATATAATTTTTTCACACTATAAATGCAAGGCACTCGCAACTGCAAACTTCTGGTCTGCTCCTTCATGAGTCGCACTTACCTTCTGTGAAAACTAGCCCATTGATCTTATTGGTCACAATTCATTTACATTTATTGAAAATATAGTAAATTATCTTTACAAATATGCTACATATATACAGCCATATTCAATAAATCAGATTGTTGAATATCAAGGTTATTTTGTCAGATTAAAAGTACCTTATAAATGTAACCTTAAAGTAGACATTAAACATACTTTTTATGAAGCACATAATTTTGTATTAAAATATTCTTTATTGGTCTGATGTAATGCTCTAATAATGTTTCATTATCTGTAAGCAGGAAATCATCATAATTAACAGAAATGAAGCCTTGTAAACATCACTACGTAAAGTATTTCATCTATATAATAGTGCATCATATTTTTCATTTAGATCATTTAGCCAAAAAAAGAACTTCTCAATAATACCCAAACCATTGAATATGACTGTATTTAAGTTTGCATAAATCAGAGAAAATCCAGAATAATTTCAAACGTACAGCAAATCATTAAAGCTGTTTTTTTTTTGTCTATTTCACCCTTGAAAAAGACAAATTCAAATATATTTCCCATATCAGTTATGAGTGGATGAGTGGATGGGGATGTCTGACAGGAACTGTATGTCTGGATCTCAGTGCTGCTCTGATTGGACTCGGCCCACGCTGTCACACATCCAACACATCTCTCCAAGCCACCTCATTTGTCATTTTGATTAATTATTAAAAGTCTAGTTTGAATTACAGACAGACTTTTCTTACTCGCAACACCACTGCAGCTCTCTGGCTCCTCTTCCAGAGAGCTCTT
The DNA here is from genome assembly GCF_003331165.1 of Xiphophorus hellerii. Lineage (NCBI taxonomy): Eukaryota > Metazoa > Chordata > Actinopteri > Cyprinodontiformes > Poeciliidae > Xiphophorus > Xiphophorus hellerii. The sequence continues at coordinate 3,795,014 of NC_045684.1, read as the reverse complement.
ATTAGCAACAGTTTCTTATATTTCAAGGCACAGGTTGTTATTCAAGTATAAAAATTTATAACACGAGGTGGGTTTTTTTATTTTAACAGGTTTGTACACTAAAATGCAAAGATAAGTTCAGGATCAGATGGAAAAAGTCAGGATTAAAGGTTTTGAATGTGATGTTTTCAGTAAATACTTTAATATTGTAACTTTTTGTATAATATACCAAAGGTAATCAAATGTTGGGAAAATATTTTACGCCACTTTATAGGAATCCACTTTATCTGATAAAAATTAAAATCAAAAGATAAATCCATTATATATTCCGAGAATCACAAATCATATATCACTTTTATGCATGTACCAATGTCTCAACGTTCTTACCTCAAAATCTGGCATTTTTCAGATTCCAGGATAGTTTCTTCTTCTTAACTTTCTCTCCAATCTGATCTGGTCAGAACAGACATGACAGCTAACATGTGGATTAGGTCACTTACACCAATATTAGCATTACCTTTAAAAGATAGATACTTTAGCATGACATAAATTCTCATTAGACCAGTAAATATTCAGTTTGGCTTGGGGTTCTGATGACAACATTCTGAGCAGCTGCCCAGAGAAAGTTTGGTTCAGAAAATGAGATGTGCTGAAGAGATCTGCTTCCCTCCTCCTGATCCAAATGAGGTTTCAGCATTTGGTCTCAAGTGTTACTATCATATAGGTGTAGATCTTCTGTTATGTTTACAGCCATGCAAATAGTTTGAGAAACTATTCTTTGGCATAGATTTGTAAATTTATAAGGAGGAAGTTTTTTTTTCATCAAAAAGCAGGTAGGAATAATTACCACTATGTCTGATCCCACCTGTACTCTGCCTGGTTGCTGTAAATTAACAGAATAGTGGATTAGTGGAAACAAAAATCCCTCATTTTATTATCACAAAGTGAAACTGCAAGAGGAAGATGAAATAATTTTAACACAGAGTTTGTGTTCTTATTGCAGTCTTAGCCATTTCTTTATCAAGTGACTAAAACTCGCAAATACAATGCAAAATTTATTAGTTTTTAATACCAACTAAAGGTAATTTATAACGATGCCAGAGAAGTGTATCCAAATGTTTACCTTTCTGTCATTTCTGCTTCGACTCTGCTCATGCAATCAAACATTTGACTTTACTCAGCCTCCTAATTTTCCATGAAGTTATCTGCCGAAATGAAGCTTAATTAACTGGTTTGTCTTAAGGTTAGTTATGACTATTGAAATTTTTAATGTGATAGACCAACTGAAGCAGTGCATATTTATTATTTAATGAGACAGAATTTGGCCTTTGCAGAAAAGTTACAAGGAGGTTTGAGTGAAAACTAATGCTGTTAATCACCATTAACATATGATCACCATGATGAAGCCAGGTGGTGACGGCATCAGGCTGTGGATGTGCTTTCCTTCAGCAGGGATAGAAAACCTGGTCAGAGTTGATTACAACCCAAAAATTAGCTGAATGGAGGGCGTTTGTAGACAAAACATCTTGAGACGTCTCAGAACACTTGAAACTGGAGTGGAGGTTCAACCTGTAGAGGGAAAACAATGCTAAACATAAAGCTAGAGCTGAAATTGAATAGTTCAGAGCAAAAACAAATTTTTGTTTTTTTTATGGTTAAAGATTAGATTTTAACCGAGCTGAAAATCTGTATCAAGACTTAAAAACGATTCATTGTGTATGCGCTTCAACAAGTCTGAGCTTTAACTGAGCTTTGTAAAGAAAAATTAGCATAAAATCCATGTAAGGGTACAAACCTGGAAGAGAAATCCCCCCAAAAGTTCTGCAGCTGTAACTGCAGTGAGAGGAGGTTCTGTAAAGTGTCACCTTGGGGAACGAATAAAAATGGATGCCACATTTTCAAACTTATTTATCCAATGAAACTCTGCGTTGTTTTGGTCAATTCCCCTAAAATCCATTAAACTTAGCTGATGTTGTATGAATACTTATGCAGGGAACTTCATAAGGAGAAATTCCTGTGGTGGAGTTTGGATCAGGCTACTTCAAAGGCCCCCAGCTTGTGATTCTGTAAGGTCGGGAAGTCGTTGTTGGGTCAAACCAGGAGCTGCTGAACTTCATGACTCTGGTTGTATAAAAGATTTAGGAGCTGCTGGGTGAAGCTGTAACAGACATGGGGTCAGAGCTAAAAGGTTAAATCTTAAAGTCTAGAATTATGACATTTTATCCTGAAGGTGGCTTAAACACACTCTACAAGTTGATTTGGATGTCTGTTGGGTCAGCTTCTGGGACTGTTTGTTAGCAAATGCATTAATTCCTCGTCTGTGTCTTTTTATATTTATTGCCTTGGTGAGATAGCAATGAAAATACCAAACATGTCAAACTTTACAGTGCAACATTACCCAGTCTATTTGCAATGGTGTTTTTTCTCTGTGGAAGTGATGAAGGAAGAGAACTTGGAGCAATGAAGAGATAACAGTTACAAGATTTCATCCTTTTTTATAACTTCCATGTCTCATTCAGACATGGAATTATGACATAAAGTCATGTTATTTAAATTAGAACATACTTTCAGATTAAAGGACCTTCTGAAAATAACATTCAAGAAGGTGTTAAAGCAGATATTTTATTTCTAGGCTTATTCCTAGCTTACATAGTTTTTTGAAGAAGAAAAGTCTTTTTATTGGAACTTGGCACCAGTTTAATATTCAGCTGCTGCAGATGACCTTTCTCTGACCTTACTCCCACTTCTACTGTCCTTCTCTTTTCAACACATGTGCTAAAGATCAGATATTTTCTGGCAAACACATTACATGGTAGCCTTTCTCCCACATTCTCATTGTGAGAAACACAGTCAGGATACTAGATTGATATTTATTGGCAGAGAAACCAGGACTAGGCTAAAACTGCGTCCATCTACTTTATTTCCTGGTTGCGTCATTCTCTCAGTGCAGCTGTGACCTTTACAAAATATAAATGAAAAAAAAGTGATTCCTTTAATGATGCTTGTCAAGTCTCAGTGTTTCATGCCAGTTCTGAGATCTAAAAATGATCCAGCGGATTGCGCTTGCATGATCATTGAGAGTGTGACTTGGCCGGACGATGAGGCTAAAGATTCTGGCACGTCTGTGGTGCTGAAAGGTTTTAATGTCAAACTGATTACTGAATGTCTATTTATGAAAACACCTGGGGAGGCTTTCCTGATGGGCGTTACAGTGTGTGGTATATTCACATTGGTGTATAATCTTACAAACGCATTACAGAGGAATAATAAAATGATTATGCTGTTAAATCTTAATGTCTTTGATTCATTGAAAACTTGATAAAATTCTTTAAGGTAGTTTTTTTTTGTAAAAGATTAAGAGACCTGACTGTGATTGTAAGGAAACTGAACTCTAGACGGGTTTATAGTTTCAGTCTACATACCATTCATGACCCAGTATGACGTATTCTCCAAAGTCTAGATCCAAATATATCACAGAGCTCCACAGACAGTGTCTTACAAGGACATGGTAATATTACATCTCCACTAAACAGTCATGATCCACAGGTGTTTGAAGACTTTACCTCTTTTTGTTTTGTAGATCTGTGTTTTAGTTTAGGTCCTGGTGTGTTTTCTGTGTTTATTTCCACTGTCTCTCTGATTCACACTCTTCCACAGCTGTTTTGGATTCCTCTGGTTAAGCTCACCTGATTTCACTCTCCACATTTTGATCAGTGTTTGGGCTTCTTGGTTCCCATCATTCAGAGCAGAATTCCTTTGCTGCACTCATTAGGTCCATGTAGTTTCCTCCTCATGTGAGTTTTGTAAGTTCCTTGTTTTTGCCAGAATATTTTCTTTGTTTGGGTCCACTGCAACCTAAAATCTTGCCATTAAGACAAATAATTCTCAAAATTGTTGCTATTAAATTGTTTAGCAAATTAGCAGATGTTTAAAATTCTCTAAAGTGAGGGAAACTGTTTGATGCTCCCACACTTTTCCACGAACCATGGCAATTTTGTTGAGGTTTTCTAAAATCCTCTAAAATCTTTATTCAGGTCTATAAACTTTGTAAATTTTGTAGCCCTTATTTTATCACTTTACCTTCTGCTATATCTGTAGGTGTGTTGGAGCAGGGATGCATTCAAAGGTTGCAGGACATTGGCGCTCTAGGACTGGAGTGTGTTTAGTCTTTTGTGACAAATTTCTTGAGGAACTGGCCACAACAAAATTACACACTGACAGAGTCTATCATAACTTTGGAGAGTTTATTATGAAAAGTTACGGTAACATACTTTTCCTGACTGCATAGCTTGGTTTCTATGGCATCTACAGTGACTAACTTTTTCACACATTCCAGATCCCCCCAAAAATAAAATAAAATAAAAAAAATTGCATAAATTACAAAAATTACAAAAATAGAGATTGCAATATTCATATTCAGGAATATAAACAGGATTTTAGGTTGATACATTTTAAAACAGTGCAATGCTAAGTAACAAGCATGACTGCATTTTCATCTTGATCACACAGTCTTAAGTCTTCTTTAGCCATCTTTGCTCACCGCTCTCCTCTCCCCTCCATCTCTTTCACCGATTTAATTGCAGTCTTCCCACTATTCTTCTTCCTCTCCTTCTCCTGTCTCATCCTCTCTTTCTCCATCATCCAGTGGTCTCCAAGGTAACTCAGAGCGTCCTCAGGACTTCCTCGAAGTTGCGGCCTGGGGTCGAGAAGCGATTGGAAGAAGGAGCAGGCTAACTGTGTGAAACAGGCAAACTGAGGGGCGACAGGTGAACCGTCCTTCTGTCTGTTTCCATTCAGATCAGTGGCTCCCTGTGTGCTCTCTGTGTCAGGTTCTACCCACACATCCAGTTCATCATCAGGACCTTCTGCACTTTCAAACCAATCTCGATACTTTACGTATGAGCAGCAGTCGCTGGCTGTCTCAGCCCAGGGGTGACTGCCGGTGAGCATGGCGTATGTGAGGATGCCCAGCGCCCAGCTGTCTGTGCTGGGCTCCACAGACGCCCAAACTCTCTGCTTCTTTGTTTTCTTCTTTTCCTCATCCTCCTGAAAGTTACCGTTTTCGTCATTTGTGCTGCTCCAGCTGTCCTCGTTTCCTCGAGCAATCTCAGCCTCCGGGGTGCAGTAAGGAGAACTATACCAGACCTCTGGGATTCTGGTTCCCCTGGCCTTCACCTGGGGATAAAAAAATCTACGGTTGGTTGCTGTGTTTTTATTGGCAAGACTGTTTTTATAATGACATATTATGCTGATAGTCCTGGACTGACCATGCCAAAGTCTCCAAGTTTGACCCATCGACACGCAGAGTCACACAGAAAGACATTCTCAGGTTTGACATCTCTGTGGACAAAACCAAGGGAGTGGAGGTGGGACAGAGCTCCACACAGCTGGGACACCACCCGCTGACAGCAGTCGTCCTCCATCCCCACCTGTAGAACAGGTGGACCAAGATTTTATCAGTCTTTCTGTCCATATTCTCTTATTTCTTACTGTGAGCTTACAGTCATTCATTCAAACTGCTTATTCCTTTGAAACATTGTTCTTATCAGACTCTTTCTTAGTTTATATGACAAATTAAAACCCTAGTTGCATACCTCTGGTGTGATTACGTCAAAGAGATCACCAAAGAGGCTGGCTTGCTGAGCGAAGATGTAATGTGACGGGGTGGAGTACGCGATTCCCAGAGCTCTGGTCAGAGACGGATGGGTGCAGAATGACAAGGAGAGATTGTACTCCCTCAGGAAGGAGAAAAGTGAGGTGGATTCCCGTGGGAAGAGCTTCAAAGCCATTGGAGTTCCTGAGGGAAACAGAAGAAACATCATTTCTTTACTTTCAAGTTTGGTTTCTTGGAGCTGTTTGGTTTTGGTTAACTTTCTCACCTCTTTTTCTGTGCACAGCCAGCATTACTTTTCCATATGAGCCTTCGCCCAGCAGCTTTAGGACCTGGAAGTGCTCTGACGTGTCCATCGCTGTCAGAGATTGAGCCGTCAGATGGCACATCTCATCCAGAAGCTTTGTGGCAGCCTTGAGAAACAGATAAAGAGTTAAAATGAGACTCAGCAAAACAGATGGTCAAACATCTAAATGGTTTAACATTAAAAATGAAAAGTATATTTGAAGTTTTTAAAGTGGGTTTTTAAATTTGAAAATGTAGATACCATTCTCGCTGACTAGTTTTCTCTTATGAACTGAATTCCTGACAGCGTTTGGGAATGCAACGCGACCGCTTCAGCACTGATTGTCGCCATGGTGACGTTGATAACATTCATCCGTGGACATAAACATGTCTGTTAATAGCCACATGAAACCCTGTGGCACACACTGGTCTTGGTTTTGTCTGTTGATGTTTCCACTGCAGCTGGCACCTCTCAAGCAAAGATTAGGTGTCAACATCCAGATCCAAACAGAGGGCAGCTCATTACTTCTCATTAGAGTCCAAATCCGAGCTGCAAATGTTCTGCATGCTGACACTGAATTCCTCAGCTTAGGTCACACAAACAGCTTCTGAAAGTAGGAGGAAGGAGGAATGTTTTGTGCTCTTCAAACCTCATTCATTGTTGAATTTATGTTAGGAGAGCAGAAAAAACAAAACCTTTTGTAACAATAGAAACAATCACAGTAGAACAGTTTGGCACAAAAGTAAACATACTCCTGGCAGATGTAGGTTCAGTTTTTACCAATATGTTTATTCTGCTTTGGAGTAATATTCTGTTTCTGTGAGGCCCAACCGGAGTCCAAACTGGAGGGAGTTAAACATTAGGGCGATGGCAAGGAGGCCTTCCAACTTCAAAGACTTGGATCTCATTACAAAACATAAATCTTAAGAATAACATGAGAGAACTTTGCAGGAGGGTAGTGAGCAATTATAAAAGTTTAATTACTGTAAAGTCATCACAGATTTCCTTTCATTATTGAGAAGGGTGTAGATTATCTCTAAGATATTTTTTTTAATTTAAGTAAAAACTTAAATCTGAATTACCTATTAAGATATTTTTGTCTCAGTTCCTATGAGAAACACGTGTCTTTGTTAATGGAAAATTAAATTAAATCTAAAATCTGCCAGAGGTATGAACAATATTGGGCAAAACTATGCATTATATTTTGATGTAAGTTTGATACAAGATGACCTTGGTTGCAAGCATGTATTTAATATAAAGAAACTGTTTATATATAGTAATGTTTACCATACTTTACTCCATAATCTTCTAAAGTTTGTACATGATGCATTCAAAAAACAGTCAAAAATATTAAACAATCCTTGAAGTCTCAAGAAATTTTTCATGTATTTTTTTTTATCTGTAACTGCTAATAGCTTATTATTGTGGCAAAAAAACTGTCAGAATTGTAAAAATGTTAAAGCTTCATTTTAACCTGCAGTGAACCGTTTTGATTTTAATTTCCAGTATTTGTTTTCTGCTTAGCAACTTTACTGGTAAAATTTTGAGAAGCTATGTTGGAAGTTTTCAACCCTCGATGTGTAGATACAAGTTATTTCTATTTTTATGTTGTGAAAGGTTATTGCAGTGAATGTTAATTCTTAATTTGTATAATTACTTTTTACTGTTTCTGAAAATGTTCTTTAAAAGTGTTTCAGTTTTATTCACATTGGTTGTAAAGACAGAATCCAAGCACTAGAGATACTAAAAATCACTTTTGTCTAGAAGTGGACAATCTTGTTATCTTCTGAAAGCACACATTATACTTCATTTGCAACATTCATCATTGACGATATCTGCTTTCAACTTACTGTCATCTTGGAGTCCTGGTTTGATGTTGTCCCTTAAATCTGACCAACACAAATCACTGCTGAGGACTTCATGCAGCAGGTGCAGCAGTCAGAATATTTCTCTCCCTGGTTTTCTGTGCTATAATACTAATTAAAAAAAACATTGAGCTCTAAATATCCAGTTCTGGTCTCAATGTTTTCACTTATTCACCAGATTTTGGACTCGATTAAATACACGTTTTCATGTCTTCGGCAGCTGCTGTTCTGTCCTCATGTCCTCTCCTTCTCCCGCCTTTAATCTGCTGCTGCTGCACTGCTGGACAGACCATGAAGGGTGTCATGAATGTTTCTGCATGGGGCTGTGCAAAAGAGGGTGTGTGTGTGCGTGTGTGTGGGACTTTTCCATTTAATACGTGATTCTTCTTTGTTTTATCTCATTTGGATTGTTCATCTTTCAGATTAACAGTTTCCCTTCAATTTCTAAGAATGGTAGTGAAGAAGCAAAACTACGGTGTAACACAAGACTCAATTTTAGGTTTTATTATCTATATGCTGCTGTTGGGTGGAACAGCATTGATTTTACTACCTGGTGACACATAGCTAATGCTAAGTCTCCTAATGAACCCAGACTAGCTGAATCACTTTTTAACTGGACATTAAAGATTACATTGCACAGAAAAACACTGACCCCAAATTTAAACAGTGGAAATACATCTATCTTTTTTGATTTATTTGATAAAAAGAAAGACCTGTGTTTTCAGATGGCATGCAGTGAAATAAATTTTAAAGGCATGGTAAGGATGCAAAAAGCGAAACGTATTGTTTCACATTTTGATGAAAGAAAAAGTTTCTGCATGTTCTTCTGCAAACAGCATAGAATAAAAATGACTTTCATGGTCTCCTGGCCTCTTATTGGATAATAAATAGTCTGAAATCTTTTAAAATACTATATACTGACTCATATTCAGAATGATTAAGAGAAGTTTAACTTCATTTGTGACTTCCTGAAATTTCAGATCGTGACAGTCGATTAGCAGCTCTTTAAAATTCCATCACCTTTATCTGCTTCACAATATCTGTTAGTGGAACACACTCTATCTGTGCTGGTTGCAAACCAAAGCGAAGTGTGGCATACGGTAGAATTACAGCTTGCAGAGAACATCTAAAAGCATCCAAACATGTATTGAGTATCAGTTATCAGTTAAAGGCCGATCTTTAAACCTTAAGGATTACTGTATTTAGTGCATTGGGGTTTTAGTGTTCCCTCCAAATTGCAAATACGGTAAAATGTGAAGACTCTTCTTGAGTCGTCTGTATTTAGCTTCTGTCAGCCAGTAAATTCTCCCACATCCTCATCACTCTCTGCACACAGAAACATGTTCCCTCTCACTCCGTGTTCAGGGGAAGGATTTTCCTCTAACACCCGGACCCCATGTGATTTGTAAATCCCAGTGTCAGCTGTCGCTTGTGGCCTCAGCCTACATGTACTCTACACAGCTTACTCTGTTACAATGAAAGTCTGTCTGTGTGTGAGATCATCTGTCTGAGGTCCTACATCAACACGCTGGTGTTATGTAAGTCTCTGTTCCCCTTCTGACTCATACAGTCTTATAGTCATCTTTTAAATAGTCTGTCTTTTAAAGCTCAAAAAACATGCACATTTTGTACGTTTTTTAATTAACCAGCTCAGTTGCGTATTCCTCTGGAGTATTTTTTATAACTATGCAACATTTATGTTGAAATGCTGCTCTTATTGCACAGTATTTTTAATCTTTATTCTGGCTTTATAAATTTTTATATTCTATCTTTGTGTAAGTTGATTTGCTGTTATTGCCTGTCACTTTGCAACTGTTGCACAGACATTTTCCCATTGTGGGACAATACAAGAGATTGGACATACTACATTAGTTGTAACTTCAAGTTTTCACCACTAGGAATCACATTTCTATACAGTGGACCTTCAACTCCAATGAATTTAGGTTTGGCAGCTCTACTAGCAGATTAAGGTTATAATCTCCATTGTCTTTTGATAAAAAAATTCCTAAACCTCCTAATTTTGACTACTTTCACATTTATAATGTACTTTAGACTTTTGACAAAGTTTATTAATAGCTAAAGCTACAATCAGAGCTATTCCCTGACATAAAGTGTTCCCGAATTGATTACTCTTTCTACCAAAAACAAATCTTCAATTATATTAAATTCTACCATAATTTGGTTGATTTTGTTGCAAATTTACCATATTTTAAAATTAATAAATATGTGTTAACCTCCACACAATATTTATCCACTTAATGAATAGGATTTTGAGTAGCACTGGAAAATTATATATGAGACTCCCTGATAATTAAAGTTTTACACAGACTGATGTAAAATAAATGTCTATATTTGATCATTTTGGAGGAAAAATGTTAATATATTTGACTTCAAATCATCAGTGGCCTTTTGGCTGATTTGTTTATTGTATCACAATTTACTCACCACACTGAAACAATCTTTATGTTTCATTTATTTTATTAATTACATTAAACATACAAAAGCAATACATTATAACCATATAAATAGTATAAGTTACAATAACAATAATACATTAATATTAATATTATATATGACATAAAACAATATTTATTGAAAAAAATGAGATGCCTGCATCTCAAAGCTGAAATACAAAATATAAAAACTGATAAATAGCATTCTAAATAGGTTAAAAAAATATAACAGAAGAGTTCTTACAGAATCCATATTTCGTATCACTCGGTTCATCATTCTGATCAACACCTGGCAGGCACTGTGAGTGTAAACAGTCTCAGTGGGAGTAAAGGTCGAAGGTGACACTACCTCGGCACAGTGCATGAGTACAGTTCAAATGGCTACATGTAAAAGAAAAATATACATTTCCTCAAGCCTACAAGACAAACCTACATTCTGCTTTCCTTTAAAAGAAATTCATATGACAACCTGTTCAAAAAAATACTTTGTAAACAACGCACCACTGACCTCAGTCACATCAAATGGAGATGGTTCTGATACTACTAGCATTAAGAAGCCCATTGCATAGATTTATGCATCAACACTATTCATCATACATTTCTTAAACAGACATTTCTTTCCATTTGGCAAACATTTAATCAGATGGTGAAACAGTCATGCCACACTCATGGTTAGTGATGTTGATACCAGCAAAAGAAATACATTCAAGCAAAGAACAGTCTGAGCAATGCTGGAAATTCTGGTAAAATAACTGAAAGTAACCTTTTTAAACCTTTTGTTATTGATTATTAATCACAGCACAGCTGATGCATAATGATGTCAGAAGCGCAGGAAAAATAATAAGAAATTGGGCATATTTGTTTGTTTCCAGTGGGTGATATTTAGATATATGCAAAACGGTCTAAGAAAAATAGACTATAATTTCTGTATCTTCTCAGTTTATCTATTTCTAAAACTTTTTATCTAAAAATACTTTTCACATATGGATAAAAGGTAAAAATGCAAAAAAAAAAAAAAAGTCCTCTGTGATGATTGAAGCCTAATATGCCAATTATGTATGAACTAAAATTGTCATAATGCAGTGAGAGTAGCTTTTCATTAAGCATGGTAAAATTATTCTTAAATCATTTCGAAAATATCATTTAAATACTTCAATTAAATGCAAACCAAAATCATGTCTGGAGTGAATGAAGCTGCCAGACAGGTTCCTTATTCTCACCATTTCACTTCTGTTGATAAAACCAAGCAAACTGACATTTTTGCAGAAAAAATGCATAAAACGTTAAGTTTTCTTGTGAACTTGTTTTGATGAGTTTTTAACAGTCTTGTCAATATGGGGAATCTTTTGGAAAATCACATTTCTAAACTACAGCTGGGCTTAGAAAAAAGTGGATAATAAAGTTAATAAAAAGTATTTTTATCCTAATTTAAGCTTTCATAGTAATCCAGTGGGTTGTAGCTGAGATGTTTGGGTCAGCACCACCACAGCAGATTACCTAATGCTGCCATCTTGAGGTAGTCCACTAACATGACATAATATTGCTTAAAAACATTCTGGAGTTAGCAGTGGTTTTTTTTGTGGAAGATGTTTTAATGCCCTTTAAGGCTTACACTGTCTAGAATAGCAGGACTGCCTCCGAAAAGGCTGCGAGACCTTTTTTTTAAGAATGCTTCTGGAAGTACCGTAAGACTCTTTTTGACCACACACAGAAAACTTTTAACCTGTCAGAAATTTCTACAGAGTACACAAGGGCACCAAAGGCGTTGGAGACAACAGGAAGGTTGGGTGCCGTTGACGGAAGAGCCTCATTGTTTTGCTAAAAACAAAAAGAAAAAAAGGAACGGTGAAATCAGATTGACTCAAATAAATATGCATATTTATGAAACTATGGTAACAGGAAAAAAATGAAGGGGTATCTGTCTTTACTGGCATAAGTAAATATGAATATAATAATATAATCATAGTTTTATAATCATATAATATAATATGATATGATATGATAATATGATTATATAATCATAATCGGAACTTAAGATCTAAAAAAAAAAAAAAACTTCTGATATGCCTTGTAGCCACTTATTAAAAGTGCTAAATTAATAGTTATTTTTGATATTTTTACAAATTTTTAATTTTTACACCCATTTACTTTATCTTTAATTGTTGGCTTGTTGCATTTCTTTTAACTTCAGATAAATGTGTTTGTTTTTTTTGCACATATTTTACATTTCTATTTTTTCACCATCCTTTGGCATAATTTAATTAACAGTACCTTGACAATTTCTGTGCTGCAATATCTATAATTTCTGTACTTTTATTTTCGCAGAAAAATTTCACATAATGTAATGGTATAAATGCAGGAGGACCTACCGGATGAAAACATTTTTCAATGAGATTGGACAACTGCAGAAGGTGAGAGCTGGCGCCCTCTTCTGTCTGGAAAGGCAAACTGACATTTTCTTTAGCAACCTTCAACCAGTCGATATGCAGTTTGAAGGACTGAGTGTATCCATACATCTGAGTGAGGGATTCATTAACCTGCAGGCACATAAAACACATATTTTATTTAGGAATGAAGAGAAGAGATAAGTTGTTTTAATCTTTTATCTTTATAGTTTTATACCTTCAATGACTTAAGATGGTCAGCAGTGTGATACAAGTTAGGAAGGCTATCCAGACTGAATTTGGCATCTTCAAAGTGTTCGAGGTCTTCTGTTTTCTGTTCAAAACACAATAAGAAATAAAAGTTAAAAAAAAAAAAACATCATTCATTTGGTCTATATACCAGTAAAGGTGACAAATCCCAGAACTTTTCCTGATTCCTGGTAGGAAAATTGTATTTCCTTTCTTGCCAAACTGTTACTAGAATTTCACTGACGTAGTAAGTTAACAAAGATATATAAGCTATGATTCAGAGGTAAAAAAAAAAAAAAAAGAAGATAATAACTGAATAACTGTCATGCTAGAGATCAAGGAAGTTCAAAACAAGCCTTACCAGCTGATGGATTTTTCTCGATAAGTTCATCAAACTTTCCACCTGATGGATCATCGATCCAAAAAATCCACAGTGGGAGGAGCTGCGGATGGGAAGAGATGAAGATCGGACTAACAGCTCAGTCAGAAGCAGCAGGTGGAACAGGAACGAGGAAGTCTCAGGAAGAACTGCAGAGACAGGAGAGAGGCGCACACAATGAGCCACGGAAAACTGTTCTGGTTTCATTGAAGCCTCGTTTGTGACAACAAAGAAATGGTTCTCCTTCAAAAGAATCCACCAAATCCAGTCCAACTGACTGACTGTCATCCAGCTGTGGTCGTACACACAGCTGCACAGACAGGTGTGTGCAACGCTGCATCAGCCAGCAGCACATCTTAAATTTCCTCTCTCTCTTTTACCCAGAAGTGATGTGGTTGTGATTCAAAGTAAAAAACCACAAGACTGGATCGAGGCTTGTTTTCATTTCTACACCTCATGACGCACAAGATTAGCTCTGAGGCAGCTGCAGTCAGTTTGTAGTTTGACAGTAAGGAGGCCATGACAGTAAGGAGGCCGTTTGGCTGACATAATTATTGCTAGTTGCTGCCAAAGCAGCAGTAACACTGTACAACACTTGAACTGGGTCAAACACTTTTAATACTCCAGCTGCAATTCACATTTGTTTTGCAGTTACAATGCACTTGTTTATTGCATTAACAGTTTTATCAGATAACTTTAAAGTACCTTGTCGTCTAGACATTTACAGTCATTTGAAAAATCAGATAAGAGCTGTGAGAAGTTTGATCTCTGTGACAGGATGAAAGGCGCTGTGGCTTGGACGGATGTTTAGAGAGCAGAAACATCAAACACAAACAGATTCTGCCCAATCGTGGCTCGTGTTTCTGGGAAGACTAAACACCATATAAAGAGCTCAACTCACGTATAATGAAATGTGGTTGAAATACAGGTTCACTAACCCTTTTCATGGAGTTTAGACATTCTCTGTAGTCTGGCTTCCTCCCACAGTGTAAAAAAACCTATATAATTGGTTAATCGGCTTCTCTAAATTTGCCATTAGGTCTCACTACACATGTACATCTATGTGACCCTGTGAATAAACCGGCAACCTCTCCCTGGCCCATTGACTGCTGGGTGACTCTGGCCCATTGACTGCTGGGTGACTCTGGCCCATTGACTGCTGGGTGACTCTGGCCCATTGACTGCTGGGTGACTCTGGCCCATTGACTGCTGGGTGACTCTGCAAGTACAGTATAAAGCAGGTGTAATTAGGGCTGAATTTGGAAGAACAAGATCCCCTGGCCTGGAGCCAGTTATGGTGCCATATTTTCCCCCAAAAGTAAATATTTTATTCAAGCAAATTACAGAGCATTGATAGGTAGAGGTCTACATACTGGCCCCATGTTGCCAGTGTGTAGACCAGCACACTGGCAACATGACACCAAAAAAACATGGTCTTTTGGGACAACATTGGTCCCAAAAAGATGCATTATGACTTCATAGTTTTCAAATATTTGAGTTCTGTTTATATTAAATCCAACAATATATATATAAAAAAAGAAGAAAATGCCACAGGCGAAATGAGCCCAAGAGTTTAATAGGAGGTGCACTGTTGCTCTGTCTTTAGTGCTTGAGGGCTGTTCTCACCTTCATTTCGATGAATACTCCTTTGTTACAGTTATTTCCTCTGTTTCTGCTGCCTAACTATAAGAAGTATCTTTGTATCTAAAACTGATACAAAATATGCAGCATCTTTCTACTTTGGCATCTGTGGAACACTGACCAACACATTTGATGTTTATTTGCTTGATGATTTCGATAATGGTATTTGACAACATGTAATGTTTATTACTTGCACTATAATTGGTGACTGTATGATGTTTTTATGATGTAAAGCATCAGAAACGTGACTTGACTTCATTGTATTGCAGGCTTGGACATGCTTCCACTCAATCAACAACTGTTGGGTATTGAGGTGGGGTCAGAGCATTTGCTGTGCAGACAGTCTGCAGTGTCATCTGCAAATACTTCATGCATCATGCTGGAATGGGTGGGTTACAGCAGATGGACCATCAAGATAAGGATAAACAATACTTTGGCTTTTCAAAAATGTTGTGAGGTTTATATAAATGGTAGATCATAAAGAAATGTTTAATTCTTCTGTAGATTTGGGTTTAATAAAATGTGAATTTGTCACTGTTTCTTGTCAGTTTGTAAATTGTTTAGTGACATTATTGTGTTTACATTTGAATATTCCAAAAATACCTTAAAAAAACAACTTTTGTTGTTTCAGCCAGATCTAAAAATACAGGCTAAGATTTTAATAAAGACTTCTCAGGTCAAACATCTCATTCTGTGTTTGATGAATCCAAATAGAGAAAAAAATAATCTGAAAATTAATGGTTTGAATCCTGTACTTTTAAACTTTTTTAATCATTAATCACTTGTCTTCGAAGAAATACCTTTCACATCAAGATTAGCTCCTTGTCTGTAAACCTATTCACTGATTTATGCAAACTTAAAAACCCCAAACCTCAAATCAACAAAGAGATGGCTTGTCCGTTAGATGTGTTAGGTCATGCTTATGGAATGTGAGCTATGCAGGGCTTTTTTAGAGCGTGCTTTCACACTGTAAGAGAGACGAGCAAGCCCACCGTTCTGACTCAGATTAGTCTGTATGTGATGACATCAGCAGACTGACGCCTTGGGCTGTGCTCTTTGGAGAGAAAACATCTCCTTTGTCAAGGGTGTTGGGCCAGTTCAGACACTTTTACTGCTTCCCAGACACTAAAATGAGTCTAATTTATGAGTTCACTTAAAAGCAGGAGGTTGCCACAGTGGTTACCCTTTTATTTTCAACATAACTCTTTCAATTTCTACATGTTCATTTGTTCTCCATCTGCTAAAAATCTTACATTTATTTGTAAGAGTTAGTAGGAGGTTCAAGAACTGTGCCACTGATTTTACATGAAAATCAATGCAGTAAATGAAAAGCAAGAAGTTCATGAGGCTTATTGTTGACTCCTTGATCCATTTTTCATGTTAATGGTAAATTAGATGTGAATAACATCACAAAGTTGTATTTGTAGATAACCTTTTCTCAAACTTCATGCTCAATGGTCCAAATCTAAGTTCTAGAAAAGGTCAAAGATCTGAAACAACAAAAGCAACTTTTTTTATTATTATTAAAGTTTGAGACTTTTTGAATTTGAAGAATTTTAAACTTCTGCTTCACTTGGTGAATTATGTTGCAGCACTAAATTAAGTTTCAAACTATGCTTTGCTACTCGGTTGTCATGAACATTAGTGTAAAGACTACAATAAAATTTAGATAATAAAAAAAACCTGGATTTGTAGCTCAAATCCACAGATATTGAACATCGTCAATATTTAATTTTCAAGTCTAGAGATGATTTCTAATGATAAGGTATTGAATTTTAAATATATTCTATTGAATGCATCTGATTTATTCATGTGTAACTGGTGCACAGGATGCTACATCTATAAATCTTCTGTTTGCTGGGAAGGTTGACCTCTTCATTTTGTAATCTAATGCTAGAATAGCTTAGCTACAAATATGATTCAGTGTTGTGTATGTTTTGTCTTTGACCTGATTGTCCACTAGAATGACATCACAAACTTTGAGATTTTTCTGTTTTATTCATATCCCCACCTGAATCTTGTTTTCCTTCTCTGTTTGCTCCAGCTACTCAGATTATGTGGGAGAGGGATTGCAAAATGTAGAACACAAGATAAAGTCCCTTATCAGGGGAATCGTAAAATGTTTCAGCAAATATTTGTCAACATGAGTCACATTAACCTCCAGTTTTGAAAAAATCTATTCAGTCTGAAAGAAATTTCAGAGGCATGCACTTGTGGTGAGAAGACATCTGGAAATTAAAATTCTTGCTATTTACACTGAATAAATTTGTGGTTGGATTGCACCACAAACGTTCAACACTGCATCCAAATTGAGAGAGCCAAACTAAATAAAGTATTAAATCACAAACAGATGTCCTCTTTCAGATTAACATCTAGCCAGGCATTCAAAATGATTCAAAATAAATCTATCAGTTATCAGCTGCTATCTTGGTTTCAAGCCGTAATGAAGGAGTTTTCAGTTACCAAAGGACACACACTGGAAAACTGGAATACCTTCAGTCAACAGTTGGAAAATTACTGAGGAAGAAATCAGCAAAAACCTAAAGAGACGGGGAGAAAAAAACCTGAAGAAAAACATCCAGAGGCAGAGCAGTGTACAGTCATGTATCTGGCTGAGTAAACAGCTGTGACAGCATTACGGCTCACAGTAAAGTTGCTTCAGAAGCAGAGTGAATGGGCCGTCTTTGATGTGTGGAGCAGGCCGTTTCGTCAGAACACATTCACTCAAACATGAAACACAAACAAGTGCGTGCAGTGTCTCACATAATCGCCCGCTTCCGCAGTTTCCGTTTGAGTTCGTGCCCCCTTTTTTTTTTTTGCTGGGTCAGACAAACAAACACTGGAGTTTCCTGTGTGTGCTCAGTGGACGCCTTATTTCCTCTGCTCTCTTTGCTTTTGCTCTCAAGGACAGCGAATCGACTCATGAACAGGTGCTCTGTTCGCTTCAAAGAAGTCTCGGCGTTGACTTTCATAAATTAATGCTTTTCTAATGTTTACAGTTTTTAATTTCATGCTCCTGCTGTGAACTGGGTCTTGTTGTTAAATGTAAAATATGCAACATTAATGTGGCATGAAACCGTATTAGCAATAAATTAGTAACTAGGGACTGCTTTTTCCCCATTTTTCAGCAGTTTAACTTCCTTGACTTGCTGCTTCTGTGTGACAGTTTGTAAATTCAAGGTCTGGGTTTAATCAGCAACAGGCAGCTGCTTCCAGACATAAACTCAGTGAAAATCCCCTCTCTGCTCTGCACCAAACAGAAAACAGACACAAACTGGCTGGTGGATTTTAAAACACACACTTCCTTTAGCACCACCGAGTTATCATCAGATTATTCAGGTGGACAAAACCACAACTCTTTCTATGAAACAAGCAATCTTTTTGCTTACCATCACAGCTTATATCATGCAAACTGGTGATTTGCTCAAATATACGGATGCAAAATCAAGCTTAGAACCTAAAAGGTTGGATTTAAGTGACCCCAACACACCACCCGTTGGTGTAATTATCTAACAGATTTTTATTACCTCCCTTACGTTCTCACTATGAGTGAGCTCATGAGTGGTGGCAAGAGCCAGGTTAGTCACATTATGAGTTGTTTTTAATGTTATAACTATTGCTCTGACTCTATATATGGACAAGTTTATGGAAGCAGAATACTTCAACACACATTTACCTCACTTGAATGATATACTCTCTTGTCTTTCCCATTTTGAAAAGTAGCTTAGAGAAATGGAGCTCAGTGTTACGTTATGCAAATAGACAATGGATATCAAATCAGTAAATTTGTTGCTTGCTATCAATCTACATCAACTGGACAGGTAATAAATTTACAATTTTGAATAAAAGGACTTCTATTATTCCATTGTCAGCGTTTACATGTTTTCAGTATGACTCTGGTTTCACATTACAATTACAGAGAAATGCATCATGCTGTGTCATGCAGTCCCTCATTGGTTCACTATCCTGTGATGATGTTTTTATTAGTTTCAGAGGCTTATGTGATGATTAAGTAAGTGAAAGTTTATTCAGCTGTGTCTGACATTATTGACTCTCATCACTGAAGTGTGTAAATCTAATGACCTTCATCTCTCTGCAGTCTGTTGATTTTCATGCAAGTCAAGGAAGCTGAGATCTCTGGTTCCATAAAAAAGGTGAAACTAATCCAAAGCCACCTGCCTTGGCCTGTAAAAAGAGGATATTGATCATATTAAGTCATGTCTGAGTAACTGGATAGATGTGAGCAGCCACAGTTTCAAGTAGCAGCGTTCTGTTTCCTGATCTATAACCACGTTTGACACATGCAGTGTAACGTTACTACTTAGTATAACTCTATCCCCGACACAAGTCCAAATGTAACCTTCTAATCATTGCTTTGTCTTCATTTCTCTGACCCCCATCTGGATGATACCACATATAAAAGAAGCTGAGCCACCAGCTTTTGCATGAGTCATGGTGTATTCACAGCGTCAGCAGTTATGGAAACAAAGAGGTGAAAAAAAAAAGCAAAAAACAAGCTTCTTGACTGCTGTGTATTTTCAATTGTAGTACCACATTTGATCACTAGGGGCAATCTGCTAAGTGCTGACTCATCACAGGAGTCAGGATCGATGTGGCTATAGGATATATTACTGTAAGTGTGCTGGTGATGTGCAATGACGACATCGATGTCTGCAAAAGTGACTCGCCTTTCTTCATTAGTCTTTTTCTTCTGATTTATTTAACTGTCACCATGACTTTTACAACATTAACTTTATAATAGGCATTATAGCCAGATGGATAAGCAAGAGAATTACCATAGCTACTTCAAATCTATCAAAAACTTATAGGAAAATACATCAAGACACCACTTGTACAAAGATTAATTCAACCAAACTCTCTTCTTGCATAAAAGCAAGAAGAATCCTGCTTTTATGCCATTACACAATGCAAAACTTCACCATCACATACAAGTTTGGACCTGTAAATTCCCCCAAAACCGCATTTTTTTCTGCAGTTTGCTAGAAAAGAAAACAGAGGAGGCATCATAACATCACCAGCCTCACTTTCTTACCAAAGCTGTGCAGCACAAACACAAAGCCAGTCAGTGCTGCTGCTTTCAGTGACCAACATGTGGTGTAAGGAGTCCTTCCCCCAGTTAACACCAACACTGTGTCCACTTAATGACGCAACAACTTATACAGAAGACCAAACACAGCGCGCTCCACCTGGCAGGATGATACTTTCAAGTTCCCTGATTTAAATGATACTTATTGAATCACTACAAACTGATAATAATCATGTCAGTTATTCAGTTTCACTCTAAACAAACTAAGTTTTGAACTTTTTAACACATCAGTGAAAGTTGATTGGTGTTTGTTGGTAAAAAGCCTAACTTTTCATGTGGTTCTGATTTGTTGTTAGGAGTAGCTGACTTAGTCCAGTTTACATAAAGTTGTTTAAACGAGTACCCTAACAAACAGCTAGAAGATTAAAATGGATTTTACAGATACCATAAATTTAAAAAGTGATTTCAGTGAAAATTTATTGCTTAGTAAGAAGAATATTTCACCACAGATGTTTTGAGGAAAGAAAAATACAGCAATTTAGTTCTTGTTGGAAGCATTTGGGGAAATCCCTACCACACACACGCACACACACACACACACCCCACACACACACAGCATCTCGTACACAAAGGATTATCCAATCACAGCCAAGCTGAAGCCAAACAGTGGGTCATTCAGATTCCACATTAAATAAAAAAACACTTCTCATGCTTCAATCATGAACTAAAACAACATCTCATTCATTCATTCTTTCATTGACTCTCACTCTAAAACATTCACAGGCAAAAAGTAAAAGTTAAGACCACGTGCAGTGAATGCCCCCCATCCCACACCCCCATCACTACCACCACCTCCTCTACACAAACACACTCCCTCTTACACACACACACGCCTACACACCCCCACAAACAAACACACACATGATGTTTTCCTCTAAAAGTATGATGAACAAACTTACATTTCATCTTTAGGCTCCTGCTGTAGTAAACAAAAGTCCCTCTGAGTCCAGTGTGAGTACTGTACGTGTGTGTGGTTGTGTTTGTGTGGACAAAATGTAAAAGTTCCCTTTTATAGCTTGGAGTATGACACATCACCTGAGTCATCAGCCGTAGCTGCCGCCTGAGCTTCGACGCCCACGCCGTCCAGCCTCCCCTCCTCACCCCTCTTTATCTGAGCAAGCTCCATATTTCTTTATTTGCTGAGGTAATTCTGAATGAAATCAATCTTATATTGAACAAGCTGAAGTCCGAGAAAACATAAAATTCCTCTCCATCTCACCACACAGCAAACACTTTGAAAGATATAGGAAAGGAAATGGTGTCAAAAAACAGCAGGAGGAAGAAAATATTGTTTATTAATAAAATAATGGAAGTTTGCCTTTATTTTTCTCCAACCATCTTCAAATGTACCTTGTGTATATGGACACAAGAAAAAGTGACAACATTACAGATTAATGATCAACAATCTTAAAAATGTGATCCAACTGAGCAAACAGAAGCAGAGTGGCTTTCTCCCATGGTGGGAAGCAACAAAATTTAATAAAATAATAGAAGCTGAAACTACCAAGAAATTTTACTTCTGCTATTTATCTTTTCAAAATTAGCTTTTGAGGAAAATCTGGAACAACACTGTTTACTTCTGAATTATTTAATAGTAACTTCCTGGTTGAAGGAAGACAAAAATAGCTGTACAACTTATCCAGCTTTGCCAAGAAGTGAAAGGTTAAGATTGTGAAACTCAACAGTTTACTTTTCAAAAGACAGGCTCGTGTCAGTTCACATCTCTGAAATTCAACACTTTGGATGGAAAAAATCTGATCCAGTCATGTAAATTTTTTAGATTAGTCATATAGTTAAATTTGTAGCAACATACAAGAGAAAAATAAGGTCAACATGTTATCCATCCATTTTCTGTTCACCCTTTCTCCCTAATGGGGTTGGGAGGGTTGCTGGTGCCCATCTCCAGCTACGTTCCAGGCGAGAGGCGGGGTCACCCTGGACAGGTCGCCAGTCTGTCGCAGGGCAACACAGAGACATACAGGACAAACAACCATCCACAACCACACTCACACCTAGATAGACCAATTAACCTGACAGTCATGTTTTTGGACTGTGGGAGGAAGCCGGAGAACCCGGAGAGAACCCACGCATGCACAGGGAGAACATGCAAACTCCATGCAGAAAGACCCCGGCCAGGAATCGAACCCAGGACCTTCTTGCTGCAAGGCAAAGTCTTTTTTTTTTCGCATTTTAACCCATTTGTTTGCTACTTAGGTCAATTTGACATTACCAGAGAGAATGAAAACATAATAGGAGATCTCACTTAAAATTTTGAAACTTATTCATCAAAATTGGGGTGAGTTTTGGTCAAATGCTCTTGTTCGCATAACATAAAGACATTAATCAAAAACAAACACAACAAACAACAATAATAACAAATATCTTTTGTACTGTTCTGAATTTGTTTTTAGGAACCAGAAGCAGGTTGAGACACGCTAAGATTTGCAACTTCACCATTATCTGTCACCAAATCATTCAAATTTTCAAATAGAAAACAGTTAACAATATTTTTAAAAAATGTACAAATTCTTTGATTCTCATCCCAAAAGACTCAATGAATAGTTTGAACTAAACATTACATGACTTCAGTAGCTTCACAACCATAAAACCAACATACCTCAATACACATTGAAACACAGTGGAAACAATGCTAGCGCTACCACAGAAGCTAACATTTTTCTAATTTCCACTCTTGGAGGTACAGCCAATCATCTCCAAGAAAATGAATGGAGCTGTCAGGATCTGTTCCTTATCTGTGTTTATTTTGAGTTTCTGTGTCTCTTAGTCTCCGTGTTGTCCTGTCTCCCCTTGATTGTTCCCAGGTGTTTCTTGTCTCCTTGATTACCCTCTGTGTATTTAACCCCACCTGTGTTCTTTGTTCCTCGTCGGGTCCTCGTCGTGTTTGTCCACTACCGGTTGTCACTGTTTGTGAGCTCCTGCATCCGCTCCTGTGTGCTGTCTGGACTGTGTGTTTTGGATTTCCTGGATTATTGTTTCTTTATTAAATTCACCATCATTCATCCTACCTGGGTCTCAGCGTCTGCCTCCACCACTCACCACCGCTAAACCTGACAGGAGCTCCTGGATTGGCTGCTTTGCAAACACCAGCAAATAGATTGTCAAGTAGCATTGCTGCTATGTATTTCAGCTTCCCGAGCTGAAATTTGTTTAGAATATTTTAGATATGCTCTACAAAGAAAACCAAGAACTGTACTTTGGCGTTAGGTTCCACAGAAAAATCCACTTGTAGGTAAATGTGGGAATCCTGAACTATGAAGAGGTGAGGGTCCACTGAATCATGAAGATGTTTCATGACCAAAGATTGTTGTTTTGCTAAGATGCTTGCTATGTTACTCCAAAGAAAACTCTTACAACAGAGTTAATTTTGTTGCCTTTCAGTTGCACAGGTCAGTGCTAAGTCTGATTTTGCTCATTTATTTACCTAACCCAGGCACTACGTGACTGCTATATGAGAAAGGTGTTTTTTATATATATAAAATCTACTTACTTGATCTTACATTCTGACCATTTTACTCAGTATAATAAATAACCTTTATATTTTAAAATGTCATGCTCACCATCTGTAAGGTGAATACATTCTTTGTGGACAGTCTAAAGTCCAGTTTTTTGTTTATTTTTCATAATAACTGGTCACCACCAGTTAAAGATGGTATTTTCCCCGCGACTTTGTGGCTCCAAGTTTGAACGAACCATTTTGCAGTACTTGAAAAGAAATAACCACTTTCAGTGCTATGTACATATTGTGAAGATGAGTTACTTTCCTGTCAGGAAACCTCTTAGTTTTTTCCGCAGCATCTTGTAAATAAATTAAAATAGTTTTCTGTGAGATTAAAGAAATGACTTCTTTTTCTTTAGTTGTAAACTGCAGATCACCTTCCAAAAAAGACTCAGAAATCTAACTAAAAAAGCTCCTAAAATTCTAAAAAAGGATTTTGTTTTCCTTTATTTTTTTCCATACACACCAAAAATAACTATATGGGGGGTTATTGCCTTGAGGCAAGTGTTCATTTGTGCTTTAATTACACTTAACAAGCTAAAAGTCTACATTTAGAGCCTGGCGAAGTTTTTTGGAGGCCTTACACATTTAGCTACCATACTGGATGGTTGAATTTGACTCATGCTTTTAATCTTGATTCATGTTTATAATCACCAAGCCAATAATTCTGAAAATGTTTATATCAAATACCACCATCTTTGACTTGGACTAATTTTAGTTTGTTGAGGTGTCTCATAAACCAGTTGATCAGTAATTTGTTTGAGTATTAACAGATTGACGTTGGCAGGATGTAAGCAGCATCACCGATGGAAAAAGATTAAAAACACCGTGGGTTCTTAAAGTTTGAGTCAGGACTCTTATTGACTTCTGCCATCTTATCTGTAATGGTTACAAATGTCAATGCACTTGCAGAAATTTTCCAGGTCTACAACGGATCTCCGTAGATCTAAAATCTTTGGGGTTAAAAAAACCTTTGGAAAAAAAAAAAAGGAAGAAAAAGAAAACTGCCCATAGATGTTACACATGCAAGGACTAAGAAGTGAAAGTGCAAACAAAAAATCAATACGTTTTCTATTAGTTAAATTTGCCTCCTTTCCTTGTTTTACTCATTAAGTTCTGACTCCAAACTCAACAACAGCTATGGTGACTCAGGTTGTAGAAGAATCACACATTTCATGTTCTCCAGATGTTCAGTTGGCAATTGTTGCAATGTTATGGGCACCAATTAGCTGTGACTGCTTTAAGCTTAGTTCATAAAAACTGTCAAACTCTGCACATTCCTACTAGGAATGTCAGCAGATGACACTATTAAAGCTGCTGAAGTTTCTGCTCAAGTCACAACTTACTCACTTGGATTAAGTCACTCCACACCAAAGCGTCAGCTAAAAAACAGTAAATTCCATCTAATTGGAGCATCATTATCTCACTTTATTCAGTAGATGGCTTGGCTTCATTTTAAACTGAATTGTCAGGGTGGATCAAAGTGCCTCTGCAAAGTTTCCAAGAAGCCACCAGCTTTTTTCAGATGAAGTTTCCTGCTCCTGACGATAGTTCAGTTCCCCCCCACCAGGATACAGTAAAATGAGCTAATAATATATTAATCCTTTTGGACTTTAGATTGTGTTTTTCTATCAGTTCTGGGAAGATTCTATTTAGCCCAGAAAAAAGTATGCCTGGAAACAAGTAATAACGCAGCAGACCTTCTGTATATTGTCATCAGATGATGCCATATGGGGTAATGGAGAGTGTGCGTCTGGTGTGTGTGTGTGTGTGTGTGTATCCGGAGTGCTGACGGGGGCTGGTCCTGAATAAAGGGTTTTAACTGTCAGACTCACTTGTTTCATCATTTCCCCAACCACCCACGTTCCGGATATCTCTCTCACTTTGGAGTTCCTGCTCTTTTTGTCTTGTCTCTTTTTGACCTCTGCTGAATGAAGGAATGTGAGGAATTCAGCTGTGAATGGGAAAACGGGGGAGACATTATTCAAGTCACTGACAGATTCAGGTTTTTTTCTTTTTTTAAATTTTATACCACCCAAAGTTTATGCATCTTCCTGAAGGAGTTTTACTAAATCACTCTTGACAAGGAGGAGGCTTCCGTTGGAAACGGAAAAACATTTTTGAAAGTTTTTGACCTCTTACAAAAAAGATAGGGCTTTTATCAGACACTTCAAACAGAACATTGGCACAATGCGTGCATACACTTTGACCCTGAGGGCTATTTTTAGGGATTACAACAGCCTGTGGCCTCTGCAGAAACCCCAAAATCTAACTGGCACTTCAATTAGAGGGAATTTACCATGACAGCCAGCGCTTGATATCCCTTTAGATACCAACTGAAGCATGTCATCAAAGCAAAAGGCTGAAGGAACTAGTCTCGACAGTCCTTCCGTTATTTTGTTACACTTTGGGAATCTAGTTTTCTGTCTGAAACTCTTACATTATGGTGATTTCATCCTGAAATTTCTTCCCTAAAAGTTTATGTCATCACACATAAATATTACATGTTTTTAAGCTACTATTTCCCAGCAAAGACAGACATATGTTCCACTTTCCCCTGTCTGTACGTTTCATAGAACAAGAATGTAGAGACTTCTCCATCTGCTTCTTTTTTTTTATTTTATACTATTACTGAAAGAATTTGAGGTCTTGGAAACATATAGACAGATAAATGTAAAACACATGTTTGGGTTAAGTGGTCCCCAATCATTTCTGAAGAATGACAAATATTCCAAACCGTCAGCCAAAGTAATGAACAACTATTTTTAGAGGCAAAAGGACAAGGGACCAAACTTCCAAAGAATAGTTTAGAAACCCCACTGGGCCTTTTTTAAGCCATGTAGTCAAAAACAGATGACGTTCAGGCATTCATCAGCAATGCAGGAGATGAAGGGATTTTTCCAAGGTTCATAGTTAACATGCAAGGAATTTCAGCTGAAGTCACACAAGCATCACAGTTCAAATATTAACTGTCTTCATTCTCTGGACAACATCAACATGTGATTTTAGTTACATGTACAAAGTTAATTAGTAAGAAGTTGAATAAAAATATCAGAAGAAAATATGTTTAAAGTTTGGAATGTTTTCTTTAACTGCTCCATTATGCAGACGCTTTGTCTGTAATGATAAAGATTCACTCACCTTGAACTGAGTGATCCTACAAAAATATGACTAAAACTTCAGCCCAAAAGAGTCATTTCATCACTCGGTATAAAAAGGAGATTGTTTCATCATGGCAGCTTACTCTATTTTGATCTAAACAATTTTCACAAAATTCGTTTTCTTCAGGTTTTGTCAACAGTGTAAGAAATGTTCAGGGAGATCTTGGGGTTTTGGATCATGATAACAAAACTGAATATATTCTGTTAAAAATGAACATTTCATTAGTGTACAGTTAGGGACATTTTCAAGTCATGTAAAGTACGTCTCCTTACTTATTTAACATAAATCAAATATTCCGAATCCATGAACAGTTATAATGAATCCGTGCTTTAATCAGGCTTTATGTTTGTTCTCTGACAACACTCCGGAGGTGGCCTGAAAGTAAAAAATGACCCATAAACAATCACACAGACTGGTAATTTCTCAAAACACATCAAAGAAACTGCAGGCTTCAGCTTTTCTGCTCGTAAATCAGAGCAAATTAATGAGGCCGAAGTGACACAGATTTTTTTTCTGTCACAGCAGCTCCTTTGAACCTTTTTGTCTGGTTAAAGTCTTGAATGGAAGCCAGTGAGGAAGGAAAGTGGCTGGCTTGCTAATTTCATCTTCCACATCAGTCAGCCTATTTTTCTGATGACTTTACCATTATTCTTTTCCTGTGATTAAAATATTCACCTTCTGATACTACAGAGTTCAACCTGTAAAGCCGTTTTTTTCTCGAGATGACCCATTAATCCATTTAACTCTCTGCTAAAGTAAAAACAAATGATAATAAAAATATGGCTTTTACTCCAGTGTTCCTATGCTCATTTTTGTCAGTTCTGGATTTTAAAAATACTTAAAACACTAGTTAATTTTACCAGAAAGAGCAACATTAGAACCATGGAAACTCATCTTTCAAAAATCTCAATAAGTCAATGTTAGATTTTGACTCTGTTGTATTCTGAATTTCTTTGGACCATAAAGGAAGACTGATTATGGCTGCAAAGAGATCCTTGAAACAAATATCCACCTGTTGTTCTTGTTTGCATGCGTACTGTAGTTAGGGATGCAGCACAGCTAACAGCTGCCGAAAGTTAGAAAATCACTGGTTTACAAGTCTAACCAACCCAACAGGTGATGTTTTGTGTTCTGGGTTAATCTTTCAAAAATAAATTCAAGTAACTAATGTGTAATTTTGGAATTAAAGAGTGACCTCTTACCTGGATAAGTATACAGGTAATATGAATACCTATAGAGTATTTATCCTTGCAAGTTGTACCTTATGCATTGGAAATTATTAAATTGCAAAGTAAAGATAATACTATCATAATGTCTATGAAGACATTTTACAAACAAAATTAAATTTGAATAACAGAACTCATACTCTGCATAACATTGCTTATCTACTTTAACTCTGTGAGGAATTATTTGCTCAAATTTCCAATGCTAAACATCGCTAGCATTAGCTTAAGCTAGCTAATTATGAGTTAGCGTTTTCTTTAATGACCAAACTAATAGTTTTGTGTGAACTGATTGACAGTTTATAGTTTTTATAAACTGTCATTATAAATATTATAAAACTGTAGACTTTTATCATATGACTCTTGCATATTTTATCATGTTGAAGAATTCCAGTGAAGTCTGACATGGTTATTATAAAACAAAAAAGACGAAAATGTTAAGAGTCATGAAACATCCTTTGACTTCTTCGCCGACCAAATAGATCACAACCTTTGACCTGCTTTTGCTTACTACGCAGCATCAGTGCATGCTTTGGGGTTAAAAAAAACCTTTGGCAGTTTGTTCTGAGCTTTGCAAATTAATTGCCACTACGCTGAAGTTCCTCCATGACACATTCTCTGTCTGTGTTTGAAGTGATAACCAAAGTGACAGAACTAGAGACATTTGCACAAGTCATTCATGTTATTAAGGGGAAGTTATTATACCATGCTCATACACTCTAATGATAAGACAACAATGCTTACTAATACATTTCAGTTGAAGTTGATTGTAGCAAATGCAGCTCCATGCAGGGCAATGACTAATGGCAGGAAATTGAGAGACAATTAGCTCATCTGGAGCTAATTTGACTTTCCATTGATGTGGAAAATTCCTAATTTTATGGGGTCTTTTTGTTTTATTGAGTAGAAAGGTGAGCAAAATTAGCCTGGAAAATTTATAGTAAGTGACAGTCTTTAATCTGCTGGTATCTGTAACCCTCTTTGTTTCAGACCAGTAATGCTCTCCATACAGTCATCAGAGACTGCTCTACCGTTGGACGTTTATAACGGAATAGTTTTATGAGTAAGCCTATTCAATTTAATTCAGTGTTTTCATATTGCACCAATTCATAACATATGACAGTATTACTGAAGCTGAGGCCCAAATCCAGCTAGCCACCTACTGCTCCATCACACAACCAGTCCTGAAAAACAGACTAAGACACCTGAATTCCTCCACTTGAGGCAGAGATTTGCCATTGGCCCAGAGAGCAGTCTGCTCTCTTTCCACTGAATACTGAAGATAAAGGTTTGATAATAACAAAACAAAATAACTGAAAGAGGAGATGAGACCTTTTACTTTCTGAATTCCCACTTCCCCGCATGAAAACATCAAGAGAAATGGGAAACATATCCTATTACAGCTAAATTTGGTAAATTCAGACATGTTCAAACATGTTAGAACATGAACAGGCTTCCTGCTTCTTCTATGTAAACTGTGAACATTTTTCAGAAACACATCCCTGTGGGCAGGACCTCTTCTTGAAGACATTTAAGCCATCTGGTTGTTAGCATCCCTGGAACACTGACAGTCGGGATATAAGTTAACAGTAAATGCTCTGAAACATTTCATTCATCTGGTTGAAAGTGCACACGCTGGTGAAAGAAAATGCTGCTTCATTTCCCTTTCTCTTAACCTCTGTTGTGTTTTTGCTCCAGTAGCTTTTGGGATGTGTTCAGATACATGTGCTAAAGACATTAACAGAGAAAGAGTCAACAGAGAGTCATATCCCATTCTTGGCATGTTGTCAACATAACAGCAATCTTCACATGAGGAACGACTGAGTGTTTGGATCAAATTATTTCTGCTTCTTCTCCAGAAAATCTTCCGTGTCTGTGACTGAAAATGTCCTTTATTTAGATGATTCCATCATAGATTACAAGCTTCCTGCAAAACTATTTTCTTTTAAAATTTTTTTAAGTCATATGCACTTGGCCGTGTTGTGATAGTCACAGTCTGAAAAAGAAACTTAAAAAGCAAGAATTTTTTAATAAAGTTCATGACCCCAAAGGTTGTTATTGCAGAAAAATCTCAATAAAGTTATGCTATAAACTTTTATTGGAAACCAGAACAGTTGTACTTTCCACAGCTCCTACCTCTGTTTTGCTACAGATTTTGCTGATGTTTTGCCCCTGCTGACACAGCCACCCTGATTATTCCAGGGAAGGAACGAGATTTAAACCAGGAACTTGAGGTTCGCTGCCACCCGCCACCCCGACTAGAACCCGAAACTGTCCTCATTTGATATTTATCTGTCCAGTTTACTCAAAAAGTCAAATCTGTTACTGTAGGAGGTTGATAGAAAGGTCTGCCCTGAATGAACTCTGACATTTTTGCTGAAATACAAAACATTTTAAGGTAAAGTTGGAATATTTCCTGATTTAAAAGCTCTATTTGATACGACTGGATTTTGCCAATTTGCTCAATAATGAATTTATAATAAAGGGAAGTTGAAGAAAGCCAGTCTGTCATTGTCTTGTTTCATAAGAAGTAACTCTGTCTCATATCTAGTTGTCAGTTGATCCTTTTTCTATCAAATTAAGATGTTTTACTGAAAAACTTTCCATAGAACTCACTACTGAGTTCAGTACAGTGCTTGTGCATCTTGTCTCTTTCCTGAATCAAGCCGTCTGCTGAACTGTTGTTGCTGTTAACTTTGGGAAATCTCTATATTTTTCATTCCCACATGAAGTACCCCTGCAAAAAGTTTCTCTGGAGGAGGAAGATGCTGATATACTTATGCTGCAATTACCTTACAGCCACCTTTTATTTTCTTTCCCACACAAAGAGAAGCTGGCCCTGCTTTTGCAGCTAGCTTCTGCCCTTTTTCTACTAGAAACTACTTTTATTCACTCTGTTTTTGTTTCCCGTAGAAAGTACCCCCAGTCTTGCTCTTTTATGTTGCTGTGTCTTTTTCCTGAATGAAGACATCAACTGAGTTGAATTTGCTAAATTTGTCTGTGATGAGTGTTGTTTCTTTCCAGGACGTCTCCATATATTAACAAACCTGTCGCTATAGGATTCAAAATAACTGGATATGACTTTACGTTTTGAAGTGCAAATTGTCTTTTGAGATTATTCCGTTTGTGACATGGTACTATAAAAATGAACAGAATTGAATTACACTGGTTTGTCATAGAAAATGACCCAATTTTATCTGGAATCAACCATGTTTTAACATTTACTTAAATAACTAATTAGCAATGAAAACACAAAGGACTGACTGATGAGAGTTGACCAAAAGTCTTAGGCTACTTCTAAGTCAGGCTTCTTTTGAGTTGAAGACACTTTAAAGATTTAGACTCTCAGATAAAACTGATTTTGTTTCAGCACGACAGCTTCTAAAATTTCTTAAAAATTCCCATTTTGTGTACAAACAGAACATGACTTTGCATCTTTTGTATCTTTTTTTGTATTTCCTACATCAAACATGTGCAATTATATTTTATTCTCAGTATAAATGCTTTCCAAACATTTCAGTGAGAATTTAAGTACCTTTTGGTATTTTCTGGGATTTCAGGATGTAAACATGCATCATCTGTTTTCACCTGATGGTTTGCTTGCTCATTTATAGCTGGGTTCTTCTTAAAGGTGTGCCAGCTAAACTGTTACAGAAAATTTCCACATTAGCATAATCAGTTTAATGTAGATACATTCACCCCCCACATCCAGTTTTCTTTTTTGATGTATCATCAACTTTCTGTCAAATTTCCTTCTATCTACTGTTTCTCAGAAGCAGCTTTATCTCACATATCTTGCATAAACGCAAAACTATTTACTTATAGTTCATTGGCATAATTTGATACATTTTTGAATTCTTCGAAGAGTTTTTTTTTACGGCGCTAGTGGCTCGTATTTTTTTTCCACAGTAGGCTGACAGGAAACAGGGAAGGAGAGGGGGGAAGACATGCGGCAAAGGTCGTCGGGACCGGGAGTCGAACCCGCGACATCCGCGTCGAGGACTAAGCCCTCCAAACGTGGGGCGTGCTAACCCCCTGCACCACCACAGCACGCCCCTACATTTTTGAATTCTTAAGAAAGAGATAGAAGCAAGACTTT
The DNA here is from genome assembly GCF_003331165.1 of Xiphophorus hellerii. Taxonomy (NCBI): domain Eukaryota; kingdom Metazoa; phylum Chordata; class Actinopteri; order Cyprinodontiformes; family Poeciliidae; genus Xiphophorus; species Xiphophorus hellerii. The sequence continues at coordinate 3,763,059 of NC_045684.1, read as the reverse complement.
CCTTAAATGGAAAAACCACATTTCACACAATTTAACATTACTCATTGCTACATCCTGCTGCACTCAGTAGGAGGTAGCACAGTTAGGAGACAGTGACTAGACAGAGACATCAGAAGCATGACCAAATTCCTTATCAGATTCATATATGAGGGCCTCCATTATTCAGGCTGTCTCTACTCAACCCATCTGTCAACTTCTGTTGGGAGCAGAAAGCTCCGGGTTACCTACGGATAACCTTCAGCCTCCTGGAAAGACTTGGGAGGAGTTGGGAAAACAAACACAGGAGGAATGTTATACAAACCCAGGACTGGGGACTGCAAGGCTTGGTGGAGAACTGAGATGCTTTTGTAGATAGGTCTAATTATTAAACTGTGCATATTTCATTTTATAACATAAAATAGAGTCTTCAAGGAAAGAAAAAAGATTCTTTGAAAGTGCAGGTTAGACATTAATATTAATAAAAACAATGTGCAATGACTGTAACAAGTAGGGCTTTATATTTTTGTTTTTCCACTAGGATACAATTTCTTTTCAGACAAAATGTTTTTAATAAAGCATTAAACAAAGGTTCCTCTTTGTTATGCAATTGGGTACTTTTTATAGTTTATTCATCCTCCTTCAGCTCTTCTAGCTTCCTTGTTTACTTAGGTTTAACTTTCATTGAGCCATTTTTTTTTGTTTCCAGATGAACTGAAACTGACTGGTGTTAGTGTATTCCATCTTGACTTCAGTGTTTTGAGTGTTTCATCACTGAACACTCTGCCTAAGTATGAGGTGTGTGTTTGACCAGACGTCTGCAGGGATTTTCCTACATTTTTTTGATAACTTGTACAAGATTTATTCAACATTGGTGTAATAGTGGTTATTTTTTGCTGCTTGAGTTTAGATAACAGTGATAGGATTCAAGACCATCTGTACTCCAAACTGGATTATATTTGTCGTCCATAATACATCACATCATAATAAATGTGCAATTATATCCTCTTCATTACATTCTATAAAATGGATGGAAAATACAAATGTTGTTTCCAACAAACATTTCATAAAGAGTTTCTTGTCAAACCAGAAGTCATTTCTTTTGAGATTTTCTTAGAGGCTCACTCTGTGCGACATGGAACAATTTTCTCCTTTTACTGCCTCTTTGGCACCGACTGCTTAAAAATACTCGACACTCCTCCTTTTACATCTTCAAACTGCCTAGGGGCTGTTCAGCAAGTTTATTTACCCTGATGTGGAATGCGTAATGGATGTAGTTGGTGTGACCCATATGCCTTTCTCTTTCACTTTTACACCAACTGCACCTTCCATATAATTGGCAACCCTGGTAAAGACGTGTAAAAAGCCTTAAAATGTAAAAATTTGGGGTCTCTAGAAATCCCATTAAAACAAATGTAACGCAACTATTTAAAAATAAAAAAAAATTAACAGTTTCTTTAATCTGTGACTTCTTGTTTTCCCGTGGTAAAAAAATGAAATGACACAGAGGCCTATTTGTTACGAAAAACCAAATAAATTTAAGTAAGTTCAACAAGCCTAATCAAGCCTAATCTTGCCCATATCTACATTTAGAGAAATAATGAAACACATGTGGATCTGTGCCAAACTATGCCCCACGTTTATCTCGTCAGTGAACCAGATTGCAATGGAGGTGAGAACGTCTTAAAACTTACTGAACTGCAGGAAACATCAGTCAGGTCAGGTCAAATGTCTTCATGACAGCACTTCTGCTGAAAGCCTTTCAGAGTACTAGATAACGGTGGAGTGTACGGACACATAGATCTTGTTTGTATTGGGAAATGATTTGCTGGGGTAATCATTGTACTGGAATGTTGTTCAGGATTCGTTGAAACAGGAAACTATGCCTTTCAACTGTGGGGAGAAACTTTCCAAAATGTGCCTAAGGGTTGCAGGGGTTTTCATCAAGTATATATCACTTACTTTATTGGCACTGAAGTTTAATAAAACAATTGCCCAAAACTTCCTGGTAAGTGTCAGGAAAAGAAAAATGCCAGAATCAACATAAAGGGTTTCATGAAGCCCTGCGTTTCTCCTTAACAAAGCTGTTAACTGTATGTGCTCACTTTCATGCTATGACCTTTAAAAGACTGTTGAATGTTTTTTTTCCTGTTAAAATGGAGATTTATGTTGTTACTTAACTCTTTTTTTTACTGCTTTTTCCTTGTAGACTGCCATAAAATGTTAGAAGAACTCAGCCTTAAACTGGTGGCTTGAATTTATTTTTTCTTTCCCAATTAAGTTGAAGTGTTCACAAAATATTTACCAGCACCCCAATCTTTTTCTCGGCCATCACATAATGTATTCAAACTATGCTCGCTTTTGTCCTCATCTTAAAATTGGCAATGCCAAATGAGCCAGTGCATTAGAAGTGGAACATTCCACAATCAGCCTTTACATACAAGACTTTCAATGTTTTCTGCTCTGCTTTTGGAGCTGTCAAGAAGAGCACCACAGGTCTGTTTGTAAAAATGAAAAGTATTATTTTCTTTCTCAGATTAAAAGTTCAATTTGTGTGTGATATCACACAAATATATCATGTTTTTTCCTGTTCTTACTTCAGGTGAAACCATCTCTGGAGGGCATTTCCATGACACCTCACTGCAGGTTGTTTTAATCTGTGCTTAAACTTTAACACTGAACTTTACTTCAACTAATCAGTCATTATCATTTGAGTAGGAAGCATTACTAAGAAAAACGGATGCCAGACAGACAACGATGTTAGTTGATTGCTACTTCTTATCTATTTCACCAAACAACATTCTACATCAGCAGATAGTGAATCATTATTTAGAAAACTGGATTTTCTGACTTGTGCTCACAACATTCACTGACTGATTCTGAATCATAAGTTATGATATTTAGCACATATTAAAGACGGAGAATCCTGGGTCAGTCTAAGGTCTCTCATTTGTTAAGCAACCCATCACATAACACTTAGCTTCAGGGTCACTGTTCTGACAAAATGTAGGTTACACAAAGTCAATTCTATAAACAACCTTTATAACTATACATCCTCTTTACTCTTTTTGATAATCAGCCACAAAGTCAGGCTATAAATGATTGAAGCATAATTTACTATGCTTAGTAAATTATGCAATAGATTATTGTAATCTTTCTCCTTGATGACTAATAAACACGTATCAGTTTATGAACATAGTTCTGGGCCCTTTTTCCGCTGCATAAATGAGAAAAGAAATAATTTTCTTTGTGAGGCCTATTTGTGCATATGGAAGTTGACACAGTTAAATGTTTCTTTATTGTTGGAAATTAGTGGAACAAGCAAACATTGTTCCAGTAATCTACAGCATGAACTGAGTACCTCAACCAAAATACAAACTGTTAGCTATTAATGGTCTCTTGATATGGGTAGTAAAAGTTGTTCTGTAGTTTTGTAGGGGAAGTAACCCCCATTGAGTCTGCATCTGTTCTGTGTTGCTGCTGTTCACACCGTATTTCCATCATCTGCTGTTTCTTCACCACACCAATTGAGGGCAGATTCAGCACATGAAATAACCTTAGTAAAGTTTGCATGACTATCAATACAGTCAAACAGTCAAATGATTTTATGTCCATTATTTTACAGATATGAACAGTTTCTTCCAAGTGGAAAACATTTAAAGCAGTTGCCAGTCTGTCAAATTCAACAAAACAGAAAAAAACATGAACTAGTAGTTTGTTTAATAGGTTTAAAGTTTATTCTCTTCTTTAAAAAAAAAAAAAAAAAAATTGGGATATTACTTAAACTTACAAAGTTGGATGAACCACAAGTTTTATGGAACAATATCTTTTGGACACACAACAGTAGACAGGTTTGGTCAGAGTCTCGCCATCTGCAGATCTAATTTGTTCCGAACATAAGCAACAGAAGAAGAATAGGTCAAAATACTGATAAGGTCACACCCAAAACCACTGCTACATAGCATTGTCGTGAAGCGTGGCTCTACAAGCCATGAATCATGAGATGGACCTGATTTGTCCCAGGACATCATTTGGCAGTCATGGAAACTTTTTTTTATTTTCAGACAGTGTTCTCATTTGACATTGATCCTTTAGCTTTGTTCTGCGTCTTAAAAGACAGATGTCGCATCAGACGATCATTTTCGTTGTGGTAAAATGAAGCTGTCCTGGACTTTCCCTCCTGTTTCTTTCCTCCATATTTAAGTTAACACTTCCTTTTGATAAAATTCTGTAATCCCCTTTGGCCAAAGATAACCTTCAACCAATCAGCATATAACTCTGTCGCAACGTCTCCAAGGAGTCTGACAGTTGTTGTGAATGTCGAGAGATACCCATAACTGAGTGGCTAGGAGCGATCAGAGGACAGTTAATCACCATCCTGAATGCTGAGTGAGTACACAACACATGCTACCGTCAACCAAATGTGGAGTTTTTTATTGCTCAGCATTAATTCAAACGTATTAACAATGTATGTAGCATTATGGGTTAAATATAGGTAGAGAAGGCAACACTCACTTTGACAATAATGTGGGTGCATACTATTAAGATAAGACACATTTATAAGATGTAATTGTGCCTTTCAAAGTGTAGTAAACATTTAATTATAGATCAGGGTTTGCAGCACATAAACATAACAGTCTTGACTGGATGTGATCAGACTGTGTGCCCTGGAGCATCAGGCTAGTAAAAACAGCAATAAAAGAGCAATATTTCACAAAAACTCCTATGCCAATTAAAAAGATGTCAAGTTTTGACTCTCTTTTTAGTGTCTTATTTCACTCCCCAGCTTTAATCATTTTACTTTATTTTTTAAACAAAAGTCTCATTAGCAATTAGGTAAGTTCGGATCTTTACAGCGAATTCAAAATGGTTGTGTAAAACAAGCATTTTTCTTTCTGAAATTGTCTTCCTGCCCATATTGTTTTTGTTTTGTGCTTTCAAAGAAACTTAATGAATTGAGTTTTAATTTGTCTGAAGCTTTTTTGTCAATGTATCAGTGAAATTAACACAGTCCTCCTTTAGATAGAATATTCATCAGTACTGAAAACAATGGCGTGTTGTGCAGTGTGCAATGTTCTCAGGTGGTGTAACACCAAGCTATGACTGGTTCAGTTGCTTAAGGGCCTGTAACTTAAAGAAATGATTCAGCAAATCAATTTTCCACAGGTAAATCTGTAAATGTAACCATCAAAAGCCAAATAACAAACTCATATGTTGTTTTAAAACTCAAAATGCATATTTCACTTCACGCTGACCCAGAAGAAGAGCTGTTGAATAAAGTTATTTGCCACTATGAGTTGATCTCATTCATGAGCCACTTTGGAGCTAAAAGAGTCGACTATTTTTAGTGAGCCGAGCCAAAAGAGCCTGTTCTCTAAAAAGAGCCAGAATTCCCTGGCTGCCGTGAGCCCGTCCCACCACCCTGAGCTCTGACAGGTGGTCAGACCTACAGTAACCTGACTCGGAACACCTCACCTGCACACGGAGACCCCACCTTCAGGAAAAAAAACTGGAAACTGAAGTTTTCGATTGCCAGACAAAACACTGGCTAAAACAAAAACAAATACGTGAAGACTGATTTACACTGACCTACATTGTTACGGAGAATTAGCTTTCTCTGATATACATGTTTTTGTTTTTCTAGTTTATAGTCGCAGAAATGCAAGGTAGGTGTCTGTGTATATGACAGGAACTTTTAACTTTTGATATTACTGTCTTTAAATAAAGGTACATTGTGCAACAGTTTCTCTATTTTTCCACATGTAGCCTTGTTTAGTGTGCTGTCCTTAATTAAATAAATTTGAATTGAAATGAACTGAACCTCATTCTGTCCACATTTGAATTGAATCACGCATGCGAAAAGCTGCTTCTCGTCAGCTTTTCCTACCGTAGCACAGATAGATAGCAATGTATGGAAGAGGATTAGTGCCACTGAAAAAAAAAAGAATTATGACTTTAATCTCAGAATTCTGACTTTTTCCTCAGAATTCTGAGATTAATGTCAGAATTCTATATTTTTTTCCCAGTGGCCCTAATCCTCATCCATGGATATGTTTATCTGTAGATGCTAGTGAGCAGGTAAGATGTATTGATAAGAAATCTGCTGAGTAAGCAATATGTGACATAGCATCAATGTGCGCATGAGCATTACCACAAGGTAGGACGGATTAATGGGTAGCACAGATAGTTAGAACACCTGTTCATATACGTGAACACAGAGAAACATTGATACGTTTGTTGCAGTGGTAGACTGTTTATTGCTGCCCTCTGCTGTAACTTAAGAGAAACTACAAATGGTGAACATGTCTGATCATGATTAGATGGCATAATGAAGGTAAACAATAAACCTCATAATCACTTAATTCTTCTCATTCTGTTCAAATTGCTGAGCAAACTTGAGGTTGTGGCACAGGAAGGAGCAGGACTCTGAAACTAAACAAGCCTCACCAGCGTTCCCTCAGGCGCCACTAGAGGACATTGAGTGACTGTAATAGTAAATACCTAATCTTCTCGAAGCTATGTATAAATAATAGTCAGACCCATACAGATAAATTGTTACACACCTTCTCTATTTTTGCATAGGACACCTGCAGAAACTCTGCATAAAAACAATCCTTTGAGTTTTGATGTTGAAAGTGATTGTGGTTTTCTGGATCTGATAAAGTAAACAGATATGACATTTCTTTTTTGTGTATTGGTAGTGTAGTTGGTTGTTTGTTGGTTGTTTATTTATATTGGGCTTTGAATGTTTTGTTTGACCTTTTTACGATACTTCCTTTCCAGTACTTAATCCAATTTGTAAAATTCATCTGACAGCAACACAGTCCACTGCATGATACTTTTACCATAACCATGTTCAGCAGTTGTTATAATGTTCTTACATCTGAAAGTGTTGCCTTCTACAAACTTACTTCTTGTCATTGTGGCCAAACTTACGCATTTCTGTCTTATCAGACTGTAACACTCATATTATATTAAGGTGTTAGATCCAAATGAAGACTGACTAGAGGCCATCTGATGTTGATAATGAGAGAGTTTATTGTACACTAACTTTAAAAAATCTGAGGAAATAACTTGTGGAATAAGTAAAGCAACTCCTTTATGCCAAAGGATATTGACACAGTAGAAATTGGTCAGGAAGTGAAAACATTTTTAATTACTGGGAGAGTAGATCTTATTGTATTGCATCAGTAGTTTTTCCCCTTCAATGACCTTTACCAGTCACATTATCACATCACTTTAAGAATGAGGGTGTGATGGGTTTAAATAGTTTTGGTTCAGAATGTGGTTTTTCATATGTTTTGGTTTGTTGCAGTTCCTCTTTTATTTTTAATCTGGTTTCTATTGTGTGTTATTTTATTTGCTTCCTGTTTTCCGTAGAATACACATCCATGAGTTACCTTCTGACTTTTGGTTTAACATTTCCCGACATTTTTTCTTTCAGTTTAATTGTTATGTTCTCCTCGTGTTTACCAGTGTTTTGCCATTTCATGTCCTTCAGATAAGGCAGATTTTGATTTTACAGACCAGGAAATGATTACAAAAAATAACATGTCACTAACAAAACAGTTTTTTTTAAAGCTTCGCTCTTTCTGTACCGTTCACTCTTTATTTAAGTATTCATCTTTTAATTTTAGCCTTGAATTGATGGACTCCCCAGTATTTCTCAGACCATGGGTTGGATTTTACCTAAGCAGAAGCCTCACGTCCCAAAACATTATTTTATGCATTTTATTTATATTGCTGCATGTCGGATGATCTCAGTCCCTTGGACAGAGAACTATTTTTGTTCCACGAACAAACACTACAATATTAATATATAAAATAAATATTTTATATAGTGCAATGACAGGATATAAAATGACTTTACATGTTGTGTTAACCAATGTTAGCAGTAATCAGTTTATTGCTTTGTACATTAACACAATTCTACAAGTTAACATGTGTACATCTGTAATTTATGACCACATAAAATACACAGCTGTATTAGAAACAAACCCTTGAATTAAAATTAAGTCATTGACAAAACAAATACACAGACGTTCCAAATACTTCAAATAAAAATATCATTTTAAGACTAAAAGATGATACTAAGTTTGTAAAATGGGGATATCCAGACATAGTGAATTGTAATGCTGCAATGCTTCTGCTTGCAGGATGACGCTTCACGTGATGAGCTACTGCAACATTCTGAGTTCATGAGGACATTTTACAATGACCCAAGAGCCGTGAGAAAGCAGCAAATAAGGAAGTAGCTAAACACTTTCAACATTTGTCAATAACAACATAAAAAATGGAGAATAAGTAATAAAAAAATGTGACTGGAAGTTGAAAAAGGGTTATTTGAAAAGTGCTGGTTTTTCTTCTCATTGAAGCAGATTGGAAATAAAACAAAATAAAATAAACTTTGCTGCACCCTGCTGGTTGAAAGTTGAATCGCATATCTGCGCCTTAGTGAACATTTCTGCTGTTGTTCTTTGGAAATCTGATAAGCCTGCAATTATTATGCAACACTATTTTATGTCATTTTACCATTATATTTTTTTAACTGTTATGTGTGAAATAATACTATTATACCCACAATTCTGCAACTCAGACTCACTTTTGAGTTTCATCCATCCTTTTCAGTTGTCATTTTAGCTCAGAGTGTTCTAGAAAAGGCTCATCATCATTTTTTAATATGTAAATGTTTTATCACAATTAATGAATGAATTTCATCAGAAGTCTACCTTCATCCTCAATCTCATGCTTTACTTGCTTTTCATAATGTTTTTAAAAGATCTTCCTGTTTACCGAAAACAGCAGTAGAGACTTTAATGTTGTATAAATTGCTTTGTGTCTGCAACATTCTTCATGAGTTCATGATCCCCTGCTGTTGAAATGACCTAAGAACCCTGAGGAAGCAGTAAGTAGGAAGTAGCTGCAGTTTCAACATTACTAGAAACCAGCAAAAAAAGAAAAGGGAGGTTACGTAATAAAACATTTTTATATTTGATGGTAATAAAGGAACATTTGAAAAGAGTAATTTTTTAAAGTAAAATTCTGGATTTTCTGTTCCATGTACCATATTGGAAAGTAAATAAAATAAAAGCTTTGCTGCTCTCTGCTGGTTGAAAGGTGAATGGCTGAGCTGCCATGATGTGGAAATCTTTGCTGTTTTATTTATAAATCTGCTAAACTTGTGTGAGACTTGCTCCGTAGCACTGCTTTATCTAGTTATAACATTGTTTGTCATGTTTAAGCTATTTTGTAGGTCACTCTATAGTATTAAGTTTCCATCATTTCCAGACACAATGTTTTACCTTAGCTATCTTTTTTTTTTTTTTTAACGAGGAAACATTTAATAGTGTTGTACTCTTCTTCCTCAGTTTATATCTTACCTTTCCTTTTCTGTTCTCTTCTTTCCTAAGGAAATTATTAAATCCACATCTGATCACAGTTTGGACAATGTGTCTGCTAAAGTCAGTTTTTTACAACTGTCCTTATCTTAATAATATTGCATTTCTCATATGATGGAAACCTAATTTACATGTACACAGAAAACAAGAAATTAAATGAGACAAATTTGTGAACAAACATCAAAACAGTCAAGATTCTGTTTTGAGGGTTTAATTGAAACATTGAAAAATGAACTCTACTAAAACAACACTTGGCTTTTGATTTGGAAACAGCCGTTAAGAACTCTAACACTGTCTATTTAATATAATTTAATTATATTTGTGACAAGAACATTTAGTTCAGAGTGAGGTGCGCAAGGAAAAGAGAAGCAGTCTGAAAGGTGAAGTGGCAGATATGATATATGAGAGAGAAGTGACTGCATCTGTTTGAATTAGAGAGAGAGAGAGAAACAGAGAGAGAGGAAGGCAGAGAGACAGAGAGACAGAAAGAGACAGACAAGATGTTTTTAGCAATAAAACCACTTAAAGGAACAGTGACGTTCAGGGTTTCATTTCTGCCTGTATTTCCCCCTGAAGCAGTTGACACAGCAGTCACAGCAGTTTAAATTCTGCAGGTAAGAGTTTTTCATCAGACTCCATTTCTTTTACATGTATTTTGTGAGACATTCTCGTTTCTGCTTGATGATACTACAATATTTTTGGGTGTTCTTGATATTTTTTTGTTGAGCGGATCCTTTTAGAGTTTTCCCATGGTTCAATGTGCAGAAGTGGTTCTTGGTTTTAATTTATGTGTTCGTGCTTCACTTGGAGGAGCAAAAGCACTTACAAGAATAATATAAAACAAGTCAAGAAGTCAAAACTCAAACTAACCCATCAACTTTGCAATGATACAAATATGTCTCTTAAAAGCTAGTAGACTTGTTTCTTTTGAAGTAATTTGATTATAGGTCATTGTGAGGGTGGCTGTGTAGTAGCTTGTAGAAAGTCTAAGAAATCAGCTCTACGTTGTCCAAATTTAAAGGATGTATTTAAAAAAAAAAGAAAAATGGAAATAAATGTTTGGAAAACATTTTTGCTATATAGACGGAGCCATAGAGCAACGACTCGTTGTTACTCTATGGCTCCGATCAAAAATAAACTGATCTGTAAAAGAGCCATTAAAGCTAAATGATTCTAATTTCTAGGTAGTGCAAATTTCCATGAAACAGACATCTGCATCTTCCTTGATGTAACATAAATTGGCTTTACTGGCTCATCACTGTCACTAATTGGTTTTGCACTGAACTTGTTAACAAGATTTGCCTCAGACTTTTTCTATAAACTATTTAACCAAACAACAATTCTTAAACTTCGTCTGTGACACTTGTAGAGGAACCTGGTTTAGGTCTTTTGGTTTAATAAAGTGCATTTTCTAATGTGAATGTATCAAGTTTTCAGAATATAACATAATTTAAAGTACATTTGCACATTTAGAGGAAAGATTTCCTGTGACAGACCACAACAGGGCAGAACCAACTTTGAGGTTTGCTCGTGTCAAAAAAGCAGGAAGTCTTTTTTCGGATGAGGTTATTTCTTTGTTTCACCACTACAGTCATAGTGATCATTGATAATGGGGCAACTGATTTCTATTCTATTTTTTTCTGTATATGATTTTTGTTTTAGAACTCCCTGATTTTTCCAGTTTTTTTTTTTTTACTATTTATTGTAATATACTGTAAGTCCTTCAAGTCCAGTGAATAGTTTGAAATGGTACAATAGTAGTGAACTGCCACAGGTTTAAAATAAGGTTATGTTAGCCCAAACTGATAATGTGCATTTCAGGATTATAAAACAAGATCTTTTTCAATTAATACAAAATTGGTTAACAATTTAAAGCTGTTCTGAACCAATGCAAGGTTGATAAAGCCTTCAAAGTTGGTGCTACTAATTCCAACAGGGGTTTGAATTTTTCTGGATTATTTACAACCTTTTGTGTGCATAAAATCAATGTCAGAACACACTGTGGTGCCATTTCCTTTAGAAAAGTATTCTACCAAAAGTATAGTGTTGCTGCATAAATTGCATTTTTGTTAAGAGAAGAGGGCAGACCATTATAACACTTATAAATGTAGGTCTTTCCTAAAGAGAAATTGTAAAGTAGGTCAAGATGTCAGTGAAAACAATTTACTTCACCATCAAAAGGTACTGAGAAACTTGGGCAAACTCTGACAGGAGGAAGTCTAGCAGAAACAAAGCCACAACTCAGTCAGAGGACAAGTTTCTGAGAGTTAATAGTATTTGTGGTGTGAGGTTCACAGGTCAACAGCCATCTGCATAGCATATAGTAATTGTGCTCAGAAAGAATCAGTTTCAGTTGTGAAGAGAAGACTTTGAGTTTCAGGTTTTTTAGGACAAGTTCCAACAAGAAAGCTGTTGCTAAAAAGCAGTGGCGGGCCGTGCATTTCACACCGAGGCCTTCAGTAGTGCTCCGTCTGAATCAATCCAACCCTCAATAACTATTTTATGGCTATACAACTTCTACTGCAGGTACAGCTGCGACACACATAAAAAAAGCATCAAAAATAACCAGATAAAATTGCAATATTATTTAGGAATATAGCAACATTTTACTCACCAAAAATCCTGATTATTTGTACACAAAATCCATCCTCCTTTCCAGATTTCTTTGACCCTGGCAACAAATAGTGGCTGAAATGTGATTGGTTAAATGCTTAAATATGAAAATACACGTCTGGAAGCAGAGCAACCAGGGGGCTAGCAATGAAAGGAAGTGGACAGACCATTTGGAATTATTTAATACGTATTCATGGACAAAATATAATTAACATCAGTCTGTGATTCAGATATTTTTAGGCCGGCAGAGAAGGCCTTGCAGGCCCTGACAGCCCAACACGGCTAAAAAGTCAGAATAAGACAAAGACACTTGTCTGGTTCTTGAAACACTGATACCAGACTCCTGAAGATAGGAAGAAGGTATTATGAAGTGATGAATCAAAATCAGAAATATTCAATCCATTACACAAGATATCTGTCCACCGCTGAATCAGTGAATGGATGGCTCCCTGGTGTGTAGCCTCATCTGTCAAGCATGGAGGAGAAAGTGTGATGGTTTGGTTTACTTGATCCAGAGTAGGTGACTTATATAGAGGCACCCTGAACCAAAATGGCTACCACAGCATTCTGCAGAGAGACCCGAAACACAAGTCCAAGAGACTTACAATTTGGTTAAACAAATAAAGCAAGACAGAAATTATGTGCCGTAAGTTAACGTGACTAAGAATAGAGATGATAGTAACTAACAAATTAGTGACCATGTATTTTTAGAACATTAAAAGAGCACGCTGAATACCTGATGAATGAATAAAATGAAAAACAGAAAAAGACATTTGGAAGTTTGGTGAATACAAATGTGCAAAACATTAGTAAGGACAAAGTGGTGGTGCTGTGGACAAGAGGAGATGCTAAGATCTCAAGGAGGTAGAGCAGAAAATCTGCTATCAGACTATTGAGCGCAGTCCTCTTAGAGGTTGGCTGGGAAATGAAGGAGGAGTTTTACCGAATTTTAGCAAATGAGATTAACTTGAATGTCATACTATAAAGAGAGTTGATGATCTTTGAGTGATTCATTTCAAGAAAAGGTACCAAAGCTTTTCTTTGACACTTGATGTGTTGGTGCAGTGTAAAGTTCTCATTGCATGACAACTAATCTTTCTAATATGTGTTCCAGATCTTATAAGTTTCCTGTTGAGCTTCTGCAGCTTTCTTATCAGATTCAACATTGAAACAAATGTCTGTTTACGACCCTGACGCTCTCAAACATCCCCACGTTTCATTGAAAGAAAGACCGTTCTAAGAAAAAAATACCATGTCTGATGATGATCTGCCCTGTCAGCTGAAACAAAACATGATCATGTCCTTTGGGTTATACTCTTATTACAATCATTATTATCATCTCTTCTGTATTCAAATATATATGTCTGCTGTTTTATTTCTGCCCCATTTAATGGATTTACATTATGCCATTTTTTCACATTTTATCACCTTGGAACACAAAGATTTGCATAACTGTAAAGTGAATGGAAATGGAGATAAAGAGGTGTTGTGAACGTTTGGTGACTTGGGTTAGCTAAAATGCAAAAAAGCATGAGCAGCAGCTTATGAGTTTATATTAAAATAGAAGAGACAGCCGTGTTAGACTGATGAATCAGGTCAGACCCAACGAAAACATTTTTCCTAGATTTTTGGTTTTTGTGGCTGTTTTCTGGCTTTACTTTCTGAGATGGTTTTATAAAGTATTGCACCAGAATAAATGTATTGCGCTCTCAGTGCTGAGTTTGCAACGATATTTTTTCATCTTGAAAATGCTGAAAGTGGCGGCATAGGTTCAGAAACCCCACAAATCTTTAGGGAACATTCAGAGACGGTTAGGATACATACTGATGCAAATGTATATGATATAGCAGATATAGTGGTAAAGTGGCCAGAAAAACGTCTTTGGAAATGTCCAAGTGCTGAATACAGCATTGATGTAGGATCATACTTGCCGTCACACTGAATCAATTATTGAATTGATCCTGGATTTTCTGTAAATTAATATTAAATGTAAGTATAAGTGATGGTTTTTCTATTTTATCTCTTGCGGTTCTCAGAGTTTAAAACATTGTTTGATGTACATTTGTTTTATAGCTACTATTGGAATAACTTTTTTACTTTTTTTTATTGATGTTTAATAACTTATTTCCATTCCCTTCCCATAAATGAGAGTAATTATCTATAAAGACTGATATAATCTGTCTTGCGTATGAGGATCAGTGTAATAGCTGCATGTAGCACTTGCATTTCATAAATATAAATGTTTACTCTGGCTATCTTGTCACAGATCTGTACCAACGTCATTTTCTGTAATATGACATAATGAAGTTACATAGCATGTGAGTCCTGTCTGCTCATGACCCCATTAACTGCTGTGTTCCCAGATTGTGTTTTCTTATCTGAGGCTAAAGGAAACTGTAGAGTTATTGCAGTTTCATGCTAATTTCCTCTTCTGAGTAACTAATGATGTTTTACTTCTGCACACTATATAAACCCAACCCGCTCACTTTGTTCAAATAGTAACATATTTTATCATCTGACAAACTTATTGCAGATCAAATTGTAATTTGTTTCAGATTAATTTCTGCATGTAATTGGAGTGGACTGTATTTATTAAGCAAGAATACCACTTTATTATCTTTACGAACGCTTTTATTGGAGCACTGACAAAGAAATGTTTAAAATGTTCCCTTTAATGCTCCTACTTGTCTGTTTATTTAATCAGACGTTTTCCAGGGTTACCACCAGACAGTGCACACTCATTTTATTGTCAGATGATGAAATATCAGAGTTCATGTGACGCCTGTTTGATAGTCACTCACATCCTAAGTTGTGACATTTTTTTAAGATAAGCTGCATGTCTGTGGAGGTTTAGTCCCATTGCATGAAGTCAGCATTCTCAGTTAAATTGACCAACATGGTTCCTTCTGTACATTCTGTACTTCCTTATGTAAATGAAAGAATTTGTATTGCAAATGAATGTCCAATTTAACTAAACAATTGTTACATTCAATATGTGCTTAAAGCCGGGATTGTTTTAACAAAGTTTTCTGTAAATCGCTTGAATTTTGACCTGAAAATGGATTTACATTATTGAAGAAAATAAAATATGGCAGTATATTTTACCTTTATCTGGTAGATCTAAAAAAGTTACTTTCTCTGTTTTCTGTGAATCAGAACTGCATGGCCTGATTCACAGAAAAATCCTAATCAACAAAATAATTATCTTCCATTTAAACACCAGTAAATATTTCATAACAATTTTTTAGGTTTGACAAATGTATTTTATCAAATGCCTCAACCAATCTGATTTGATTCCTGATTCCTCTTTCTCTGTTTCAATGCCAACTATTGAACAGAAAACTAAATCTTCTTATAATGTTTATTTTTCAGCTGCACAATGTGCAACTCCTCTTTGCCTCCCTGGACTGTCAAGTCCTCCAAGGATGACCACACAAATGTGGATGTTGAAGCCATCATGGAAAATATCAGCATTGTCCTCTTCACAATGACCGTCGTGTTTGGGATCACAGGAAACTCTTTGGTGATCTGGGTGGCTGGATTCAAACTCAAGGTAGATGCACAGTTTCTGATGTTCGATATTCTTGTGTCTGTCTCTCTGCTCCTCTTATCTGGAACAAACTTCCAAGACTGTTGAAACACTAAGTTAATTTAAATACAGTCAAAAAAAACCACCTGCTTCAAGCTGGCTTTGGTTAGTAGTAGGTGGAATATGAGTCAACATATTTGATGTGTATATGCTTGATGATTCTGATGATAGCATTTGACAAAATGTAATGTCTATTACTTGTTTCATAATTGGTGAATATATGATGTTTCTATTATGTAACTGCCTTGTTGAAATGTGCAAATAAACATGACTTGACTTCTCTGTAAATTTAGAAAGGTTTGCATTCTTGTAAATAATTACAAATAAGAGTTAAACAAGTTTTAACTTATGTATACCATATACCATCCATCTGTTTCAGCAGATGAATGGTATATAAAATATCATCCATCTGACAAAGTAAAGATTGTATTTCTTGATGAAAGGTATTCAATAACTAGTCGAGAAAATGGTGAAATTTGTATTAAAGAGCTGAATTGTTACCCATTTAATGTTTTTATTCACTTTCATTGCAGCCAAAGGTTACCAATGTGTGGCTGGTGAATCTGGCGATAGCCGACCTCGTCTTCTCCATCACAAGAGTTTTCTCTCTGATCAAGAAGCTCTTCTTCAACTATTGGCCCTTCGGAGAATTTCTCTGCAAGTTCAATGGCTTCTTTAAATACGCCAACATGTTCTGCTCCGTCTTCCTGCTGGCTGTGATCAGTATAGACAGGATGCTCTGTGTGTGGAGACCCCTCTTTACAAAGCGACGGCGTACCCTGTGTGCTGCCAGGGTGGTGGCAGTTTGTGTCTGGATCACAGCCATCCTCTTTAGTAGTCCCTACTTCGTCTATCGCCAAGTCTACCTGGGAAAAAACAACATGAGTAAGTGTTCTTTGGAGGTGAAGGAGGCAAAGGAGGGAGACAAAACCCCCAAATTTGCTCTGTATTTAAACAGGTTCCTGTGTGGCTTTGTTTTCCCTTTCTTGATCATTCTTATCTGTTACATCATGGCTGCCATCGGCATCCGACGCACTCGCCTTGTAGGAAAGACACGCCCCCTGCGTATCCTGGCATGGCTGGTCATTGCATTCTTCTTGTGCTGGGGTCCTTATCACTGTCTGCTCCTTGTGAAGATGGTAGATAAAAAGAATGCAGTGCTGAAAATCTGGCAGCCTTTAGCCAATGGCTTTGCCTACTTTAACAGCTGCGTGAACCCGCTGCTGTACTTCTGCATAGGGCTGGATGTGAGGGGCCGATTCAGACAGAGCCTGACGGGCATTTACAAGAAAGCTTTGGCTGACGATGTAGAAGGACAGACTTCTCAGTCTAACGACCGCTCTCTGGATGAAAGCTGCGCGTCAAAATACAATGCTGCTGTGGGGGCAGAAAGGACTGGAGTTTAAGTCCCTCCTGTTGGTCACCAGGCGTTGGCTCCCAGAAGATGATTCATGCAATTTAGAGGTGGATTATATAGTAGTTATGGAAAATAGTCAACATGTTTCAATATTTCACTGAAAGCTGCAGGTTTTCACTGTTGTTTTTTTTTGTTTGTTTGTTTTGTGAACCAGTTGACATGATGAACATTTATCTTTTACAAAGAATTGTCCTAACAATTTGTTATCTTTGTGCACATGGTTCTTTTGGGACAACCTGTGATGTTTAATAACCTTTTGCAAAATTAACTACCACAAATATTGTTTTTAAAAGCTTATGTTTTTTGTAAGGAGTACAAAGAAGTCCAAAATGTGCTTCTTAACTAGATCAGTACATTATGTCAGATATTTTTTGCATATTGTATGTTCTAGTTGCCTACTGCTTCATTTGAAAAAAAATACTGATTTTACCAAGAGTTTTAGCGAATTTAACTCAAATTTTCCTGAAAATGTGGTTTGAGTTGCTTTGTTTGTGAAAAGTGGAACTGTTCTGTGTGGAGGAATATAAATAAAAAAACAGAAGGAAGTGAAACCATTTCAGGAAAGCCACTAATAGTCATGACTGTCTGTGTTTATAGAAGTCACAGCAAACAGATGAACTGAAACTGTACAGAAAGACAGATGCTTTTCGAGAGAAAACACATTTTGTTTTTCAGATAATTTATTTAGCTTGGCTCTTTAAATTGTGCTTTAAAGAATTTCAGTTATTATTTATCTCAATCTAGACAGATGTAAGTACTGGAAGTGGGATGGTCTTATGAACACCAAACTGGAGTCATGAATCTGGTTATCCACCCCTAGCAACAAGCTCATAAAGCAACGGTGCAGAATTCAATGTGCAAAGTACTTACACATCACTGGGAGATGAAGGAGACTGTTTATCTTGAACATATTTATGTTCTTTCTACAGCAACGTGCTGGTGCATTGTGCAGTTTGAAATTACAATATGTAAAACGTTAAAGCTCCATTTTATTTCTGTAACTTCAATCGTCAAATGATATGATGTGATATAAATATAAAATAAAGTATTTAAACTGTTTTTTCCTGCGTATTTTACTGTAGATACGATTTTTTGCTAAATGACCACTTAATTTATTCTTTGGCCAATAATCTATATTTTATGTCATTGCAATGAATGAAATGATTATATTTACACTAGTTGTTTTGGTTAAATCCCTTGAAATGCTCACTTCAGAAACTTGTTTTTCCTGATGAAAGTCAATCATATACTGATCAGTCAACCAGCAGCTTTTCTTTATGGTTCAGCTATTTCTTCAAAATGGCAAACCAAATCAACACCTGCATTACTGCAGATGAAATGCATCCATCTACTCAACTCTGACTCTATCCTCTGACTGGGGACACGGCTGCCATTTTCTTATAGTTGTCACATTATTTGCCGAATTCCTTATATACAAACAAAAGGCATACTGATAACTCAAAGCACTTAATACTAGAGCCACATTCACCTATTTGCTTTCACACTGATATGCACATCGCTTGGTAACTTGGAGTTAAGTCTCTTCCAATAAGGCACATAGTCATGTCACAGCAGGAAGCTGAAATTGAACTCTACATTCTTCTAATTGTAGGAGGACTACTTTGTCACTGAGCCACAGTTGACCCAATTAATATTAGTGATTAATTTGATCTATTTTTAAAATAATAAAAAGTAGCTAAAAGTAGCTGTTTTTGCATTTTGAATTAAATATAATTTTCCTATTATTTTTGTTAAAATTGGCAAAGGAGAACAAGTTTGAAAGGTTTGACTTACTAACATACTGCAGTGCATTATATTTGGTGGCTTCCAACTGATGAGAAAATGCTCATTTTAGACATTAGAGATTTGGTGCCAAAGACTTGAATGAATCTTATAATTACTTGGATCTTTCCCTAGAATTTGGAAAAATGACTTCATGGCATCTGTAATTTGTGTGTTTGCCAATAGTACTTAAGAACCATCGGGACATGTAAGAACCTTCCTTCAGGCAAGTCACTACAAGAAAGGTTTCACTAAAATTCCACTGAGAGGAAAACTCACCCAGAGTGATTCAGAGTCACCAGGAAACTCAGCTGCAGTTCATTTCACAGGTACTTTGCTTTGGCTTAAGACAAGACATTCGTCTACAAGAGAGGTTCACAGGTATAGTTAACTTCATTCTAAACTTAAACTAATTTTTGCTTTTTGTTGGGACAGATGAAGCGTGATAATGGAAATGGCTACAGATCTATGCTTTCAAAGTACAGTCTCCATATACAGAGATTTATGTATCATATATACTGTATATCAGTTTCACACTTTTAAGATCAAAAGATCAACATTTACATAAAAAAGTTTTATCTATCCACGGAAATATAGATATTGATCTTTGTTGGTGTTGGTGTTTTACAAACTGTTTTTTAGTGCTTGTTTTTATGTGTGCATTTAATTTTGGGGAATTGTATAAAATGAGACTCGATAGTTGAACAATGTAAACGACATTAAAGTACAAGCAATGAAGCATAAGAATTATGTGCCATGTAAACAATGTTGATGCAGTATCTTACAAAAACAAAGACTAGGAGTGAGTGAGGCTGTGTGTGTGTGGCTCTCACTGTCACAGGCAGGTAAAAACAAGAACAAAAATGTGTCTCCTTTCCTTTTTTCGATGATTTTTCAGTAGGTTCTTTTAGTAACAATCTGGAAGCCTATTTTATAACTTGGACCTGCATAGAATCTTTTTTTACGTTTCTTGTCAGACATAACAGACTGACTGACTATTTGCATATCTGGAACTCCCCGCGAATTCCCTGGAAAAATAAACTGTTCTAGGAAAAACATAAAAAAACTTCAGTGATTCATTTTGACTATAACCCAACATGGAGTTGTAAAGTTTTGACATGTGAACAGCTACCGGTTTATGAAATACAGCTTTGAAAAACTTCTGTGTTTTGCATAATAACACATTGTGTCCTGTGTGTCTCCATGTTGCCCTGTGATTGACCCTACCTTAAAACAAATGGATGGAAAGTAGCTTGTGCATATGAAGCACATCAAGGAAAACTTTTAAATGTATTTAAGACAAAGACTCCAAATTCTATATATTCTCTTTTCATACACAAGTGATAAAATATTTGAATATGTTGTGTTCTGTCTTTCCCAGCAGCATAATGTTTGCCAACACCTCACTGCCTCCCAGCAGTAAGGGTATTCACAACAATGTGGATATCGAAGCCATCATGGACAACATAAACCTCGTCCTCCTTACACTGACCGTCGTGTTTGGGATCACAGGAAACTCTGTGGTGATCTGGGTCGCAGGATTCAAGCTCAAGGTAAAATACATCAACATGCATTTAGATTTGTCAATTTCATCGTGTTCCTTGATGTATTTCAGGACTGACTGAATCAAATGTGCAGAAAACAGATTGTGGAATATCATTTATCGAACATGAGTGATAAACCAAGATATTTTTAATTGATAAATAAACACTACTGAAAAGGTGTCATTAGCTTTTTCTTTGTCTCTTTTCGGATTGTATGATAAGACAAATACAGATTTTTTTTTTTTTTTCAGAAAATGGTGTCTAATGTTTATACTTGTTTACTGTTCTGGTTCACTTTTAATGTTTTTTTTCTTCTCTTCTGTTCTCTCCCTTTTATTTCTCTATCTGGTTTTAATATGCAGCACAAAGTTACCAATGTGTGGCTGGTGAACCTGGCGATAGCCGACCTCATCTTCTGCGTTACACGAGTTTTCTCTCTGATCAGGAAGCTCTTCTTCGACCACTGGCCTTTTGGGGAATTTCTCTGCAGGTTTCACGGCTTCTTTAAATACGCAA